>NC_088200.1:31239540-31947065 GCF_028769735.1 Zonotrichia leucophrys gambelii | reverse complement strand
TAATAGGGAAATTTTTGTTCTCAAACGTGTTTCTGTCTACAGATATATAGTTAGCTAAGACTCAAAGAGGTTTAGGTCCTGACCTTGCACTGTGATCTGTTAACAGGGATACTTGGATCACCACAAAGTTCTCCAGAAGAATTCACAGCAATGGGTTACAATGAAAGACATGAATCTTGCTTTGTCAGTCACAACAGATACGTTTTAAGAACTGCAGAATATAAAATCTGAAAGCTAACGAATTTACAGGTGAGATTTGGGGTCCTTTTATACATTTGGAAAAATTTGCTTTATTTCCTTTTCCCTCTCCCTTTTCCCTTTCCCTTTCCCTTTTCCTTTTCCCTTTCCCTTTCCTTTCCTTTTTTTTTCTTTTTTCTATTCTTTTCCTTTTTTTTTCTTTTTTCTTCCCTGTCTTACCAACTCTTCCAACATAAGACAATTCTTAAAATGTTACAAAATAAAAGATATTTTAGAACCTATTTAGGTTACATGGAAAAGTTTGCATGAGGTCAGTAAAGATATTTTTTGCTTCACCCTTCCCCTCTTTATTTTTTCAGCATTAATGACTTTTAGCAATTTTTCAACAATACATAAAAGGACCTATGCACATATATTTTTAAAATTTTAATTTTAAGCTGTGTCTGAAAGTCTTCACACTAGAAGATTAGCCTAAAACAATTTTTCTGCATGCCATTTTTTAAAAATATTGTTATTATCTAAGAAGATAACTCTGACAAGATATTTTAAAATGGTTACTCTCTGATGATAGAACTTTTTCCTGATGTGCTCCTGATGAGGGCGCACAATCCAGCAACAGGTTATATTCTGGAGCACACAAGCTCAGGTGTGGGCATGGGGCCAGAGCCTGGGAAACTGGGAGCTGGCCCTCTGGGAGTGCTAAAGGGGAAAAAGGAGGATTAGCTCCAGTAGTCAAGTCCTCCCAGGGAAAAGCCGTCACCTGCGTCAGGTCAGTGCTTGGGATTGTACCCCATGACAACAACACCAGTTTGATGTTCTTGAACAAGTTAGAGTGTGGTCTCCAAATCCTCACGTTAGAGTTTGATATTGTCGCAACTGTTGTTTCTGCCAGTTGAGTTATGCTGGTACAAACAGAGAGTAAAGCATTGCCTGACCTGTTGCCTGTCCTGCTGTCTGTCTTCTGGGCTGTAAGGGCTCCTGAGCAAGCTGGCAGAGTGTTCTCCTCTCCTACTTGTAGAACAATATTAAAAAGAAAGAGGAGGGGAAAAGAGTGAGATAAATTAACAGAATAAACAAAAGTTTTAAAAGAGTTGCCCTGACTGACTACTTTCTCCCTTCCTGCATATAAAAAATGTTTTTATTAGTTTTTCGATCTTAGTTTTATCAATACTAGAGAAACATTAATTTTAGATTGGAAAAATTATTGTATATATACTTTTTATTTTTGGTCAGATATTCCAGATTTCCATTAAGATGAAAAATTGAACAGAACTGAATTTCACTATTGTAGAAGGTGTGTATGAAAATAACAGACTCTGGAAAAACAGAGCTAAAGAGACTTGTAAGAATATATTTTTAACAGGGGGTCTGTGGTGACACATACTAAAAAAAATTGCTTAGTAAATCAGAAGACAATTTAGCTTTTCTAAAAGCAACATTGCTATCTATTCTTGAAAATCATCTCTTTAGGCAAGAGTATGTCAATCAGATATTGACTTGGAAGACTTTTCAAATAGTGGCTTCCTGCTTGAGCTTGATTTCTAAATAGGCTGATTCTCTTTGGAGAATTTTGTATATATTAGAGCTAAGACATTTTTGCTCTGGAAAAAAAATGACTGGTGTGTCTCCCTTGCTCCTCAAAATTCAACACTTCTGGGTAAAAAAAATTTGTTTGTAAATCCATATCTCGCCAACTACTGCCTTTTATCCTTTTTATTCATGTCGTAAGTGGCTTACTGTCACCATCCAGGCAATGTTTTAAGTTGCTCCCATAGTTGTAATGGGAGCTAGTCTTTGAACAATCCAGCTAGTCCCTTCCCTTTCATGTCTCAGATGGTGTGGCAGAGCCCAAAGCAGGATTTGGCTGTGTTTCTAAAGGCTAAAAGTGGACTTGCCTTTCTGCCTAACTCTCTGAAATTCATGCTGGCATGTGCATGCCAAACAGTTGCATGTCCCCAAGGCCAGCAAGCACAGCGTTAGAAGTGGAGCACAGCAGCTCCTGGATCCAGGAAGATGTCTGATCGTTTCTGACTCCACATGAAATTATCCACCTGCCTCTACTGAAGTGACAGAGCACAAGCAGAGTGACATGTAAGGCAGTTCCTCCCTGTGCTGTGTGGCTACACCAGGCAGGGAGGGATGTCAGAACCCAAGAGATTGCTCTGGCTGCCCTGGAGGGCTTGAGACCCTGGCAGGGGGCTCAGAGACCCTGGCATGGAGACAAAGACACCTGTGCCTTCAATTTTAACCCATGGGAAAAACCACCAACTTTGTATGAAGATGTACAAGCCACAAGAGTTTGACTAGAATGATAGTGAATTTATCCCCAGGTGAAAATGTAAAATTTTGGGGTTTTTAGAATGGGGGTTCAAGAGGCAAGATGGAGGAATCCGGGCGTGTTCCGTTTTTCTCCTTCTTCTTCTTCTTCTTAGCCTCCATCTTCTGCTGTGATGGTGGCACTTTTGGATTGGTTTATAGAGTAGAGACAAACTGTCTAACATAAGTAATAGGTATTGGAAAATTACTGTAAAAAAAGTACATGTAGTTTTTAATATAAAAATATGACACCACCCTTAGAGTGGTCAGTGTGCCGCAACCTGACCTGCTGGACAGGCCTTGGCGGGTCAGAGAAAGAATGTTATAGATAAGAAAAAATAAACAACCTTGAGAATGAGAGCCAAGGAATCCTGTCTTCTTCTTCAGTCTCGGGGCTGGGAAAAAGAGATTTTCTAACACCTTGGGGTCATCTCGACACCAGAGACCTCGTCAGAAGGCATTCAGAGCAAGTTTGCTGATAGCCCTCTACATCTATTTTGACGGAGAGAAGAAATGGGAATGGGCTCTGAGGACAGCTGTAGCCACATTTCTCTTCACAGAGAAAAGCAAGGCACAACTTCCCAAGGATTTTCTGGGATTCATGTTCTCTGAACATCAGAGAAAGAAAAAACAACTCTTATCTCATTTACTGCTCCTGTTTTTTGGAACAAGTGGAATGCATTGTGGAAGATTGTTTACAAAGGGAATTGGTGAATAGATTCTGATGCGAGTGTTTTGATTCATTGACCAGTTGAATCTGTCTGTGTGTGTGTGTGTCAGGACTGTCGGCTGACAGTCACCAGATGCTGTGCAGTTAAGTTGAGTTGAGTGCTTGTGCAGTTTCAGTTTAGATGTAATGTAATATAGTGTAATATAGTATAGAATAATAAGGTATAATAAAGTAATTGATTAAGCTTCTGATATTATGGAGTGAGATGCGTTATTTCTCCCCTTGTCAGGGTTGCCTTGATTTACAGTAGACAACCTCAGCGCTGCAGGAGAGAGAAGAAGGCCTGAGAGGGCAGAACTGTTGCAAACAAGGAATAGATGAGGCAGATTTGGGAGTGCAGCAGTACCAAAATCTCTGTGCTTTCCTACTTGAGATGATTGTCTAAACAAAATATTGTTTCCCATATCTGCCAGGTATTAGGCTGGATATAACAAAGTTAGTTAAAAAAACTTAAGAAGTGATCAGTAATGTTGCTGATAACAGAGATTTTCTCAGTACTGAATTTGACAATACTCAGCTACTCAATTGGCACCAGGAATAATGGGACTCTTGAAGTTGTCTGTATAGAGATGGATTGCTGTACCCAGAGGTAACCGGGCTGGAGCAAAACTACATATTACATACCTCAATAATTACATAAACTATAATTCGTACATAGGTCTTTGTAGGATGAAAGTCATGGTTAAAAAAATATATTGATATATGTCCTACAAATCTGTATACACAGTAAGCAAGAGTAAATACCAAAGAGCAATTAGAAAATTAAAAAACCCTAACGAAATATGCATTCCATAATCTTTTCATTTTTCTTTCTCTTTAAGAGCAGTGTTCCTATGCTCAATCTTTGATTTGTATATGAAGGCTAGAAACTTCTTCCAGTGAAAACTCTGACTCATGTTGAACAGCAAAACTGAGGGACCTGAGGTTTAAAGTGAGAGATTCAGTCTTCACAAGGCACAGGACAACAACAAGCAGTTAAGATAGGTCAAGATGGCTCAGACTTTATGACACAAACATGTAACAAGCGTGACATTTTACTTTGTCTGTCTTGCTTTTCAACTTTAGCCTTTTCTTTCTGTATAATATTTCAAGACATTTTAATATCTTCCAATACATATTTTATTCTACTGCATTAACAACACAGCTCAGGTTGTGATTCTGCCAATATCCTGTCATGCTCAGACAGCAATTCAAAAATAACACTAACTGTCCTTAACTTGAGTTGTCTTTTTTAATGATTCTTGGTCAGACAAATGGCAGGAACAGCTCTTGAAATCTGTCCTGTGATAAAGCTCAGACAGCATTAACAAAATATTAAATTTATGCCATACAAATATCCATTTAAGAATTGGGAATGTTCCATTTTTCTCAACATTTATGAAGTATGAATCACCATGACATTGAAGTACATTTCATTATGCCTGGAAGGATTTTGCATGAATTCCCGTGAGATTTGGCAAAGTGCGAGCACTCCCTGATATGCTGAATATTAATTATATTAATTATGGTACATTTCTCTTGATGCTATATTCCCATATATTTTTCTTCAAATAATACACTGCCCTTCAAATACAATAGCCCAGTTGGTTAGAGCATGGTGGTGATAATGTCATAGTGGTGGGTTTGAGCCAGGGCCATGTATGCCTTACTCACTTCAGAATTGGACTCGATGATCCCTATGGATCCCTTCCAACTCAGAAGTTTCTGTGATTCTGTGATTAAATCAGAAGAGACGTTTACTTGTCCTTGTACAACAAATCACATTAAAAAGCAACAATTGAAATAATTTCTTGTATTTCTGGATTAAGAGCTGATTTAGAATAATGTACTTTCCAAAAAGTTAGTATCCTTGTTGGAAGAGGTGTAAACAGCTTCTCAACACTAACTGCACAAGGAAAGAAATGTCTGGAGAGGCACCATTGCTCCTCATTTTGACTGTCAAATGATCTCTGTCTTTCTGTTATCAAGCACATATAAGGAAAGCTGGGATTGGACCTTACCAGTTGGAAACAGTTATTCGGGAGTTTCTGGTTTTCCCCTATCATTACCATCCTTGATATTTTTAATGTAAAAGTAAAAGAAATATTGTAAGATGGAGACTACTTAGAAAAATTAGGAAAACCTGAAAGGAACTGACTAAGGAATTCAATCTTTTTCTTTAAAAATGATTTTTGCAGGTGCCCCACCTCTAGTGGAATAAAGCTTGGAAGTTAATGAATGCAAATAGCTTAGCAGGTGTTTGAGTTTGTCTTTTAAACTCCATCACTGATGAGGATTTATTTTGTTCTTAATGACATATTTATATCCTTTCAGAGGCAAAAAGTATTTGAAAATACACCTGCTGATGCTGGTGCCACTTTGAGCTGATTTGATTGCTGTGTACGTGGGTTAGCTTTGATAGTACATTACGTGGCTCCACCTCACTTTCACAGGCTTAATAGAACTCTCAGTGCTTTTGTTGGAGTCCATGAAATGCACCAGTAATCCACAGTTCTTGAAACAAGAGCCTTTCCATCAGTTTCCGTAGGCTTTGAATTAGGTTCAAAGATTGGTATTTGCTATCCAGAAGCAGCAGCAAAAGTTTGCATACTAGGGAGGATTTGCCACACTACCTCACAAGGTCAATTCTGCAAGACAAAGAAGCAGGAGCTCTAATGAGAGCTCCTCATTGTCCCTACACAGATGGGACAGTGATACAAGTCACAAAGGTTTAATTTTGATTGAAGTGTTGTTCTTTGTCTGAGAGTTAAAGAAATGGAAAATGTTGCTTAGGATAACTGCCAATCTTATTTTTACAAGCTGTTTGAAGACTAATGACAGTTTTCTGACATTATTGTTCTCTGTCGGGTAACTCATGGTAAATATTTAGAAAGGTGGAATACACTGAGGGAATATTAACTATGGAATGCGCATATAGGAAGGCAACACAGACACTTAACTGAACCAGTAATCCTACAAATGGGCAGAAACTGAATACACTGTGGGAAACCCAGGAGGCGGGAAAAGCCAGGGTAGAAAGGCTACAAAGGGGAAGGGACTCTTTAAAGTTTGTATTCCCAGAAGAAATGAAAATGCAGGTAAAGAGATCCTCTTTAAATTTTTCATTAAGAATCCCTGCATCTTGTATGCCACATCTGCCACCTGGTCTAAGAGGAAAACCAAGAGTCTCTCAGAGTGAGAACATTTTCAAAAGACGAGTTTTGGCCCTATGTACAAAAAGTTGTAAGATACTTCCTTGTACTGGGGATCTTAGTCAAAATGTGATACTTAAGGCAAGTGTTTTCCAGAAGTTTTGTTCCCTTAGGAACAGAGATTCTTAGAAAACTGATCAGAACTATTTTTCTTTATCATGGTTATAAAAATCCTTATAGTTTATTTATAATTTATTTGACTATATATCTTCACCCTTATTTTGTTCTGAGTACTAATTAATAAAGCTTGTTGCCTGACAATGAGCATCAATAACTCAAGGTCAGACCCTGAAATAGAGCAGCTATATGTGAAGGAGTCTGTCAAGATATCATTTCACCATAATCCATATAAAGGGAAGCATGAAAAGTCTAAAAGTCAAATCTTTGTTTGCATTGTTTATACTGCTATATACTGTTTTCCTAAAGCGTGTAATGTATAAGAAACAACATTTTTGTTTAATTTTCCTATTTACTGAAAAATTTTCTGCTAAAATTATGCCTTTTGTGATTCATGAATATCTTTTTAAAAAGTTGAGCTCTTCTCTGAAATCTCTCACAGAACTGCAATGTCCCTGCAACATAGAACACAGTAATTGGATACTTTTATTAGCAGAATACAGAACAATTATTTTGTTATACAACCTAGCTAGCTGCAGTGGAAACAATGACAACAACACTGAGACTATGATTATCAAGTTACAGCTCAGAGGTGATTCCTAACAAAGACATTTGGAGATGTAAAAAGAACATCTTGAGCTGTGGAAAAGAGGAGAAGCAGTATGGAAGAGAGGGACTGAGAAGAAGATATCTGGAGATAAAATGCACAGTTCTTCTGGTCAGTAAATAGTCCTCAGGTCGTGTGGAATAAAAACTGAATCATACATCCTTGTGAAACTGCTCTGCCTTCCTACACTGTCTCTTGCACCTTCCTCTGCAGAAGCTGGTGCTGTTCATGTGTGCTCAGGAGTCAATGTACTCCACTGGCTGAGACAGCACAGCATCTCCCCTCTCTGCTCAGAAGTGTTTCAAGTTTGACTTCCCACTAAATATTTTCCTAGTATACAACCATGGGTAATGAATTTCATTTGAAATGAAGGTCATCCAATTTCTTTCCAGTTTATCCCTTTATTTGTTGTGATTTTTACAAAAGAAAGTCATGGGACAATAGCTATTGATCTGTGTCGGTGCTCTTGGTAACTAGAATGAGACAGCTGGTTACTCACAGCTGCTACAGCCCACTCTGATGACAGGCTCTGTTTTTTTCCCCAGAGTGTATGCATGCGGAATATTCTTTATCTGCTAGATTAATTTTACATTAAATTTACAGCTTCAGTCCCCATGAAGACAGTGATTTTAATAATTAAGCAACACACTCAGAATACATCTGATGAAAATACGCCAAAGGAGAGATGTTTAACCCAATACCCTGCTAACCTGGAATGGTAAAGGTTAAGATATTCAGCATGTCATTAGCAACGTTGAACCCTGCCATGCCTTCTGAGCCTCTTGACCCCATCCTTTTCACTCTGTTGCCATGTACCTTACCCAAAGAGACATGTATAGCCATCTTCAGCAGGAAACACTAGAGTGACCAGAAAGATCTGTATCTATATGAGAAACTTCACTAAACTTTGAAAGTTTTGAAACTCTATTATTCAAGCTATCACACAACTAGATTGTCCCTGACCCACTTCACCTGTGCCTAATAGCATTTTTCCAAACCATGCCCAAGTTACATATTAGGAATTGTGGGAAGTGTAGAAAAAGCCGTATTATAAACTGTTTCAATTTTCCTTTAGAGAACTTCACATTACCACTGACTAAAATGCTAACAATATGATAATACACTCCTTTTTGTACAATGCTGAGATTCGAACCCATGTTAGATCTAAAAGGCAAAGTACAAAATCCCGCCTGACCAAAAACAAAGCCAAAATCAACTACCGATTTCTAAAAAAAACCACAGATAGGAAAGCGATAACGAACAGACAAAAGCTTCACAATGCAGCTGTATATACTGGTTTTAGAATTGCCGGGCAGCAGCAGCAGGACACGCCCTGCCGAGCTGAGCAAGAGAGCAGCCTCCCCCGCAGAGCTGAGAGAAAGCAGCCTCACCCACACCACGTGGCGGCCAAAACCCGGGCGGCACACGCCACGTGTAGAGAGCACCGCCTGCCTGGCCAAGAGAGATCCCCCCGGCCATGTGTAGAGAGCCCCTCTCCCCCTCACAGAGAGAGAGCAGAGTCCCCTGCACTGAGAGAGCTCCCCCCCGCCAAGAGAGCCTAGCCCGCTGCACTGCTGAGCCAGGGGGAATGGGCAGGGAGGGCACCCCCGCTCCGCCGCGAATTCTAAAAGATGGCAAAACTCCCCGCAAAAGCTAAAGCCTAGAACGCAATGATATCCCGTCTGTGGGGCTGTGCAGCCGAAATGCAAAGGCAAAAAAGGAACAGAACTCACGGCAGAGTCTGTTTTTGAGCTTCTGCTCTACCGAGAGCAGAGATACTCACCCGAAATGGAAGCTGTTGCTGGCCAGGTCCAGGCAGGCAGGTCTCCTCACCGGAACAGGACCCCTCTATGGGCAGGAGAGGGTACCCTGTTCTTCCTCTGGAAAATCTGCTCACCAGAAAGGAGCTGGGCTTTCCAGAGGCGCCGAGCAGTCCACAAAACTTCTTCTGGATTAATCCCAAAGTCTCTGCTGAGAGCGTTGCAACCAAGGCTCTTTCAGCTGGGTGCACGGCTGCCAAAGCCTGTCTGAGGTACTGAGAGTCCTTCTGGGGCTGCAGAGTCGCTTAGCCCCACGTTGGGCGCCAAAATATTGGAATATGAGTTCCAATATTGCCAGGTAGATTGTGTCTGGGCTAGTCTGACCCTTGCTGCTGGGCCAAAGGTGGAAACTGTGGTGTATCACTCCAGAGACACCTTTAGCTGCCTGGATGCTGCAGCTGGGCAGTGAACAAGTCCAGGCTTGTAGAAACTCTGTTTATCTTAGGTGGGAAGGCTTCAGGCGATGGTGGAGAGAAAGGAGACGGATTCTGCTGGATGGTTAACGTCCAGAGTTTTATTCCATGGTCACAGAGGTCTGAATGTCAGGTAACAGCACCAGCAGAATGGCGATCACATGGCCTGATTGACCCTTTAAGCTTCAGGACAGGGGGAGGAGAAGGGACAGGTGAGCACCAACCAGGTGGGAGGAGGAGGGTCTCATGGAATGAGGGACACCTAGACAGGCCAATGACCCCCAGGCCTGAAGGGCATCCTTTGAAAGTGACGAACCACACCACGACCTTGCTGGAATGTTAAGCCTGATTGACAGCCTAGCAGGGGGCGAGGGGGGAAGGGAGAGGGGTACTGCCACACCTGGGAGGTGACCTGGAAGTCTAAAACAGGATATTGCAACACACTGCAACAAGGAATTAGGACAAACTACAGGAATTTGCAAAGAAATATTCCTCTCTGGCAGAAAAGAGGATTTAAAAATGTGGACATGGACTCTGTGGCATATGGCCAGGGCCAGAGATTGGTTTCAGACACACATTAATTCACAGATATTGTTACAGCCAAAGAGAATATGTTATGTTTTTCTGAATACAGACACAGGGGAAGAGCTGTATTGTTTCTATGGCAGACTCGCACTCCTGCTTATGAGTTTTTCTGAGCTCTACAAGATAGTTTCTCTGTTTTGTACTTTCCATCTTACTTTGTTGCTCAGCACTGAACTCTGTGCCAGGTGATACGTTCTCTTTATTCCTCTAACTTCTACTGCCCTATTAAAATTTTTCCATAAAATTTTTTCCACATTTTTCAAACTCTTATCTCAAAGTTCCATGTTTCTCAAAAAATCAACCCTGATTTTTCTTGCCCATTTCTATCTTTTGCCCATTTTTTTCCCTTCCATTCTTTCTAAGCTCCTTTAGTACACTGCAAAATACAACAATTTACTCCCTTTCATCTGCTTTGGATGTCTTCCAATCTGGCTTTCTGTGTTTTAACACTGACACCATTCTTACTAGTCTTGCTAATGACAAATACATTTCCAAAAACCTGCCACTTCTTTGTCTTCAATGTCTTCAAAAACAATCCTTATAATCTCCATCATTATGGCCAAACATTTCATTCATGCACTCATGCATGCTGTCTTGATTAGTAAAGGATTCTCCAAAGTGCAGTCATTGCCCTCATCAGTCCACATAAATCACTGTTTTGGATTTCATCTTCATTGTCTGAATCTTTGAATGTTAACTCCTCTCATCAGCTATGTTCACTGGCTTCCTGTCTAAAATCTTTTTGACCTTGAGAATATTCTCAGACTCAAGGGGCTCTTTGTGTCTTCTTCAGGCAGCCACTCTTTGTCTGTCTTGTCTGCTTCCTCCTTCTGTTGTGTCTGTCTATTCCTTGTCTCATTGGCGTCCTCTACAAGTTATGAGTGGTTTGATTTTATTGAAAAACTCATTATCTCTCCCACACAAACTGCATTCTAAAGACTTGCTTGTGGTCTGTAGTAAATTAAGATGAATATTTTCTTTTCTCCCTACCTTCAGTGACTTTTTTCTATTCTAACCTTAAACAAATTTTAATTACAGATTTTTATGCATAAATTTAGTGAGTGCTGTGCTGAGTAGTTCAGCATTGATCACCACACCACTATTTTTCACCGCCACCGGAAAAATGCCAGTCTTTGGTATCCAAATTAAAGTACTCATAATTTTTTTTAAGTAGTTGAAGAACCTCTGACATGCCTTTTAATTTAAATGGCAACAATGTATCTATTTTCAGTACAGTACTTGGAAATGACATGCACAAAGCAGATCTCTCCAATACTTCATGAGTAAGTGAACTATGCTCAGTAAATGAGTAAGCAAGCTATGAAGTGAATAAGCAAAATAAGCACCAATACTATGTTGAATAAGCAAACTCCATCTTCCTTAGAGACCCTATTTTTACCTTCTCGGCTTTTTGTTTCCATGCCAGTGGTAAAAACAACCTACTTTGCATAGAAGCTGAAGAAATACTGGAAATTACATGGAAAAGGCTTGGAGCATTTCTAGCTGAAATTTATAAGTTGTCCGAACAGGAAAGTAGTGATTTTCTTTTTTTTTTTTTTTTGTAACATGAATACATATCAACAATCTTTAATTTTACTGGATCTCAGAAAGTTTTATGTGGCACTGAGGAAACACGATTGTACGAAATAGCTCATTACTATTGATGTGGCATAAAGACCTTTTCTTCTTAGGCAGCAAGGAGGCACCAAAAAAGATGCAGACCTTTTAAAATCAGTCCAAATACCATTGTGTTTATGATCTAGATTTAAATGCAATCTGAAATTATCTACCATTATTTGTATCATCTAGACTTACTTACAATCTGAAATTATCAGTAACCAAAGAGATAAATATTGATTTAGAAGGGCAACAAAGTAGTGAGGGGTCGAGAGCGCAAGTGGAGGAGCAGCTGAGGGAGCTGGGGTTGTGCATCCATGAGAAAAGGAGGCTCAGGTGTGACCTTGTCACTCTCCACCACTGCCTGAAAGGAGACTGTGGCCAGGTGAGGGTCAGGGTCTTCTCCCAGGAAATGCGTGACAGGATGAGAGAAAATGGCCTCAAGTTGCATCAGGTGGAGTTCAGGTTGAAGATCAGAAAGAATATCTTCACTGAAAGAGTTATTAAGCACTGGAATGGGCTTCCCAAGGTGGTGTATTTGGGTTTTTTTTCCCTTTGTTCCCCTTTCACTCTTCTTTTTCCTCTCTCTTTCCAGCTGTTGCGTGTTTAAAGAAGCCAAGGTCCCTGTGGATAAAAAGCACTAGGTTTTTTCCTCTATCCACAAATTGTTTTCACAGATTAAGAAGTAAGGACATGAATAGACAAACTCAGGATTTACAGCAAGTTTAGATACTTGGATTAGTGACCAAGCTAAGTTTTGCACTAGCAGAGCAATTTATCTTTGGCTGCAGTCATGTGCAACAGCCAGATTTTCTATGAAACCAGACTGAAAATACTCATTGGCTACTTCACAGGACCACGAGACAGCCTTCTCTCCTAATCCTCAGCCAGTCTTGTAAATGCTGTAATTTTCTGGATTGCAAGGCAGGGCATGAAAGTCATTCTGAATTCAAATACAGTGTTGGGATATTTATAAGGGAGTCTGCCTTTATTTCAGTCTTAGTGGGATAGCCCTCCCACTGAAGATACTCCTGGAGAGCCAAAGAGCTTTACTGAATTAGAAGATGGACTGCACAGCCTTCTTGAAACCCTGGTACAGATCAACTTTGCCTAAACCATTTATTTTGTCTTAACACTTTGAAGTATCCTAAGCAAGACATCTCTGTACTTAACTAGCCGTAGTTAGAAAGATTGCTGTGGGATTTCCCTTGCATTTCATTTTTTCTCTGATTCAGTCTCAAATATTTCTTGTTTTAAATACTGTCCATTTGTTTTAGGGCATGATCCTTATATACACAGTCTCCTAAGCTGCCCTATGCTTCTAATAGTATTAAACACCTTTCTTCTTCAAAAACCCATGGATGTCTGGGTCTGAAGTACTCAGACTAGTTCTGTGCACAGTCCCACAGTTTGGCCAGTGCATGGGCCTTCATGTCCCTCATGGGTTGGCAGGATTTTGTTGGGAACGTAGTGCCAAAGTAGCTGCAATCTGTGCTGCCAAGGGCCTGCCATTCCCAGGGCTGCATTCAGCTTGCTCTCCTTCCTCCTGGGGCCACAGACCCATGTAACATGCTGAAATCCTCCTGTGGAGCAAGGCAAGGATGAAGACGTGTACCGGAGTACAGCACTACTGACTGCACAAGCTCTGGACTCTACTTCTTCATGAAGTAAAATTACTTAAAGAAATAAAAAATATCTTCACCAGGGAGAGAGAGTGTAAGCCAATCAGCACAGAGCCAGATCCTCGGATTCTGACACTTCCACGGTATCTCCAGCTTCCCTGCATAGACTCTGCTCAGGATCATGACTCACTGTGGCATGGTCTGCTACAAAAATTTTGTTCCTGTCCTTTAGATTTCTGTATGTCAGAGAGAGATTCCACAAATCTTCCCCTAACTGCTTTAGTGGAAATATTCAGTTCTGCCTGCACTGTTTAAGAAAGCAACAGTGATAATTATTAAGTAGAAAAGCAAATAAGCTAGTAATTTCAGCCTATAGTTTGGGCCTGTTGCAATGGATAACACATAAAGCTGTCAGGAGAAGATCACTTTACTTTTCTGTGAGAGGTCTGAAGAACTAGGAAGGGGGACTGCTGGGTTTAGCTTTGTAGTTGAGAGAAGAGGGGATAAAGATTCAAATTTCCAAGGCTCTGTCAGATGACACCTGTACACTAGGCAAGCAGGTAAAGATGCCTTATGGGAAAATCTATGGGCTCATATTTTTAGGGAGGACTTTTACCCATGAGTACGTGTACCCAGCCTCTTCTGCATGCACCTAACTAATCTCT
This sequence comes from Zonotrichia leucophrys gambelii, assembly GCF_028769735.1. Taxonomy (NCBI): domain Eukaryota; kingdom Metazoa; phylum Chordata; class Aves; order Passeriformes; family Passerellidae; genus Zonotrichia; species Zonotrichia leucophrys. The sequence goes on along the minus strand of NC_088200.1, from coordinate 31,933,184 downwards.
ATTCTTAAAAGTCCCTTTGCATTTACAAATATGTCAGTTTTACCCAGAACTGGAATATAATTTTTCTTTGAATTTCACAGTTGAGCTATCACATTTCCCATTGTATTTAGTTTCTCTTTGCATATCCACTTATGAAAGGATCCAGTATTGGAGACATCTCTAGGCAATATATTTTATGTCAGAGTAAACTGAGTGGCAAATGAGGCTTCTTTGTTGATCTTCTTCCAGTTAGTGAAGTTCCATGACAAAAAAAGGTTTCCCATCCATGACAGAAATACACTGGATCCAAGTAGTCAAATTTTATGAGAGCGTGTGAAAAACAGCATTTCAAGTAATCTCCATTCCTGGGGAGTTCCTGCATTACAGCTTTTGCAGTGCAATACAAAGTAGGGTTTTGCCATTCATCATTCACAGCTCTATTCCTGTAAAGAGCAACAGACTGTTTGTCTCAGCTTGCTGAGTCACCTCTGGAAACACAGTGAAGCTCTCAGAGCATATCTGGTGGAATCCAGATATGATAACAACCAGAACCCTAATACATTGCTTTGAGAAAAGCGTTCAGGTTTGAGTCTCAGTGGTGATGCATAAAGGTAGAATCACAGAAATCCCCACACCTGAATAGCAGAACACTATGGAATCCAATATATTAATATCCATAATATTTAATCTAGAATTTCAGGGGAAGGGTTCGTAGTCCTTTAGGAATTAACTTCAGACTCTTTGCTTGTAATGTGCTGTAGATGGCAGATGGCAGATCACAAGCAGATGGCTTGGGGCCTGCTCCAGGTCTTTTCACTTTTGCATAAATATGCTTGGTTTTCATTTCCACATTAAGGTGTAATAATGGCCTAAATCTTTCCAAACCAGTGGTCACCCTGACATGCACAGTTCTCACTCCATAAGCAAATTGTTATTTTGAAAAAAGTACCTTTGAAAGACACTATTTTTTATTTCTCTATATTATTGGGTTTTATCTGGTTAATCTGCTGGCTTCAGGTTAGCTAAAACTTCTTTTTCAAGGACTATTTATGAGTCTTGGATAATTTGATATGTAGACATTTAAGCCAGAATCCCTTTTCTGTTTTTAGCTTTGCTTAGAGGAAAGGGTGTTTTCTTTGACACAATTTTAAAAATAACTAATGGAAAGATAATATAATTTTTCAACTCTGTCATTCTTTAAACTAATTTACTATTTAAAAATGTAATGATGAAATATTAGCTTTAGCACACTGTATCCACTGTGGATGCTGTTTTTAAGGAGCTTTGCTTTATGGGATTTATTCTCAGTCAGTTTTGTTTACTTATTAATTCAACAGCTATGTGCATCCAGCTGATTAGTTATTATTAATTATTTTTTAGAATTGGTTTGGATTTCATCTGCTCCTTTTCTCCTCGGAGTATTTAATACACTTTAGTTAACAGCAAACTTGCCAGTTAGTCTATTAATAGATTAAAAATACTATTCTGTTTGTACCTAATGATGTGAAATATTGTCTTAGTTTTTTGCAAATGCAAGATGTGGCCAGGGCTGTGTGTTCTGTTGCCATCTGTTAGAGGTTGGGCAGTTATCCTCTGTTAATTGGGCAGTTTCCTTTATCTCTCCCACAACCAATCCTCCCTCTGGGGAGATACCTTCTGTTAATGAGCCATTGAGTGTCACTGCATGACTGATACAATTACATCATCCCCTTGTGAGATGCTCTGCCCAGGGGAGGAGCCAGGCATTCCTACCTGGATATAATCTGATATTTGGAACACCACAGGCAGCGTTTTCCCACCGGATTCCCAGAGAAGCATCTTTCTTCTCCACTGCATTCCCAGAGGAAGACCAAACCCCCCTACACCACCACAGGACCTTCAGAGGAAAACTCCACCCTTCTACAGGATCACTGCTCCAACAGAACCGCACCTGGCACTGCAGGAGGACTGCAGCCACCATTGAATGGGAGGAGTGCTACCAACACCCTGATCCACAGGGTGTCAGGCCATACTCTAGCTCTGTCAGTGTTGGTTAGTATTACTGCATGTTTATTTTTACTTTTATTTCTTTTTCCTAATAAAGAACTGCTATTCCTATTCCCATATTAATAAGGGCCTGAGAGCCCCTTAATAATTCAGAGGGAGGGGGTTTACATTTTCCCTTTAAACAGAGGCTCCTGCCTTCCTTAGCAGAGACCTGTCTTTTCAAAGCAAGACAAATATTTAAGAGCTTTTTTCAAATGTTGCCAGATGGATGACTCCAATTAGAAGCTATGGACCAGATTTGCAACAGTGTTAGGTATCAAAGGTAGATTCCCTATAGTATTTACAAAATTGTATGATGCTTGCCAATTTTTAATCAGAAAACACCAACCTGCTTAGAATTCTGTTACTTGCCTGAATATATCTAAATAAATTTTGAAAATATTTATATATCCCACAAGAGTTTATTTCTGTCCTTGCATACTATACTAATTCATCATCTGGTCCTGAATGTGACATGACAACCCAAAGAAGGTGCATTTGTGTATTTTGACACTATTGGATCTATTAATATTTCCTCCATTGCTAAACATCTTAATTCATCTTATTTCACGTGGCAGCATCTCACACTGGCATTTGAATTAAGATGGAAATACAGGAAAATCCCACTTTTTTAATCCCCAAAACATGTAATCTGTGCTTAAAAGAAAAAGTAAATTGCTCCCAGGATGAGGCTAATTTCTCATAATTTCGGGGTGCTTACATCTTCTTAGATGTTTATGGTCTTTCCATTGACTGTAGAGTCCGGGAGACGATGTACTTGGCTATATGAAGATGTTTGCAAGATGATACGAAGAATGGTATCTTATACTGTACTGACTGTTTGGACAAAATTCCCATCAACTATAATGTGATCTTAACACTTGTCTAACATGGTGACACCTAGTGTTAGGAGAAATTCATCCCACCAAGAGAAAAAAAAAGTTTTCCTTTTAGAAAATCTTAAAAAAAGTAGCTTCAAGTCAATTTTGGCTGGCTGGTGTTTCTGCTGTTCTCTGGCCTGTTCAAGAAACCAACCTTGCAAGACTTACCTGGTTTGAAATATGATTTTATATTGATAATGAGACAGATTTCTTATTGTCTCTTTAGGGTTAGTTTCTTTTTGAAGATTTTATACCATTCCATTTAAAATTCTTCTGGAGACACAAATACTACATGCCAACTGCATCAATAATATCCGTATATCCAACTTCACCTGTAAAGAACTTCAGTAGTTAAATTGATCTTTCCCATTACATTGGACTTAGTATCTGCTAATTTTATTTATTAAAATGTCTAGGACTTCACTAGGCAAGTAGTTTTCTACAGTTTTTAAAACTTCCCTAAAGCTGTTTGTAAAAATTCTTTTCACGTTTGCCCCTTTCCATTCCTCGACTGTAAAATAGTTGAGCTATCATTCAACATCTTAGTGCAATCACATTAAAACACCTCCTGAGTGACTAAATGGTTCTTCAGTCCTGCTAGTGATAACTACGTGTTTTATGTAGGTAATGATAAATTATTTTAAAAATGGTTTGAAGGATGTGTTTCAGAATTTAACTCATAAAGAGTGGTTCAGATACAGAGCTCACCAAGTACACTTCCACAGTGACACTATCATGAATAATTTATTTTATTTTCTGCTACTGCTTTTCCTTTTCACACGTTGAACTGAATCATTGATAAGAGAGTCTCACTCTCTTATCAAATTGTACTGCAAAGTCTGTCTGTATTCTATATTGTTACCCTTTCTTCAGAATCAAATGTATTAGCCAGCTCAGCTTCTAATATTAGAGAGTTTATATATTTCCTGTTTCTGTCAGTCAGTTGTACCTCCTGGCCACTATTGCTGAGTGGTTTTCTTTATAATTACATCCTGGTCCAGATTCTGTTCACTGATGAGGATTAATTTTTTTTTTCTTATGTAAGTTTCTAACTAGATGGGTTTCCAAGAAGCAAAAATATCTACTGTCAAAGCATAGAATGTTTTTCTTACTATAAAAGCAACCAAGTTTATGAAGACCAAAATCTCCATCCTGTTACATTTTTGGCTCTCTTTCAGCATGTCAGTCACCATGTGGGCTAATATTTCTAATAGGCCATTACTACTCTTCCATTTTAAAATGATGGAATTTTTAATATAAGTTCTGTAGTTCTTTATATTTTTAACCATTTGCCTTCTTTATTTTTTTAACCATTTGCCTTCTTTGGCTCTAAACCCTTCATTTCCAGAATATGTCAGGAAGCAATGCAAGTGTTGTTCCATGGTTAATATTCTCTCTTATTCCCATTAATATGATTTTATTTTTTGATTCCTCAAGTATTGATTCTATCATTGGCCTTTTAAAAAACTAAACATTGTTAACCATCTTCCTAGATTCCTAATACTGTGACAGAACTTTTATATTTACTCTTAGATTTGATACTTATTTTCTGATGTGTGGTAGAAGAGGACTTAACTTGTAGGAACAACTCTTCACAACCTTCCAACTATTTTCTCTGAAGATCTGTTCTATCTTTTTTGAACAATTCAGAACACTTATATTTTTGTTCCTACAGAACTTTATACTAAACTTCTTGCTCTTCTTTCCTCTTTCATCTTTCCATAGTCTCCAATGCAAATAGCTCTCCAATTGATATTTCAGTGTCGCAACCTGCTTCTGTTTTGGTTTAGATAGAGATAAGAAGAAATATTATTCATTTTCTTAAGTATCCAGTTATATCCACAACTCATAAGCAGTGCATCTACCATGGACTGTGTCCTCAACCATTCAACAATGCCACTCTGGTCATACGTGTTTTATTATAAATATTTCAAACTATCCTTTTATTAAGGTCAATAGTCTGTTATGTCATTAGCCACATAGAGACCACAAGAAAGGTTGAGACCCCCATTAGCTGCAAGAATGGTTCCTACATAACTCTATTCTTGATGTTTTGTGCAGATTGACACCTCTGCCTCAGCAGGCATGTACCAAATGATGTGTAACTATACTGCCATGCATCCCCTTGGGACACAGTCCCAAGTGTATTTATGTCTGGCCAGAGAAGCCTTCCCTCTCCCCATCCCAACAACCACTGCAGAAAATATTCTTCCACTGGAGAGATGGCAATGAAATGGTGTTTTGTGCTCAGGAAAGTGAAAGGCTGCTGCTTGGTGTGGAACTCTCACTGACTTGGATAATCATAAAATCCCTGAGTTTTATCTATAAAAGCTTCTTGCCGGTGAGCATCACTTTATAAGACCAAAGCAGACAAAAATTACCAGCTTTTTCACATTTCTGCTAGGAAGTAGATAATGCAATGCCAATATTAAAAGACCGAGTTGACAAGGATAATACCTTTGAGAAACTTCTACAAAAAACCTAAGATGATAATATGACATAGTATTTAAAAGTACTTGCAGATTTCCCACAGAACCCTCACTGTCCATGTTTGCTGTGCAGAGTTTAATCTCATTTCATAACTTATTTTCGATGGCTTGTGTATTGTCTGTATTTTTAAGAATTTCATTTACAAAATAAATGCTGGAAGATGCTTTCATCCGAAAAAAAAAATTTGTGTCCGAACTTTTTGGACTTAAACATATCAAAAAGAAAGGCTTTTTGCAATTGATGGTGGTTTTTTGGTTAGAGATCTTTTATTTCTTTCTTTCATTTCTTTCATGAGGGAAATTACCAAATTTTGTTATCTAAACAACTATTTCTCAAAATGGCATGCATATATGGGAACTTAAGTTTGTAATTATTTAAAATTGTCTTTTTAGGAGTCTATCAAACTCTCTGGGGGAAAAAAAACACCTTGAATTCTAATTCAGCTAAAGAAATTTATGACTGCTTTAAAACAGATATAATTTGCGGTTAAAACAAAAATAAAGAAAATCTCCTTTTCATTATGAGTAGTTATTTTATTGATAGTCATTCTTTGTGATAAGTTTAGTGATGAAATTACTCACTGGATCAAGTGGCTTCATATCCAGACTCAGACAAGAAAACAGTACTAAAATCTTGTGAAAATACAGCTTTTTGAATTGTTATAAGATGGAAAATTCAAGTACTATATGAAAATGAAATCTACCTATAAAGGTTTTTTCCTGTTAAGTATCTAATCATTGTGTCTAGGCACACATGCACATAGGAGAAAGAGTCTGAAAACAAATTACACTCAAATATCTCTGGTACAATCTCATTGTAACAACACATATACTGATTAATATTCTAGCCAGACGGAAGCTGACTGGAAGTCTTGGCCACTCATTTTCCAGGACTAATTTTGTTTATTTGTTAAAAGATACGGTCAAAGAACTGCACATCTTGTACAGTGTGTCCAAGGAGTTAGTCACAGACTGCAGCGTGTCACAGCACAGACCAAGTATCTGTGAGACTGTGGTGAACAACTCATCACAGCTGGAGTGTGAAGGGGAAGCTGTTCACTTCATTGCCTAGGAAGAAGAAAATGAGGAGAAGACATTCCTGTCAGAAAACTGTGGCTCAGATCCAGTGGAGTTGTAGTATTTCAGTTCTGTGCAATCTTGAGAAAAAAGTTCACTGTTTGATAAGTTACAAAACTATTTTTAAGCTCTATTTCTGTATTTTTAGGAAACTGTATTATGTATTTATATGTATTTATATATATATATAAAATACATACATACAAAATACACAAAACCTTAGATTGTTTATACATTATCAGGTGAAATCCTCTTAGAAAGACCAGAGAGCTAAAGATTTGAAGGTCATTAACACGGTATAAAGGTTGCTTCTGATAGAAAAAAACTAATAGCTACATATAAATACAACAGCTACATTCAGTTTGGGAGAAGGCCTACCTTTAATGTTTCTGGCCCCTCCTTGTACTGCAGTATTGTAGCAGGAAGGCTGATCCTACCCAGGAGATCTGTACAGATCAGTAATACCTGGGAGGCTCAAGTGACATATGTCTGCTGCATATACAGAATTTTACATTATTTCTTACTCAGATATTATGTTATGATACTATGTTATATGTTTAGCATATAATATTATATGTTTAACATATAAATTTTATATGTTTAACATATAATACATGATGCTATATTGTATGTTAGTTCAGACCTAACCTCCAGTATTGTGTACATAACTGGGCAATCACTTTGCTCTTATTTTTATTAAGGATTTTTCTAAGTGCACCTTGCTTGAAATTATACAAGCACCAGAGTTTTATGGGAGTGAATATTGCTGTTCTATATGTAGCCATGCAACCTGCTACACTTAAATATGTGACAGCACTTTGTGGGACAGAAAGTCTTAAGACTATTATCCTCAACAGGCAGCACTTTGTGGGACAGAAAGTCTTAAGACTATTATCTTCAACAGGCAGACTCTATGAAGCATTGTTCCTTTCCTAGAAATTTCAGTATGCTGAGAAAAATTCTTCAGCTGGACAATGAAGCTCTATGTCCCTACCTTACAGTACCAGGTGAAATAAAACAAGAAGGCAGGAGGAAACTTTATAGGTTTATTCTTCTCTTGGAATTATCTAAGTTAGGAACACATTTTATGGATTATTTTTTATTATTTTAGTAAATCAAAATGTGATGCTGAGAAGTGAAAGTGTTTTCATAGTAAGGGGATAACTATGATGTGTGTTGCAAATTTTCACATAGTCATGTTTGCAGGTCTGAGGTAAGTAGGATTATAAATCATTTCCATCTCTTTCTAGTTAATGAGTACAGACTATGAGAACATTTGACTTGGTGTAGACAATAGCATACACAGTGAGTCACATTCAGCAAAACAAACAGTACTTTGCTTTCCTTTTGGATCCTTGAATTTTTATATTTGAGGAACAAAATCTGCAGCAGTCCTACTGAGGTCCTACCAGTCATTCCACTACACCTGAGTAGAACCTTCTCTTGCACCTCACTTTGTATGAAAGAAGAAAGCTGCAATTAGAAGATACGGAACCTTTCAATAGGGGAAACACACAATTTTGCTATTCAGAAAACAATAATGTGTTTTCTGTGGACCTTGATCACACTGAAACCAGCTCCACCTCCCTGTATAGAAAAGTCAATATTTCTTTCTTAGCAGTCCCTCAGAAACCATAAAATATTCCAAGTCCCTGCTTGCCAAGAAAGTACAATATACTCAGGACTCGACTGAAGTATGTGTTTGTATTCTCTACAAAACAGAGTAATGCGGTGTAAAATATTGGTACCCAAGAACCAATTATAAATGGTACATAATAATCAAAATAATCTTCATTTAAAAGTCTCTAAGGAAAAAAATTGTTTTATTCCATAATCTATCATCCTTCCCTACCATCCCTTTTTTTTCTAGACAAGTATAACTAAATAATATGAATTGCTGATATAAAATAAAATTCTATCTATGTGACTTGTTAGGCCAGTTTAGGCTTTTAGCCTTTAACCATTTCTCCTATAAATTATCACAAGTGATTTCCCTTGCCAGTTCAGAGCAGCTGTACCCTTTTGGGTCTGTAGTAAAGGTGAATGGCTGAAATGAAAGGAAACTGGAAAGTTACATCCACATCCTAACAGAAGCTATGACAGTATAGATATTACAGGATAAAATGTTGTTACTTCTTTCCCAGTGGGGTTTGGTGAGCATGACTAAAACTTATTCCATGATGATTCCCCACACACACAGGCTGTATCCTTGAGCACCTGCTGAGGGGGATGGAACAGGGGCTGAGCAAAGCGCTGTTGAAATCCACGTAAGGAATCAATGGTACCATGTGGCTGATAAACTGCATAGCGCCTATCAGCCAGGAAGGATAGCAGATCTCTTACTGCTGAACCAGCAACTATGGCAAAATATCTTTCCTTGATAAACTTGACTCCTTATAATCCAATTGCAATACTAATCCCCCTCCATCCCAAACTTATCCATCTCCAAGGTAAGATCACCCCTCACCGAGCATGTGCTTTGCATTTTATTCACTGTAGCTTTAAGAGTGAAGCGACAGAATTTCACACCAAGCAGCAACAAAGGAATGACTGGAGTCATTCATGTTCCACCTAAACATAAAGAAGTAGTATAGAATTAAATTAAGAATGGGGAGAAGTCAGGTATGACTCCAACTTAACTAGGGTTAGTCACTGGACTGAACCTACCTTCTCCCTCATAGGGATATCTAGTGGAAATGGGTCTTATGCTTTCCATTCTCAGTTATTATCTTGAGCTAACTTTTCCTGAATGGTTATCTTGAGATAACTTTTATTGTGGATTAAATCTTGTCTGTATATTCATTTGAATGTTTTTGCAGTCAGAAACTACCACTGACACACCTTTAACCTTAGCTTGTCACAATTTTCTCTTATTAATAAAGAATGTTATTCCATAGTTAGAGTGAGTCTTTCATGGACACTAGCACGCACTGGCAGTGGGTAATATACCTGAATAAAGTAGGAAACCCCACTGAGAAGGTCTCTCTTCTGCTGTTGGTGTGTGTCCCTGAACAAGTCAGTTGAACCACCCTCCAGGACTGTTTGTTGAGGAGGACCTATAATGGGACACTGGCAGACTGGTAGGGAACAAGGATCTTGGCTTTCCAGAGTCACTGGCAGACCAATCAAACATATTTGAGGAGATTTTTTTTGGGGGTGGCAGGGTGTTCTATCTTTGCCTGCAATGCATTTGCATGCTTCTGTAATGCATCTAGACCTCACCCACATAAGTTCTTGACCACAGGAAATTCAGCAATAGGTCTGCATCTCCCTGCCCCTAACTTAAGGTCCTGTTACACTACAGCTGCCCACTATTGTTTCTGCTACCTCATGACATTAAACCCAGTGAGAGAAGCGCCTGCTGTGAAATTAAGCCCTTGAAAGCCTGTGCAATGAATACCAGAGAGAATCTTAATACTGTGTCCATGGAATGATTCTGGAATGGCCTCTGAAGCACGCTTTTGTTGAAAAATGTACTTAAACACATGTCTGGGAAAGTTTTTAATGATTAAGCTTGCCCTGATTGTGGTCCAGAAAGCATCAGATCTGTCCATGCCACAGGCTTTGGTGGGGAAGGGCACCAAACAAGGAAGAGCAGCCAGAACAGAGCATTCAGGCTGGCAGTAGGAAAGGTAAACCCAGACTGATGGGTGGCTCTGCAACTGACTATTGACATTGCCACAGCAGGGTCTCTCCTAATGGGGTGACAATCAGAGGCAGTGATCAGAAGGACAATTTAGCAACAACAGCCAGTCAGAGAGAGATTCCTTCCTAGTTTATTCTGATTTCTTTCAACCCAAGATGGGTATGTAATCATACCCATAATCCTCCTATCTAGCAACAGGCATAAAATCATAACCGAATTTTAGAGTAAGAGCCCATCAATGTTTTTGCATGATCCAGATCACATGAATTTGAAAATCCTAACAGCAGTTTTAGATGTAAATGCAGGGAGTACCACCAAGTTTAAAGAGCATTGTAAATGTGTGCTAGGACATACATCAGAAATGGTCAACAGCAAGGACAGAAAATGAAAGCAAAAAATGCAGTCCAAAATCTGCATTATGTGATTTAGAACTAAAAGAGGGAAAGTTCTAATTAAATCCTTCTAGTAAAAATTCTTAAATTTGTCTGAGGTTAAATGGTGCTCAATTAAAACATTTTGCCATGCTAGGGACATATCTCATTTTTAAATATTCAAATACTAAAGAAAGTTGTAGGTTTTGCCATGCAGTAATCAAGAGGCAGAGCTTACCTTCTCTTCTAGGAAAGCCAAAGAAATTTGTTTACTTCCATAGGCCACAGCAAAAGAGGATTGTGTGGATTACTAGGGAATACTTCAAACAGCTCTTCCCCCAGGACAAGATACAAGAGGCATGTTTATCTACTTTACATATTAATTTTTTAATCATTTATTATCCTTTGGAGTTAATGCACCATAGCAAAATTTTATTGAGTGAAGAAGTTACGTCAAAGATATTACTGGTTATAGAATAATGCATATTATAAAGAAAGTAGAAAATATCTTCTTGCTTATGGAGACACACAGTCCATTTAAAGATGGGTTGCATGTCTTCTGTAAAGGACAATTCTCTCTCGATACTATTCTAGAGAACTAAGAATTTGGCAATATGCAAAGGATAAGGAGCCCTGAAGGACATAATATTTTATTTTGCACCAGGAAATTATACTGTCATCCAGCTTGGGAGAACTGGACTGAAATCCAGTTAAAGGATAAGGAGTGGAAGATAAAGTATTACAGCTTTTAAGCTGGACATGAGCTATCATTATTGTCCCGTGGGAATCAGTGCTGGAACTGGTGCCTTTTCTGGAGGCTGGAGTGAGTAGTAACATGTTTTTGCAAGCACTTAATGAACATTTGTTGGAGGATGTTCTGAGTCATCAGGCCGTAACGTGTCTACTGCTAGTGCTCCTCAGCTCCTTAAAATGGTAGCTAGCCCCACACTCCTGCCCTCCCTTCTGGAGGCAAAGAGCAGCTGAGCGCCTCTGCCTGCTAAAGAAGCTGCCTCCAGATCAGAAGGGATGAGGCAATGGAGGCAGACTCACCTTCCTTCACACGTGCCTGTGTGAAGCCCAGAACAGGACTGGGAAGTGCTGCATGACAGCTGTGTGAAAAGTTTCAATGAGCAGTCACCTCATCAACAGTATGCTTAGCAAGCAGATCCTAGTAGTGCTTACAGAGCTCAGGCTGGGTTTCTTCTATCAAAATTGTTAGTGAAGCACCCATAATCTTAATTCAACTGCAAGGAACTGTTTCATTTTCAATTTACTGGTCTTTTTTCTTTTTTTATTCTGATACTGGAATACATACATCACCAGCAGTCTTGATATTTTCAATTTTAAAAAAGCATTAGAAATTTCTTTTTTGAGCTCTCATTACTGCCTAAAATTTTTATTCAAAAGTGAGATCGCTGTATAAATCAAAGGAACATTTCTACATTTCTGGTAGAAATGCAACTCGCTGTCAGATCTGGAATTGGGAAGACGTGGTGGGATGACTCCTATGACTGGAGCTTTGGAACAGAAAAATACAGGCTCTTTAGGAAGGATTGAATACTAGAAGAGAGTGCCGTAGAATCACAGGACAAGATTTTGATTGACAATTTTGCTGCCCTTCTATAATCAAGTTACAATTTTGATAAGGGAAGAGCAACTGATTCCCCCTACCTGGATTTGTGCAAACCGTTTGACACTGCCTCACCTGACATCCTTGTCTCTAAAGTAGAAAAACAAGGATTTGATGGATAAACCACTCAGTGATTCAGGAATTAGCTGAATGGTTGCACTCAAAGGGTTGTGGTCAACCATTCCATGTAAGTGGATACCCGTGACAAGTGGCATTCCTCAGGAGCTGATAGTGGGATTGGCACATTTTAACTTCTCTGGCGTGGGCAGCGGGATTGAGCACACCTCAGGAGGTTCACTGACAGCACCAGGCTGTGTGGGCAGTCAACATGCTGGAGGGAAGGGATGGCATCCAGAGGGACCTGGACAGGCTGGAGAACTGGGCCAGGGCAAACCTCATGGTGGTCAACAAAGCAAAGTGCAAGGTCCTACAGCTGGGTCAGGGCAGTCCCAAACATGGATTCAGGTTGGGGAGAGAATGGGTTGAGAGCAGCCCTGAGAAGGACTTGGGAGTGCTCATGGATGAAAAGCTGGATATGGCCTATTAATTTGTGCACACATTCCAGAAACCTAATTTTATCCTGAGCTGCACCAAAAGTAGCATGGCCAGAAGGGCAAGGAAGGGGATTCTGTCCCTCTGCTCTGTTGAAAACCCACCTGCAGTGCTGCATCCAGCTCTGATGTCCTCAGGAAATACATGGACATTCTCAGAATGTTCAGAGGGCTAGAGCACCCCTCCTATGAATGAACTCACTCTCAGCCAGACCCAGTATGCAGATAGAAAGGATGAGGACTTTTCAATCTGAATAAAAGATTCTGGGATGACCTTTTAGCACCTTCCATTACCAGAAGATGGAGAAGGCTTGTAGCAACAGAAACAGGAGTAACTCCTTCAAACGGAAAAAGGTCAAGTTTGGATCTGATATTAGAAATTCTTTACTGTGTGTGGCGATGCACTGAACAGGTTGCCCAGATGTTGTGGATGACTCATCCCTGAAATTGTTGTGGTCTAGATTGGATGGAGCTTTGAGATACACAGTCTAGCAGAAGGTGTCCTTGCCTCTGACAGGCAGGTTGGAACCAAGATGATCTTTAAAGTGCCATTCTGACCCAAGCTGTTCTTTGATTCTATGGACAGATTTCAACACTGTCTGAAGTTCAGTGCTGTTCAATAATGTCTGAGGTTCTAATTTCCCAGAGTCATATTCTCTTCAGCATGACGTTATTAACTAACATTCCAGCAGTGTTTTACATCTATTTGAGAAACAAGTTAGAGCCTCCATCCTAATCACTGATCTCAACAATCTTAATCAACCCTGAAAGCAGTCTGGTACACCTCATAGCAATAGAAGTTCTGGACTGACTTCTTGCAGGACTCAGCTAAAACATGTGTTCCATCACAGCAATGTCAGCAGCATAGACCCATTTATGCCGTCAGAGGGACCATGGGGCTACAATTAAGGTTTGGGTTTCTTTAATCGCCCCCCCCCAAATGATTTTTACGCACAGCATGAGCTCAGGCTGCCTGTGCTGTGGCCCAGTTAGCAGTCACAAACAGGAGTTGGATAACCACACTAGATAAGGAAAGGTAGTTTTTGCACAGGAAGGCTGACAGTTACCTGGAATCTGCTGCTGAGGAAGTCTCAGGAGGCTCTGAGTTTGCACAGCGGCCTCTGAGCAAACTAACACCAGCACAAAAGCAACCAGCACAACTAAAAATGTATAGTTATTTCTGCATGTGGCCTGCAATACTCAGTGCAGCCATCACCAAGACAGGGGGTGAAAAGGACTGCTCTTCTTCCCACCTAGCTCCTTACACTTCCCTCTGATCTGCCAAGCACGAGCTTGTGGCAACTGCAGAGCAGCACGAATGGCAGCTCTGGAGGCAGTGACAAATCACAGCAGCTGGGAGCACACAGATGCCAACTCACAGCTTTACTTCTTTTCTCCCCTGTTTTAGTCACTCAGCTGAGGAGTAGGATGCCAGAGTAGGATGCTCAGTTTGGTGCACTGGTCCTCAGTTGGAACGGACCACAGACACTGGGAGCAGTTCTCCATTGCCTGTTACAGATATTCTCAGGGGCTTATGCTGAAAAACTTGCTTTTGCACAGATACTTAGGCAGTGTCTCTCAAGAAGAAGACTGTCTCAGAAGCTACCTGGTGATTTTCTTATAAACTCTGCACTGTTGCATTTCACTGTAATAGACAGAGTGTGATGCACATCATGTAGATCAGACAGAGACCGAATTTTCTGCATTTGTGACTGCCACAATCAAGCAGATATCAGACTTTTGTTCATATTTGTATTTTGTTGGGTTTTTTTAAAGTCTTTATTTCCCCCTTCCTCACTCCATTTTGCTACTTGCACTTATTCTTTTCTAAAAGCCTGAAACATTTTACCCTTTGTCACAACTTTCTCCTTTTCTTTGAGCTTCACTTGCCTCATTTCCTTATGAAAGACACTTTCGCTTAGCATGAAAAAGGCTTCAGTAGCAATGATGCCCACTTCAGTCAACCAGCAGGTAAACCTTTGTCAGACAGATAGACATATTGTTTCTATTTCCAGAATATCCTATTCTGACAACTATAAATAATTTCAGTCACAGATGTGTTAACATAAAAATGTACATTAACAGATAACAGATAACAGATAACAGATAACAGATAACAGATAACAGATAACAGAGTAGTGCTTTCAAACTCGGGTGCCACCCAGTATTCTGAGCTTCTAACGACTTTGCACCATGTGGGCCCAACAGTGGAAAGGAAGAAAATAAATTTTCTGTAGCTGTGATCTGTACAGCACAACTAGTCTGTGCCAAAACTCTGAGAAATCTTCTGATTAATAAACTCATGCCCAAGACCTCCAGACAAGAGATTTTTGTCTATACATAGACATGCTCTGATTAGTAGTACCCACTATATGATTTGTACAAAGCTGAGGAGTAGAATTAGGAAAGAAAAAAACATTTACTTTTCCTGAAGTTGAAACACAAGCCCTACAGTTCTCTGATTGAGAATGGCAGTTTTCTTTGAAGTACACCTCAAAATCTGAGTACCTATCTATTCACCTCATATTTTAACTGAAGTAAAGCATTTCTTTTCTTAAATCACACATACTGTGACTGATCCATCATTGCAAATCTAGAATGTCAGGAAGATGTATGTAGCACTTATGCAAAACAAATCATTAGAATGGCCTCTGGGCTCTTTCTTCCACTAGCAGGCTCCAGAGGCACAGCTGTCTTGAGGCAGGGATCTGAACACATTTTAACACCCCTGTGGTCATAAAGGATAAGACATATGGGAAAGGAAAAATGCCTTCTTTTAACAGGACTTGTGAACTAGACCAAATACTTCAGATATTTTTGTGAAAAACAAATACAAATTCTGCAGAAATTCCAATATTGACAAAGCAGTAAGTCCAGAGCAGGACTCTTGGCTTGCATGCATTAAAAACATATAGGAAAGGTATGAATGTACCATTACTGTTCACATCCTGCCTGTCTGTTCAGAATGTAGTCCAAAACCTTTCAACTGCTTTTGAAATCTTCAGGAAACAAATCAACCAAGTAGGAATAAGACATCATAATGGTCAGGGACTAGAAGGACTGGATTGGATTTGCAGCTAGGTAGTAAGTGGCCATTTGAGAAAGAGACATGGGAACAAAGGCCTGGGCAGGGATCCAGGTTCTCTCTCTTCGTGAGAGACCCTTATGTCCTTCCCAGACAGTGTCAAGCAGGCTGTCTGTAACAGGCTGCCTTTCTTGGCATCCCACATGCCATCTGCTTGACATCTGTGTGGAGTGCATACTCTGGGAGCTCCAGGATCTGCCATTTCCTTGCAGGGTCCTCTCACTGTCAGGGATGTGCCCCTGCCCCAGCCATCCCTTTTGTCCCTCTCTTTGTGGTGCAGAAGCCTTTTCTTCATCATGCTGCTGGCTACTTTGAGAGCAGCTAAGGTTCCTGACCACAGCATCTCACATCTCTGCGGCATTTCACAACACCCCCCTGAGTACATAGTTGAACCACAGCACCACCACTAGGCTTTTCCAGCTCTCCTCTGCCTTGCCTCTCTGCCTGCCTTTGTCTCCCCACCAGCCCTACTGATTCTTGGCCCTGGTGCCCCACTGCACCTTGCAGAGTGCCCTCTATCAGCACAGCCCTGGCAGCTGCCTCCCAGACCTGCTGCAGGAGGGTGGTCTGGTCCTGGGAATGCGGATCCTGCAGAGGCTGAGAAAGGGTGCTCTGAGGATATGTTGTGGGAGATACAATAACTTTTATCCTTCTGGAGGCTGCAGCAGGAATTTCAAACTCCCCATCTGTTAACTCAGAATTGCTGTATGCCACTGGCTCCTTGCGCAGGGTTAAAGCAGCTTCCAGGCTCCTGCAAGGAGGCAGAGAAGATTTTACAGGCCTTCTGTGGAAAGGAAAGAGAGATATGACTCCCTAGGTTATTGCTCCTAGGACTCGCCAAGGCCATCACAGCCCTGGTCTCACCTGGTCTGGGGTCAGGAAGGCAGGCTCCAGCAGAACTTGCTTTGGGACAGGGTGTTTCAGCCCTTCTCTCCCTGCATCTGCCCTCCCACAGGAGCAGGAATGGGTATCCAGAACCCATGTTTCTAGGGCTATACAACTACTTACCCCATCAGTCCCTCTATGCACAGCCCTCAAGATTGTGTCCCATGGCAGCATGAAGAGGTTAAAGGATAGGAAAGGAGCGGGAAGATAAACCCACTATGTGAAGGCTGAGCAGGGCAGGGAAGGAGGAAGGGAAGGACCAGTTCTCTGGAGTGGCTCTGTAACTCCCTCAGAATGCCAGAAACATCACTGGGTCTTCCAAAGGGACGGAGGAGAGATTTTAGAAATTCACAGCCTCATGTCTCTGAGGATACAGAGATGCATGGCTCCTCCACGAAGGGGATAGGGAGAACAGAGGTTTGTTCCTCTGACAAAGCAGACATAAGTGACACACAAGAGCCACAGAAGTGAGTCGAAATTGTTTTTGCACTATTGCTCAGAAAGCGAGTTCAGTGAGGAAGTTGCATTTGCTCTTCATTTAGGGAAAAATCCTTTACCTCTGGCATGATGTACGTTGACTCCTGCAATTTCTTTCTGCTCCTCTGAATTCATAAGTTCTAGGCCAATACATCCTAAATAAGTTGTTCCCTGTACAATGGATGTACTGCTCCTTGATGTCTATGCTGAAGAATTGCTCCAGCAGACTTTCTGTTCTGGAGCTTGCTGTTAGCACACTGCATTTTCCCTGAGCTCTCTGGCTCAGCAACTTTATGCCATATGCAGCAATTGAAAGTATTAATAAGGAGTAGGCAGAGTGCTTCATCTCCCTTGGCAGCTTTTTCAACACCAAGCCAATATCAGCAGATGCACGTCTAGCCACTGTAAAACAGGCTTTTTTTTCTTCTCCTGATGTGTAAAATGAGAAACCCACTGAGGTGTTTAAGGAGGCAGGATCTTTGCTTTATGGCTACAAGCTCCGTTGCTGGGGGGACCCAGAGCCTGAGCCTTGTGGGTGTGGAGGGCTCTCCCATCACCTAGACACACAGGACATTCTCCCCTTCTCAAACACAGTTCTCATGGCAGCAGCCTTTGCTTCACCACCTTTACATGCCCTTCTGGGTTACAAGGACAGAGTTACTGGATGGGTCATGACACAGCTCTCCCTGTCCAAGGAAACCAACACACATAACTATTGATTCGGGTACCCATGAAGGCAGAAACAGAAATTGTGACTGAATCCATTAGTGTTTTGCTATTCCAATAATACCTTGTTTCAATAACTTTAGTCCTAATGCAGGAAAGATTGCCTATTGACTTGGGCCCCACTGGTCACAATTTCTTCGGAGAAATACAGTTAGAATACATTTAAGATTTTAAAAACCCAAAACAAAACAAAAACAAAAAAATCCCCAAAACTGTACCTACTTACCCCTTTTATTTTTTTAAATGCAAAATACAGAAGTTGATTGGAAACAAGGAATTATTTTAGCATCTCTCTGTATATGTCAGAGTACCCACATTCCTATCCAATGAGTTTACTCTTCCAAAAATAATCTGTTTAAATTTACAATGAATTCTATGATTATGACAAAGGTCTTTCAGGAAGAGTTTGCCTTGGCAGTTTTTTTACAGCTAGGCAAAACCACGGTAATGTTCAATCTTCATTTTAAGACAATAAAATACCCCTTTCTTGTTACAAAAAGATATGTAGTCTTAAACCACAGGTTGTCATCTGAAGCTAAATAGAAGGGGATCTCATTTCCATGTTGTCTGAAACCACATTCCAGTTTCTGTATACTACTATTCTGTAATTTCAGAAAGGATTAACTTTACACAACCTGTTTCACTAATATCCATATATTCACTTTCAAGTTGCTGTAGTATAAAACAAGGATAATAGATCTTGAGATATCTGAGCTGTAAATGGAAGAGCCAGGTCAACCAGAACTACAGCCAGCAATAAATACAGACTGTGCCTCCCTTCAGTTTTCTTTCCTTTGGATCCACTTTCAGGAAATGTTTGATATAAAATTCGTTGAACTAATAATTTCATTCATTCAGTCATAGTTTTTTTCAAAGTTTTGCCCATTGAGGTGCAATATCTTTGTGCTCCTGTATTTGGGTCCTTTTCAAATTAATTACTCCAATCAGATTCTTATGGCAAATGTTCCTGAAATGCATGTCTGTGACTGATACTGTTTATAGAGAGTGTGCAGCAAAATCAAGGCTTAACAATTTCTGTTTTTTCCACTTTCACATCCTCAAAATACAGTTGTTGTATAACCTTACTAAGATATTCTCTCTTGCTGTTTCATACATTGTTTAACATCCCTGTGCACTCAGTGTGACCTTCACTGGGGTGGAACACCAATATTTAGCATAAATATTCCACTGTGAATGTTTTTTTTTCTTTTCAATATTATTAATGTAAAAACCTCTTCTTCTCCCAAAGCAAATAAACAGTTTGTTTCATTCCTTCTTTTCTAATATATTTCATGAAGGAACTGATGTCTCCTCCAATCATTCTCACTTTCTTAAACAGGGTTCTGGTTCTGAGTGTATATATGTAAGTACTAAACATTTCATATGGGAGCTGGTTGATTTTACAATGCAAGTTCACAACTTCCATTGAAAATACCTTACGATAGGTGTTCTAAAACAGTTTCAGATTAACTTTACACTATGAGGCTATCTTAGCTAATTAGAAATATATATTTCATGTTATCAGATATACATTGGTAAAAAGGAAATTTATAATCTAGGTCTTATTTCCTAGATTTTTGGCTTCAACTCATTCCTCTCTCCCCCAGCTCCAGTAAATCAAAGAGAAAATAAATGTGTGCATAAAATATGTGGGTGAAAAAGAAGCTCTACAATACTAAGACTTCAATATTTCCATTTATATTTACACAAGAGTACTCTAGTTGTTTAAATGGGAGCTTTTATGTTTGTTTTTAATGTCACATGATGAGGAAATCTCTGTTTTGTGATGCCTAACAAGAAATGCAAATTGAGTCAGCAGATGACTCGGGTAAGGGGTGGGGAGAGAGCTGCCCATGGTCAGATGGGTCAGCATGTGCCCAGATGTTACTGGGTGGGATTCAATCCACCTCCAAGTGATGTGGCAGCTGAGGACATACATGGTATAAATGGCGTGCCGAGAGTGAGATGCATAGAATGATTTCCATGAATATTACACTTGTTTTAAAACACTAAATAACTCATTTTAAGTGAAGTAAGAGGTAGCAGAGGAGAAGGGAATTTTTACTGTAACTATAAGTCTCAGACGTTTGATAAGCAATGTGTTAAACATTTAGAAGCCAAGAGAGCTGTACCTTTTGTAACATAAAAAGGAGATAATTACGAGTGGTTTGCAGTTGAAGAACAATTCCCTGAGTCTCCAGATGCAAATATTTTCATTATCAGATGCCAGAAACACCCTTTTAAAAAGACTTGATCTCTATGTTGAAGAAATGGAACTGACTGCAACTTTGCAGAGAACTTCAAAAATTGACCACTCCTAGTCGAAAAATACCTTCACTTCTTGTTTTTTTAAAATAATGCTGTAATTCATGCAGTCTGTTTTAAAAAGACATAAATTTTTAAATAATAGCTCATATAAATGTGGTCATACTAGAAAATCCAAATTATATGCTTGCATTTGTACCAGGGATGCTTTGGAGTGGAATGGTACCTCTGGCAATCCAAAAAGAGGTTGCTGCAGTGCTTGTCATGAAGAACTACATGTGGAGGCTAATGCATCCCAATGAGAACAAAAACAGCAAAAAGACCCCTCATGACCAGCAGAGGACAGCAGGTAGGGACCTTCTCATCCATACTGAAAGAAAGTGCTCTGCCTTCTTCAGCACATCTGGGGAGAATCTCTTTATAAGTGGTTCCTAACCATCTGCTCTTTCTCCAAAATAACTCAGTGATAAAGGGTAATATATACTGTCCCCAAACAAGAAAAAAAATCTATTTTTAAAACTTTGAATTTCTTTATTTCAGTACCACCTTTCTTTTTTCCCTGGCATTTATTCAATTCGGAAGTTATGCCAACTATTGGATCCACACAAAGAAATAAACATTCAGAAAGTTATGGGTAATCACCAGAGGTCTTAGTTTTCCTTGTCCAGTCAGAAGCTCAGCCCTCATGATAATACCACACTGTAGAAAAGCACAATATTAGAGAGAATTGGTGATGAGAAATCAGCAGAATCACTAAAATCTCTCTGCCTGAAAGAACTTTTAAACATTTAAAAATAACTGTTCAGATAAAATTTATATTTCTTTATTGGTAAATCTTTAATTATTATGCACTTCATGATCTGGAAAATAATTTAATCCAAACCTGTTAGCCTTTGTCACAAAAGCTGTGTACTCCTTTCTCTGAGGTGGTGTTTTTGAAAGTACAATGCATTTTTCTTCCCATCTAATTTCTTCAGTTGCTCTTTGAATCCTTACTTTCATCCTTTCTTACTTAGTGACAGGTTCCCTAATCTGGCCTTATTGTCCAGACAGACAAAAAATCACTGATGGCTTTAAAGGTGATGCGTTGCAGAGGGGGGCGTATGTGGCCCGAAGTTTAGAGTCCGACTAGATGAGGGCGAAAGGCCGACGCCCCTCTGCAATTCCTGGCCAGCACCCTTCGGCGTCTGATGGCCTCGGGCTGCGCTGGCTGCGGACTGGCCTATACTGCTGGTTTTGGGGAGGAACGGAGCTGACCATTTCACCAGGGGTTAAACGTCGGTTTATTGAAGGTATTGCAGGATCTAAATGCGGGGAAACCAACCGGGAAAAGTTTTTCAATAGGGGGTGAAACAGGATTAAAAAGGAGGGGGGTGGGTACAGACGGAAGCAATCGGGAAAGGTGAGGGGATGAACTTCACAGAACTGACACTCCATGGAGACCAATAATCAAAAGGTAAAGGAGGTGTCCTGGAACCCCAGCCAACCACCACCTCCAGAGAGGAGAAGGTTCTCGAAACCTGGGAGGAGAAGGGGGTGATTGACTGGACCCAGGGAGGAAACAACTTTCACTTATAAGGGAAACCAGGGGAGGAGCAATTACATATCGGCAACTATGAATAGCAAAGTTACCATAGCAACTTATCTGACAGGGTAGCAGTGGCGGGAAAAACTGGGGGAACAAAACCATTTTACACATAATAGGGGAGAACAATACATAAATTGGGGGAATAACACAAGAAACTTAACAACACACTACAACAATGCGTGTACAAAAAAAAAAAAAAAACCTCACAAAACTACCAAATCCAAACCAAAATAACAGATCACCCAACAAAACAAAAAGCTGCAAATGACTACAAATAAACATCTTCATTAATATTAATTAGCAAGTGTAATACTAGGGTGGATCATCAAGAGTGTGAAGCAGACTGTTCTGATTTCTGCTGATAATTTAGTTCATTGCTTCAGTGCCTTCTATGTTATTTCTAGTTTTAAGATCTCACTTTATCTGTGTAACATTAACTTTTCCTATCTTAGTCTTCTCTTCCTCTGAAGTATATGAACTCAATATACAAGCACAATAGAGCTCTTTTATCATCCTTTTCTCCATTTTCCTAGCTCTAATATGTTGTTTCCTTATTAGGAATAATTGCTTTCTTATTTGAGTAGAGCTATAGTTTACACAGTACCATTCCTATTATCAATTTCCTTATAATGAGCTGAAACTATTGTTGATAATATTTTTTTAACCAGAAACTCACCAGATCCTATCTTGACAGAAATTTCCAGTGGAAAAGGAATGTCTTGCAGATATTTGGAAAATTAAGCTAACTACAGCTTTTTTTTTTCTTCCCGACTGTGCCCCGTGATGTCTAAGAAACCTCAGCTAATTATTTCATAACACAGCTTATACCACATCCATGTAATCAGAAAAGGATGTGCCTCATTTCACTGTCAAAAAGGGCCAGCACTGGTGTTGCTCAGGCCTCTATTAACATTCTGAGAGGTGTTTGGGGGATTTTCATAGGTGTTTCCTATATGCAAACGACAGCTGCTGTGTTTTCAGCCCAGGCTGGAAAAGCAGGGAGGGTCTCTGGTCTCCTAATGCTGAGAAGACAGCTGCTGAGAGGGCATTGGGTGAGTACAAGTAGCTGCACTCAGAAGTTACCTGAAGGAAATGTTATGGATGCTGACTTCACTTACAGAGGAAAAGCATTTTTCTTATTTTTCACGTTTTTTCAGCTGTTTCCATGGCACAGTTTCATCTGCCCCTGAAGCATCCATTTTGGTAGTCCTCGTACTAAAAGCTTTAAGTTGTTTTAAGTTAAGAGCAGCACTGGAGGAGCAGGATCAAGTGTTTTAACTTTGTGCTATTAGCTTTAGTGCTCAGGTTTTCATGAAAGTTTCAGGAGAAGAAGACAGATCTTGTGTTCTTTGAAGCCTGTTGAAATCAGAAGGAGTCTTCTTGTGGACTTCACTCAGCATAAGATCAGCCTGGGAAGTTACTGTAAGTTTTATATCCTTTTTTTCCCTCAGGCAGTCAGGCCAGGCCTCACTGATACTTCTGCTGTGAAAGGATCAAGTTTTTTGGTATCTTCTCAAAAGAAAGGTGCTCACAAAAGAGGAGTGTGACAATTCAATAAGCTCAGCTGCAAACACTGGTAATGTAATAGTAAAGAGATACGTTGATTTTCATAAGAAACAACAACAAATCAAAAGTAGGGATGTTTAAATGCTACGTGTCATTTAATATTGATATTTTTCCTCTGATACTTTTAATGACAAGACAAAATATAAATAAATTCTCAAATATCTGGTTAAGAACTTGTAGTTAACTTAGAAACTGAATTTTTATCCATAAAAGTCTAACATATAGTTCTTTCAAGTGATTTAGAGAATATTAAAAATCTGTTAATTTGCTAAATATTTTTGCTTATATGTAATTAACAAACACCATGTACTTAATTCTGTAGATTCACAGAGCTTAAAGTAAAACATTATGATCAGAATTGCATCAGAACCTCAGCATCATATGGCCTTGATGTAAAGGGGCTGGCAGACTTCATCATATCCCTCAGTGAAGCATTTCAATATTTAGCTATGTATTCCTTTACAAATGTTAGCTTTTTCCCAGTGTGAATTTCTTTGCATTCAGCCTCCAGCTAATAGATATGACTGTGCTATTTTCTGCTCAATTAAGGAACCGTTAAACAACCTTGTACTGTTATGTCAGCCCAGAGGGAATCTGACTAACAGAACACATGCTGAAATTTTGATGTGCCTTAGACCACGTCAATTTTTCCTATGGCTTCTCACCATGTGGTGAAATCAAACTTCACTTAATAAATGTTTCTAAAGTACCAAGGACCAACAGGATTCTCCTGGGAAGGTGAAGGCCCAGCTGAGCTTTGCTGACACAGCAAGCTGAAGCAACAAACAGGTATTGTTTCTATATTTTGGGGGTACTGCAGGTTGAGCAAATTTAAAGTAGTGAAAAAGGCCAATGCTCTTGTTCCTGTCCTATTCATTAAATAAATTAAGGAAAAAATGGCAAGAGAGTGAAGTACATTTCTTTGCAATAGAAAGGCAAGTCAGCTTTCATTTGTAAGTTCTTTCATACACTGAAATCATAGT
Source organism: Zonotrichia leucophrys gambelii (assembly GCF_028769735.1). Lineage (NCBI taxonomy): Eukaryota > Metazoa > Chordata > Aves > Passeriformes > Passerellidae > Zonotrichia > Zonotrichia leucophrys. The sequence continues at coordinate 31,908,960 of NC_088200.1, read as the reverse complement.
TTTGATTTTGCTTACTAAGGAAAGTACACATTGTCACTCTATCACAATCCACATCTTCAAAGTCTAGTAAAATCACAGAGGGTGAAAAATTATTCAGAAAGAGCAGGCAACCAGAAAAGATAGCAAAAAACCACTGAATAAAATACATACAGACAATTCTGCAGAGTGTATTTTGTACTCTCTTTAACCCAGTATCCGTGGGATTAATTATTTTATGGGCCCAGTATATATCCATGGGAAAATCAGATGCAAGTATTTCCGTGTTTCTTCTTGCTTGAAATGCCAAAACAAGCATATATGTAATACTTCTTCTTCTGTAAGTAACACAGAGATGCAGTTGTGTGAGTACTGAGTATTATGAGTATTGTGAGTAAAAATTAGCAATTTTTAAAATCAGCATGTTAGATTGCTATATAGTGCTTTCTCTTTTTGGACCTTTATGGCTGGTATTCAGCAAATGAAGCATTTCCTCTGGTCATGTGTACTTTGCTTTTCCTTTCATCAAAACAACATTTTTCATACTCTTATTTCCTAACACTTTCATCATTAAATTCAACTTTAGAAGATGGGTTTATAAAATCTCAAAAGTCTTTGTAAAAATCTTTATAAAAATATTTTTCATAGAAAGGAATAGCAAAATATTGCACTCATCTTCCAACAGCAAAGCACAGTTCCAGGGTGTGTATTGACACTGCCTCTTATCTGTGTTTAAAAGTATGTGAATACTTAAAGAGCCTTGAAACTCCCATGCAGCTGTTACTTACTGCCATATTTTCACAGTACATTTTTCTCCAATGATAGACATTCCTTTAACTCTCTTTGCCATTCATATAAATCAATGCTTTTCCAGGTGATCTGCAGCTAGACATAGGAGGACTTACCTCAGGGTGTTACAATAAGCATGCGGATGTCTTCTGCATTATTTTAAACAAGTAAAATGTTGCACTGCTTTGACTTTTTTTAACTGCACAGACAACAGTGTCATGTCAAGCCTCAATAATGATAAATAAGTGTGGTTCCTGTTCCACTTGCTTTCCAAAGACAACGCTTGAGTTGTCTTCTATTTTTTAATTATTCGTTGAAAGTGAAAAGGAATGGCATGCTCTAGGGAGAAGAGAATAGAAACAGAAAAAACATGATAGATGTTTTCTATGATTTGAATTCCTGACATTGCTTGATGCTTTTCTTATCTCATTATCCGTTGTCAAGAAACAAAAAATACAAAACCAAAAGCAAGCCCAACAAGATAAAAACAAAAGAAAAAACCCCAAACCAACAAACAACTCCTCCCAAAAAACCCAAACTCTTCAAAATAGCATTCTCTTTCAGGAAACAAAATCTCAACTAAAGCATTATGTTCTGCTTTCACACTATAGTAACCCTGTATGTCTTTCCTGTACACAGTCCGTATAGGAGAAGGCAGGATTAAAAAGGAGTGCCTTCTGTCTTTACTAATGGCCTTAGAGCAGCCTAAGCAAGAATTCAGGCCTTGTCTCTGAAATACAAGTATACAGCTCCATTTCAGTGATTCTAAAATCAGGCAGGAAATTTCTTGGATTATTTCATTGAATGTCCCTTCCATTAAATGCACAAACTATTAGAAATGGTCACATCACTTCCTCTGTCTCCTCCCCACTCTTCCTCTGTCACCACTATCGTTCCTCACACACACAACTGTACAGCTTTCACTATTTGCTGCCTCGATTTTTTATACAATTCTACATAGTTAATCTCAGATCTAGTGAAACTACCATGTCTCTGGGAAGATTGTTTGAATGGCCAGTTCTCACTGCAAACTTTGTCTCTTTTGTCCAATTGGAGTCTCTCCAGAAGTAATTTGTACCCGTTACCCCTTCTCTTCTCCATGTGAGTCCTTGAAAAATGTGAGTCTCCATCTTCTCTTGGGGGAGGCCTTATCCTCATGTTACAATATTTAAGAATAGCCACCCTTCAAATACTGTAACATGGGGAGAAGGCCTCCCCCAAGCTTTCCTTTCTGCAGGCTGAACAAACCCAGCTCCCTCAGCCATTCCTCATGTGCCAGGCTTCCCATCCCTGTGATCACCTTTGTGGGGCCTCTCCAGCCTGTCCACATCCATGTTGTGCACCAGGGGCCACAGGTGTGGCCTGACAAGCACTGTGTGGGGTGGACAAGACTTTAGGCTAAGAGACAAGGACTTCAACTCTGCTGGTGAGGCCCTTGTTGGAGCCACCCAGGATCTGCTCCCTTTCTGTGCTGCAGTAACACACCGGGCACTCCGATGGAGCTGAGTCCACCAGGAGCACCAGGCTCCTTCCCACAGAGCTGCTCCCAAGCTGGGGAGATCCCCAGCTGTGCTGCACTCCTGGACTAAGGTTTTGCTTTTCCAGGTGCAAAACTTGTCCTCACTGGATTTCACAATATTCTCATCAGCCCACTGTTTCAGCTAATCCAGGTCTTTCTGCAGGTAGCACTCCATTCCCAAGTGTCCGCTTCCTCACACAGTTTGCTAATGTCATTTAACTTTATGTGGGTACACTTGATTCCATCTTCAGACAAGTTTGCCAAGCACAATTTGCCTTTGGGGAATCCGTGCTGGCTCCCCCCAGTCATGTTCTTCATCTGACATGTGATAGACCCCAGGAGGATTCATTCCTTAACCTTCCCAGGGCTGAAGTAAAATGGATGTCTCCATATTTTCCTGGATCCTCCTTTAAGCTATTCTTGTAGGTGGGGATGACATGAGCCTTCTTCCAGTCTCCTGCAACATTCCTTGATCTACATGACTTCCCAGAGATTATGGATGGTGGCCTCACAATGACATGATCCAGCTGCCTTGACCCCTTGTGGGGATATCATCACAGCCCCTCTAGTCATATGGGTCAGGCTCCAGCAACAGCTCACACAGCAGCTCTGCCTTCACTGACAGCAGATCTGTGTTTGCATCAGCCTGGGCTTTTGTTCCCGACACCTGGGGCCCAGCAGTGCTGGTAAAGACACATGAAGAACGTGTTGAGAATCTCTACCTTTTGAATGATGAACTCAACTCCCCTATTAACATCATGCCAATATTTTGAAAGGTTTTTTGTCCTTCTGTACAACAAAAGGTGCAATTCTTACCCGGGAAGGAATGGGAGATATAGTTTTCACTTCTTTAGACTCATATCTGTTTAGTTTAATAAAATCAATAAAATCAATAAAATTACAGTGCGAGAATTATGCTGATGACAACATGACCAAATATCAGACAAACAGACCGGAGGTCAAACAGCATCTGCCCTACCTGAGGTGCTGGTTCTCTTCCCACCAACTTAAGAAGCAGGAACATGCAAGGCAGGGAAGAAAAGGTCATGTTTTTCATGCTTTGATGCATAGTCAGTGTCACTGATCTCACTGCTGCCATGTGAAATGCTGCTGGCAGTGACACACACATTGAAGCCGTGCAACAGTTACACCCTCCACCCTCTCCCTTGGCTTCTTCCATTCACCGTCCCATCGACACTCATTGAAATGATATTCTGCATGTGATTGCAAGACTGCAAAGATTTCATCTGATATGTCATCAGAAATACCAGGGCAGACATCCGGAATCGTCCTTGAACCCACAAGTCCCCCACTCCTGCATGCTGAGAGCTTCCATTGTCACTGTTTAATATTGGTCTCATTAAATGTTTACCCTAAACAAGCTTGCTCAGCAACACTAATCGTGTGCCAAGAACAGGTTGGAAAAATTTTAATATAGCTGGGTAACTGTCTCTGACAAACAGTGTCAGTACAGTCCTATCCGATGAAACTGCTATCCTTTTGAACTCTCTGCCCAAGAAATGAGACAAAAGGAAATGCCTATCTCTCTCCAGATATAAGGAACAGAGTCCTAAATATTTTTTCTGAGTCACACCCAAGGTAGATACTTAGTGTAGGCAAAACTAAAAATATTAATATTTCTAAATGTACAGGCTAGATTTTGCAAAAGGAATCCTCAGCCTTGGAAGTGGAAATGCTGATGCCTGATGATTTATGTATCCTGAAAAGGAACTGATGCCTTTGAACATTTTACATTTTTGTGAGCTAAGTGGCAAAAGACAGCTCAGCAACAAGCTGTCATTTGTAAGAACACTTGTTCCGTTTTCTCCTTCTGTGTATCCTAGTAATTTGCATTACTCTGGAGATGAAGGTAGACTTTATGGTGCTCGGGACATCCAAGCCATGCGCTGCTTTACTAAGTCTCTATATTCCAACCTTCTGATGTAATTAAGAATGTTCCTGTGAGGAGACTACTGCTCTAATTGCTTCTAGAATTTAGTCAAACTTCTATACTCATTCCTGACATTTCCATGTCTCTGACAAGCTGTTGCCCTCCCTTTAAATTAAGTGTAAATCATTCTTAAAGTCCTGTCAAATTAAATAGTTCATTGTAGTCAAATGAGACTTTTATGTTGAGCAACATTGGAAAGTAAAGGTTGGTCTCAGAAATCATGTATGTTTGCAGCTATAAATATCTTAGGCATCTTGACAGGATGAAACCAAACTGGATGGAAAGGATACCTTAGGCACAGAGAAAATCTTTAACATAGGTGACAGATTATGTAATTTTTTCTCAGTAAGATTATGTTTGTCAATGCAGTTGATTTTCACCAGATCTTGTCTGGAGGCGCTATTGTATTGTTCATTTAGTTTGTACTGACTGCTTTTTATCCATACTACATAAACTAAGATTCAAAATTATAAGCATGCTGGAGATTAAAACAGTGATTGACGCATTATTAAATTAATTTGCTTATACAGGTGGCATAAAGAAAGTCCTCAGAACCTGCAAGCATCTTTGGGAGTTTTATTAAACGCCTTTCATCACTCTTCAGGAATTATATGTCAATCAATATCATATTACGCAATGCTCTTATAGAGTTCTAGAAGCCTTATCATTCTTATCTTGTCATAGTAAGATTTAGTTATTTTACATAATGATATTAATTTCATAGGAGAAAAATGAGCCAGGCCACTGACCACATTATAGTGACTCTTGGGAGACAAAGCATTCATTGGAGAGCTGGAGGCACAGATAGGTTTTAGAAGAGTCTTAATCATCAGTCTTTATTTGCTATAAATTTTGGAAACAACTAAGATGAAAAGTCATAGTGTCCTAAAAGGGGCAAAACAAAAGGTAAAAAGACTATTTTGAGCAATACTAGTTCAGGCTGATAGACAGTGAGACACTTGAAATGCTTCATTATAGCTTCAGCACTTCACGACTGTAGGTAGCACAGAGAGCTCTCAGGAACTGACACTCTGGGTGGCCAAGCTTTGCTAAACTGCACCTTCAGGATTTCTCCTGATGCTCCAGAAGCGACTCCAGTATTCCTGATCCCTGTAGTCCATCCCAGAAGGAGACAGGGCAGCACTTCAATCCCCTGTTCATCTAGGTTCTTCTCCCTGGAAGGATCTGTGCTCATGAACAGAGGGCTGGAATGAGCTGCTATGTGAGCTACCCACTCAGGGCTGGAGGTGTACCGAGTGCCCTTTGGAGCATGTGTTCTCAAAGTGAATGTTTATTTGGAGTGTGACTCTCTTACAAAGCAGACATGTCTTCATTTCTTAGAGAAAATATGTCTCTTGATACAATCATTACTCTTGAGGAGATTGAAAATTACTTTCCCCATAATTTCCAACCTTTGCTCCTTGGTGTCTGTAAACTGCTTCCTGAGCAGCCTATAGAGAATACTGAGCAATGATTACAAAATGGATTGTAATTAAATTAAAACAGAGTGTGATGGGGGTTTTTTTTCCCCAGAACTTGCAGCATGCAGAAAAGAAATTTAATGTGAGAGAAGTATATATACAAAGTGGTTTATCTCTGTGCCTCTAACTTGGCACCAGCTAGTTCCAGGCTCCAGGCTGCTCTTGGTCAGCAATTTGCCATCACTACTAGCACAATACTACCTTCTTCATGCAAGGGCTATTAGTTTGTCCTCTTCCCTGTCTTGACAAAGCAGCCCAGTCAGAAGAGTCAGGTTACAAGATAACATGTCCTGTCTGTGATGAAGCTGCATTAGCGGTATATATCTATATATATCAATATATATCTATATATTTCTGTATCTATCTATCTATGTCTCTCTCTCCCTCTCTCTCTCTCTCTCTCTCTAGCATCCAAGAGAGCTGCTATCACATGAACATATGAAGGGACTTCTTACATTTCTATTTCTTATATCTACTTGAAGAAAAGGGAAAAGCTTTTGCAACTCATCTGGGGTACTGTTGTTTGGACAGAAGGTGACTCAGCCCTAGACTTGTGCAGTAAAGCAAGACAAATCCCATGATAATTAATAGTTCCCTTATAGAATGGCCCTAGTTAACACTAATTCATTACACTGGTATTGATAGGGAGTACTGCTCACAGTGATGGGTATGTGAATAGCATATGGACCTTGCAACCCTTCAAATGCGTCCAAGCTGACCTTCATTCAAGGCCTAATTATTTCCTAATTGTTGTGAATAGTAAAAGTGTGTTGAATTTCTGTTTTAACTTATCAGAGATGCAGACAAGCTGGACTGGATTTCACCAGCTTCTTTCCACTAACCTGTGGCCAGAGGACCGCATCAGCTGTACTTTCAGCATCTCTGACAGTGAAGTGTTCAATCCTTTCTTAAAGATCTACAGAAAGGAAGTCTAGTATGAGAGCAAGAGAAGCATTAAAGATGTTAAAATTAAAATAACTGTTATTTGTCATTTCCTATCTGACATCAAAGATTTATAGTTTGTCAAAGTAAGAAATAAGATTGGTTTGATACAATTTGTTCTAGAAAAAGTCACCTCATGGAAATGTTTGTTGTTCATTTTCCTAATAAATTTTAGCTTGTAAATAAACAGTATGTTTGCTTTAGTACTTTTTCAGGAGTTTGAAGCTAGGCTTACCATTCAATAGTTCTCAGGTCCTGCTGTTTTCCCTCCAAAGGAAGGACTGCTATTGTCTTTTCTAGTGATGCACTATGCTCCCTGTACTCTGTAAGTTCTCAAAGATGAGCACAAAAAGGCTGAGACTACATTGATTAGTTCTTTAAGCATCTCAGTATTTCATCAAGACCAGCCAATGAGTGAATGGTTCATTACCAGAAGGGGACCTTTTACCTCTTTCACTGGTTATCAGTGCCTGCTGCGCTGCAGCTAACCTTTTAACCAAGGTTAGATACAAGAAGTTTTTGAACAATTTATCCTTCTCTGTGTTATCTGTCAAAACCCTGCTGAATTTGATGGACAACAGAATAATTCTTTGCTTTCTCTGCCTTTTATTGGCAGCATCCCTCAGAGATGCTTTTTCCTACATAAAATTTCTTGCAAGTTTTATCTTATTCTTCAGTCTTTCTCATTTTGCTTCTACAATTTCATCATTATATTTTTTAAACATCCAGAAATCTGCATTACATCCCATTGTAGAATTCCCTTGGGTCTGAGGTCAGTGAGAAGTGCAGGATTTAACTATCTCAACTCATTTTCCCGTACTTCAGCTGGGAAGTCAGCACACATGACTCCTGGCTGATCACTGGAGGAACGGCCAGTTCTCTTTCCCTTCACACCATTTCCCAGAAAACCTAGGTGGTTTGGTTTGGGGAGATGCAATAAAGTAAATTAATACTTCAGAGCTGCCAAAGTAAGGAAAGACCATCTCTTTCCTGTGGCTATACACTCTTTTGTCATGGATCTCGTGCCAGCTCTGGCAGCTGTTCAACCCTGAAATACTGAGTAAGCCAGTAGGAAATTGGGTTAGTTTTCTGAGGTTTTGCTGAGTTTAACTGACTCAGGAAGGAATTTTACATTTGCCTGAATAAGTAGATTGAGTGGCTGGTGTTGGAGTGAAGGGACTATGGAAGGATTGGAGATGACACCGTATGTTGTGGGGGGAGAAATGTAAGAAGGCAGCCATTGTACCAAACAACAGTATGAGTTACTTAAGTCATCTTTGCAACATTCTTAGTCTTCTTCCTAGGAGTGGCAAAGTGCAGGTTAGGCAGAAGTGAACTAATTTCACTTTTTAAATGAGCCATGTTTTATAAGTAAACATATCAGTGTGGATAATCTGCAGCTCTTTTCCTATTTTTATCTTAATTGACTAACTGAAAGAAGTCTTACCATTTTTAATTTATTTATATGCAATTACTCTTCTGTGAACATCAATTCTAACATCTAAAATTGTTGCCTGCTATTCTACAGTGTTGTTCATCAATAAAGGCAGTGTTGCAACCTCTGCTTTCCTTAAGTATTATTGATAACTGCTGAGAGGAAATAACAATGAAGACATAAGATAATTTTTCTAATTCTTCCACCTGAAGAAAATTAACTATTTGTATTCATTCCAGGGCAATGGAAGTGACACCATACAACATTATATCTTCCTTTGTATTAGAAAAAATAATTGCAGAATGGAAAAGCTTAAGTATTAGTGAAGACTTCATCAAATGATTTTGTGCTAAAAGATGATCCTGATTGGGCTATATGACCAAAAAAAGTCAACAAAATTAATCTCTTTTAATATCTATCAAAAATGTTTCCAACTTAATTTATGAATATTGAATCTATTGAACACTGTGAACTAGTTCAGTGCACCACAACCAAAGACCAATATGTTCACTTTAAGGTAACACACCACCGGAAGATAAACAGACCCAGGAAAGAAAAGGTGATTCTTTCTTACCCAGAACAGGATGAATAATACCAAGATAAAATATTATTTGTTATCTGGGACAATCCTTATTATCTCAGAAGAGTTTTTGATAAAAGCAGTGCTCAGACTGTCCTCTGGTGTATGTCAGGTTAGATGTATTGTGTCCACTAGAAATGTGACTCACTTCTGGTGTCATTGTCCTAAATTATTTTAAGGTCTGCCTCTGTTTATCTCAGCCTTGTAAATACATTTTTGAGTACAAACATACTTAACTATATCTTATATGCAACTGAAATAAAAGGAATTCTGTTTTATATGAAAAGCAGAGAGACAAAAACATCCTTTTTATTACTCGCATATGGAATTTAGGCCTCCTCTGTGATCATGAATGAAAAAAAAGTAACACCTTTAAAGCCCCAAAGAGCTAACTCAGACTAACTCAGTGTGTAACATTAACAACAGCACTTGCTTGCAAGGCGTTATTTCAAGAATTACATTGCTGTGCTGGCTAATGTATTAACACATGAATAGAGCAAAGAGAAAAAAATCCTTTTAACCAGTGTTAGACTTAACAAAAAACTAGTTTGCTGGTCTAGAACAGTATCATTAGACTGTAGTTTGTTAATTAATAAAAAATAGGGCTCTGACATTTCTTAAGTGTTCAACTATTCATCAAAATATTGAACATTGTTCTGTAAATAAAATCCAAAGAAGAAAAACAGTGAGGGAAAAACCCCAAACTCTGTCCCGGAGATGTCAAGTGAGTCAAAAACATGTTTTCCTGCAGCCACCAGAGATCCATGTCTGGGATCTTGTTCTATGATGAAACTCAAAACTATTTTAATTGATTGATTGTAATGCTAAGTCTGCAATATGCAAGAAAAAGACTTGAAATTACAATCTAATTAACATTGTATATATAATCTAATTAACATTGTCTCAAAATTCACAGGATTATTTTTTCAAACAAAAAAAATATTAAATCTGACAACCTATTAATGAAAACATCAAAAGAGTTGTAACAAATTAAACATGATAATATCAGCCCTGGAATTACTTTTATAGTCTATTTACAGATACTTGCAATATACAAATTTCTCACAGTGGACTTTCTTAGGCCTACTTTTTTCTTCTATTCTTCTGTTTGTTTGTCATTGTAGTACTGTCAAAACAGCCAAGTGTTTGACATGAAGCTAGTCATTCAAACAAAGTTTGCACGAGTGGGTGCAAGAGATTCTCATCTACTCAATCTGAGGTAGAATATAAAAGAGAATAATTTGATGCAAGCTTTTACTAGTGATCCTAATCATATCTTGTATAGAAATTTAGACAATTATTTGGTTTTATTTTTGTTTTGATGACAAGAAAGTATTGAGATAATGCAGCCAAAGCTTTTTTTATTTAGAGAGTTTAGTAATAGAGAAAACAGCCAGAAGGATGAAGCACCGTAGTCCCAACAATTTCAGCTTGTTGACAGAAACATCAAAGAATGGTTAAAACACAGTAAGAACTTCTATCTAGGAAAAAAAATACGATAAGTTACTTTTACATATACACCTCCTGCACAGCAATAAAATAATAATAAGAATAAGGAACATACTTTTTCCTTTGGTATTTTTTAGACTTTCTCTTATGACTACAATGTTTTTATATGCATTGTTCACTTTGTCTGCCTTAAAAGAAGAATTCATCACTCACCAATGAGCCAAAAATTGTGATACATTATTTAAGGAAATATGATTTTTGTATGTTAACTCTTCTCCATACATCTCAGTGATTTTCTGACCACTGAAACATGTCATTCTTGTTAATATATTTTCAAATACAAGGGAGTTCGTAAAACTTAACAGCCTCATTTGGAGCTTGTATTTATTCTAAAGACACAGAAAAAATACTTTAGACCTCTAAAACCTTTAAAATGATGGTGTTGTCACCAGCAATCGGCCATTAAGAAAATATATCTTCCAGCAATGGCCAAATATTCCAAGGTTCAGGGAAAGTTTGGTATCATAGGGCTGAGAGGGCTGAATAGAAGTGGTTGCTGATATTTGGTTTTGAACTTGGAAATCTGCCACAGTTGTGTATCCCTTTGCACTTATCTCTTTATTAATGCTATCAAAGTAAATTCAGCTCTTCCTCAAAGGACCTTTGCAGTTAGACTGTCAGGGCAGCAGCACATGGTGTGATACCCTGTACTTGTACTAAGTTTGTGGAGGGACTACAGCCCTTCAGCCCCTAGAGGCTCACACCCACATTTAGTGCTTCAGAAAATTTCACATCCTAATGAAATATGGGTGTAAATTATTTTTCAAATGCATAAAAAGGAGGTAGAATGTCAGAAAAGTAGGGCTAACTGATTGTTACCTTTAAGCCTTAAAACACATGGGTTTTGTACCTCAAGCAGGATACTACTAAAGTTTGTTGGGCACAAACACTGCAGAAAGGCTAGTGTTATTTCACAGAATATCACCACAGTTAGCATAACCAGGTAGTCATGAAATAGTAGAAGCTGTTTTGAGAACATTTAAACAGTCTTAATCACTTAGATTCAATTCAATGTGTTGTAAAGGCACTGCATATTTTATGGACAGCTCGAGTTATTTCAGGTTAGAGCCATTTAACAATTTTTGTGTGATGTATTTGCAAAATATTTGTCACTTATTGATCTCAGTTTCATTGATATAAGGTTGCCTGCATGGAATCTGACTTCATATATTATTCATAAATAATGTATTGCTCTTTATAATTTATAATAAATTAAAATCTAATGTAATGTGGCACCTGGTAAAAAGAGATCAATCTAAGAATTGTGAAGGCAGAAACCGAAACAAAGAGGAGGTGGTTGCCTCACTTTTGAAGATCTGCTGAAGTGCGCCATGACAGCACAATTCTTGTGCCACACTGGAAGTGAGCTGCTTGTCCTTGATCTTGAAGATTGATGCTTTCGTTTCTTGAAATGTGTGATGTCTGGCCTCATTTGTCATCTGGTATCCAGAGGTAGGATTTAGGACTGGAAGACTCTGCAGGAGGATCTAGACAGGCTGGATCATATGCCAAAGCCAGTGGTGTGAGGTTCAACAAGGCCCAGTGCTGGGTCCTGCCCTTGGGTCACAACAACCCCAGGCAGCTCCACAGGCTGGGGCAGAGTGGCTGGAAAGGAGCTGGGGGTGCTGGTGACAGCAGCTGGACATGAGCCAGCAGTGCCCAGGGGGCCAAGAAGGCCAATGGCATCCTGGCCTGGATCAGCAATGCTGTGGCCAGCAAGGCCAGGACAGTGCCCATCCCCCTGGCCTGGGCACTGGTGAGGCCACTATTGGACTATGATCCCAATATTATCAGGTAGATTGCGCCTGGGCTCGTCTGACCCTTGCTGCTGGGCCAAAGGCGGCAACGGTGGTGTTTCACCTCAGAGACATTTTTGGCTGGCTGGGTGTTGCAGCTGGGCACTGAACAAGTCCAGGCTTGTAGAAACTCAGTTTACCTCCGGTGGGAAGTCTTCAGGCTAGGGTGAGGAGATGGATTCTGCTGGAGGGTTAATGTCCAGAGTTTATTCCATGGTCACAGACATCTGAATCTTAGGTAACAGCTCCAACAGAATAGCGAGCACATGGTCCTTGCTCAATTTAAGCACAGGAACATTGGGAGGGGAAGGGACAGGTGAGGACCAACCAGGTGGGAGGAGGAGGGTCTCAGGGGACAAGGGGCACATAGACAGGCCAATGACCCCCAGGCCTGAAGAGCATCCTTTGAACTTGACCAACCACATGAGGCCTTGCTAGAATGTTAAGCGTGATTGACAGAACTCACTCAGCAAGGGGGCGAGGGGGAAGGGAGAGGGGTATTGCCACACCTGGGAAGGGACTGGGAAGTAAAACAGGAAATTGCAACACACTGCAACAGGCTACACCTCAAATACTGACTCCAGTTCTGGGTCCCTCACCCCTACAAGAAAGAAATTGAGATGGTGGAGTCAGTCCTGAGAAGAGCAATGGAGTGGGGGGAAGAGTCCATAGCACAAGTGCTGTGAGGAGCAGCTGAGGGAGCTGGGGGTGTTTATCCTGGAGAAAAGGAGGCTCGGGGATGACTTTATCACTACCTACAGCTGCCTCAAGGGAGGCTGTGGCCAGGAGGGGCCAGTCTCTTCTCCCAGACAGCCAGAGACAGGACAAGAGGAAATGGCCTCAAGTTGTGCCTGGACATGAGAAAAAATTTCTTCATAGAAAGGTTTATCCAGTCCTGGATCACCCCAGGCAGGTGATGAATTTATTAACCTCTGCAGGTATTTAAGGAAAAGCTGAACATGGCACTTAGCCCTATGGTCTAGTTGACAAGGTGATGATTGGTCAAAGCAATGGACTCAATGACATTTAAGATGTTTTCCAAAGTAAATGATTTTGTTAATATGTGATCTCTCAACACAGACTAAACAGCAGGGCCATCTCTTCAGAACAGCAGGTTGCATCTTCCTGTTGGGAAAAAATAATCATTGCAGCAGAATCACAAGTTTAAGTATCAGGCTCTGTAGGATGGTAGGGTGGTTTACCAGCAGTTTAGCTATATCTCAGGATGTATTCACTCGCCTTTCAAGATACATTCTGTTGTATCTCAAAAATATGTACTGGAGACAGGTGAAAATTTTGCACTAACATGGTGCAAAATTGCAATCCAAAGCCTTCACATAGCGCTCAACATAAGAATAACGCTAGAGACATGAGAAAAACTGGTAAGCAGGTGGGTATTTTTCCCTGCCCTCTGAAGATCCTGGGCCTGATATCTGGCGACAAGCCACCAAGTGCCTGGCTGCCGCTGGGACGGGTGGAGCACTCCTTACAGAAGGGTTTATATAAAAACCCTTTTTCCCTTCTGTACAATCACACCTAAGTTAAAGAGCTCGCTTGGGGCACATATTAAAGTTTGGCAGAGCAAAAAAGCAGCCTTCAAGTCCACACTAGAGATCAGAACCAGGGTGTTTAAATGGACTTTTCACACAAGTTTACGGTAGTCTCAAATTACAGAAGAGACCAATTCACTGCTACTAGAGGCATGCCCTCTCCATTAAAGAGCAGAGAAAAACCTAAAAGGAATAGGCAAGGATGTTTTACTGCACTCCATTTGACCACTGCTATGCTATTACTTTGATAATTACTTCAGTAAATGTGTAAACAGCATTTACCTTGCAAGTCCCTTTCCTGTTCTAATTATATTCCTGGCTACCATTTTCAGCAGAGGAAGAAAACATGTACTGCAGATGTAATTAATCTTAAAACCTGAAAATCTGTGAGAGGAAGAAATATCATCCACAAAGAATCATGAAATTACTGTCCTCAAGTCAAAGAAGACACCAAGAACTTCAACAGGACATTCAACAAGATCTCACATTAGCAAAGCTAAAAATTATTGTCCAGCCTAAGGCTGAAGGAGATAAAAAGACAGAATTGTTGCCATCCTCTTCAAAGTGGTATTATTGAAAATGAAAATGATCCAAGGAAAGCTAACCATTTTATTAATGTAAATTCATCAAATATGGAAAAGAAAGACGACAGGAAGTTGTCAGAATCTATGGCATAAGTGGAAATGTTCAGTTTCATTATCATTGATGTAAAATTGATCCAAGTACTAAATTTAATTGAAAATAATAATTACAATAATTGTGAAATATGAAGTAGTATACCAGGTCAGCTCTAACACAATGGAAGTTCTACGTAGCGGTCCTTCAAATCTGAGGAACTGAGTACATGATAGAGAGCAACTTTTCTCTGACAGCACACAATCAAAGGATATGATGTCTTAAAAACCCGTATGTCATCTTGGTTCTACTCTGGTCCCTGACACTACCTGGTTGCCTAAATCAGCATCTCTTATAATCATTGTAGCCTTCTGCTGTACAGCTGGAAGGTAAAAAGATTAGGTTTGAATGCACATCCCAATTCAGGCAGAACAGATTGAATCTCATCCTGCTGTCAGATGCCAAACAGCAAAGAAAACATTTCTAAGCTGACAATTATAGATCAAAGGAAAACAAATGGTGAACACTGGAGATCTAAGTCAGGATTAACCTGATATAATCATTGCAGGCCTTTGGTCAGTATAAATGCATCCTACAAGGCCTAGGAAAGGGAAGCCTGGGTAAATTATATGCTCAGCCTGCGTGGAACTGTGTGTCAGTTCTGAGAGAAATGCAGCTGAGGGTCAAAGCATATTAAATCATTTGCCTCTGGAGTGTCTTTCAACAGCAAGGCTGATAATGCCCATTTTTTTCTTGTTTCATGTTTCTTGTGAAGTTACAAATGAACATAAAAGATAGAAATTTTCTCTTCAGTTTTATTGAGTACCCAGAAGATTGAGTGGTTGTTGGGGCTCAGGAGTCCGTAATACCGTGTTTGGAATATCATGACAATGGACTTGTATCTAAATGGGCATAAACTATGCATGTCATTGACACTTGGCTGCATTTGGATGAGTAGCATTAAGACTGGAAAAAAGACCTATGTTCTACTTCAGCTCCAGGCCCACCATTGTTCATGTGGGATCTGGCTGTGGTCAGGTTGAGAGTATTGAGCTCTTCTCCCATCTCTATATCATGAAGAGATTTCCCAGTCAGTCTGTTTCTGTTCTCCTTGGAGTCAACCCCAATGTGGTAATGAGCGATGCAGGGAACCCAGGCAGGTGCAAAGGAGTGCTCTTTATTGCCAAAATCCTGGCCTTTTTAAGCAGTTAGCCAGTTATCAGTTTTTATAATTTTAAGGCAAAACAAGCCCAAGTCAAGCAGCCACCCTACACCACGACATGGGCTTGCAGCAGTCACATAGCATATCTCTCATGGCTCTCTGGTCTAGCTCAGTCACTCTCCCATGGTTCCCTTCTACTTAGCCTAAGTAACAGGCTGGAGCCATGTTACAAGGCCTGACCTTTATGAAGCCTTGCCTATCGGTCGCACAAATTTTTTGAAGACAAACAAACTATGTTGAATCCTTTGTCCTGTTCTGGGTTTATATGGACTGGCTCTCACTTTCCCAAGGCAGCAATTTGCAACAGTCAAAATGCTATTGGGTCATCAGACTCTTCCAGAACTTTTAGTTATTTCTCCTCAGTACAGCAGGTCTGCACTGACCTCACTGATGGGTCTTCCTATTGCTTCTCTAAAATTTATCAGTTACTTCATACTTTCCTCATGCTAAAGGTGCAGATTTTGTTTAGTTTCTTTAATGGAGAGGCCAAAGCTAAACCAATTCCTACATACGCAGCTGCATGATCAGGGGAGTGCAGCCATCACTCCTGATACCATTCCCTGCTTTCCATCATATTCCTTTTTTTTTTTTCAAGTGGCCTACAGTGATATTTATTGACTCTGATAGACAATGTGTCTTCTTCACTTGATTTAAGTATTTGGGGAGATAAATTTGTACTGCTCGCATACACAGTGCCTGAAGCTGAGGAAGACACAGATGCCTGTCATCTACTTGGCTACATTCCCTCATAGGGAGAGAGCCTTTTCTGCTCTGGAAACTTACCAAGGCTGTTTAGTGTATATTAATTTTTTATTGCACAATATCTCTGTGCTTTACTGTACAGAAAGAGTCATAATCTTTTCTTGTCCTTCAACTGCCTCCATCTGCCCTGGAAATTTTGCCAACATAGGACAATAGTCAGTGGGACAAAAGTGAATATTGAAGTTAAAGTGCTTAAATCAGCTGGACAAATCTGCATGTTTGAGTGTTCACAGCCAGTAGCCCTGAGGGATCCTGGCAGGTGGAAAAGGGCCAGGAGAGCCTCCTGGAGAATCGTGCACTACAGCTATGCTCCCATCTATTTATTTTAATTAAGTAAAGACATTCTATATTTTTGTAGTCTGCATAATGGCATTCTGGCATTTTTCTGAAGAACTAACATGATTTAGACTCGATATATGACTGAATAAATCAGTAGCAGACTATGGTGTAGAAATGACTGTACCCAGTGAGTGCCTGTGTAAATCCTGGGATAATTTGAAACATTTTTTAAAAATATCATCTGTGCAGAGATTTTTTGGTGAAATTTTATTTCTATTAATCTCTAGTGAAATTTGACTGGACTTGATGAAATCAGAACAAGGATGCTTTAATCCAGTCATCCAGTGTGCTGTGTGTGCCCTTTCTCTCCCTCCCCATTGTAACACCTCTCTGCTATGGCAGAATAATCGGTATGTGCCCCATTACTCCTACATTAATCAGTGTGACCCCCAACACTAACAAGTATGTTATGATATCTTTTTTGGAGAATATGTCAAAAAACATGTTCCCTTCAGGCTCTGTCTGTCAGATGCTATACTTCAACTGTGTCAAATTGCCATTGTTCTAATTGCCATTGAATATTGAAGTGCCTAATTGTGAAAAATATGACTGGTCATTTCTCACCTACTGAGTAAACATATGGTCTTCTCTAGTTCTACTATATCTTAGAGGAAATATAATTCTATTCCAGGGAATTAATTTTACTGCTTTTATTTCTCCCCTGTATTTCTCAAGGCTTAATATATATTATGTTGCTTTTAAAAATAATTACCATTCTGTCAATATGCATTCACTTCACTTTATGTACCCAAAGAAATAGCAGTAGAGACAAAGTCGGGCTTTTTCAAGTTTCGTTAGAGTTTTTAATGAAAAATTATTTTCCTCTTTTTCTACCAGATAATTAAAAATTAATAATTTTTTTTCTTTTCTTCTGTGTTTTTGACATACATGCATAAATTTGTGGAAAAAACTAGCTGTAAACACACCAAAGCATATCAACTATAGAAGACCGAACCCCCAGTTTAACAGATCAAAAAGACTCTGTTTTGTTACAGCTGTGAACTGAACTTAAAGGCTATCAGAAACACGGAAAAACAGGAAAGGAAAGATATTGTTTCCTGCAATCTCAGGAGGTAGCTTTCATGCCTTTGGAATCAAAGGCAAATTTAGATAATGAGTGTATTTCCTCCATAAACTCACATTGGGCTTCTTTCCCTGTAGTGGGTTGACCTTGGTTGAATGCCAGGCACTCATCAAAACCTTTCTATCACTCCCCTCTACAAATGGACAGGAAAAGAAAATACAAAAAAGGGTTCATGGGTTGAGATAAGACCAGGAGAGATCACCCACCAAATATTGTCAGGGGCAAAACAGACCCAAATTAGAGATATTAATTGAATTTATTACTAACAAAATCAGACCATGATAATGAGCAGTAAAATGAGACTTTAAAGCACCTTTCTCACACCTCTCCCTCCTTTCCCAGCTCTTCTGCTTTCTCCACAGCAGCATGGAGAGAGACAGGGAACAGAGATTACAGTCAGTTCATCACATTGTTTCTGCTGCTCCTCAGGGAGGGGAGTCCTTCCCCTGCTCCAGCCTGGGGTCTCCTCCATGGGAGACAGCTCTCCATGAACTTCCCCAGTCTGAGTCTATCCCATAAGCAACAGCTCTCCGTGAGCTGCTGCAATGTGGGTTACTCTTCCGTGGAGTGTAGTCCTTCAGGCACAGCCTGCTCCAGTGTGTGTGTCCCCCACAGGGTCACAACTCCTACCAGGACCTGCTCCAGCATGGGCTCCTCTCTCCATGGGTCTGGAGGTCCCTGTCAGGACCCTGCTCCAGCCCAGGCCTCCCACAGGGTCACAGCCTTGTCTCAGACATCCACCTGCTCTGGCCTGGGTCCCCTCCAGGGGCTGCACATGGATCTCTGCATCCCCTGGGGCCTCCATGGCTGCAGGGCCGCAGCTGCCTCACCACGGTCCCACCACGGCTGCAGGGGAACCTCAGCTCTGGTGCCTGGAGCACCTCCAGCCCCTCCTTCTCCAGCCTTGGTGTCTGCAGGGCTGTGCTCTCACATATTGTCACTCTGCTCTTCTCTGGCCGCAAAAATTCACATGCACAATAATTCTTTTCCTTCTTAAATCTGTCATCACAGAACTGTTACCACCATTTCTGCTGGGCTGAGACTGGATCTGTGGGACATGGAGGATGCCCCAGGCAGCTTCTCCCAGAAGCCACTCCTGTAGCAGTCCCACTAACAAAACTCGGCCATACAAAGTGACTACATCCCCTTAAAATTTTTTATCTGGTATTTTCCTTTGCAGCACTGAAATTAAGTAAACGTTAAAGGGAATTTCACTTTTTCAAGAAACATTAATTGGTAGGATGGAGCAAAATTCCTAATAAAATTACTACAAGGAATTCTGAAAAGCACTTTATTGGAAATATAGTGCACTTATAGAAATGTTTCATGATAATAACACCGAGTTTCTTGAAAAAATATCAATTATATTCCCTTATAAAAAAAAGACAAAACTGAAATGAAACTGTTATAAGGGTACAAAAGATAGAAGAAAATTACCCTGAGACATTTGATTTCAATTCAAAGTGGTTCAAAATCAAGACTTCCTTAGAAAAACACTGAATTTGCCAACATATCATCAATCAGATCTGATTTGAAATTTAATTAAATTTTGGCTTTACATTTTGGAATGCACTAAATATTACAAACTTTAATGCCATTACAACACAGCAAATTCACAACCATGCTCAAAAGAGCAATACTCACGAATCATATTAACAAGTAAAGGAAATATATAAGCCTGAAAACTACCAAAAAATTCATGTTTTCAAAGAGATATAGGCCACTTTTCTATTCTATGGGCTATATCAAAGCAAAATTTTCCTGCCATTTCACCAATAAATAGTTCATATAGCTAGTGTGTACATTAGTATGACATAAAACCATGCAATTAATGGAAAATCAATTTGGATTCCAATAAGATACTGGGTTTTTTAAATTTCAATTTTCACATAGAAGGGCTTGTTAATCATAGGGCAAATAAATATTTTTAGGAACTGGAAATTCTCCATTCCTTACCAATTCTCTATCAAATGCTATGAAAATCCATTAAAAGTGTTAGTACTTTACCTCCTTAATTATTACTGTAGTCATAAGTTTGTAATTTCTTGGGATCCAGACACAGAAGCTTATTAAATAAGCTTTCTTGCTGAATATGTTTATAAATGCCATATTTCCCTATTTGTCAACAGTGTACTGTGACACTTAATGAATTGGGGAAGGGTGTGTCAGCTTGATGTTTAGACAAGGATTAACATGTATCTAAAGTGAGATATCTTTTGAAACCTTGTCAAAACAAACAAAAAAATTCTTATACTTTGAAGTGTCAGCAAAAATGTGCCATCACACATCAAAATAAATTGTTTTCCAAAGAAACTAAATAGCTTTATTCACTAAAATCACAAATAGTTATTAAGATATCTAAAAATATGTGTATTAAGAAGACCAGTCAAATTAGTGCAAAGATTTACAGGCTTGAGGTTAAGCAAGGAACAACAAGAGGAGTTTTTTTCCTATCCGTGGTGCAATCTTTGTATGACCTGGTGATTGAATGGATGACATGGTCATTGAACTGCTGTTTCAGGGAGATGGAGCATGTTACATTCATTAAGCACAGAACTAATTAGTCTGGCCAGACAACATGCTTCACTAAATTAAGGGTAAGTTACAGCAAGACTGCCCATGTCAGTCCTTGTCAAAAGGCAACAGGGGCAGGCATGTGGCCTCACTTCACTTTCCTTACACCCGTGCTCTTCTCGGTCCTGCCACACCAAACACTGACACCAGCCTTGTGCTGACCATTCTTACATTATGCAAGATGTCAGCATGAAGAGACTGAAACCCATCCTTCCAGAGAGAAGGTAGAGGAGAGGAATTCAGAAGCTCATACACCGATGTCACACTAGCATTGAGGGAAAGCTTAAGATGAAACCTTAGGAAAAAGCAGACTTATTGGAGGAATGCACACACAGTCATGCCAGCACTGTGTGCTCCTCTCCCTGACCAAAAGCCAGCTGTGCTCACTGCCTAAGGCAGGTGGGCACCTCTGCTCTTCCAACAGGCTTCAACAGGGGCATATGCACAAGGCACTTTGAGGGAAGATTCTCAGTTTTGTCCTTTTTTATTTCCTGAATTTGGTGTGAAGCAAAAATACTGAATCTCTATCAACTTGCTTTTAAGTTGTCAAGAAACAGACATTTCCAAAAATGTCTTTTTATTAAAATATTCCTGTGAATATGTGGGTTTTTGCAAGGTCTAATGGAAGGTGTCTGGATCCATTTCAAAACAGATTTCTGGGACTTTTCTGAGCTGCTGGCTGCAAATAGGAGGCTGCACTCGGCAAGTTGAAGCCCAACAACTTTAACAGCTTTTATTCTTTTTGTACCAAGCCTGACATACATAACTGGAAAAGCTAATTGAAGTCACCTGACCTCGAGAAAACTAGTGTTGCTGTGACATTAATAAGAATTTTGTCATGGGGATTTTAAAATTTTTCTAAGTTTTGTGTCTTCACAGATACACAGAGGAGCAGCACAAACATAACCCTATTAATATTCCAGCTATTGCTTTCTAAATAACAACACCTCAGTTAAATCAAGAAGCCCTTCAAAAATTCTAGCACTTTGTTTATTCAGAGTCTTAAATTGTCTCTGCACTTACAGAATAATTGAGAAAGAAATAGAGTCCATGTCTAATAAAATTCTTTAAAATGAAAGCTCTCGAATTTCAACTACACAAACTCCAATTTTTAATATTTTTTCATACAACTGTGAACATTTAGCTTTTATCACAAATACCTTCTGTACCAAGCTTTATCAGGAGTGACAGCTGCAGGACACAGCTACTTTAAATAAAAATTAGTTTAGAAGTTAGCATTAATTCAAAAGTTACCAACTGGCCTTTAAAACCACCTTAAGCATAATCATGGCTCTTAAGTTATAAATTTTTATTTCTTCTTCATCAGAAAATATTAAAAGATAACATCATATATGTAAAACCCATAAAATACTCTACAGTCACTTTCATGTGCTTTGCTATAAATGTATTTTAGATTAAATTTAAGTATCAGCATAATCCCTAATTCCTCTTAGCAACATTAAAAGAAACCCGACGGTTTTTCTCACCATATGAATGAAAGAAATTTCAGAGAAAAGGGTTTGAATGAAATCCCTATATAACACCCAAGCTGCAAATGCAAAAGAGACAGGTAATTTTTAGCTCACTTGCCCAGCATCATGTGCATGTGAGACTATGCAAACCTTCATTCTCCATGCCCTCCTCTCAGGTCAACTGCAACACCAGCAAAGTACTGCCATCACACCCAGTGAGGTGCAGGGGCCACACAACTCTCACATGTTGCCTAGACAGTTGTCTCTTTTGGGATTGGAGTGCTCAGACACTTGCAAGGATGCACGCCTAAGTAGTCTGGCTCTGACAGGATTTGAAGCTTTGTTTTGATTCTGCAACTTTCTGACTCTAAATCATCAGCTGGAAACACAGAGCTACTCAAGTGTGTTAAGGTAAATAGTTTCTCCAGCAGAGCTGATGTGATCCCCCTGGTGTCCCAGTGCCTGGGAACGTGGTCCTGGTGCAGAGGCAGCCCCTATGTGAACCAGTTTGAGATGGATGCATGCTCTGTTTTTCTGGTGCTTCTACTGTTCTGAGGAGTCACAGTTGTTTTACACCCTGAGGACTAAACCCACACTGTGTAAGGAATTTAGACAAATTTTTCACAGTGAAAAATCCACAGAGCAGATTACCAAGTTCAAGGATCAAGCACCAAATCCCCGGATGACCTTGCTTTGCAGAGTACTGATGAACTCTCCCTGTATGTGTGTGTCAGGTCTGTGCAATAGTTTTTCAAACAATGTGACTAGCTTAGGAAGGATCTCTTAATTATCCAAAATCAATAATTGTAACTTCAATTTTTTCATTTTATTAATAGTTGAGTCAGAAGTTATTGCTCTAACTGTACAGAAAAGTAGGAAATCAATAACACATGCTGAGCTGTGGAACTTAAAAAATAGAATCTCTGAAGCCTTCAAACACTTAACTTGTACTTATAGTTCATCAGAGACACTCAATGAATTTATGTAAGAACTTTTCTTGCAGTGTTTACTTACTCATGGCCCTCAGTGGTAGCAGACCCCATTGCCTCAGCAGTAGGAGGTGACATTTGTTTCTCCAGTCTGCACTTTGGACAGTCTCAAGAGCAGGTTTTATCAAACAGTTACGCTATGTATGGGTGAGGAACAAAGCACGTGGTACTAGCACTCACATCATTCTGCCTTTCTGATTAAGCACTAGCCACAAAATCAAACAACCAAAGCAGCTTAAACTGCTAGAGATTCTAGGACAGATTGTCATCTGCTGCAAAGTGGTAATAGTTGTGCTGATTTTGAAAACTTGGCCTTAGGAGGAATACACTGCAGTGACTGACACCAGCATTCAGTGCTTGGGAGCAGGAACCTGCAGTACTCTAAACAGCAGATCACATAGATGCCCAGCACAGCACAGACTGACCCTGACTTGCACTTTATGCAGTTCATCTTTTCCAAAGCCACCATCCTCCTTTTCCTTCCCTGGAGCTGAGACAAGCAGTGCCATCAGGAATACCTTGAATTTTAAATGGGAAACAGCATTATCTTAATATTTCACATCACACTAAAGTGTGCCTTTTCGCTGTTCTGATTTCAGCACCCTGGAAAGCCTAGTTGTACCCCAAGGTCAGTGATCAAAAAGACAGGAGCAGAACTGCAGGCTCCAGTTGAATCCCAAAAATACAGCAGCACTGCTTGCCGCTGACTACTAAATAAAGATTTTCTAGATTATCACCTTTTTATTTTCTGATCTTCATGCTGACTCAGAGTTCTAGGTAGCACCAATATCTGACATCAATGGGAAGAGGAAACAGTAGCAAATGTAGGAGAGAATGCTAGCTAGCTGTAATTAGTATGAAGACAGAGATTATTTTTTTTAAATATGGTGTCTAAACATTCTTTCTTTCCCTTCCTTCCTTCCTTCCTTCCTTCCTTCCTTCCTTCCTTCCTTCCTTCCTTCCTTCCTTCCTTCCTTCCTTCCGCCGCTTCCGCCACTTCCTTCCGCCACTTTCTTCCTTCCTTCTCTCTTATTCAAGCCTTTTAAATTGATTTAGTGCATTGATTTCCAGGCAGGAAAAAATTTCAGTACCCCATCTGCCCCTCCTTTTTGCCTCAGCTTAACAGTTTTGGACATCTGAAATCAGACTCAGTTCTAACTTGTCTTCCACTGCTAAAAATGCTAGAACTTTACTCACAAGGGAAAGAGTTTTCTGAAATACACGGACCTGGCTGGTCAGCCTAGTGCTCTGTGTACACAGTAGCTACTATCAGCTGAGAGCAATCCTTAGATAAAAAGTTGTCTACACTAATCATCCAGAACAAATTTTCCTGAATTCATAGTAAATGTAATCCTGAGGTCACTTTTCTATCAATTATCTATGATCACATCCTTTAACTTAAAAAAAAGACCTTCATATTGTCCTTCTGTGAATTTGATCTGGTAGTGTTCAAAAATGCAATAAAACAATGTCATTGTTAACACTGATAAAATAGATAGCAAATATGGTATATGAATCAGTAAAAAAAAAGTATGTACTTCTTCCTTATTATTGCTATGAAAAATTAGTAATTCTTCTGACATAATGCATGTTCACTTAGTAGCTTATCTGAAGATGCAAAGGCATATTTTTAAGATTAGATTCAAATTACATTCTGGAAAATAAAATATTTCCCTTTTTAATATTAGTCTATGAGAAAAACATTTCAAGGAAAAAAAAGACCAGTCAATTGAGCCCCATTAGTTATGGTGTCACTATTAAATAAGAACATTTAAAAATTATTTTTAGGAAAATTTTATCAATAAATGAAAACACTGTGATCTGGGTGGTAGCAATTTCCAGCACAGAGAGAGAAGCAAAAGAGAAAACAAAGACAAAAAGAGGGTATGGATGTGATAAAGTAGAATGTTTGCTAGCTGTAATCAACATTATAACAGAGCTTTTCTCCATTATAGGCTGTTCCACTTCTGGAAACCTATTATCTATCATCATGATTTTCCCTTTTATTCTTTTGTCTTTTCTGATTTATCATCCAATACAATCCACCAGATTTGTGAGAGAAAATTACCCAAGACGGACTGGCTTGCACAATCTTTATATCCCCAGAAGCTGAGTTCAGAGTCACTAGTTTAAATCTACATCTTTCTTCTATTTCTCTTCTTAAGGGCTATGTTTACTTTCTGTATCTTCTCTGTAAATCCCCACTAACAAGAAACATTACCAGAAATATGTCACCTTTTTAAGCCACAGAGCTTCGCTTTGCCTATCTCCATGATTTGAGCATACAAATTACTTTTCAAAAGCAATTGCTTATGCCTTTTATTTCATACTCTTCTGTAACACTGGAATCTAGATGGTGTCAAGTGGCACAGTTTCTTCTGGTATCCGCACCAAGTTACATCAGCTAAAGGTTTTGGACCTTTCCATTTCTCAGTTTTTATGTTTATTTACTCCCCTAACCCACAGGGATAACTCTTTTAAATACCATGCTGTTTTTACTGTCTATCCCTTTTATCATCCTCACTTGATTCATGCAATACAAATGACAATAATATTTTTTTTAAGTGAAAATATAGAGAAAATTTGGCTTAAAATTGCAAACCTATTAAAAAGGATATGTAGCTCTTGCAAATTAAAGTGGTTTTACAATGGAATTAGAATAAACATCAGCCAGCATGTATGTTTGGCTTTGGGTTTTTTTTATGTTGAAGACTTGAAGTTAGTTAAAAACTGTCTTTCACCTATAAGCAACCGCCTTAACATGGTAGCTCAATAGTAATTCTATCCCTGCAAGAATTACTCTGGAGTGATTAATGTGCTGGACTGGAGGAATACAGCTTGTTGAGAGAACCAATCTATGGAACATCTTTGCAGAACTTATAAATATCTCTCTCTGCAATATACGCAGCTAGCTCTGACTCCACACCACAATCTCAAAAAATTTTCTGAGAGAGGTATTTTGCAGCACAGAGAAAAACCACATATGAACTTTATTCTTAAACTTGTTCAAAATGAGACAATCTGTACAATCTACTGCATTGTACCTGAAATTCTTATAGTTAGAGCAATCAAACCTGCTTTTTCAATACTGTTATGCACAGGTAGATACAGAAACGACATCTTTCTGCAGTTGTTTCAGTGTTTTCTGGCTGCAGTCTGTGACACTTGATTGCACGAGTTCTAGTACTGTATGTGACATTTTGCTGGTCTGGGGCTGCACCTGTTCTTCACCACTGTCCTTGTACAGTGAGAAGACAGCATTAAAGACAGGAAAATGTCAAGAGTCAGTCTATCTTTCAAAATGGTTGATTCAATCCAAAAAAAGAAAGGGGAGATTGAGATCATATAAATAATGGAAAAACTCACACAAAACTTGATGACTCCAAAGGTGGAAAGGGAGATCGTGGAATATCTGTCCTCCAGGATTTTCATCATCGGAGCCATGAACAACCTGACCACTAATGTTACCCCTGCTAAGGGCAGGAAGCAGGCCCAAATGACCTCAGAAATCCTTTTCTACTGAAATTATGGTATGAAAATAGAGAACATTATTTTAATGGGATTTTAAATAAGTTTAAATCTTGTCCTATGAGCAAATACAACCAGCAACATCCCTCATTAACCAGTTTGTCTGTTATTAAAGGCCTGCCGACATTCACAGTCTTCTCAATATGATACCTTCTCTTTATTTCTTAAGCATTTTGAATATAAAAACTAACAAAGCAGTGTCCAGTACTCCTGACCAAAACTTATGGCAACAGATAAGCCATCTCATTGCTTTCCTTTTACAAATTTTTCTAAGTCAGATTTTGCTGCATCAGTTATGGATTGGAGACTTCCCTTAGTGGTCATAAGGGCTAATTTTAGTATTTGTTTAATTTTAATTATCATTGCCATTGCCATTACTATGTCATTAGTGGTATAAGATGAAATCTGGAACTCTTAAGAAAACCAGAATATTTTCCACACACTTGTAACAATCATTTTATGTGTCTCTGAAAATAATAGTATCTTTAACAAAAGTGTATAGTTAAAAATAATAGTACATAAAAGAACTTTAGATCCATTCATTTATTTTTCTACTCTGAACATACTTTAAAAATCCCCAAAGACAGAAGCATTTTGACGTAAAAAGGTGAAACATATAAGAATGACAGATATACTTTAGGTGGTTGCAGTACAGCTGAAGAACATCACTATATGCAAAAATCAGCAAGAAATGTAACATCTATAAGCAAGACAGTAGGAAATAAACATATTAATTGCTAAGGGGAACACAGGGGACAGAAACATAGCTGAACTTCCTGAGTTATGTAGTACAGGAATTATTATATTATTGTGGTGTTTATAGCACATACATGGATCTTCTGGAGAGAATTTTTTGTGTTTTACCCTTAGTAATATTCATATGCTGTACATATGTGTCATTACTGACAATTTGGGCCATGATATCTCCTAAGCCCAGAGCACTAATAGGCATCCAGAGACACTCCAATGTGGAGGACTAAAGGAAAAAGACAAACCAAAACAGTGGCAGATTAAAAAATTTGGAAAGTGACAAGGATGAAAATCATAATTTCTGCCATAGGAAAAGACTTCCCAGAAGAGAAACTGCTGCTCTGCAATGCAGCAGCTAGAAAGAAGCAGGAGACGTTGGTCTTGCTGTCTGTATTATACTATGCAGAAGCACAAGAAAAAGCATTTGGCTGGAGGAAGGCAGAAAACATCTTTGGCTGTTTGTATACCACTGGCATGTCACAATATGCTTGTCATCACCACCACACCAACAACCACCATTACATCAGAAAGTCACTACTGAGTTTCAGTAGGGATTGCTATTTTGGGGATGGAGATGGGGGTGGGGGTGGGGGGTGTTACTTTCCCAAAGTGTGAAAGTGGGTGTGGTGGTGTTTGGATTGGGATATTTGAATGGTGAAACATGTGAATATTGCCCATAATTTCACTGAAAAGAGTTTTATTTACCATATTAAAGATGTTAAAGCACAGGTAACACAGAAGTGGAGTCACTCTCTCATCAATGAATTCTGAATCAACCAAATACCTATCGGTGCAATAGTAAACTGTCTCTGCCATTTTTTGAGGGTTTTTTTATGCCTGTTTTTTTCAGTTATCCTTGCATATTCATGAACATTGCTTGGGTTAAATATCAAATTTTCGTTTTTAAAGATCTAAAAAAAAAAATCTTAAAATGTTGACATACATTTTAGAAGTCCCAGGATGAAACTAGTTTGTCTTCTTATAGGTGGTTTATAAAATAAAGGCAAATGTGGAATAAGAACAAAGTCAGAATCAACAGAGATTTGCTATGCTATTCCAAGCAGTTGACTTTAAATTATTCAGAATTTAAAAATAAAAATGCAAAGGCAAGATATAAGGCTTATTAATCATATTAAGTAAGCTCATATTAATCACATTAAGGATTGTTCTCAAAACTGTCATCTGTTTCCTCCTGCCTGACTTTGAGAAATAAGTACTTAATGTCCATTTCCCCAGATGACAGCAACGCTGCATGAGTCCAAAGAGGCTGGAATGATCTGAGCACAGAGGAAGGATACAAGTGCTCCAGGTGTCTCCTCTTTGTTTGTGGTTCCTGCCTACATGATCTTGCAATACTGAAGTGTACAAAAGCCCCACTTAGGGAATTTCCTGGGTGCAAGATGAAGTCCCTCAGTGACTCCTAGCACACTTCCTTCCCACACTTATAAAATTCACATTAAAATGATATTTATTTGAAGCAGAAGTCATTGTAATGCCATAGCAAATAATTAATTGGGGCTTAGCTGTGAATTGGATCAGCCTTCAAGAGTGTGCAGGTGGGGGGACTATCAGAAACCACTGCTACTTCTTTCAACCCTACCATTTAACAGTGAAGGGGAGCAACCCCAAAGTCTCAAAAATGAATAGCTGCTAACAGTTGGGTGCAATGAATGTAGATTTACATCTTGGCTCAGAGCAACAGACAACACACTCCGATGAAGATAGGGAGGTTCAACACTCATGGCACAGTGGAGGCCAAAATATAGACACTTCACTGAGAAATGAGGATTGCACAGCCTCAGGGAACCTACTTCTTTACTCAGTGTGGTTAAAAACACATGGTTCATGCAATTCAAGTCCTAGATTTACAAATCATATAAATAATACACATATTTGGCCTTCCTCAATTCTTTCATTAATAAGGAAATTATTCATGTTAAAAATAGTGGAGGTTGAAGACTATTCTTCAAAGTATGAAACACCTCACCATCTCCATTGTCATGAGTCATCACAAGTTAGAATCCTTTCTTTGCTGATTGTGTCCGGGGTAGAGTTAATTTTCTTTGCAGTAGCTGGTGTGGGGCTGTGTTTCATATCTGTTCTGAAAACTGAGTTCATAATACAGAGATGGTTTTTTATTGCTGAGCAGAGCTTGTGGAGAGTCCAGGCCTCTTCTGCTTTTTGTACTGCCATAATGGCAGCGGAGATGGGAGTGCCTGAGAGGCTAGGAGGAGACACAGCCAGGACAGGTGACCCCAGGGATATTCCAGACAAGGTGGCATCATGCTCAAAGTGTGGGGAAGAAGGAGGAAGGGAGGAAGCATTTGGAAAGATGGAGTTTGTCTTCCCAGGTCACCATTATGTGTGATGGGGCTCTGCTCTCCTGGACATGCTGACCACCTGCCCGCCCTTGGCAAGCAGTGAATTCATTCCTTAATTTGCATTGCTTTTTTGTGGGGCTTTTGCTTTTCCTATTAAACTTCTGTACCTCAACCCACAAGGTTTTTACTTCTGATTCTCTTCTTGATCCTGCTGATGGGACAGTGAGTGAGTTGCTGCCTGGAGCTTGGTTGATGGCTTGGTTAAACCATGACATTCTTCTGTGCAGAGACACATTGCTTCAGACTCAGTGGATACTCAGTGTTCTCTCTGCTCTTTGCAGATCCATTGTTTAAAACTGGAAGAAAAACTTTCCAAATAATATTAAGATTGATAACACAAAGAGCAGTCTTTTAATGAAAGCTTTCATATGCACATATGTGCACATCCAGTATAAAATTTTCACAATATTTAGAAGTTTAACTAATTAGCATATCTAGCATGTACGTTCAATAGTAGAACAGTTGCCCTGGTAACCCACCCTTGGATCTGCCCCATTGGAGTCCCTCCAAGTGTTCTTAGCCCGATAACTTGTTATGTCTATGAAGGATCTTATTATTTCCCCCTGAAGCTGGTGCCAAACAGGATGTCCTTGTTAGAAATTCTTTTCCTTAAAAATAACATCGAACAATTTTAAGAATATAGCATAACATATAAGAAAGGGTAACACTACTGTTCTAAAGTGTGAGAAGGTGCTAGAAACTATACAGCTATATGCATTAAAAATCTAGAAAGCTACAAATAGGTAAAAAAGCTAAAAATCTTTAGGCATAAGATCAGTGATAACACTTGCTTCCTATCATCCTAAAACTCAAACAGTGTGACTAAATAGGTGTTGTGGGTAACAAAAACTGTCACTGTATTCCATATCTATCTGTGTCCCAAAATTGTTACTATGCATTTACAAGCCAGCGCATTTGGAACTGAAATTGCAGAGCACACAGGAGGTGCTGGTCCCTTTACAATGTTGGGGGACACAAAGCCCCTTCCCCTTTTGCCTGGCAGTATATGTGGGCCTGCAACTGTAGCAACCCACAACAACTACATTTCACGATTAATTGGAAACGTTTTTCCAAGCAAATTTGCAAACCCTATGGGCAGTGAAGGTTAAGCCAGTCCCTGGGCTCATGCCACCCCATGCTGACGCTGACAGCCCAGCTGTCCCCTGCCCCGCCATCAGCACCAACATGGGCAGAGTCCAGTGGGTGGCAGGAGGAAGGGCTGGCGGCACTTGCTGTGCTGGCAAGTCTCCGTCTGTCCTGGAACTGCTCCGTAAGCTCCTGCTGTCCTGGGAAGGTTCTTTACTTCTGCCATCACTTTTTTCACACCCTTTATCTCCCAGGCTGCGTGGTCAAACAGGGAGCGCCATGGTGGGATGGAGTGCTGACACATTTTCCCTTCGACTTTCAAGGCACGCAGTTGCCCGTGGTGGGCTCCATCTGGGAAAGTGTCTGGTGCCATTTTCCCTTTCCCTACACATGGCAAGGGGGGACATCTCAGAAGGGGGCAGTAGCTTGCAATTTTGGCTATACTTTGTTCCCCTGGCATTGGTGAGGTTCTGCAGTTTTGCATCTAGTGGCGATTCATTGGTTTTGATTTTTTTTCCTGTTGCTGCTTCTGTAGTTAGTAAACTCCTATTTTTTCATGTATATCTACTCAAATTTGTCCCTTACTACTGAAAAGCTATTGGTTGAAACTATGGGGAAGTAACTCATTTTAGATTGCCCACCTTTTAAAATTGTCTTAAAACATGACATAGCCCATGGGATGTGCCCTGTCTCATGATAGGATGTCACACTACCTCAAAAACAATAGCTGTGCCATAGACCATAATTATAAAAAAATACTTGAAAATAATTATTTTGGTGAGTATATTTCTCATAAGTGGCAATCTTGGGGAGTAACACAAAGCTGAAATTATTTGCAAGTACAAATTCTGCTGAGGCAGATTTGGGGCAGACGTGTTTTCCTGCATAATAAGCAAAAAGTAAATTGTTCTTCCAATCTAGAAAGCTAGGAGAAAAATGACATTTGTATCCTTTGGGGTTTCTGAGTGCTTACATTATTACATTCTCATTTTTTCGGATCCAGGAAGTAATAAAACTTGAACGTGCCACATCAGAAAAAAAAGCGTTGCAAAATTTCAGAATAATAAGAATGTGTTTGCTCCACATTGTTCAAGATTTCAGAAAATAATTTTTAATGAAAGGAAAGTCATGGAAAACCTTGGTCACTTGATTTTGGATGGATATATTCACAGTTTCTGTGTCTCCCAGGGGTTCTGCCGTGGTGCTTACCCAAAGAGATAAACAATAAAGCAGAGTCTCCTTTTTTCTGTAGGACTTTTAGTTTACTGAATGCTAGTATACTAGGAATTAACCAACTAGCAATTATTTGCAATAAACTAATTTTAAAAATCTGATGAATGACTGTTAAACTGTTTAAAAACAAACTCTGTATAAAGGCATAGAATCATATGATCCCAGATTCATTGAATCATAGAATGGTTTGGCTTGGAAGACACCTTAATGACCATCTAGTTCAAACATCCTTGCTGTGGACAGGGACACTTTCACTAGTCCAGGTTTCTCAAAGCCCCATCTAACCTGGCCATGAACATACAAGGAACGGAACATCCTCAGCTTCTCCAAGCAACCTATTCCAGTGCCTCACCAGTCCACAGTAAGGAATTTTTTCCTAATATCTAGTCTTAACCTACTCTCAGTTTACCTCCTGTATTAATGCAAAATTGTCTATTCTTTCAAAGTGAAGGATAATTATGGATGCTGCATGGATCTCTGTAAGGGCAGAGATCTGGTAGAATACTAAAACCACAAAAACTGGAACAAGAAAACAGTTTCTCTTTTGAAGCAGCTCCTTTCAGAGCACATCACATATTTCTGACATACATTAATGGAAGTAAGCAAGGAAAAGGAGAAAGCATAAAATCTTGACCATGTCTTGTACTGAAGTCACTAACATTTTAAATCCAATTTACTTTGTCTTTTCGCATCTCTTTTGTCTTTTTGCAGCACTGTATTATTGCAGCAGCTTGTCTTCATTGCTGCACCTCACTTTTTAACCACAGTTTTTAGCACAGATTAAGGGTCCACAATGCTGCAGAAAGATTAATCTGTCCTTCCAGGCAGCAGGATGGTGTCATTATGATCTTCAGATTTCCTCATACTAGTTTCTGTCTGGTTTGAAATTATTTTTTTGAACTCCAGTTTCTCAGTCTTGTATGAACCTGCTTCATTCAGTGTTGGAACTTAAAACATTTAGTCCCTTTTCTGTTCATTTTATCCCTTCTGTTTTGATTTTCTCCTTTGATTCTTGAATTTTTATATGCTAGTGATTCTTGCATAATTTTACCTAGTCAGATATTACACAACAAACTAATCCATGCACTGCAGTCCTGCCTGGCTCCTCCCAGCTTTTGTGTCAGAGCCAACGGAGCCAGCAGGAGGGACAAGAAAAAGTCAGTTCTCTGTTCCTCGGTCAGCTGGTGCCTGAGACATCATCAGGAATAATTTGGAACAGATCAAAATCAAAACAAGATAATAAGAAAACCATGTGAGCATGTAAATCAATGCCCTAACAGGTCACTGAAGTCGCAGCTTGATCACTGGCATGCAGCCTGTGTGTGTGAAATGAAATAGCTAGAGGAGGAGGGGAAACTTTCAAATTAGCAGCTCTAATGATGGGCAAATCTTGCTAGTATTATAGCCCCTAAGCTGAGACATGCAGGAAAGAAAGTTATATACAACCTGTTCTCAGAACTTAAAGTGTTTTGATCTACCTGCATCTGCTGTGGTCAGTAGGAACATGAGTTTCAGACAACCATGACTACGTAACTGTATTTCCAATTTAAAAAAAAGCATCTGAGCACATGCTCTCTCCTGAGCAAATGAACAGGAGAGAGCATGTGCTCAGATGCTTTGTGTCAAAAGCTTAATTCTGTGAGTTTGTAAGTGTAGCATGAGAAGCAGGTGTATGGATGCTTTCCTGAATTAAGATTCAAAACCTAATGAGACATGAATCTGGGCACCACATAGCCTTCATGTGTCATCAGTGCAAAGGAACAGTAGCATTAGAAAAAGAATATGTTCCAGTATGAACATATATGGAACATATATAGTAGGTACAGCATATATGCAGCTATAGCAAGTAAAGCAAACAAAAAAAGAAAAAAATCTGAGAGAGCTGGTTCAGTTTGAAAAGAAACTTTTCTGAAAAGCAAGATATTACATGACTCTTTATGTTTAATGTTCTACAACTTCTTCTGGTACATCTGGTGCTGTTTAAAGTAAGAAAAGCTTATTGGAAAACTCCTGTGTGTATTTAATATGGATTTTTTTGTTTTGTCAGTGTTTGGACATGTGCCAATGTAAATATCAGTTACTTGAAATTAAACAGATATGCAGAAGACTGGCAACACCATCATAAATCATAATGAAGAAGGTGGTTCAATTTGAAGCACTTTCAGATTCACACTGTCTATGTAGAAATTTTGGCTGAGAATACTTATGACTGAAAACTTTGCGGACAGAGACAGGCAACAGGCACCAAATAAAAGTGCATCTAGAAACCTAGTGAAGAAATTACATTTCACAATTTTCATTTCACAAAAAGAAATTAATCTTTCTGATTACTGGTATACCAGCGTGATTGCAGGTCTAATTCAGATGCAGCATCATTTAAGTTTTTACATTAGCGTCAAATCACTTACCAGCAGGAGATCTGAAAATCTGTGCAAAAAGGGAGTAAAATAGGCATAAAAAATGTACAGTGAAAGACAGATGTCATTACATCTCTCTCTGTGTACCTGTATACACACAGGTATTTTTGTGTTTGTGTACACACAAACACCCGATGCTGAACACGGGTGTGTTCAAGTGCATGTGTGACAAGTGCATGTTTGACCAACGTTTTGCTAACAAAAGCAAAGTCATGCCAGGATTACTAATGCATTACTTCGGCAACCTCTGGTCCTGACCTGAGGAGCCCCTGTGTCCCTGCCCGGCCCGAGGGGTCTGTGCCCTGGGGCAGCTGCTGGCAGGGGCTGCCGTGGCCGTGTGCATGGGGAGCACAGAGAGATCCTCCTGGAGCACTTTGAGAAACTGCCTGAGTGGGGCATGTTCTTCCCTTGCATGCTTTCATGCCATTTCTTTGGCTATGGGATTCCTCTTTTGAGAATAGCTGCTTTTTTTAGGCAAAATCTCCACGTGTAAACTCTCAGACTACATTTCGTTTGAACAACTGTTCCAAAATTCTGGCTATCTGCAGTCCAAATTGTAGTTGTGAAACTAACTTGTCTTTCAGCTTATACCAGCAGAAAGCAACCCACATAGGAAGAAAATACAGACTTTGAAGGTTGTATAGATTTTTCTCTTCTACAGTTAACTATTGCTTTGTCTTTGAGAACTCATATTTCTTCTGTTCTGAGTCTCTCCAGCTAGCTAGGATCTACAGTGGCAGCTGTGGAGTCTGCACAAGTTTCCTTGTCTTTCATGAAGAAATACCTGACAAAGGCACTTCTGTAACCAAAAGAAAAAGTAAAAAAAAATACATTATTCATTATTCTTCGCAGAGATGCAGCTACTTCTCTCCACAATGTTTTAGGTCACATTTCAGTTAAATTGAAAGACTGTTACCATAGCGCAACTTCATTTGATATGTTATGTTTTTGTTTACTTGTCAAAACTGAAGTTTGAAGAGAGACATTTTTCAGAGACATAAAAGCTAAGGATGACATAGGCAGATTCACAGGCATGGAAACAGTTAGACATCCAGCATTGGTAGATGCAACATGCAGAAGTCTGCTCTTGAAGTCAATTGGAAGTTCAATAACCGTATAAGCATTATTTTAATCCCAAATTAATTTACTCTGCCTCTCACAGTAGTTAATAACTTGCACGCTGTTTAATTTATCATAGCATGCATGGCCACCATGTTTCTGATGAAACTACAATAAGCATTCTTGTCCACAAAATGCATATTACATCTACAGATGGTCCCTGAATGAATACAGGTGTGTGGTTTGTATGTTACCCTCCTGAGATTTAACAGTGCCTCATTCTGTGCCTTGTTCTGGGGAATAGCCCACAGTACACTTGTACTGGACTTCTTCTCGTTATTTAATCAATATTTGGAATCAATTCAGCAAAACAAAATTTTTAAGCTTTCTGACCATATTTTCTTGTTCATCGTTTTTCTCTCAGACGTTCCATAGTTAGGAACAGCATCATCCTTCACTGTTTGCTCTAAAGGCTCAAAAATCAAAACGCCCAAAGTCTTAGACTAGATGGCAGTATCCTAATTTTCCCATTACAGCATAGGGCAATTTAATTCCAGTTATTTCACTACAAGTCTGGAAGCAGTCCTAATAAACCCTTAACAGCTGCAGAATTCCAAGTGAACTTTGATGCACTAAGACCTCTTTATTAACTCAGATTGCTATCACACAGCATTGTTTTAAATTTTCCAGTGATGGACAAAAACATTAGGCAATTAAAATAGATTGGGATTGCTAAAAGGACAAAAATGGGGGGATATTTGTGCTCATAATCTCACTGGCATGTTTGTCAGACATGGACAGTTTTTGTACATTCTTCCTGTGGGTTTGTTGAGGCTGAACCCAACACTCTCAGCACATTGAGAGGTGATGTGAGGTTTGGGATATCCCAGTGTGAACTTGATCTCTTGTTTCGTTGTGGGTCCCAAGGGGAAAATCAGAAAGCGGCAAGATTGGAAGGCTGCTGATGTTGGAAATTCTCCCCTCAGGATGCTGCTAGCTGTGCAACAGGCAGTAACTCTTTTTCTTGATGGGATGAGGGAAGCCAAGGAGTTTTCCATAGGCCAAGAAAGGAATAAACTGTACTAATGGTATGACAAAAATCACTTTTCCCATCAAATTAAATGAGTATATATTCAGGTTATGTCAATTTTTTATCCTTCATTTTCACTGTTTTACCAAATCATCAATGACAACTTAACAGTAGGAGAAACAAGATAGTGAGCTCCCTAAATATCATCTGCTAACTAAGCAGTGATGTGAAGGTGTGAAACCAGTTTTAGAGAAAAATCTAGGTTTTGCACTTGCTGCATGACAACAGAAATTATTAAAATAATTCTGGTGGATGGTCGATGACTTCATACTAAACCAGTCTCTAATTAATTTTTGAGTGCAGAGTCTGAAAAACTGACACAAAAACGTCAAAATGCTGCTGCAAAATTTTAGGACAATTTCACACTAGTTAACCTCAAACATGTCTAGAACCCTTAGGTCTTCTAAATAAATTTGATTTGAAATTAATTTAAAGCAATATGTCGTTTTGCACAAGAATGGTAGGGAAGTGATGGTGCAAGCATAGTTTTGAACCAGTTCCAGTCTACAGATCATACTGTCTCCAGATCATACTGGGTTTGCTCTCAAGCTGTTAGTTATGCTTCCCTGCTTCTCTTTCCCCTTCCATGACTGCAGCCATGCAGTTATTCTGGCAATTGGCAAAGGTTTCCTTTGAAGGAAACTTCCCAGAGGATGCTAGCCAGCACTAGGCCACTCCCACTTGCCTCTGCAGCAAAGAGGAAGCAGATTAAAGCAGGAAGGGAGAGAAGAGTGATATGAAATAATATCTATTTTAAAATTGCAATGAGTGAGTTGGCATTGACTTTTGCAAAGTTAAGGATCTGCTTATTTTTATATGGCTAGTTTAATTAGTGACACCACCACATGTTCAGTTTTAATTTTTGTTAAGCATAGTTCTCAACTTCCTTTGGTGCAGCATATCACTCCACCTATCTCTGTTTTTGGTGTCCTGGGGCACCCCACAGCTCTGGTGTCACCACTACTCAGAGCTGGATTCTTCATAGAATCGCAGAATTGTAGAATCGTGTTGGAATGGAGTTGGAATGGACCTTAAAGATCATTTAATCCTACCTGCCTCTACTATGGGCAGGGACACCTCCCACTGTACCAAGTTGCTCAAGTCCCATCCAACCTGGCTGTGAGCACTGCAAGGGCTGGGGCATTCACAGCCTCCCTGGGCAACCTGTTCCAGTGTGTCACCACCCTCACAGTAATGAAATTTTCCTAATATGCAACCTAAATTTCCCCTCTCGCACTTTGTACCCATTACTCCTTGCCCTATCATTTTAGTTCCTGATGAAGAGCCCCTCAGGCTTCCCTGCTGCCTCTTTCAGATACTGGAAGGTTGTTATGAGGTCCTCACACAACATTCTCTTCTCTAAGCCCAACAACCACAACTTTCTCAGCCCGTCTTCACAGGGAAGGTGTTTCAGTCCTCTTATCAGCTTCATAGCCTTCTCTGGACTTGCTCCAGCAGTTCCTTGTCCTTATTTTGGGGGCACCAGAGCTGAATGCAGCACGCCAGCTGGGGTCTCATCGGAGCAGAGGGGCAGAATCACCGCCCTTGCCTGCTGGCCATGCTCCTTTTGATGCAGTCCAGGATTTCCTTGGCTTTCTGAACTGGTTGAGTTTCTCATCTACCATTACCCCAAATCTTTCACTTCAGGCCTGCTCTCCATCACTTCTCTGCCCAAGCTGTTGGTGCGTCTGAGATTGCCGTGACCCAGCTGTAGGACCTTGCACTTCGCTTTGTTGGCCCCCATGAGGTTTGCACTGGCCCAGCACTCAAGCTTGTCCAGGTCCCTCTGGATGCCATCCCTTCCCTCCGGCTGTGTCGACTGCCCCACACAGCCTGGTGCTGTCAGTGACCTCGCTGAGGGTGCCCTTGATCCCCCTGTCCAAGTCACCAACAGAGATGGTGAACATTTACTTAGAAAATGTTGTGGCTTTCTCTAGACTTACATAACCATGTTTCTTTCCCATTTGAACCCGGGCAGAGAGGAACAGCAGATACACATTTATTGTATCCAGAGCAGGGATGTAGCTGGGGCAAGCAGAAATCCAGGGTGTATTTTCAGGTGACCCTGCAAAATCACAGTCTTGTGTCATTGGACTCATCAGCCCACCACTGAGCTTTAACAGTTCAGGTGTCCTGCCCATACAGAACACCCCAGAGCTCTTCTTCCTATTTCTATCCTAGCAGTATTTTTACTGCTATGGCCTTGTCCAGAAACTGAATAGCTTGCATTCAGCTTGTCCCCTGCCACTCTTCTGTGGCAGAGGTCTTATCTTGACCTCTTCAGCTATCTTAAAGATTGTGTTTCACTTTGACAGCTTGGATAATCTCTCTACTGATTTGAAAACCTCTGTAGCCTGAGTCACTATAGCAACAGAAGGACCTACAGCACCTGATCCTTGCAGTTTCACTGAGTTGTGGATGAAGAAAACTCATCCATTTGCATGAAGACATCAATTATTTACCGAACACTAAAAACATGGTTAGGGAACAGAAAAGCCAAATCTTTAACTACATTGAAAGTTTTCCCCACTAGTACCATACTCTGCACAGATCTAATGGGATAAAAAATGTTGCTTGTAGTCTTTAACTTTTGCGGGATAGCTTGTGCATAAATGTGTGTGGGGTCTTTGGATACTGCTTCCCAAAGAAGCCTCAGGCTGAGAGATGGGCTGGCTCTCAACATTCCTTCATGTCAATGGTAGGCAGATGCTGCTCCTGGCTGAGAGGGCCAGGAGTCTGCAAATAAGACAACAAAGAAATCCACATGATTTTGAAACGTTTGGAAGCCCCATTTTTTGAATTAATCTGATTTTTTTTTCTCCATTGTTTTTTTTTCTCCATTGTTTTTTTCTAAACCAAGATTTATTCTATGGTATCCTTATATTTAATTGAAGGGCCTGGTTTCCAGCATTGATAAAGGTCTCTTACTTGCAAATAATCATGCTTGGAATCTATAGCATAATTCAAAAGATACAATATCTGTAGTCATTTCATACCCTGTTCAACCCAGTTTATGGCCTGCTCCCATTGTGAGTACTGTAGTTTTGATGCAAATCTTCTCACAGAAGAAAAAATATTTAGAAACATTAAGAGCTTTCCTGCTATACTTTAAGGTTTGTTGATACATACTTCTTACAAAATATCTTGCTATGAGCTTAAAAAAATAGTATCTGGTCCAGGTATATGATAAAATCAAGCTAAAAAAGGACATTTATCCATCTATCCATTTTAATCGTGCACACAACTTTACAGGACATTCACAATATCTTTACTACTTCCAGCATCTGCAGCTAGCTACACATCTGGTCTTCCCTTCATTCACACTCAAGGAGAAAAATAACAACTGTCCATACAATAAGTCAGACAATATTCTTTGGTACTTATTTTTTCAGCATAGTGTTATATCAGGAAATTAGCAAGTACATGTATACTCTCAGCATTTCATTCCGGGTGTGATAACAAAGCATAGCTCACTAAACCCAAATGAATCCCTTTAAATCTGTTTTCTCAGATATTATGAAAACGGGTATTTTGTTTGCCCTTTAGTTGTTTTTGTCCCTATTACATCCTCTCTCACATTGCATCAAGCCTGCACACACCACAGGTTGTCAGAGGGCTGAAGGTGAGATGCAAGCTCTGAGCAGGCTCTGCAGGAGAGCCAGGGAAGAGTGCTAAGGAATCGCCTGAGAGGTTGCAGGGCTCAGAGGAGACTGAGAACAGCCAGAGCTGGGCTCAGGGCTGGCCAGAGAAGGATTAGAAATTCTTCCCCATGTCTGATCCTCCCAACTCCCCAGAAATGTTGAACTTACCTTTGCTGCTCCTTCACAAGAGAACAGCATCTCCTCTGGCCAGCACTTTCACTTGGATACCTTGCTGCTGGTCGGAGGGAGTGGGGACAAGGGTTGATGAGAGCCAAGCTTTTCCTCCCTGCAATTCTCCTCCTATTTCTCTCTCCTGCTAATATTGTCTAATATTTAGCAGGAGTTTATGCTTGCAAATAGCAAGACTGGGTAAGAAAGGAAAAGCCAGGAAGTTTGATTCCCTGAGTCTGATGGAAATAGCTAGGGAGATGAAGTCAGAATTTAAACTGAGCTAAGACTGCAGGAGAGGATGATCATAATGACTGCAGAACAGCTTTTGTGTCAGCTGATTTTAATTTATTGTTTGGTAAATGCACAAAACCATTAAATGTGCTTATGCAAACCTCATTGGCCATTTTACAGATGTGATGGGGCCCTGCTGGCCACTACCCTGCTTCCACTGTACTGTAAGGTATTTATGTGGTGGCTGAAGTGACACTTCACCACTTCACTGGTGAAGTGAATGCAGTTGCTCTGCTGAGTGTGCTCTCACAGCCAGCTTGCTTTAGTGTTTTTGTGACATTGTGTCTGTTATTTATAATTCTTTTTTGTCTGGGATGGATTAAAGTGATAGGAGATATCCATTCTCAGAAGTAACCAAACCAGTACAAATTCAGCATAAACATGGAATATCTATCCAAATAACAGGTCAGGAAGCTATTAAACCTGCCTTTATCTGTTAGCAGACCTGTGAGTATAGGATGTTTTCTTCTCTTTCCATTTGCATTTCCATTTTTCCATTTGGTTAATGAGCATGTAATCAATGTCTCTTTAACACATTAAGTAGAACATTACTTAAAAGAGGGAGGTTAAAGGATTGTACTGAAACATTACTTAATATAGATTCTGAAAGACCCAAGTCCTGTGGTAGAAGGGGTGACCTACATGCCAGTTATAGTTGCAGGTCAACTTGATTGACAGCAGCTCATCTCCATGGCAAAGTTAATCTTTACTAATGCAGTCGTCTCAATTGATTTTAAATTCTAATGCATCTCTTGATGGCATGTTTCAGTTAACTGATTAACATTTTGCTTATAAGCCTTCCCATCTTCACTATAAACACTGAGAGAAGAGCCAGGGCCCCCATATAAAGCAAATTTATGCTCCTATCATTTTTGGTACCTAGAGGCTTCACATTAAATATCACTGAGGGCTTATTAATTTAAGGATTGAATTATTCTTTTAATGCAAATTTCATTATTCGAGACACCTTAAGTCTTTCCCTAAGTCTTTCACTCACTTTGAACTTACAACATAGCTCAGACTTTTAATTACACTTGAATATTAGCAGTACTGCAGCTGGTCAAGCCTAATAGTGAAATTGAACATCACACTGGTGCTGTCATGAATGTGGACATTCTAGCTCACCTTGAGGACAATAAATTCAATAAAAATGGAATTCTCTTCCCACTGCAATCATCAGTTGATGATGAAATGCTGTGAAGGCATTCCTGTGCAAAGCAATCACATTATCAAATTAGGTAAGAGTGCAGGATTTGTGATCATAGATAGAGCCTTATGTAAACACAGTATCACAACAAAGCAATAGAGAACAACATTTGTCCATGGTCTATCTGATCCTCAACTACTTAAAATGGCAATTTAGGACAGCTGATAAAACGAGCTTGTTAAATCCATGCTCATAGAAGTGTTGAGTTTTGTGAATGGACTATGCCAAGGGTTATCAGATAGGAAGGTTGTTGTTTAATCACATTTATTTGTAGACCTCACTAAAATTTTACACATTACAATATTTTGAATACATTATTTTAATTTGTAAAATAGTTTTGGTTTTGTTTAAAAATTTTAATATTCTATTTTTAAATTTACTATTGCATATATGCATGAGATAGACTTCTGTGCTTTTGATGTTGGAATCCTTCTTATTGAAAACTATACAAGAATCACATGTAATTTATTTTCAATACTTTTATAATAAATATTCAGGGCTCCTTCTATCACTTTTCCCTGAGCAAATCAGATACACAATTTTCATGCAACTCATTTGATGTTACAGAAACATTTAGTCCCTTCAAGTTTCTTGGCGCATGTCATAGCATATTTGAAATAGAAGTAGTGCAAAAATATTACTCTAGTGTTTACAAATCAAAATGAAGTTTAAGATGAGAGGTATTTTGCAAAATTGTCTCATTGGATTTTATCCAAATACATTTCCAACAACCCCCACTAAACTAATAAGCTCCAGACTTTTCCCCATTTTTCTAAAACTTGTGTTCCAACTGGCAATGCCCTCCAGAATATTTTCCAGTTAAAAATTCTTTTTCATTTTGTGAAAGAAAATGAAGTGAGATGTGGCAAACACTGGGACAGCAATTGCTTTATTAGACCATCTATACCCTTCTGAGAAATGAATGAGCTGAAGACATTCAAACATTTAAATGGTTATGGATATAAAATAGAAGAGTAAGAGACACTGCTAGAACTCATCTGTGAAGGGAACAAGCAAGGTCTCCAAGTAAATCCTCCCACTGCCCGTCCATATTGCGGGATGTGAAACCTGATATTTTAATTTTTGCTCTGGCTGAGCCCTGCCTGTGGGCTGGCTCAGCCAGCTGTGGTGCTGACCTTGGGTGACTGCATCTGGCCTGACCAGATTTCCCTTCTGTCTGAGATCCCATTAAGAGCTATCAACATTATGAATGGATAGAGGCATCAAGAGGGGATATTTCAGCACAGCATTAGGGCCACTGAAAGAAGACTATGCACAGGTCTGCACACAGCCTGTCATACCATAAACTTATTATTTTCATCCATGCATGAACTTTCCTCCTAATCCTGTCTCCTAGTGGATGGCCTTCTCCAGATTTTGTTGCTTTTTTTTTCCCGAATCTGACTTTCCTCCATTGCTACAGGGTCATTAACCTGCCACCTGGCAAAGAAATCAGTATTAAGGTAGAAGAAAGTGTTAGTTTGAGGAGTTGCTGAGACCTGAGGAGTTGGATAACAGAAACCATCAACTTCAGTTATGACAGATCTGTTAACAGAAAGTGGGACTGGACTTACCAACCTCCCTCAGAGCAGCAGTGTGAGCTTAATTACTCAGTTGAGACAATGTATACTACATTGAAGTAAAACTGTTTGCAGGCATTTAATATTGTCTTCCATGATTCCTCATCTTTTTGTGGGAAAACTGTTGCAAAATCAATGTGATGAATCAAATTTGCAATGTCTGGTATTTTCAGCAGCATTTTTCTAGTCTTTTTTTGGGTCTCAGAAAATTCTTACACATTTACACCGAGGTATGCCACAAGTCTATTGTAGTTGCTGCAGCCATCCTCAAACAGTAAATACTTTGGCATTGTGACCCCAGATACCTCAGAGATGTCATATCTGGTCTCCAGAATTTCCAGCAGTGAGGTTGTCTCATGAATCATGACCACAAGTTCACTTTCATGATAGCCTATTCTGCAAGACAGGCTCTAACACACTTCTTTTGAGAAAGTGTTAACAGATGAATGCCCCTGAGGAGTCTTGGTCCATACTCCATGTCACTTTGGCATTTACAGTATTAATACCAAGTCTTATTTCCCTTTTACAGATACACATGCTAAAACAGATGTCCATATCCCATCCCTACAAAGCCCATAAGAGCAGCCTATATTCATTAAATTTAAATTATTTACTTGTTTTCCACAGGATTATATATCTTACAGCGGTCTCCCAATGCCAATAGAAATTCTTATACAAACTGCATATTAGCAGTCATGACTTCTATGGAAGCTACCTTCATTAATGCTTCAGGAGGCTCTTGGATTATTAGATCTACCACTCAATGGTCCAGCAAATTGCTCAGTACCACATGTGTGAAAGATGCATGGAGAGCTATAAGAAAAAGGTATTTTTGATAATGTTTAAATAAGACATGGAAATAGGCAGGCCTCCTGTGCCCAACTAGTAACACAGCACTTTATTAAAACAGTGGATCATGGTCTCTGAAAGCTGCTGAGCACTGTGTAGGATTCAGTCCCTTGCCTAACTTGATGGTAACGCCAGTGAACTTCAGATCAGCTCCTTCTTGAGTATAGACAAATGCAATGAGACTGATGCAAGTTGCTAATGTTTAGGGCCTGTCAAAACATGACCCAAAGAAAATAAAATGAGGCAGAAAATGAGATGAGTGAACGAAAAAAAGATTTGAAGTGGCACAACCTATGACTGAAAAGATATGTGAAGCAATAAAAATTAAGAAAAATGTTTCCCTGTCTTCTTTTGTTAAAACTGTTGCACTGAGTAAGGTGTTAGAAAGAGATTAGAAGTTAATACCCTCTTTCACGATCCATCTTGCCTTGCATTTTTCCCTTGTTTACCTTACATCTGGTTCCACAAATTATTTACTTTTTGGTACTCACAAAATGAGTCTATGATTCCTTTTGGTCTTCTTTCTGTGTACTTCATAATTGATTTTCTGCCAACTTTACTCAGACTTCTCCTTGTGATTGCCAGAAAGATCCTCCAGGATTATGGCTCTGAGGCCAAAGTTATCCCATTGGAAACTCTCCCTGAGTTATCCAAAATGTCACTATTCTTCATTTGATTCTAACCTAGTGCTGGTCAACCTAACAACACAGCAAAATAAAAAAGGGATAAGCGTGTGTGACAATGCATCTGAGGCACTTAGTTTCACCCTTTCCAAATCCAGATATTTTAACTTCATTGTTTACTCATTTGATCCACCAAGCAGCTTGGGATAAAAAAAGCAGAGAGGATGAGGGAGAAA
The DNA here is from genome assembly GCF_028769735.1 of Zonotrichia leucophrys gambelii. Taxonomy (NCBI): domain Eukaryota; kingdom Metazoa; phylum Chordata; class Aves; order Passeriformes; family Passerellidae; genus Zonotrichia; species Zonotrichia leucophrys. The sequence continues at coordinate 31,864,233 of NC_088200.1, read as the reverse complement.
TGGTGAAACAGACACCCAAGACGACATGGCCCTAATTAGCTTCTTGAGAAAAGATCTTTGCAACTCTCACTACCAAATCCACACTATTACTTCTCCATCTGATACCGGCTGAAAAAGAGCTGTCGTTTTATTTTCTGGCACAATTGCAATAGTGGGCACTTTAAATTCCAAATAGGAGAGGGTGAAAATAAGAAAATGAGAAAAGTAGTTTAAGGTACATGTAGGCCACTGGCAACTGAATAACTGTGCTGGCAACTAGCCTTGAACTCTTCTGCTCTGCCTTGTACATGTGAAGTGAGAAACTTCTGTTTTACTGCAACTCATTGCAGCTCTGTAGGGGGTCAAGCTGCTCTAATCCTTAGCAGATGTCAAGGCACATCTCAGCATAAAAAGAAAAGAAATTTACACCAGCTGATGGAGGACCATCATGGAGGTTAAAGTCTTCTCTTTCAAGAGCAGTGCTCAGATTACAAACAGATTTTGAAACCACTTGTCAGCTACCAGTCAGTTTACCCTTTTAGACAGAAATCTCCTTTTTCTTACAAGCACAAATTTGTCTCATATCACAAGCTGCATGCAGATTACTGTGAGGGTATATTAATTAGTCCTCATTAACTAAGTGAAATACATTTCCACCGTTTCCTCAGATTTAATATAATTTTCTACAACATCTCTTTTGTTTTGTTTTTTCTCACAGTGTGTGGAAAAATCAATCCTGCCTTATTGTACTTTCACAGTACTACAGGTAATATCTGAAATCCAGAGTTTATGGTGAATACTAGATAATTGGGTAAGTATAGCAAAGCTTACAGAAGGAATTTATGGTTGTATTAAAAATTTGACTCCAATGGTAATAAGAATTAGGATCTTATAATTTTGTAGTGTGCCGACCATATAGTCACAACTGTTGATCTTTGGATACAAACTTTGGGAAAGAGACGTTATTGTTTAGTCAGAGTTAATATTTGATGTCTACCAATGATGTTGTTTTCAGTACAGTAGTACATTCCTACTGATTCTATAGGTGAAGAGAACATCCATAACCTGTGCAGTGAATCCATCTATAATAGACATTATAAAGCAATTATCTGCAGTGCTTTTCTAGGAGAAAATGGTGAATACATTTAGAGACTAAAGCAAAAAATATGGTCAGATCATGTTCTAAAATTTAACCATGTAAAATGCTTATGTAGGTTTTAGACCATCATTATTTCTCTTTACTGATGCTCTTATGTGGCCATTAAAAAAGCCAGAAAAAATATATAAAAGTAAGACCAGCTGCTGACTCCACAGGGCCAGATTTTACTTGCCCAATAAAAGCTAAATTTATTTTCTAATAGATTGTTTCAGTTGGAAAAGACCTACAACAATCATCTGGTCAAACTCTGTGATCACTTCTGTATTTATTATGGAAATACGTGAAGCACCCAGAAAGACAGAAACACCAGGTAACATCGAAAGAATGCTTTAAACTGAAAAAAGAAATCCCTGCCACCCTGAATTTAATGAAAACAAACACAGATTACACTTCTTGGAAAATCATTCTTTCCTGAAAGTGAAGATTTTAGGATCATTTTCACCCTCTGAAATGTCTTGCAGGCCACCACACACATTTCACGTGTAGCCTAGAAAGAAGATTAAAGTGAAATTGGTGTTACAGCCCATCCAGCTCAGACCATGGCTGGAGAAGGGGAACACTTGTCTCATCTTCAGCAGCCAGATAAGAAGCAATACCCAGCATCTGATTGACATTTGACTCCTTGGTTACTGCTGGTATCGATTTATGTGATAGCAACATTTTGGGGGTTTTAATTAACTAATCTGTGAATTAGAAAAGACAAAAAAGAAAGCTCACAGTTCAGCTGACTGTTTGCCCTAGCTATGAGTCATAGCAAGGTATTAATTATTTAAAGCAAAACTCTTTGCTGTTATAGCAAATATCTCTCAGATTTTTTCCCACATCTTTATTTTTCACAAATTAATAAAAATAGACTGCTGATTATTTAAAACATGAGTGCGGAAGTGCTGCTGCTTTGGTGAGTCAGCTACACATAAAGAAGCTAATACAATTTTGGCTAGAAAATTAAGAGGTAAGATTAGAGACCAAAATAGTATCTTTAATCTCATTTTTCACTGCAAGAGTAGATGTATTTGAAGTCTTAGATATGATCTTTTTCTTTAATTGCACATTGCTCTAAAACACTTTAAAAGCTGAAAGGGGCATATGACTTATAAATATGCAGAATTGCAAGCAAATGATAGTTTAAATCTCCAAGGTTTGAAAGTCTTTTTCATGGATTGGCAGAACAATACAAAGGATAAATATACTTTTTAAAAGTTAAAGATTACTTTGATTTGTCTTCCCTTTGAATGCCTATCTTGGAAAAGGTTCAGCAATAATCTCTGATCTACAGATGTATTTCTGGAAGATGGGAACCAGCAGAAGTTTTTAGGGTCTATAGCATAGAAGTATATAACAGAGAAGAAGAAATGTTAACAAAATATGAACAAACAAAACATGACAGTGAAAAAAAAAAACAGATTTGTTTTGTAAAATACCAATGGATGATATTAAAATTTAAGTATCAAGTTTTATTTTTCTATATTAGTATCTTTCCAAGTCCACATTCAGTGGACTATGTTTTGACATTTAAATTTTATTCCACTATAATCTATAAAGAAAACACAGATAGAAGTTACAAGCATTTAGCTTCAAATCAGGTGTATCCATTTTTTTTTTAACTAAAACTGGGCAACCAACTTTAGAAAAAGTAGTCTGTATTCTACATAACCCATCCAAAATGTTCTCCTTTTCCACTGCAAATCTCAACAATTCCCATTTGAGTAGGTAAACCTTCAGAACAAAATGTGAGGCAGATCAGTGGACTGCAAAATAGGTACAGAATAATATACAAAGAGGTACTTAGGTAATTATTAAATTTCCTGGGCCCGATTTAGAGCACCTTAACTCTATCCCTTGGATTTGCAGAATATCTTAACAGGTTTCCAACTTTATTTTCCCAGAGTTCAAGCTTCTCAACTCAATATCCTTCTGTAATAAACACATCTATAGCAGTGTCTCAGCTGTAAATATAATCTAGGCTTGAAAAATTGCATAACTGAATGGCATATAACTCAGAGTGGTCTGCCTCTAAAACTTTATTACTAGGGCAATTTAAAGGAAAAATTACTGATTAAATGTTTCAGGCTTTTATGGCCATTCAACATTTCTTTAATGACCTCTAATGTGCTTCAAAGTGAGCATCTTTAAATCCTGGCCTAGACCACTCTACATCAGCTGTAAGGAACATTTCCTGCCAAGGTGGTTTATGAGTTGGGTGTCTGTTACAGTAACATACATCTTCACACTAGCCAGTAGTGATATGAAAAAAATATTTGAGATACACCATTAAAGCATGACCATGATGGACAGTTTTCAATGGCTATGCCAGACCAAAAATAGTGCTCCAAATTAATTTGAGTGTAAAAGCACAGGTTTTGACTAAGCCTGCTTTAGGCAATGGTTAACTGTATGTACTATATCTACACATTCACAGGGCTACCCCAGCTTTATACTGCCTTCTTTTTCCCCTGATGCAGCTATCAAGCCAGTGCAACCAACTTTCTTGATAGCAAAGGTGAATCTCAGAATCAGGAATTCTCTCTCTCTCCATAGCCCATGATGGCAGCGGATTATTTTCTACTGCAGCTCCAGCACCTGTGTGTAAAGCCTAGATTCTGAAAAAAGAACAAATAAAGTTGTTCTCGTTTTTTCTTGGCTCTCTATTTGCTGTATGCTCACCTGTAATTGATTAACAATATAATTTCATATCCCAAGAAAAAATAACAACTGAATTTTTAGTAGGCTTTGTCTTCAAAGAGAGATGTTTCTGAACATTAGTTATACCTCTTGTTGCAGTTCTTATACCTGGAGAATCATCTTCTCACATTCATACAGGATTTAAGGTAGATCTCAGTAAATTCTCCTAAGGACAAGAAATCAGACACCATTAAAATGATTCTTTCCAACTCTAGTGGCTGGCTCTGATGATGCAAGGAGCCTCTATCATGTAAAAATGATGCAGAAAGGATGTTAAAAGACAAGTTTATTTGTGTTCTTGTGTTCTCTTCCTTTAAGAGGGAATAACCCTGTTAATTTTCAAGGGTGGTACCAAGATTAAATTTATTTAGGTAGTTGACCAGGAGAATTTAATTAGAAGTCACATTACAATGAAGCAAAACAATAGTTAGCTTGGACTGGAGTTATGATTGCAATTAATCTGCAATGACTCTGCTCTCTAATAAGCACTGCATCCTACAGCTGCTCAAAATATAATACCTTTGCAATTGAAATACATTTTTTTAAAAGCACAAAACCCTGTAAGGGTAGTTCAAAACCTCATTATGCTTAGCATTTTAACAAATTCTTAAGAAAAAGGTAAAGCAAATTTTGTGTTCCTAAGAACTTTGTTCTAGATGCAGTTAGATTTAGGTCCAGTCTGTAGATTAGTAAAACTAAGCAAAATCAATTCTACTATTGAAGCTGTCACTTAAACCTGGCAAGGGATGCAAAGTGTCACAGAAGGGGCTTCCACAGGTGTGGAAAAGGAAGGTGAAAGAAAACATACCACCTGATAAAAAATGCTGTTAAATTGGTAAAAGTAGAAGAATACTGGAGTACTCAATAATTATTTTTTTTTTGCCTCAGTTTACAATGGCTGTCTCTCTTCCCATACCTGATGAATTAATGGGCAGCAGGATGGGGACTGGAGGACCATGTCCTTCATACTGTAAGTAAAGATCAGGCTTATGACTGTCTGAGGAACTTGGGCATACATGAGTCTATGGGACCTGATGAAATATATCCAAGAGTCCTCAGGGAATTGGGTGATGTAGTTCCCAAGCCACTCTCCATGGTTTTAGAAAGTCAATGGCAGTCAGGATAACTCCCAGGTGACTGGATAAAGGAAAATATTGTACTCATCTTAGAAAGGGAAGAAAAGAGGATACTGTGAAATACCAACCTGTCAGCCTCACCTCTGTGCCTGGGAAGAAGATGGAACAGAAGAAGTGCTAAGCTGCTAGAAGCTGTGCTAAGGCACATGGAAGACACAGCAGTGACAGCCAGCACTGAGGACAAGTCTTGTCTGACCAACCCAGTGGCCTTCTGTGTTTGAGGGAGTCATCAGTGGACAAGGGAAGCGTTACAGATGTCATCCATCTGGACCCTGTAAAGCCTTTGACATGGTCCCTTTTTTCAAACATTGTTTTTTTATTTCTCCCAAAACCTCTCTGATGCTTTACCATGCTCAGACAAAATCTGATCTCATGAACATTACCACCTGCTTTTATTTTGCCTTTCCTCCCAAAAAAATTAGCTATCAGTTGCACAAAACCCTTTGTATGCTGCATGGGAGAACTCTGCGCTTCATATATAATGAAGTATATTATTAGCCACTACAGACGGGAGAACACACATCTCTTTTTTTGTTAGCTCACTGTATGCAGTTGAGCATACAGTGAATAGAGAGCTAAGAAAACACAATATCCTTCTTTCCAAACTGGTGAGAGATGGATTCAGTGGGTGAGCTGTTAGGTGAATAAGAAAGTGGATGGTCACATCCAGAGGGTGGTGGTCGTTGACTCAGGCTGGACATTGGTGGTAAGTGGTATCCCGTGGGGGTCCATGCAGGGACCAGAGTTATTTAATGTCTTCACCAATGACATAGACAGAGGGATCGAGTGCACCCTCAGCAGGTTTGCAGATGACCCCAAGCCAAGTGGCACTGTTGACACACCTGAAGGATGGGATGTCATCCAGTGGGATGTGGACAAGCAGGAGAAGTGGCACATGAGAACCTCATGGGGTTTAACAAGACCAAGTGCTGGTGCTCCACCTGGGTCAGGGCAAACCCCGGTATCAATCCAGGCTGGGGATGGGCAGATCCCAGCAGCCCTGCCCAGAAGGGCTTGGGAGTGCTGTGGCTGAGAGGCTGGACATGCCCCAGCCATGGCACTGCCAGCCCAGAGAGCCACACGTGTCCTGGGCTGCATCCAGAGCAGGGTGGGCAGCAGGGCAGGGAGGGGATTCTGCCCCTCTGCTCTGCTCTGCTGGGACCCCACCTGCAGGGCTGCATCAGCTCTGGGGGCACAGCACAGGAGGGACAGGGACCTGCTGGAGGGAGTCCAGAGGAGGGACAGAAGAATAATCAGAGGGATGGAACATCTCTCCTGTGAGGAAAGACTGAAAGAATTGGGCTTGTTCAACCTAGAAAAGAGAAGTGACATAATTTGGAGTGGCCTAATTGTGGCCTTCCAGAAACTGAATGGAACCTACAGTGAAGATAAAAACTATTTACAAGAGCATGTAGTGACAGAACAACAGGCAATCAGTTTAAACTGAAAGAGAGTAGGTTTAGATTAGGAATAATAAAAAAATATTACTGTAATGGTGCTGAGGCACTGGAAAATGTTGCCTAGAGTTGCTGTGGATGCCCCTTCCCTGGAAGCATCCAAGTCTGGGCTGGATGAAGCAATGAGTGATCTGGTCTGGTGAAAGTTGTCCCTGCCCATGGCAGAAGGGTTGGAAGGAGATGATCTTTAAGGTCTTTTCCAACCCAAACCATTCCATGATTCTACATTTTTGTTTTCCTGGACATAGCAGAAATCTCATATGGGTCCTGAAAAACACTCTGTTGATTATCTCTTCTGATATGCCTTCCACAGCTTTTGCTACACAAACGGGCAATTTAGCTTTAGTTTACAATGTGAGAGCAAAGAAATATTTCAGAATTGCAACACTAGCTATAATCTGAAATTATCAGCTTTAAACAATTGTCCTAGATTGCCCAGCAATGTGTATTCTATTTGCCATCTGTTAGAGGGGCAGTTATCTTCTGTTAATTAGGCAGTTTTCCTTATCTCTTCCACAACCCATCCTCCCTCCACAGAGATACCTTCTGTTAATGGAATATTGACGGACACTGCATGACTGATAAAATCACATCATCCCATTGTGAGATGCTCCGCCTAGGGGGAGAAGCCAGGCATTCCTACCTGGATATAATCTGAGAATCTGGGACAGCAGAACAGCCTTTCCACTCGATTCCCAGAGGAATAGCTGCCTCTTCCACTGGATTTTCAGAGGAAGACTACACCCTTCTACAGGATCACTGCTCCAACAGAAACACACCTGACAATCCAAGAGGACTGCAGCCACAATTCCAATTGGACTGCTAAGAACACCCTGATCCACAGGGGGTCAGGTTGTGTTCTGACTCTACCAGTGTTGTTTTGATTTACTGCATTGTTTATGTTATCTTTTTATTTTCTTCCCTAATAAAGAACTGTTATTCCTGCTCCCATATGTTTTGCCTGAGAGTCCCCCTTAATTTAAAATTTATAACCCCCGCAGGGAGGGGATTTACATTTTCCATTTCAAGGGAAGGCTCTTGACTTCCTTAGCAGACACCTGTCTTTCCAAACAGAGAAAACAATATATGCAACAACAATTTTATATCGTTACTTAAATCCAATAATAATTATTAACATCACAAGAGGAAAATGTCAGCATTAAAAAGAAAAATGGCATGACTTTACAGGACCTGTAATTTTAGCAAGATTGCATAAGGTAGCAAACACTCCACAGGCTGACCCCTAGCAACAGATATGTGGTTAAGTTCTTGAAGAGATACAGATTTTTTTGTTAAAAAAAAAAAGAAGAAGAATTTCATCAGACAATCCTCAGAAAAAGAAGAACACTGAACTGGGCACAAAATGAATCAGCACTCTCCAATATTAAAATATCAATTAACCAATATCAAGATGTCAGTAAATCCATTTTTGTGTTATGAATAGATGTAGCTGAGCTCGCTCAAACCTGTCCTTCCTGGGAGAGAGATGAGACTCTGGTAATTAGTTTTTAAATAAAGCTTTATTTTTATTCACTGCATGTCAATAAGAATTGAAGTTAAGCCTCACGCAATTAAAGCAATATAACACTGTACAAGTTATTGAATTTGTGCAGGGATACTTAATAGACTGTATATTACAGTGTAGAGAGCACATAATGTATCATATAATTCCAAAGTACAGGCAAATTTTAAAGGGCATTATTTCTGCAGATAGAAAGTACAACTATTTTTTTAACTACAAACGGTAAAATAATTCTCTGTGTGTGTATATGTGTTATAAAGTATATTTCTATGCATATATAACTGTGAATATTTTTGACCAAAATTTCTCCAAAATTAGATTCAGACACAGAATCCTGTTCTGGGAATTCTCAGTGGTTTCCCCTCAGTAGTCCTGGTCTTCTCTTTGCATATGAAATTCTGCAGTATGGAAAACTTCCCTCCTCTCTGTAGAAGAGTAGGATCTCAAGCATTGATCTCAAGTTTAAAGACAAGGTTCATGGATATGATACCAAAGTTTATTTGGGGTGGAGAGGGTGTGTAGATCAGTTAGAATGGATTTATGAACTAATTTCAGCTCCTCAGTTTAAATTGTATTGTGCACTGGAATAACACAAAATTTCTGATTCATACTGAAGTAGATTTCATAGATTAGAAGAAATTACAAGGCTGCTGCTGTGATGCAGAATTAAAAAACAAAAGTAATAACTCAAGAAACAGTATATAAAGATTTGACTGGAAAGTAAAATTGTGTGCAATAAAGATGCAGGGGTAATAAACACTTTGCCTTATTTTCAGTCTGCTATTTTCTACACAATGACAAAAAGTACAAGGGCAAGTGCTGAAGGGCTACAGAGTACTGAGGTAGGAATAGTTAAGTATCATCCTGTAGTCACATCAATCACAACAAAATTCCACAGACCAAGGAGAACTATTCAGAAGATGTGGTATATTTACTTTTCAAGCCCAAACTAAATCAGTTTCCTGCATTGCAAGTGAAAATTTGAAATGATAGATTTTTGAAGTGTTCAACTTGACTTGGCAAGAACATGAAGATGTTGAAAAGTTTTAGAGATGTGTTGTCGAGCACTGGATATGCTCAGGGTGTGATATCCTTTTACACAAGAGACAGTATATATGCTTATCCATAGAGACCTCCTGTGCTAGCATTAATATCCCTCTATCTCCTGGTACACAGGCTGGGGCCAAATCTCCACCTTGTGTTCCTCTCCCCTGGAGACTCCACAAGACAGTTTCTGCTTTCCTTGTGGCAGGAAGAGCGGGAGAGCTGGGATTGTTTTATAGGCGGTCTGTCCTACAGAGTCTCCAGACCAAGCTGCAGGGAGAACAGTACGTTTCCTTCTAAACATCTCAGTCACAAGAACTTAATATTCTCTTAGGACTCTCAGTATTGTGCCTGCAACCCTCTTGAGGCCAGTCTAAAGCAACGTTTCTGTACAACAGCAGAGGTGAGGACAGCACTGACCAACATGAGCTGTAGGAAGGAGTAACAACGTCACAGGAATGGATCCCACACTGATCAAGAAGTTCACACAGACAGAAACAGACTTTTGGTCCTACACCAAATTCTACACCAAACTGGATGTGACGCTCATGTGTTCTACAATTTGTACTTCCTGTAGCAATTGAGCAAGAATAAGAACGCACCCTCTCCAGGCAAAGCTTTTGCCTTTATCTATATACACACTGCTTTAAAAAAAGTGTGTTTTTCCTGGAGTTCTTGCAGTTATTTTAGAAATTTTAAATATGGATATGTTGCTTTGTTTGCTTGTTCTAGCTTATGAGAGAATGAGAATATCAGAAAGCTACTGCCTCATTGTACTTTTGACTGAAAATGTAGAAAACAAAAAAAGTCATCACTCAAAAAGCATATCTAAAAAGCATGTTGACTACAGTCAGTAATATGTGTAAATTATTTTTTTTTCTAATTTAATATGCCTAACACTTTTATCTGCTATGTTCATAAATGTATCTTTTTCTGCCTATATAATATTTAAGATATTTTTCCTGAAGTTCTTGCAGTAGTTTTAACAATTTTCAGTGCATTTTAGTAGATGTCCAACATAAACACATATGTGAGCAGACAAATATTCATAAATATATTTGTAAATAAACTACTAATAATCTAAAAAAATGAATATTCAGCTTATAATTTTAAACATAATTAAATTGTGAAATATTAAGGTGTTAATAAATATTTACTGAAGTAAATAGATAATAATTCTGAATAATCTTATGCTTACCAAAAATTACTGCAGTTATTATAAAGAGTAAAATGATTCTGTATGAAATTATGGTTACCAGAAATTACTGTGGTTATTGTAAAGGCAGTATTTAACTTGAAATCAATACATCCTTATAGCTATCAATCAAGTTTTGTAAGCAAACACTTAAATGACAAAATGCAAAGCAAGATTGAAATTGATGTTGCTGATGTAAATCAGTCGAAGACTGACAAAATCCTTTTGGCAGTGTTACACAGCAATCACTTGTGTAACTCCCTCTGAGTCTTTTTGCAAGATGAAGCATTTGGTGCTGATTTTCAGTGCTCAGTCATCTCTCCAGAAGGCACTTAGGAGCAGCAATTGGCTTTGCAGTTATTTCCATCACTGTCTTTCAAAGTGATCTTAATGGACCATGTGTTCTCAGTAAAGGGCTTATTTCTCTTCTGAATTCCTCTGCATACTGAGGAAGGATTACCCTGTCACATCACTGGGAATTATAACAGAGTCTCATAAGCAATCAAAACCCAGGTGTCTCCAACTTTTTCTTCCCCACCCAAGAGACAAGGCCATACCTGCCAGATTACACTAAAGGGACTTGCAGTGGAGCAGCATTGCTCTTGGAGTCCCTTACTCCCTGGTACAGAACAGTACCACAGTTACAGCTCTACTACCTGCCAAACGTCACCCTGAAGGACATATTTGGGCAGTTCAATGTCAGCTGTTCACACTTGAATATGAGAAGTAGCATGTTCCTCAACAAATACAATTTTATTTTTTTCTTTGCAAAAAAATGTAGTGATTTTTAACATAGTTTTCTGCAGCCTTTCTTGCTTGTCTTGGCCTTAGATATGGCTTGACATCTTCCCTTTTCTCCAAAACTTCCCAACAAGAAACAAGAATGAACCCTAACCAAAACAAGACCTTTAGGAATCCAGCCACAGAGATTGTGCCTGCTAAATGCCATAGCATTTCTGGTGGCTATAAAACTTCTCAGTAAGAAACAGTGTATGTGTATAGAGGAAGCCTTAATTACTGTCTTGTTTTCTAACAACTTCAACTTATCAGCAACTTAACTCTTTCCCAGAGTTTGGAGAGCAAATGTGTATGTATATGAATAATCACCATTTATGTGATCATCACCATTTCAGTTGATCATTTCCTGGTATATGATAATTTTGAATTTTGAATATGTTAATGACAGCTGTAGTTTGCATAGCATGCCTGAATCAAGAAAATCTGTTTTTATATATATATATATATATATATATATATATATAACTATATATATATATATATATGTACTTTGCATAATTTACACTCCCCAAGAGTGGGAATACTGCTGTAATGCAAAAATATATCACAGGGGAATTATTTGCATATTTGATTTTGCTGCTGCTTTTTTTTTTTTTTTTTTAAGACAGAGGCTTTTCTTAAGTAATCTACCTAAAATGTTACATTATTGTTAATGTGATAAAAATTTGATTTCAAAACTCCCATGAAATCTGTATCACTAGATATGTTCACATTAGAGTCAATGTCTTGATCTAAGTCTTTTAGAAACCCGGAGGACCAGATCCTTGAAGATTGCTCCACTCAGCTCAGTGACATGTGAACCCTGCCCTGCTAATGCCGAAGAGCAGTTTCCATTCCAGGGAGGCTCCAGTGTCTGCCATGCATTGGGAAGAGGGGAGCAGGAGCTGCGCCAAACCTGTGGGTGTGGAGTTGAATAAGCAAAGCCCAAAGGAAATCTTGAGAAGAGCACTTGGGCATGAGCAGGGTGCACTGGATTTCAGGGGAGGAAGACACCACTGCAGGTGTTCCAGAGCATGCACATGGCCTGAGTTTGGATGCCTGCCTGCTGGGCACCCTGGCAGAACGCATCGTCTGGAGCAATCAGAACCTGGAGCCATGCAGGAATAACCAAATCACCCTCCTGACAGTGGCTTTGCAGCCCTTGATAATGTCTGAGCAACTGGAAAACCCTTGGCTCTTTCAGAAAAAATAAAAGACAACTCCTTTTAGGCTTGACTAAACCTTTGCTTCATTGATTTTAAATTAAATATTTTGTTACCTCTTTCAGGCTTTGTAATCAGAAGGGTTCATTTTTTCATCTCTTTTCTCCTTTTGAAAACAATTGCAGTATCCCACCATTTCTACATAAAATACATAAATGTACGTAAAATCTTTGGAACCAATTGTCTAGCTGAAGATGTAACAGGTTGGGAAAAAATTTCTTCAACAATGACAGGGGTATTAACAGCAAGAGCCTACAAAAAAGTTTTAAAAAATAAAAATCATGACATTATGCTCCTTTGTGAGGATTTGTGCACATAGCAAAATGCAGGTAAGGCTGGAGTGGCACTTGGCTTTAGTTAGCACAGGCACTGTTGGCAGTGAAGATACCCACACTTTTGCTTCTAATGGCTGGCATTCCTACCTTCGGTATCCTTGCTCTCCTATCACGTGTGTTGCATGGCTTTATTAGCTGTTATTCACCCTGAAATGCTGTTTTTTCAGAGGTGTTCTTCTATCCAAGCTAAACGCAAGCTGGCTATCATGATACAAATAGTCTCATGTGCCATTGACCCATCTATCCTGCCTCACTACTGGAATCACTTACCTGACTTACTTCTCCTGTCTCCCAGGGATATTTTGACAATTAATTACTTCAAATTTGAAAACATTTTCAACTTTTTTTATCATCTGCGATGGAATTGCATATATATCAGAGAATGGTGCAGTGCGTGCAAACCCCTCAATACCCTGATCTCTGTGAATTACTCAATAACATGCTTGCCCTACAGCTATGAAAACTGTAATTTTCTGAAGCAGAAGGATTGCTGTTGTAAAGTTGAAATAGAAAATTGAAAAACATTCACTTAAGTTGTCACAGCACTTAGACAGCCATTGACTAGGCTGTTCACTATGTGTATTTTAACACTAGTGTTCTTCAGCAAACAAACTCACCAAGGCAGAGCCCTGCACTCTCCTCCCTTTGAGTAGCAGCAAACCATGCACTGTCATGTTGCAGCATCAGTAAGCTCACTTCGCACCCCCTTACCAAAGTTTAAGATCCAGCTCCAATAGCACTTACCTCTTTGGAGTACTATATTGCATTTCATGGAGTCTTCTGATTCCTAAATCCTTCAAATGCCCTGGTGGTCAAGGTGTGGGACACAGAGGTCTTCTGCCAGCAGAGACAGTTGTCTGGAAGAACAAAGCAGCATTTCTGAGCACCATCTTCCAGAAGATCCAAAACTAATGATATTTACACTTAGAGAACTACTAAAGCTCCTCTCTATTGCTTGCAAATAACCTCCATAGTAAAGGCTAATATGGAAATATTGAAGAGGAGTACAGAAAAATTAAATATTTCAGCTGCTTAAAATATATAGTTATGATTAGTCATTATTTAATATAGTTTTATATCATGCTATCAGTCTGCAGCCTTTGTCAGGAACAGCTGTTCATTGTACTGATCAAAGTTTGTACCCCCAAAGCAGGGCTAAAGGAGTTGCCATTTGAATGAGGTTTTGAGTGCTGATGGGGAAAAGGAGGCTACAACGGAAAATGGTGGAACTATCAATGTTGGAAAAGTTACCACAGTCCATTGGGTATCTGATATTTGAAAAAAGGAATTATATGGAATATGCAGCCATATGCAAACATGTTCTGTGTTGCAAACTGCACATCCCAGCAGAGTTTTCCTGGAACACTTCTGCAGCCTGCCTTCTACCCAAAGCCACTGAAGTCAGAGTTTGAAAAAGGCATTTCAGTTGCTATTTTTCTTTCTTATTTGTTTAGGTTTTTTTCATCTGTTTTGAGGAAATACCAGCATGCTTTTATATTGGACAATAATATGTATTTCTTCATGGAAAATAACAACATTTTTGGTATCTTCAGCGTGTTGTTTGGCTTCAAAGCCCAGCTTCAAGATTCCCAGTTGTTTCAGCTTCAGTAACAACCCTTCTCATTTCCCTTAGCATGCTACTATTTTCCCTTGTCAGGGAAATGCTTTGAAAGTAAGCAAAAATAAACAATTATTTTTTCTTCCCCAACTGAGTCATCTGAATGTACAGTGCCAAATCACAGCCTACTGAATAGTAGTCCTTCAGCATTTGCTGTCACCGGAGGCAAAAGTGATATTGCTGACTTCTTCTGGTAACAATAATGTTTGATGCTTCACATAAAGGCACAAAAATGGACAGGTCCCCAGCCAAAACCACTGGCTGTTTTTCCCAGAACCAATGGCACATACAAATAACTACAGAGAACTGGTGTTTCCAACTTTGTCCAGCATCCCTTAAGAGCTTGTAATTTTGTAGAAGGTAAAATTACAAGTGCTATGACAGTATCATTCACTTAGTCTATCTCCAACCACAAAGACTAATATATGGAATATAGGTGGGCTACTACAACAGTGCAAGGAATATTTCTGCTATCTGAATGTCTATCAAAGACACATCTTCTTGATTATGGGGACACAGAAACACAGTTCTTATGATTCTGGTAACTAGAAAAAGAAGTGGAATTTCGGTGTTCTGTATTTTTGACAATACAGAACTAAAACAATAACTCCAAAGTGCTAATGTGTTTTCTTAGTGCCATGAATGTTATGATAATTATGGTAACCTAAAAAATCACTTTACCCAGCCCATAATTTTCTGTACAGTTTTGCATTTTATAGAGATTGGTATATAATAGAGATTGATATTAACTGTAGGGAAATCTCGTGGCTTTCATTGCCACACTTCAATGACCTCAGAACAAAAAGGGAGAATAGCATTGTGACAAGGGATTTAAACACGCTGGGTACCTGGTTCACAAATCTGAGGCATATTTTGCTCAGTTTGTCAAATTATTTCAGCTCTAGCTCCTTGCCTCTTTTCATAATGTTCTATAAAATTCTAATCAATTTAAAAATATGTAAATTATTCCTCAACAATGAGGTAAGAATAACTTCAGGAGGGTAAAAGTCATTATTATGTACTTCAAGCTTAGATATGTGGCCTATGGGAATCCTTTGCATCAAGAGTCACCATTTCAAGTACTGTACAAAAGCAGCCTGCCTTGTCTCCAGAGTAACTTCCTGAAATCCCACAAGAAGAGACACAATTGAGAAGGGGGCTCACAGGAAGGAATCAAGGAGGAAAACAGGTGACCTTTGGTACAAGCCAGGTCAGACTCAGGTCCAAGGAGGAGCTTGGCTGACCAGCAAGTGAAGAGAGGGGTAATTGCCCACAGGCTGGTGGAGGGGGTGGCGGAGCCCATCAGACCCAGTGGGAAAAGGGCACCAGAGAGGACATGGGTGCTGCAGAGCACAGCCCAAAACTTAACCCAGCTAAAGTTTTAGGCTTTATCCTCATCTGTGGCATAGTGGCTGCTGTAATGAAGTGCTAGGCATTTCAGACAATTTCCAGTGTAATTCTACATGACAGAATCCAAGGAGAGTTTACATGACTTTTAAAAACAAAGTAGCCAGTGAAAAGTATTCCCTCATTAAGAGAACAGTAATAAACCTGAATCCCTGCAGAACACCTTGGTTAGATAAACACAACAGTAATCAAACATCTTAAACCACCCACCTCAGCGTGCACAGCCTTTAATTTAACCCGTTGAGACTTGCTGGTTTTGTGCTTGTGCCCTTGCCAAGAGACTGGAATCTGACTGCTGCAAGAAAAGCAATTAGTAAGACGACATAAAACCCAGCCTTTCATTTCCTGGAGAGTAATGTAGACTAAGGTAGAGTGGGAAAAAAATCACAAGTGAATAATTCTGTTGTCACTCACAGAAGAAGTAAAAAAACAAAACAATAAAAAAATTATATTTAGAGGAAAATCAGAAGAAAATCCAACACTTCCTCCCACACTCAAAAGTTGTAAGCCAACAGCAATAAAAATAATACCTAAAACATTTCATTGCATCTTTCAGATTCCACTCCTATCTTCTCTTTATCAACAACTGGTTTGACACTGAAACTCAGAATTTTCCATGAAACTGTCTACAGACAGACAGTTCTTTTTTCCTCAACTCTGCAAGCCTCCATGCTTGCTCATTTACACTGAGAGAATCTTACAATCTTTTTTCCCATTCTTTCTGCAGTGAGGTATTGTTTTTATTTTGGAAAGAAGAACCTGTCAGAATCAGAACAAAATAGAGAGATATTAGGTGACAAAATCATAAGGAATACAGAGTAAGGGAAAGCTGAAGTATTTTAAAGTATGTTAAAAAGTCAGCAGGCCATTGATAGCCACTTAGAAACAAACAAACAAACAAACAAACAAACAACAACAATAAAAAGCAAAACACAAAAACCAAAACAACAACTTACTTTGTTGCTTAAAAGATGTTTTAAATTGTAACGTAATGGAACATAACTTATTTTCACCTTATCCAGAGCAAACAAGTTTATGGTCCCCAGGGCAGATCTGTTGTAAATAAACCACCTTCAACATTTACTCACCAAAAACTTCAGAGATCATCATTTCTCAAGCAAAACCAACTAGGTATTATCAATTCAGCAATGAAGCTCAGAAAAGTAAGAAGATCAGAAAAGAAATGGGGTTATTTTTGAAAAGCTGTTTTCTCAAGGATGCATCACAGGAACATTTTTTTTAGACTGAGAGGGAAGTAATGCCAAAAGGCCAAACCGTTCAGCAGTGTAGGACAACAGGTGAGTTGGCTCTTTCTGTATAGAAGGAAGCCTCCATTTACAGCCTGATGATGTGCCATAAAATGGTGCTCTTGTTTTTCAGCCAACATTTTTCCCAAGATAAGTAGCCAGAGATATCATGTTAACTTTTCTGAGGCTACTGTTACTTTGAGATCAAGATCAGAGTGCTGCTTGAAAATATTTATGAAGATTAAAGTGAAATTTAAACATTCTGAGTGTGGTCAGAGAGTCCTAAACAATTGGAATTATTTTACTGAAAGAGAGCCTGGAAATATCATACCGTGTAAGAACAGGACAAAAGGTGATTCCTTTCCTTCTATTTTAAAAATAGTATCAAAGTGATCTCAGAGAAAACAATTACAGAGAAATAGATGTTTACTTTAGAAATGTTCCACTTGTTTAATCTAAAAATTAATGATTATTTGGGTGTTTCTAGATATATTTGAGCTAAAGATCACAGCAAAGAGCACAGTGCTAAGTACTTTAAATAGAGAGAAGGGAAGCATGTTTCCTGTTGCTGGTACTCATGTGCGGTTTTTTTCATGTCCCTTTTTAATAGTTTTTCACCAAACAAGCTTGGCAGACCTCTGGTTTCTAACTTGTCTCAGATAAGTCACATTTTGAAACAGGAGGTCAGAAAAGTAATAAAAATGCAGAGCCAGAAGGGACTTCAGGTCCTATTCTGTCCATCCTTCTGTAAGAGTAAATTGCAACCAAGCTACCTCAGAGAAATGTTTCTTTTCTGTGATGTCCCTTCATGGCTTGTTCTATTGCACTGTTTCTTGGCTGAAGGAATCTTTTTCTTAACAATTCTTCTATTTCCCGGATAGACCTGGTCTTGTACTATCCTGCCGGAATTAGTCATTCTTTTCTTCCATAATAAACTTTGATAAACCTGAAAACAAAACAAGATTTTGTGGGTATGTTCAGCTTTTCTCCAGAGACAGATTTTCTTACCACTTGTTTTTTTCTCAGATTGTTTCTATTTGCCCATATTTTTCTATGAGTGTACTCTTCAAATCTCAGGAAACTTTTTGAAATAAGTGGTCTCTGTTTCCAAGATGATGCGTATGTGAGGTGCTCCACAGATAATTTCCTGCTGAACTCCTGCCAATAACTCCAGCTATTCCCACTTCTGTACCTGCAAAGTTAATTTTTTATCTTTTATTTCCACACTTTGCAGTTGTCCTCTCTGAATTTCATCTTCCCCATATCATCTCTCAAGTCTGTGAATTTTATATGTCACGTAGCCCTGTTCCCTGTTCTTCTTCAGAAAGACTCTCCTTTCGTTGTCTCCTTGCAAGGCACTCCCTAGACATAAGCCAGAAGAGATAACCTGTGGTGTCCATTTGAATTCTCTTCTAGACATCTTTCTTCAAGTATTTTCCCTGTTGACTTCTGAGGTTGCTCATCATAATTTACCTTTTGCACCTATTTTCAAGTCTCTCTTAGCTACAATGTCATATGAGACAGTATGCAGAGCCTCTCTGGTGCACATTTCTGCCCTGGGTTAGGAGCTGGCTGGATGGCCGGGCCCAGAGGGTGCTGGTGAATGGTGCTGCACCATTCACCAGCACCCTCAGGGGTCTGTGCTGGGGCCAGTGCTGTTCAATGTCTTTACTGATGACATGGATGAGAGGATTGAGGCTTTCAGTAGTGAATTTGCAAACAACCCTGAGCTGGGATCGTGTGTCGATCTGTTGGAAGGTGGGAGGGCTCTGCAGAGAGACCTGGAATGACTGAATGGATGGGCACAGTCCAACAGGATGAAGTTTAACAAGTCCAGTTGTCAAGTCCTGCATTTTGGCCACAGTAACCCCCAGTAATGTTACAGGCTGGGGATGGTGTGGCTGGACAGTGCCCAGGCAGAAAGGGACTGTTGCTGTCGAGGTGGCCACGACACAAAGCAGAGACTACAAGCAGTCTTAGATGGGAATTCTTTATTATTGAACATGGCTGACTTTTTATACACTTTCTAATTGTTTATGCCTCTTCTGCCTTAACTATTGGCTACAATAAGTCAACATAACACTATTAGTGAAAAGTTACAGTGACTTCAACTAACTTTCTAAAAATACTTCGTTGAGCTGCAAAGTTCTCTTATATTTCTTCAGTTCTTCACTTCTCTTGGTCTCTTTGGTTACAGCTGTGGAAAGAGCTCTTTATCAGCTTCTTCTTGCTTCTCAGCTTCTTCTCACTCCTTTAGCTAACAGGCTCGCTGTTAGCTCCTTCCACAAGTGACCTGGGGGTGCTGGTGACAGCGGCTGAACACGAGCCAGCAGTGTGCCCTGGTGGCCTTACAGGCCAGTGGCATCCTGGCCTGTGTCAGGAACAGTGTGGCCAGCAGGAGCAGGGAGGTCACCCTTCCCTGTACTCGGCACTGCTGAGGCAGCACCTTGAGTGCTGTGTCCAGCTCTGGGCCCTCAGTTTGGGAAGGACCTTGAGACACCCGAGCAGGTCCAGAGGGGGCAACAAGGCTGGTGAGGGGCTGGGAACACAAACCCTGTGAGGAACGACTGAGGGAGCTGGGGGTGTTTAGCCTGGAGAAAAGGAGACTCAGGGGTGACCTTATCACTCTCTACAAGTTCCTGAAAGGTGGCTGCAGTCAGGTGGGGGTCAGTCTCTTTCTCCAGGCAGCAGCTGACAGAACCAGAAGACACGGTCTCAAGCCGCAGTAAGCGAAATATAGGTTGGATATTAGGAAAAAGTTTTTATGGAAAGGGTGATAAAGCTCTGGAATGGTCTGCCCTGGGAGGTTACCACCATCCCTGGATGTATTGAAGAAAAGACTGGATGTGACACTCGGTGCCATGGTTTAGCTGAGGTGTCAGGGCATGGGTTGGACTTGATGATCTTGAAGGTCTCTTCCAACCTGGTAGTTCTGTGATTCTCTGATTCTGTGACTGTCATCTTTCTGTTAATGATAATCTTTAACTCTTCTTCATTCCTTGAACTTTACACATCCTCAAAGACTTTTCTATTCATTTTTTGTCCAATTTTTCAAAATAAAAAATTAGTATCCCAAGGCCTTCCTTGCATGGAGAAAAATGGACTAACAACCAATAGATACATAGCAAAAAATTGCATTATATTACTCTGTGATGTGACTGTTTGAAGGTCCTATTCACAAACTACGAGTCAGATTTGAGCTTATGAATTCTATGCCTAAACCAGCAATACAATAACATACACAATATGTCTGCTGGAAAGAAGCTACAGAACAAACAAAAATCAGTTTCCAGAAAAGATCCTAATATCTGTGAATCACCACAACCAATGAAGCTGTGGGGAAACATAAAGAATTTGATGGAAAGAAATTTCCTTCAAACAGAGTAAAAATCATTAGAAATTAGTAGTTTCATTAGAAAAGGGGGATTCAGAAAAATGGAGGACAATTACTACTGAACAGGAAAACAATGTTAAGGAAAAGAATCCAAAAACAAACCAAAGAAGAATCAGAAGAGGATAGCATCCAAAGTATTTGTAGAGAAGAGTGTCTGCAGTTGCTCAACTCCAGTGACGCTGTCAGGGCTCTGCAAAGTCCAAACTGCAAATTTAACATATATTTTAAAAAATATTAATGGCAATGAAATGTTCTGAACAAGGCTAACGTAACACGTTTGTGGGAGTTTGTGTCATATTGAGCATTAACCCTTTTATCTCTTTTGAAAAAAATACCAGCCCCATTTCTTCCCATTTTCTACAACAATGTGATGACTTCTATTTAGCAGCTCACTCTATTTAGGCTCTCAGTTAAGGAGCACATCAAATCAAACCTTATCTGCTGGCCTTCACTTCTGTTGTGTTTGACCCACAGACAGCTGTGATTTTGGATAGAGAGTCAGACATTTTCCTCCTTACTGAATGCATAGTGAACACCTAAACTGTGGGATAGCTGAATTACAGTAAACAGAAACGTCAATTACCTATTGATGTTACGATATGTTATGATACCTATGATGTTATGTTATGATATGATATATATGTGTGTGTGTGTGAATATAAATGGAGTACAACTCCATTTCCTTTAAAGAGATGACTCTCCATTTTAAATACCGCACGCACAGCAGGAAGATAACAGCATGTACATTAATCTGAAAGTGAAGTCGTAGAAGATCTTCACTGTCTTTTCTTGTTTGGAAGAGTCTCTTTACTAGTGGCCATGCTGGACATGTGGCACCCCAAGAAGATGGTGCCTCTTCCTATGAAAATCCCCTTTAGCCCTTTTGCAGTCTGCCTGTTTATCTTCTACTGAAATTTCTAATCTGCACAGCACCATAGTAACTCCTCAATGACAGTTTAAGAAGTGCAAATGGTGCTAGCTGCAGGGGTCAACAGACTTCACACTTGGAGCCAAGTGCTACTGACATCTGCAAGAAGAAAGTTAAAAAAGCAAATTCAAGCTCTGACACTGCAGTGCACCTCAGCCCTGCTGAAAGGCTACAGGGAAAATTCTGTGGTAAAGCCACACACAGAGATAGCAGACTTTTAACTTAGGAGGGAAGCTTTGAGAGGCATCTTTCAGATCCTGTTCGACAATCTTACTCCCTGTCTCACCGTCCCTGATGAAAGCCTGAGAGTGCTCAGCAAGCAGAAGCAGGAACTAAGGCAGAACCACCTCCTGCTGTTAAACCAATCTCAAAAGAATTTTTCCCCTTCCCTTTGTCTCCAAAGCAACAGCTGAACTTCAGCAGATCTTCCAGATGAGCAGGGATTTCCAAGGACCATAATAAGGACCTGCAATGAGGCAGCTGCAGGGAGTCCAAGTGTGCTGCTCTGAAACTGTAAACCCTATAGATGGACCCAGTGAGGGGCTCAGTGGGCAAGCCCTCCTGTAACCAGCAACTCAAAGCATGAGGAAAAACATCCTGCAAATCACAGGTCTGGAAAAGGATACAGAACATGAGAAACAGACAAGAACGTGAAGTGTTCACTGTTTTTCTCCACAGGTTTGGAAGAGTATATACACATACATTAGAGTATATACAACACTAGCAGACAGGTTCCCATACACCTGCATAATTCCTGAAGAATCTCACATAGTTCTGGAGGAGTCTGAGGAGATCTGAATCAGCTCTGCTACCAGATCCTGCCTGGAAGCTGAGTGCATTCAGCACCTGAAGGGTTAATTCTCCCTTCTCCTCCCTAGGGATGCAGCCAGTCCTCCAGTTTGCAGTTTCTCAATAGGTTTTAATAAACAGCAGAGATAGGCATTCCACCAACCACTTTCTTTTTCTTACACATGGCTGTGCTAGATAAATGCTATTAAACACTCGTCTGTGTGAAGCTAGGAATAAATCTCCACAACTGGTTAGCCAAGAAAAAATAGTTCAGAATAGTGCATTACGAGAACCAGAACATTCTTTTTGCTTATCACACATAAAGTTTCTTGTTCTCTGGGAAATTCAAGGACTAATGCTTTGCCTGTCCTGTCAAAACAGCTTGATCTGTTGAGGGGTATTTATTGCTTCCCAGAGCTTATAGCTGTTGTAAAGATAGGTTAAGAGTTTTAAATAGACATAGCAGAGATGAGAATGAATGACGGGATCAAATAACTAATTAAACTGTTTTAGGAAAAGTGACAACTTAAAAGGGAAAATGATAATTTTTCAGCAATTTAACATGCTATTGTGATGAAAATTGCATTCTACACAAGATGAGAGAAGTAATTTTCAAATAAAAACATCATTGAAACATCAAAGCTTTCAATATCTGAATTGTAATTTATTTTTTTCCATCTGATAACAGAGCATATTTGATCTTGTTGTTTTGAATATGATTCTATCTCACTTAAAAATATCCTTTTGTTGGAGATTTATCCTTGAAAGATTAAGAGGATTTCAATCAGTTTTGTGGGAAATATTAAGACTTTCTTATTTTCTTTTATTTTCTTTTCTTATCAATATTATAATGCTCTTCCCTGGTCATATCTGCACACCTGAAGAGACTGAGCTATCTGCAATGCTGTCTATTGTCTACATTTAGATTTGAAGGAGAAAACTCCACTTCATCTTCCATTTTGGCATGGAAAACACTGTTAAAATCTGTTGGGCACCAGCAACACAGTGGAAAACATTAATTTATGTGACCCTGTTTAAGGCTAATGTTACTGTTTTGTAACAGTAATACTTTTCTCTCATGAAATATCTCAAAAAACTGTACTTTTCATGAAATTTTAATGAACACTTTTTTCCAATTCCCTTCTAGTCTTAATCTCATGGAGTCATAGAATCATAAATATTGGAAGATACCTACAAGATCACTAAGCTAAACCATCCACCCAGCACCACCACTGTAACCTCTAAACCACTAAACCATTACTCAGCACTGGATCCAGTTGCCTCTAGAACACCTCCAGGGATGGCGACTCCTCCCTCTCCATGGGAAAGTTATTCCAAGGCCTGACCACCCTAACAATAAAAAAATGTTTTCTAACATCTAATCTGAATCTCCGCTGTCTCAGCCATTTCTTCTAGACCTCTCAATGCAGGCAGTGTAGGAGAGATCAGACTCCACCTGGCTACACCTTCCATTCAGGGAGTTCTAGAGAGCCATGAGGTCTCCCCTGAACCTCCTCTACTCCAGGATAAACAGTCTCAGTTCTCTCAGCTGTTCTTTATGAGACACATTTTCTAATCCCTTCACAAGCCTTATTACCCTTTGCTGGACACTCTCCAGGAACTCAATGACTTTCCTGTCGTGAGGCACCCAGAACAGGACACAGGAATTGAGGTGCAGCCTCACCAGTGCCAAGTACAGTGCCAAGATTGTCACTTCCCTAGTCCTGCTGGCCACACTACACACCAAGATGCCATTGGCTGGGCACACCCTGGCTCATGTGCAGCCACTGTCAACCAGCATCCCCAGGTCCCTTTGTGTCAAACAGCTCTCAAACCACTCCTCCCAGAGCCTGTGGTGCTGCTTGCTAGCTCTCAAGCGCAGGACCCTGCACTGGACCTGGCTGAACCTCCCGCAGTTGTGACCTCAGCCTGATGGAGTCTGTCCAGGTCTCACTGCAGAGCCTTCCTACCCCTGAGCTGATCAACACTCCCACCCAAATTGGTCTCATCTGCAAATTTACTGAGGGTACACTCAACTCCCACATCTAAGTCATCAATAAAAATCTTACACAGGACTCACCTCAAAACTGGGCTTCCAGCTCCTCCTGTTTGTTATCCTTACTGCATGCATGGGTGTAGAAGAATTGCATTCTTTTTATGAAGTTATATTTCTATCTTCCCTCTGGAAATTCCTACCCAGATCTGGAATTGCTCATCCCACAAGCCTCTGCTTGCTCTCTGACAGGTTTAGAAAAATTTAGCAAATGAGTGCCTTCCAACATGACACTGCCTGAAACTCTTGTAAACGTGATTAGTATTTATGACATTATTTGCCCTCAGAAAATTAGAATATATTTTATATATATATATATATATATATATGTGATATTTGAATGATAAATTAGCCTCTGTTTTTCTCTATTTGCACTAAAGGAGAACATTAAGGACCACATTCACATAAATAGCAAATTATAGGGCAAAGAAACCCTTATGCCATTTCAAAGTAAATGAAATCAAGCACAATCTGTGTGCCAGTTTCATAAAACCTTTTAACTGTTGGACAAATTGCAGGAGATGCAGTAAAACAGCAGATGCCAAACACAGTCTTAGGTAATTTTCTAGATGCTGGAATGATGTGTTTGAAGGCCTTCCTTTGACAGGTGGGGAAGAACACAGCCACAACACAGAATATGTGCGTCCTCCTCATCAGTAAGATGGTGTGTCCATTGGGACGTGCCAGTTCAGAACTCTAGCAGCTTGGGAAAACAGACAGGGCTCTCATCCTTGGTCACCAGTGAGTGCAATGCACACAGCAAAAGCCATCAGCCTTTTTTGATCATTCTTGCTACACTTGCACAGGATCCCTGTCAGAAAAATGACTCTGTCAAATAGTCTGGCAGCTTCCCTTGTACATCAACAGGGCAGACAGAAGTTCCCCTGGCTCTAGACAGTTCTCTCCTTGATATTATTCATGCTGGCACCTTCTCTGGCCTTCATCCCTTGCTTCTCTGCAGTGATCTCTTTTTGGTCCATTTGTTTAAGAGCTCCTGGGACCTTTTGTCTTTGGGCAGTACATGGCAGGACTGCCTCCTCTCTGGGACAGTCCCAGAGCAGCTGTCTGATCCCAGTGGGACAGGCCTGTGCCCACAAATTCTAAGGGTAGCTGTCATGGTCTGCATGCACACAGCCCTTGATCCACAACACAGTCTGAGACCTGTCAGTAAACCTGCAGATAAATGACCAAAAATTCACCTGGGGGACAAGGGCACAGCAGCTCCCACAAACTGTTCTCTGAACTTTATTTAATAGCTCCTTGGCTGTTGATTTCAGATTTCCTTTCTCCTTTATCCTTCCCCTGAAGGCATCACCTGTCAAGGTCCTGCTGTAACCTGCTCTGCAGGCATCTTCCACCTGGCTTGCACAAAGGGACCCCCTATGCCTTGGGCAACCCTAAAGACAATATCACAGCATCTTCCTATTGCCACTGAAATCATCTTCTCTGGTACTTGTTATTCCCATGGTCAGAGTAAAGCAAAAGGACCCTATTAAGGTGAGCTGTAGTGGCTCTACTGGAAACACCCTTGGCACTACCATTGCTCAGCCTTGGCACTAATGACTGGGTTGCCAAATTGACCAGTTTACCACTATCTGTAAAGAAGCTTAATCTGAAACACATATCAGGAACCCTTCTTTACAATTGAAGAGCACCCTGCAGTATCTTTAACTGTCTTTGTGAGAATTCTCTGCTCTGCTGGGCTGTGGTAAGAGATGTTACTTCTGGACAGACTGCCCCAGCTTTTGGGAAAACTTCCTGCAAACAATCACACTTTTGTTATGCCATGTGGTTCCTGTGTCAGGATACTGGACAATGTCAGATGATCTGCCCAGCCCTAAAAATGTGCAACCTCATTGGAGAGATCCTGGTACTCCCTGATCAGAAAAAGGAAAAAGAAGTGAGACTGTTATCCTGTATATGGCCTGTTCATAAGATCTCACTCACTCTCGTTCACTCTCACAGGCACACTTGCTCTTTCCAAGCACACACCAATGTGCAGATATGTGCACACACTCACTCCTGTTTCCCTGTATTTCCTTAATGCATTCTATAACATTCAGTTGGCCCTTAATTTGGGAAGGGTCAAATGCTCAATGAAACTATCTTCACCCAAAAACCCTTCCCCCTTCTCACATACAGGCTGTGAGAGTACATGTTGGGTATGTTTTTAATTACTGTATTTAAACAGGTAACCTTTTAATGCCATACTTGATATACATACACTCATAATAATTTTGTCTCATCCATTAAAAAATTTCTTACAACATTGCAACTTAATTTGGTTTTCTTAGTGCCTAAATATGATGGGAATTCAAATGTTATACAGGACCTTTTTCCATATTATTAACCTGCTCATTCCTCAGACTCCCCAAATAGAGTAGCAAGAGAAAAAGCCAAAACACGTATTTTGTAGCCCCTCATCCATTCAGCTAATCTTAAATCAGGAGAGAAGAAGAAATCCAGATGAAATCTGGGCTACTGGATCCTCAAAAGATGGGCAAAAGAGCCTCATGACAAAAAGAATTCTAGAAAAGCAGAAAGTTTTGAGGCAGAGAAGAAGAGGAACTGCAGTATTGGAGGATGGACATCAGTGCTGCCAAGGATGTGACTTGAGCACCAGTGCTTGTTTAAACTTCTCAATAACCTTTTGCAGGATCATAAGATCATAGAATACTTTGCGTTGGAAGGGATCTTAAAGATCATGTAGTTCCAATCCTCTCCTTGCCCTGGGCAGGATCACCTTCCACTAGGTCAAGTGCTTTAGAAGAATAAATTAATATATTGTTATGCTTGTCCATCTCTTCAAATACGGTTGAGTAGACTGTAAAATGTGAGCCTATATGAAGGTCAGAAAATTTAGCCCTGGCTTGATATATCTTTGTTTGCAAGTCCCTTCTTGGTGTCTCTGCTGCTAATGATGTTATTATTGGAAAGAGATAGATCAACATGATGAAAATATAGCATCCATCTAGGAGTTCTTTCAAGACTCTCACTAGGTCCTGCTGCAGAAACTAGAAATAAATAATTCAGGATTATATTTCTTTAGATATAGCTTGTGAAGTTTCTGATATAAGTCCCAAGCTCATTATGTTAATGTAGTTTCATCAACAATATTACAAGTGTCAGTGTAAAATCTTAGAGTAAGACAAAAAGCCACATCCCCCATTCAACAGAAATTTTTGCTGAACTTCTGAGTCAGGAAGTTGAGCTACCTTTCAGTAATTTTTTTTCATCCAAATATTTCTGCCTAAGAGAAGAGAAAGATGCTGAATTTGTTTCTACATCTTTGTTGCACAGTGAAAAAAACCCAAAAACTTATACAAACCCAATATGTTGTAAAGGTTGAAGGCTCTTTCATATTTATTAAGGAAACAAATATCAAATAGAGGGACATTTCGTTTTTTGCCTGGAGTGGATTTGCTCTGGGACATTCACAGACTGTGCCTTGAACTTTTACAGACCAGTAAAGAAAGCCAAAATTTCTAGAGTAGGCAGCAGGAGTCCATTTACCATCAATAAACATTAAAAGTCTCTTGTGCACCTCCACCAGACTCCACTGAAATAACACAGCTGGATAGCTTGGGAAAAAAATGCTGCAGGTATTCATTGCTGTATGAGCCTCTACACAAGCAGGAAAAAATAAGAATAATATTTTCAGACACGCTGATTAATTTTGACTAAACTATTGTGTGGTGGGAGTTTTATTAAACTATGCCCATTAGTAAAATTAAATTACTGTTCTCAATATAACATTATGTTTACACCTGTGATCCACTTTTGAAATGTGTTGGACAAAAGCCCTCTTTTAATGATTATACATTTAATGGGAAAATTTATCTTCACAGACACATGCTAGACTAATTATTCCAAAAATTATAAAAGAATTAATGTATTGCCAGAAAAATGGAAGAAATTGTGTTTACGCTAAAGAGCATACTTAAAATATCTTAAAATTTGTTCACAAACATACTTCTAAATATTGCTCTTTATATTTTTCCATTTCAGAATATATTCTGGGAAAAGTCAGTGACATTATTATAGATGTGAACTATTGTGTTTTTGTTATTTCTGAATTATGCAGGATGAGCACCATGCAGAAGTGTTTGAACTATTTGCTAAAAAGATGTATTTCTCTAGTCTATATTTACTATTTTTTTCACTCACTTCAGAAATTAAAGAACTAGAACAGAACCAACTGGAGCAAGCTGAGTTGAAAACTGTAAAGCCAACAAATGTGGTCCAGACCTATACAGTTTGCAGCAGGATGTCTCTACATATTTGTGCCTGAATTTCCCTGATAAGGACACTGTGGGGAGAGTCCTGAGTGGATTACTAAACCAGGCACATAGCCACTAAAGAGAACCTGAGAGAAACTAAGTACAGAATTCAAGAGCAGTATTTCTCATAACATGAAGGGCCACTTCACTCATCATATGTCTGAACAAAACAAAGTCTAGAGCTTGAACTATCTACTGCTAAAATTTCTTGCCCTTTCTGAAGTCATCCAGTGAAGATTAGTCTCAAACAGTAATTATGCTTATGTCACAGGTGAAACTAGTAATTTAAAATAAGCATTCCAAAGTATTCTAAGAAACAGGGGGCAAATTTCTATCAAATCTTCACCACAATATTAACTCATGCTTCCATTTTGCAACTTTATGAGATCAACAGAATAATCCCCAGGCACACACACAAATTCCTTTGCAGGGCATCTGCAGCAGGAGATAAAATAATATGAAATATTTCACTGATATAATACTAAGGAGTACTGAGCAACACCAGCATATTCTGTTATTCAATAAGCATGCTGCTGCCACATTAGGATATTTTATTTCAACCCACATAGGGGCACAACACATCAATCATGATGAATGCCTACTCTATCTCTCTGTATTGCTGATGACTGTTCATAAGGGTATTTTATCTCGAGTCATTTCTCTGGAATTCCCCAGAGCCTTACTAATTTTCCTAAGTGCATTAATGCCAGCTTCTTTTGATAGCGGAGCTACTTTTAGTGGTAGGACGCTTTTCTGAAAAGTATTCCTCTAAACTCAGTTCTCCTTCAAGATCAGATGAGATGGTGAAACAACAGATGAAATTGTTATGGTAGTAAATTAAGTTTGTTTGTTTGTTTTTTCAAATATTTCAGCAATTAAGAACTTTATGTGAAAAATAGTCTACCCTCATCCTCAAACTGAAGAAAAGGCACAGGAGATTAGGTTGCAAAGCACTTCATATTATATTGGTGTATTTTGTGATAATGTAGCTCATTGTACTTTATTATTATCCAATGTGGGTTTTTTTAGTATAACTATGTTTCAGGAAGAGCTGCTGAGATTAATTTAAAATTCCTGACAGCAGGAACTATCTTATGTACTATAAAGCACAAAGCACTGACACTACATTACAAAACAGGACCCCCCTCACAAATGGAAGTTTTTAGGATTGTAAGTAAAAATATATAAATATTATCACGAAAAGCAGAAAAGGTAGCAAAAATGCCCAACACATTGCCTGTTTGCATTCTTGTTGAAAAGCAGACTTCATGGGACTGAAATTTGTCTCCTGTTCCACTGACAACTCTCCAGTTGCTTTAGAAACAATACAAAATTGAGACTAAATCAGGCAATCTCTTCTTCTTAAATGTAAAAGTTATATCTGTTTGTTTCCACTCTTTTTTTTGGTTAATGGCTTTACACTGAATCTGACTGAAAAGCACTCCTAAATATACCATTTTATTTCAGTGTTCCCTCCTGATTTGTGTATGTGAGACATAAACTGTACTGATATAGATGTGAGAAGTGATGGTGAATAGAAGGAGAGGCACCAGGCTTTAATGCTACTGTCCCTTAGAAGGCTGTCAGAAAACATGTGCAACCAGATCACACTCTGCCATCATGATTATGCTATGAATATTTCAATTATAATTTAAGTTTCATCTACAAATCAAAACATAATTTAAAGAGTAATTTCGAAGCCATTTCAAGTCTCTCATTATCTCTCTCCTTTGTGCATCTACAGCTCAATGCCTTCAGCTTCATTTCAACTGAAGCCCAAGTAGTACGTTTCACTCCTATGAAACCTTCTACTGAATTCAATGAATTAATCTCTAAATGCCATCCCTCTGCATCTCTGTACTTCATCTGAGTAATTCCTTGTTACCACTGCATAGCTCAGCCTGAATACCAAGCTACAGGATACAGCTTCAGCCCTTCAGCATTAGATATGGCTGTGACTCTTAAAACAGCAGTTTAAAAGAAAGCACCACAGAAACACTAGATTTCTAGAGCTCTAGATTACAGTAAGCAAACGTATTGGGATTGTGTGTCAAGGATCCCAAGCTGTATGGAGCAAGTTCTGACTGGCTCCAGCACCTGCCAAGCTGACCCCATCAGTGACAGCGACAGCCCCTCTAGAATAACATATTTAAAAAGGAAGGGGAAAAAACTGTAACTGCAGCAGGAGACATGAGTGAGAATATGTGAGAGCAACAAGTCTGCAGTCACCAAAGCTTGTGAAGAAGGAGGGGGAGGAGCTGGTCCGGGCACATTTCTCCTGCAGCCCATATTGAAGACCGTGGCAAAGGCTGTCCTCATGCAGCCAATAGAAAACCACAGGGGAGCAGAGATTTACCTGCATCTTATAAAAGAACCCATCCTACAGCAGGTGAATGCCTCAAGGAGGCTGTCACTCTGTGGGAAGTCCATCGTGGAGCAGGATCCTGGCAAAACCCATGGTCCTGTGGAGAGAGGAACCTGTGCTGGAGCAGGTTTGCTGATGGGACTTGTGACCCCATGGAGAATCGGTGCTAGAGCAGTTCATGAAGAACAGAAGCCTATGAAAATTAGCCACACTGGGGAAGTTCATGGAGGAATATCTCCCATGGGAGGGACTCCATATTGAAGCAGGGAAGGAGTGAGGAGGAAGGAGAAGCCGAGTAAACATGGAGTGAACTGACCACAGCCTCCGTTGCCCATCTCCTTGTACCACTGTGAGGGAGGAGATAGACAAATGGGAAATGAAATTGTGCCCAGGAAGAAAGGAGGGGCCCAGAAAGAAAAGAGGTATGTTAAGATTTGTTTTGGATTTTTTTTCATTATCCTACTCTGGTTTGATTGGTAATAAATAAATTTACCTGGTTCAAATCTGTCTTGCCCATGATAGCAGCTGCTGAATGATCTCTCTCTGTCCTTATCTTAACCCACGAGCTTTTTGTTGCATTCTTCTCTCCCTTGTCCAGTTGAAGAGGGGCGTGATAGAGCAGCTTTGCTGGACCTTGTCTTCTGATCAAGGTCAACTCACCCTGGATATATACACTGAAGTATGGTTTGTATTTACTGGAAGCACCTGTGTTGTCTCCTTAAAGTTACTTATTTTTCTGAAACCGAGGACAATGGCCAGCTTTCTAATGCCACAGAATCAGACACCAAGGACCTAAATTATTTTCATTTTCTTCATACCCTTCACTTTCAAACATACAAATAAACAATATTATGAGACTCAAGTTATTTTTCACCATCTACCCATTGAAACAGCATCTCTTTCCCAGCCTCCTAGCTAAACTGAGGTCAAAGATGTGTTTATCAAGACTCCAGTCCTACTGTAATTAAAAGTCCTTTTTCTCTTCTTAGCTTTGTTTCTCAATATGCAATTACAGAGCTTTAGACAAGACTTCTCTATATTCCACAAAAACATATATATTTCTAGTAAAGCTTTAAATGAAGGGCTTCTGACAGTCATATAAAAGCATGCATATTGGTTATTGGAAGCCTGCCTAATACTTCATCCCTGCCCCGAAGAAATGAAAAGGCTGTTTATTTTAGTGGTTTTTTGTAGTGGAGCACTCTCATCATGATTTGTGATAGGATTTGCCAGGTGATCTAGCTCACACTTCAGCATCACGTCTGTGGGGTCGGCAGTGAGACTCAGACTCGTGCACTTCTGCCTCTGCAGCAGAGGAGCACAGCCAGTCCTTCACAGAGCTGTGCAGGGTCCCAGGTGAGCACTAAGGGCCAGATTTATCAATTAAATGACTGGTTGCATTTTCTCTTGGGTCAAGAAATGAATATTTCAGACCAGCTGCTGCCATACATGTGGGCCGCAGCAATGAATTACTTAAGGTGACAAGAAAGCAAAACCAATTTGCGTAAGTATTGCTAATGTGTTCAGCATGTTTTCACATGGTATAGAGCACTGGGTAAGTTTAATCAGCTTTAAAACGCAGAGAAAAGAAAATGTGAAGCTCATGGGCTTTCTGTCACCAGATTTTTCCAGTATGTGCTACTGATTTAGTAATAGGTATTTAGTGTAGGCCAAATAAAATTAAAAGCAAGTAAAAAAAGAAAATCATAATGAATGCCCAGTCTTAATCTTCTCTGTCTTGGCA
Source organism: Zonotrichia leucophrys gambelii (assembly GCF_028769735.1). Classification (NCBI taxonomy): domain Eukaryota; kingdom Metazoa; phylum Chordata; class Aves; order Passeriformes; family Passerellidae; genus Zonotrichia; species Zonotrichia leucophrys. The sequence goes on along the minus strand of NC_088200.1, from coordinate 31,831,899 downwards.
TGCATTAACTGCTTAATTAGGAGATTTGGAATAGTTTTGTTTGGAACTAAAATTAACCGAAACTGCAAGTCAACAATTACACTTCTATCTAAACCCAAACATTTTTCAAAAGAGCAACCTAGCAGTTACTCTGCTACAAAACTTAAATTTTGTAAATTGAAAGTAAAAAAAAAACAAGAAGCAATTAAAAATGAATTTTTTTGAGTCAACAAGGTATGCTAATTCCTGAAATAAATATTTCTCAAGTTCAGAAGCATGCCTAAAGAAATGCAATGCAAATGGGTTTTGTTCCTCTTGTGCAGAGAAGGAATAAAATCCTAAAAAATATTCTAACCAAATGAAAAATATTCAGAAGCACATACTGTCATGATCTGAGCTGCAAACATGAGTATTAACTGCACCCCAATATTTAACACACACTAGAAACTGAATAACTAGATAAAGGAGCAATCAGGAAATTTTATGGAGTGTTTTTGTCTCCTCCTTTGAAAGGAAAGAACTGGCATTCTGAAAAATTGTTTCATATATTATGGATGCCAGAGAGAAATGAAAAAACTGCAAAATAAAAATGACCATAAATACAAGTGAATAGGAAAAGTGGGGTTGTAACCTTTACTGAATTTTCAAAAATATTGTTTAGATAGAGAGTATGGAAGATGGCCTAAAGGAGTCACATTTCTGGGTGGTTTATATCCAATGTTTTACCAGTGGTATTACAGATATGAGCCACTCCCTAAAATTTGCTTCTGCATAGACATGCTTCAGCAGGGTAAGAAGCAAGTTTTGTTTGCTCTGTTGCTGCTTCAAATTCACCACCTTTTCAGGCCAGGTTCTTCACATCCCTCTCTGTTCCAGTCACAGAAGAAATTCTGTTTCATTTCTATTTTCTTCACCTTTCTTTTGATATCCCTGCCTAATGTAGTTATGAGATCCCTAATGAGGTGGAAATGTTCATGCCAACTGAAGGAAGAAAGAAGACATTATGCTATGTATGAATAATGTGTGAAGAACCAAGCACAAAAATATTACACTTGAGTGGAAAAAAAAAGATGCATTCTCAAATAATTTCCTATTCACTTTTCTGGCCAGCTGACAGCACAATTGAAAGGCTTCAGGGAAACATGATGGTCACCATTATCAAAAGGACGTAAGTGATACATGGGCTGAAATTCCATTTAGACATAAAAGGTACTTCAGTGTCCTTAGATGCGGGAGCTTAATTGCACCAACGTGCTGATATGTGCACCTGATTGATTTCAATCACTTTCAAGAACACAGTCCTTAAAATCTTTTGAAGCATGACTTGGACTTCTAAATGGCTTCATTTAACAGTACCATGTAAAAGCTACTGGTTTCAAGAGGATTTTGTGTAAGACATGAAATACATATAAGGCATTTAAGAGATTAGGAACAGGCTCTTGAACATGCTTCAGAGAAAGGAAAAGGAATACAGGATACAAGGCCAAGTCATAACTTCTCAAGTATAAGGACACCAAGAATTGCTAATTTACCAGTGTCTTAAAATGCAGAAATGGATAGAAATACAGCAAAATGCACTCAAAAAGTTTCAGAAGCTCCTCCAAAAGGTTCCATCCTCACTAATAGTACTTGGTATTCCAAGTGGTAAGACAAGTTTTGTCTATGAACAGAGGCAGTTAATGAGTTACCATATTAATTAGCACAGAAATGTGGGGCGGGCTTTCCCTGGGACATAAGAAATCACTCTCCAGTTATTTAGAAAACTGAAATAAGAAGAACCACAGATTTTCAAAGTTTACAACAATGGCATATGATGAATTAAAGCCCCAATCCAAGACATAGTTATATTCTATATGCCCAGCCAAGTAGCCTTTGATTAGAATAAAAATTCTTGACTACCATTGCCTTACTATATGGTAGGTCCCAAATTTGCTTAAGAATGAAAGAAAAAGCTGTGCCACAGATATGGTCACAGATATTTAAACAAAGGTGGTACACCAGGTGCAAATTAAAAGACCAGTTCCTCAGATGCCGTAGTTCTGTCCAAGTATATAAAATAAACATCAGATAATGTAACAAAAATCTTTTCCTACCACAAGCCTTGACTTTGGGTTTTTTCTCAATAGTTCTTTAGTGGCAACCAGCCTCTTGTCAGTAAGTTGCTGCTTTGGACAGAGATATTGACTTCATGAATAATTTGGTTGAAACACATTACTTTTTATCACTCCCCAGCTTTGCAAGGAAGCTAAGAAATCACACCAATATTCTTGAAAACTCTTATCCTTTTAACAAAAATCAGAACTCAAACTGAGTTTGTAAAAATCAATGTTCCTTTTTACAAATGAAATTATAGAGCTAATATTCAATTCCTGGAAATCTAGTTTACCTAACGTTAAAATCTGGAATTGGAAAGAATAAGGTGTCCCTAAAGATTTAAAGGTAAATATCCCTGGGTAATGCTGGTATCTACTAAAACCTTTCACAGTTTTTTTGCTCTTTTATTTCTACTGCAAAACTATCTCACTCTGTAAAACTTTGAGGTATTCTCTCTCTCTTTTTTTTAATCATAATCAACAGGAACAACTATACCCTGCAGTTCTGAATTCTCAGATCATCACCAAGTTGAAGTAAAATGAACTGGACCTTCCAGCTTTCACTGGAGGTATTCAATAATTAATCAGACCCAAGATCAGAGGACAAAATAAACAGTAGATGCTTTTAACAAGCAACTGTTTCTTTCAACGATTTCTTCAATGTCCCTATATTGTGAGACATTTGGGGAATCATTTCTTTATTTCCAAGAAAGTCAAGTTGTTAGGAACCTGTAATTCTATGCCATGTAGTATTTTTTCTCCTTCTTACTCTTTTTAATTTTTTTTAATAGATAGGCCCATTTCACTGTATTTAAAACACTTGCTCGATGCTATCAAGATTACTTAATCTAGAAATGCATGAAAATGCATCTTAGAATAGAATACAAAATAAAATAATATTAGTTTATGTGCATGTATGTTTTTATTTTAAAGTTTATATAGGACATATTTCTGAGTTTTTCAAAAAGACATTTTTTCTATAAAGATGTGATGCACTTTTCTTGCAGAAATAATGAGATCTGGGTCATTGAAGAACTGGGGGATTTTTCTCAATTTTTCTTTTTTTTCACGTGCCATAAAAAAGTTCAGGTTATTTAGAATTCTTGTTAATTTAATGATTTATCTGCTCCTTAGTGCTTCAATTCCATTAGCTCTAAATTTGCTTTGTGATAACACTTCCATTAAGGTCTAAATCAGTTAGTTGAGTAGGTGTTTGCAGTTTTCGTTTTGAGCATCTGAAACCAGAGGCTCTGGCTTATCTGGCTGAACTGATTTTTCCTGGGATAGAGTTGTTTTTCTTCAGTGTTGCTTTTGTGGTGCTCCATTTCAGATTTGCACTGGAAACGGTGTCGGTAACACAGCGATGTTTTCTGCTCCTCACCCCATCCCACGAGTGGGGAGTTGGGAGGGCACAAGGAGCTGGGAGTGGAACCCAGCTGATCACAGGGATATCCCATCCCATGTGACACCATGCTCAGCATAAAAATCTGGGGGAGAGGAAGAAAAGTTTGCCTTCCCAAGTAACCATTATGTATGGTTGAATGAAATGCACAAATTGTTTATTGCTGTATGGTGCTGTCCAGCACAGCAAAACAGTTTTATTCAGAACTCTGTACAATTTGTTTGACTTTTGTTTGGGTTTTGGGTATTTTAGACTCTGTTCATGCATTTCAGACCTGTGATTTTGACTACAAAAGCAAGTTGTGATCAAAAGTTCAAGTGAATTATAGCAATAATAGCTCTGGGATTTTTAATCTACAGAAAACTGCAGCTCTTGCTCCCATTTGCCTTACATAATTTCAGAAAGTATCATTGTCATGGTCAATTGTATTTCCAAGCATTCCAGAGAGTGGCATAGTTCAAATCAATGAAAAAACTACCTTTTAAATGAGCATAGCCAAAGCACTGAAAACCACCCAATGGGTTTTCCCTCTCCATTCCTACTTACCTCAATTTAACAGACATAGGTGGTTCAATCTTACCTGGTGGAGCAGTCTTCCTTCATTCCCAAGTATCTTTTTTCTCCAGAACCATGAGAATGTATATTTAATGAGAAGATTATTTCCCACAGCTACAGAGTCTTCAGACTCCAGTGCCTTGTCATCTGGCATGTCTCAAAGCAGCTGGGAAAGAAAATTAGAGAAAGAAAACCACACCACTACCATTCAACTAACGACTTAGCTGGTATCAGGAGCTGGCTGATTCTGGACACAGGCAAAAGAGATCTGCTGCTATCAGAAAGAGGGAGAAAAGGAAAAACCCATGCAATTTCCTCTCGCTCATCAGTCAGGTTCAATGGAAAATCAGTGACACAGACTGAAGGGAGAATTTATATAAAAACAAGTAAATAAACACTGTAAGAAAGGGACAGGGAGTGAAACAGAGAGAGACTGAAGGAAGAACTTTATTTTGACACTGGAGAAATTAATCCAGGCAGATTATTCTAGAGATATCATATGTCTGTCCAAACTTTAAATGACCAAATATCCTTACAGATTCCACTATGAATAGCATGTGCTCTCACATTATGTCAGTCTATTCAACTGTGAAATACTAATGTATATGTTGGAGAAAAAAAGATTCAAATTTATATAATGCAGTGTATACTGGACTGCATGCACAAAGAAGCATTGTTCTACCTAACCTCTGAGCAGAATGATGGATGACTTCCTGAAAACTAGTCTTGCTACAGCATGGTACCCTCCACAGCCTCACAACACCTCCAGCAACCAGATAAAGCTTAAGACTGTTCAATGATCCAGACAGGCCACTGTGATACAAACCACTGACATCCCTGAATGTATCATTTCTTACTGCTGTAAGACAACAGGTCATATGGTAACAGATCACAGTTGTGATTTTCAAGCTGAAAAACTCTTAACTCCCAGAGAAATAAGTTGTTTCTCTTGAAAAAACTCCAGCAGAATAAACTTCCTGCTATTTAACACAGTTAACCACTAATATCCAATTATTCAATGTCATTTCTGTTGTCTCTCTGAACTCTCACTCCAGAAACCTGCCACAAAAAGGAAAGGAGATGTTGCATCACAATATTTCCATGGTAACCACCACAGTCAAGCAGGATGAGGTTTGTACTTGGAAGCAAAGGCACAGGCTTTGGTTTGGTTTGCCACCAGTGAAGCTCCTCAGACTAAGCAAAGTGATTGATTTCACAAGCTGCTCAAAAAATAAAACAACCAACTGAAAAACAATAACAGCAACAACAAAAGGCTAGAAAGAGTAATTTATTTTTCTAATGTTAAATGTCTGGGAGAGAGACACCAAGATTTGATGGCAGCTTGGAAAGGGAGACATCATGCCCTTCGGATCCTTATGAGAAGTGGCTTCAGTCCTGGTGGCATTGAAGGGGAGGATTAAAAATCATCATTTAGGCAATAGGTTATGGTAACATTTCTCTTTCATCTTCTCTATCTCTGTTATTCTTTTAGTCCTCCATGCTACAATGATGTTTTGGCAGAGTTCATATTCATTTATGAAATCCTCTATTTCTTTACTTTATTAAAAATGATTTGCAATGTAAAGTAGAAATTTGTTCATCTGCCTTCTCAAATAGAGTTCATATGCAAATTTCCTATTCATCTCTTCTTTATTCTGTATTGAATCAGCAGTGTTTTTTCAGCATTAGAGGATTTTCTTTCTCTCTTGTTAAGGCAACTGGCTGTAATCCTTACTTCCTTTGAAATGTATATTATTTTTATAATTCATTCTTTCCTGCTATGGGAAAGAATAACACTGCATAATACTTTATAGACAAAAGACAAATGGCTAACTTCATCCACAGAAATAATAGGAAGTGCAAAACCATTCTGTCCTATCTTGCTAAAGACTTATATCAAGAGAAGAGAGAGAAAATGGATCTTGTTTTATCTCTATTTGCCCTCAAAAGTCCAATAAAAACAGCTTCTTTTTCCCAGAGGGTTATACGATTTTATTTAGTTGCTACTAGAGATATACAGACACAAACATGTGCCTGTATATCTTAAAAGGTTCTTACAAAGCTTTTTCTAGGTTCTGTTAGAGTTAACAATTTTAAGTACAGGGAATTATCTCAAATCCCACAGAATGTATGTTAAGTGTTGGAACTGCAGTCTGGACTTGGAGTCGTTTGTTTACATGGTCAAAAACAGGCAGAATACAAGGTGAAATGAAAACAAACAAAAAACTGCTTGACTGATTATGAGGGCAATAGGAGTGGCCAGTGATAGATCATCCTAAGGGTTAAAATGAGAGCTTGGCCTCTCTACCATGTTGGCTCCTCCAGGGACCTTTCCCTGCTCTGAGCTGCACAAAGCCTGTCAGCAGAGGCTCCTGCAGCAGGGGAAAAGCATTCCCTCTCTCTGGTGTCTCCTGGAGGACATCTGGACATATGAACCTTCCTAGGAGAAAGTTTGTGGGGCAGCAAGAAGGAAAATAGTGCAGAAGAGCTGCTCATTTCTAGAAAGGTTCTGGATGCATTTGACCTAGATTCTTGAATGTACACAGTGATTTACACTTCCCTTTCTTCCCAGAATTTCTTGATTGTAGAGTCACTGGAAACATGACAGTCCTACCCTTTCTTTACAAGTTTTTGAAACGAGTGACTCACAAATAAAAGATAACCTACCTTTTATTTCTCTATAAAAACCATGTAGTATATGGCTTCAGGAACCTAGCCATCCTAATGAAATATTTACAATCTGGGGGTTTTTTATGGTTTGGTTTTGATGGTTTTTTCAAGTTCGGTTGGGTTTTTAAAGTCATTATTATTAATAGATAAGCACCTAGACTGTACAGAGACATTTTTAAAATCAGAAGTTCAGGAATTTCAGAAGAACTTACAGCTCTTTCTATGGGTTAAACAAAGCCACGGCCTAAACAGATTTTGTCCTTTTTCCGTTGGCACGGTCAGCAGTTACCTCAACAGTACAGGGCAGACATGCTGAACATTGCTATAAATCCTCTTCAAATCTTTTCACTATCATCTACTGAGAAAGTACTCACTTAATAGACAAAGTTGACATTTCCTATGGAAGAAACTGCAGGCAAGTAGGAGATACATATTAATTATTTAGAGCAATGGCTCCTACAAATGCTCTTCTTTCTCAAAAAAAAGCTTTTTCCCACTAACAATTTCCTTCTGGATTGTGGCATCCGTTCAAGAGTGTAGAGATTTCTAATTAGACTCTTTATCTGACAATTTCTTTTTTGTGTCAATAGGATTTGAATATTTAAATCCCTCAACTCTCTTTAAACAGACTGTCATGGATGTCAGAGTAATAGAAGTTCTGCAAAAATATTCCTTTTTTTTTTCTTCTGCTACAGAAATGACAGTAGCAGTTGCTTTAAATAAATTACCACCCACAAGCTTTTAATTATTTTGTTGTTGATATTTCTGTAATTCAGTGTTGTTCAAATATAGCTGTCTACTACAGTCTTGCTTATCCAGGCCAGGCTAATGATTTCAGGCTCCAAGCACATCATTTGCATCAATTGTAGCACCCCTGTGTACCTTTTAGAAGATACAAACCCAGTTTCCTCACTATAATGAGAACAAATGGACAACTCAAGTTCAGAATTGCTTTGTTCTCCCTTTAACTTTTGAAACCCCCCAAAGTAGAAAAAAGTCCTTTGTTTAAAAAACCCCAAAGTGGTTTGTCTTAAACAAACAGGAAAAAGCAATGAAAGGAAGGGCTACAGATGAAGTAAATTGCAATTTAGATGCAGGTCTTCTCTTCCAAAAGGATTACTGATTTTTCACTGTAATAGATCAGACACCTATTTTAAGCTCTAGGTCATTTAAACTTCATTAAAAATACAATGGTCATCCATAATATAAACTGCAACCCAACCTATGCCTGCCTCACACAAATATTATGAAAACTTTTCTCTTTCTCTCATCTTTTCTGATTCTCAAATGCTTGTTAGTACCGGTAACATTTCAAAAATGCTTGTTAATACTGGTAACATTTGAATGTGTCTTGAGGATCAAAAATAAATCTAGGAGGAGGATAAATAAAACAAGGGCTAGAGCACATCCCAAAGGCACAGCTGCACTTCCAGATGAGTGTCTTCCAACTTCTGACTGTTTCCACCTTACTCAGAAACAATTCCTAATGAATTAATGCAAGTTCCTGTTTGAAACAGTCCTGATGCTTCCTTCCAAAACATACAGAAACAGAGATTACTACACACAGTACTTATGATGGAAAGAAAAAAAAATCAGTGAAATTATGACACTAAGCACAGACATAGAATTACAAACTGAATATTGAACTTCTAACCTAAATAATTTGGAGATAAAGAAAAATTAATCCTGACTCCCTTTTCCTCTTTCCTTTTTTGCAGGTAAGATGCACGTAACTATGTCTGCCCTTTCCTCAGCTGGAGCAGTTCACATCACTACTACATTATCAAAGGTTTTTTCCTATTCATAACACTAAGTTAAAAGGAATAATTAAACTATGGTACTTCTGGCAGAAACAGAAGTAAACCCTATGCTGCTGAATTTGTGATTCTCTCTCCAATGCTTCCCTAAGCAGTTATAGAAACTGAAGTGCACTGTAAGATCTCAGTGGATTTCTCTGTTTGTGGCATTGCCCGAACATTTTGATTTTCTTCCATTAACACTTATTCACTGAAATCCAGATTTCTGAGAAGCACAAACATTTTAAACTGTTAAACAGCTGAGACCTTTCTTTACTGAATATTTTTTTCATCATAAAATGGCATTTGTTTAGAAAATTACCCACCTTTAGTTTTAATTAAATTCCAACATTATTATTATACTTACTATCACAGAATCATTGAGGTCTGATAGGAATCCAGAACCTTAACCACTCACTGACCAAAATGGGAAATCCTATAGTGGCCATTTGGGCAATTTTCAGTATAGTGTTCATTGCTATTTTCCCATAAAATGATTTATTTTCTGCAGAACTCTGAAAAGCCTAAGACCAAATCCCAGAGTTACTGTGCTGAATCTGCAAGGCAGAGAATCTGTTTCATTGAAACAGAACAATGGAGACATCCAATGGACCCTCATGTTTATTACAGCTGATTATTTCTTCTTCTTACCATTTCATATGCCAATTCCACATCCTATATCACTGCATCTCCTGCTCACAACCACATGCTGTGTCTTCAGCCACCATGCACCCTACCCGAGCTGCTCTGCTCAAAAGAAAGGATTGGAGTCCCTGACAGGCTGCTGTCACATTTTCTCTTAGTGCACTTTGGAGTTATCACAATTCATTGAATACTGTGAGGTCCATCCATATACGGAAAAAAAATTTAAAAGTCTTTTTCCACTTTAAAACCTAGTATTCCTTTGAATATGATTCAACATTAGGATTTGGTTACATCATGGCTTGTTAATTTCTTTCCTTCTTTAAGTACTATTCACTACTGTCTCTTTCCAAACTGCTACAATTTTGTTATAGACCAATCTTTTTCTTCTATTAATATGCTTTCTGCATAAATATTCAGGTCAAAGGTTTTCCCTGTATACTGTACCCTCACTTTTGGCTGTGATTAGGGATTCTCGATGTGAATCCCTAATCACAATCAAAAGTGAAGGCAAAAGCATGAGGCTGGGATGGCTGCAACCTCACCCTGCAAAAGAGGATTCTCTGTGCCTTTTCCCATGCCCAACTGTTGTTAGCATCTGTTCCAACTCCAGGAAGGGTTGTGGACACAATGGAGTCACAAGATCAGCAATCTGATTATGTTAGGATTTTCTTTCCACCTTATAAATAGTTATTTCAGCAAATATTTCCCAGGCAAATAATGCCATGGACTGTAAGTATTGCATAAATGCACACCCATAGAGATAAAGAATATTGCTTTTTCATTTGTAAATTCCTTAAGAGAAGCACAAAAGAAGAGCAAAAGAAGCATCTTTACATCCTTTCTCAAGTAATTATCTCAATCAATTCATTCAATATAAAATCGGAAGAAAATTTGGATGCGAGATTGTTTTATATATTAAGTGTAACTAGATCATTTACTCTGAAGGGTCTCTCTGGCTGGTATGGGAACCTCCTTTGTTGAAGCACAGATAAAGATTGCAGAGCTTGATCTCTTGTAAAACCTTTGCTTTGTATTGGATTTTTTAAAATAATTACCTTTGGATTAATGTGCTGATGGCTGGAAGTTGTGCAGATGCACTTTAAAGAGACTCAACCACGGTGGAAGGAAAACAGGGGCTGCACAGAGCAGAGGCAGAGCTACGACGTTAGTGCTCATGGTACTTGCACATTTCAGCACACAGGTGATCTCTACTCTTGGCATGCTGCATTTTGACTTGTTAGGCTGCACTTATGCTAACCTCAGAGAAAATATACATTGATTGCAATAAATGAAGACTTTTTTGTGTTGCTTATGACCCCAAATATTTTTTTTCCATTTTTTGTGAATGCAATCACTCACTTTCTGTTCAGTGTAAACTCGGGCAAAATTTCATAGCAACTAAAGGGAAAACATTCACCTTTGTGGACCTGAGTGGAGAACTGATGTCCAGAAGCGGCTTTTAAAACTTCGTTCTTCATCACTCTTTTATACTGAGTAGGTGTCAGAAGACAAATTTTTCTCATAATTTTTCAAAGATACATACACTCATTCAAAAAACTTCTAAAAATATACACGTGGAAGATGCAAAAATCAAAAGGGCATAAATATATAAAAAATAGTGTCCTACTCCTGATCAATGATTCTGTCAAAGATTGCACAGGCTGCTGGACTGGACTCACAACTAAAATTAAAAAAAAAAAAAAAAAGAAAAAAAAGAGGAGCAGCATTTAATATCCTTCTACAATAGGGTCAGCGGGATTGTTAAACATTATTAGACCTTTTTACAGTGTTGGCATAATGACTGTGAAAAAGGAGATCCATACTGCCATATAAAACCCTCTGCCACTAGAATGGGGGCAGCACTATGGCTAAACAGGAGCATCTTGCATATGTGTGATGACACAGACGTGATGCCACTGAGATTGGCTCAGCTGATTAGAGGTGGTGATGGTAACTCCAAGGCTGTGCCTTTGATCCCTATATGGGCCATTCACTGAAGAGATGGATCCAATGAACCCTTACTGGTCCCTTCCAGCTCAGCAAATTGTGATTTCACCAGTGGTATGCTCAACTTGGAGTGAGAGGACAGCTATTTTCAGGACATGTTTCCCTGCTGAACAGAGAAGATCATCCTCTTGCCACACACTCAGGAAGCTCTGAACAGCCGACTGCTTTCCAGTTCAGGAATTCTTCTATCTGGCCCAAAAAAATCTTTCTGGATGTTTCTCCCCTTGTGATACAAGGCATGAAGCTGACAAAGAAAAGATTATGGTAACTATTATAGTAACTATATCACACGTCCAGTTGAGTACATTCAGTAAATTGACATGGACCAACAGATACCTGTGATTTTCCTAGAATTCTATAAGCATTTTTATCATAATTTTTTTGAAATGGGAACATACTTTCAACCTTCCATACACTAAAATCTTCCTAAAAGACAAACAGCTTCCTCAAGCCAACACATCTCTGCTTCACACCGCAGTTTTCCAGTAGTCTCTGCTGTTTTAGTGGCACTAACAGGCAAAAATAATGACAAGAGAAGGTTCTCAATCATGAGAAGCAAAGTAGCTTTGTGGCAATGTACTCACATTTATTCATAACTGAACTTATTAAAAAACAAAAATAAGCAGTTACAGAGCTAGAGTAAGTAGTATATATTTTAGTGCAAAGTGAACTAAAACTACCTTGTGTTTCTCTTTTACAAAACTAGATGTAATGGAAAAGTTTCATCATTTTGGAAGCTGTATTTCCACAACACAAGTATGTATTACTTTAATCATAGTAAAATCACATAATAGCAAAAAATTACAATCAACTGGGCTTCATCAACATTTCTCAAAAGAAGGAGCTCATAAAAATGCAGACTTAACCAAATATTAATTTTAGCCCCATCAAAAGTATGTGTATGAAAAGCAAAGATCACATAGGTAGCATGTGTCACTAGCTTATTTGCACCAGTGTGCAAGTACCTGGGTCTCAAGAATACTATTTCTCCCTTATTTCCACTCCCATTATCTTCTCTTCTTCTTCTTTCCTTGCAGATTTTGTTATTATTTCATCTATATAGTCACAAGATATTATGTAATTTTCACTGCTGCTGATCTTATTTGCATCTTGAGTTTATCTTGAGTTTAAAAGGAGGAACAGAGAAACAGCACCTAGAAAGGCGGTCATCTCTTTTATTTTTCTGAGTGTTTACAACAGAGAATTCCCTTTCAGGACCCATCCCCTCATTCAGGGTGGCACTCACTGGTGTAACATACTAGAATTAACAGAAGTATCAGTAATCTCCTCCCTCCAGATTGGTGAGGTGAGAGCAGTCTGAAAATCCTTCTCTTGGTTACACCCCCACTCAATACACACCCAACATGTTTATCCTTGCTCTTTGCCTTCTGCCTTGCTCTTTTATAGATATTTCATATTTTTAGCTCTGGCCAACTATTCTAGCTTGAATTTCTCCCTTTTTCTTTAACCCACAAGTGAATTTTGAGTCAGCTTTATTCTTTATTCTTGTGCCTTCCTCCTCACCTCTGGAAATTATGGGAAGGCAAGGCAAGGCAAAGCAAGGCAAGGCAAGACACAGCAAGGTAAGGCAAGAAGAAAGAAGGGAGAAAGAAGGAAAAAAAAAAGAAAAAATAAAAAGAAAGAAAAATTAGCAAAAGGAAAAAAGAAAAAAAAAAAAAAAACCAAAAAAAACCTGACCCCCAGTAGAAATAAATAGGGGTTTCTTCTGAGTCCAGTGGAGATAGGATAAGTTTTAGTACCTGGAACTGTCCTTTAGTACTCTGTCCTTCTCTCCTTCAGCTCTTCACAGTGGTGGTGTTTGTGCCACTGTTGGACAACCACAAGCTGTCAGTGGGGGAAAAACCCTTTTCCCTCTCAAGCCCCATTTTGCAAAAGCAGATAATTTAAAATAAGGGGAAAAATAACCTTTATAAGTCTGGTTCATTTTCTCTGTTCTTTTTCAATAGGAAAAAAACACATTTTCCAAGACCTGCTTGCACACAGTCTTGGAAGTGGAGAACTAGTTTATCTGTCTGCCATGTACCTCATTCATGCTTATTTAAAACAACACACAATAGAAATCTAAGAGAAGACAGAGTTCAGGCTGATTTCCTGGGAATGAAGCAAGCGGCAGAAATTGTGTAACTTTTTCTTATCAGCATTCATGCTGCGTGGGTGAGCATGGTAAATGGTCACCTACTAGAAACCACAGGTATGAACTGAGGCAAAAATGAAGATCAAGAGTAAAGGTGAGGGGAATTTGGCTGCAGCACACAATATTCCCCAAAATACGGGTTTTGGCAAACATTTAATTTTGTTTGCTCTTTGCTTATCACTGTTTAACATAGTCATCCTTCTATAATCCTAGAACAAACATAAAATATTGTGAAAGGCTTTTTTTTTTTTGCCTTAGAGTGGCTACAAAACAAAAAGGTCTTTTAGTATTAAAGACATTTATCACACATCACCAACAGTAGTTGAAGTACATTTGCATAAATATTAAGTCTGTTTATCTTAAGTGATCCTCTCTGTATGCAAATATTTTTAATTTTGAATGAAAATTGATTTTTTTCCTGTGACATAAACATATCCAGTGTGCAACTTCTGCATTTATTTATTCTAATAATAGGTGACCATTTACCATGCTCAACCACGCAGCATGAATGCTGATAAGAAAAAGTTACACAATTTCTGCCGCTTGCTTCATTCCCAGGAAATCAGCCTGAACTCTGTCTTCTCTTAGATTTCTATTGTGTGTTGTTTTAAATAAGCATGAATGAGGTACATGGCAGACAGATAAACTAGTTCTCCACTTCCAAGACTGTGTGCAAGCAGGTCTTGGAAAATGTGTTTTTTTCCTATTGAAAAAGAACAGAGAAAATGAACCAGACTTATAAAGGTTATTTTTCCCCTTATTTTAAATTATCTGCTTTTGCAAAATGGGGCTTGAGAGGGAAAAGGGTTTTTCCCCCACTGACAGCTTGTGGTTGTCCAACAGTGGCACAAGCACCACCACTGTGAAGAGCTGAAGGAGAGAAGGACAGGGTGGGGTTCCAGGCACTAAAACTTATCCTATCTCCACTGGACTCAGAGGTCTGAACATCTAATTGTCAGTGTTAAATCCTCAAGAGCCTCCACAATGATCTCTCTGTTTGGATAAGCAAAACATGGGTGTACGATTTCATGAACAACAGCATCCATAAAATTATGTTTACATGGGAAGAGGATCTAGAAAAGGTGGAACAATCTTAAAGACTATTCTTACCCAGGGAAATATTATGCAACAATATCATCAGAAGAGTCCTTTCAGATTCTGCTTTTGCAAAGATACACAGGGATGATGTTTCACATGGAAACACAAAACTAGAATTCCTCACTTGCACTAGTGTGTTAGGGGTTCCAGGGGCTTTTCGTAATCCTTATTAAAGAATTAATGCTAGGATGCAATCTTCCAGATGAAAGTCACAACTGAGAAAGAAATGGGGGAGAAGAAAGAAAAATTATGTCTGCTGAACCATTGTCATCCAAAGGGAAAATCAACAATAAATTAACACCCTTTCAAAATGGTTAGACTACTTTCTAGTCTAGACTACTTTCAAACTACTTAGTTTGTCATACCAAGATAAACTTTCACCAACTTGAACAGGGTCTTGATCCTCCCATGGACTAGTTTATTGGTATATTGCTCCAGGAAACATTTAGGCAACAGATAGAAAATAAATACAATTGTGAACCTTGATTAATGTGGAATAATTTACAGTGGATTCAATAATTGTAATTCTTTACTAGTCAGAGAGCCAGTGTTGCTAGTAGAGAGAAAGCTGAAGGGAAAAACCCTGTCACAAAGCCAGTTTGCTGCAAACACGATTTGTCTCAAAATACTTACACTTCAGTATCTTTTACATAAGCTCAAATATAAACATATGATACACGAGACAATTTAAAGGAAATTATTTACTGCTTGAAAGATAAGCACTAATCTATAATTTTGTAAAGGTGTTACTCTCATGCTGCTCTCACTGAAGAAAAGCTTGTGCTTAGAATACAAGCTTCATAAAAGTCAACCTGATCTCTCCACTGGAGGTCCCTTTTCTGCTGCCTGAAGTAGTATCCTTTTGTTGGACCATATAGCTATACGTGGCAGTTAAAAATCATGCTTAAACCAAACTGTCTTTGCAGCTTCAGTACACTAAGGAAACTAGAACTGAGCATCAGCATGAGCCAGAAGCAAGCTTTGAGACTTTATTCAGAATCTAAACAAATACTGACAAACAAACTGCTCTACAAACCATCCAGACAATTTTAATCCCAAAAATTTAGAGTTCCCACAGCCTTGGAGTAAGAGAGGAACAATTTCAAAAGACCATCTCACCACTGCAATTAAACCCTCTGAAAATTTTCATGTGAGAACAGAATTGGAATTATTGTCAAACACATTAACTGCCGTGACCATTGAGTGCTCATAAAAATTCCTTCTCTGTAATGAAATTGAATACTATTTTTGTTCAAGAAGCTAGGAATACCTTGCACAGTTGAATTTTACTATCACAAGGTTGTATCAAGGGGGCATGTTGTTTATTAGAAATGCATTTTATTTGCAGTCTATAAAACTCTGCATTCACAAAAAAAGATTGCACTCTGACAATGAAGCCTTGGAGTCCCATATAAAGCTTCCCTTTTCAATGTAAAAAATTATAGATACATTATAACTGGAAAATTAAAGCTGTTTCACTAAATTACTTATTTACATTAAAAAAAATCACCTGGGCTTACCATTTGACCTAGAAGGACCTGTTCAGGTATTAAAAAAATGCAAAATAGGTTATTTGTGGTCGCTTTGCACAGGAAAATAAAAATTCAGAGTGAGAGTGTGATAATTCCGCATAATATCTGCATGCCTATGTGATTCACTGAAGAATCCTTCTCAATTCTATTAGCAATAGAACAGGTTTGCATTACCATAATTTTCTATTTATGTATCCAAGGACTCAACTGTGGCAGTTCGCACAATGCAATAAAGAGAATTAATTCAACTGAGGGCAATTAGAAGTTTCAACAACTGGAATGTAGGAACTGTATAAATGCGAGCGAGTCTTACAGGAAAGCGAGCCTTGACCTTGACATGTCTCCTCTGGATCTCTTCGAAGACCATCCTTGGGAGAGATGCTCCTCCACAGGAACGTGCAAACAGTGTTCACTGAAAATGCACAACCGGAACTTGTTGAACTTGGTATGCAAAGGCATTTCACAGCATAAACTGCAAATGAAAGTCTCTCTGGCAGAGAGATTGTGAAAGGTTAAGAGCATTTGTTAGTACCCAAGTAGGAGTTTAGCATTCAGTGTGCTATCCTGAGACCTCCACACAGGCACACACAGAATCTTCTGTAACAGGAGGTATTTCTCCCGCAGAGCAGGAGACATCAAGGCTAGAGACATCTAGACACAGCAGGCTCTAGTGTGACATCTTGGATGCTGTAAAGAGGAACACACACAGCAGCAGTACCTCAGCAGAGAAGATGGAGGCCTGCTTGGAGAACTTGGTCATTCACCAGCACTGCATACCAGAGGAACACAGCTACCAGATCAAGGAATTTTGAGCTCCCACACAATTTTTTTCATCTGTATTTCTATTTCCACTGGGCTCTCCTACATGCAAAGAGCTGCATGCCAGGGTCTCCTCTAGAGAGAGGACACCTCTCAGGGTTACTCCTTGAGGTCAAGTGACTCCTTGCAGCAGCACATTCTCAGTAAGTGATTATCTGCACGATAAACTTTGAAGTGTCAGGTAAGCAATGGCAAGGAATGATTGTGCACATACAATCCTTCAGATGTGAACTGTTGACCAAGTCTAAGACTGAGTGTGGAGCCAGCTCCACCTAAACTCCTGCCTGAGAAGACATTTAAGACACAAGAAGGTCTTGTCTAAATGTCTTAACCCTATGGAAGGATCTGTCTGATAGCTTTGTCAGACCTTGTCCCCTGTGCAGTAAATAGTCAAGCATACCTGGCCATCAAATCTTGTTAATCCACTGTCACATTTGCCATTGAACTTTTTAAATTCACTTTTTTATTTCAATAAAGCATATTGTTGCTCCTCTGTTATGAGAAAACTCCATCCATGACACATAGAGAGTAACAGCTTAGTATGAGGCACCATCATTTCACACAGGTGGATAAAGGTGTAAATCATATAGGCACCTCTAGTAATTTTTTGCATGGTTGAATCCTGAATACAGGAAAAAAGCACTTAAGGAAAAAGGATCTTATTCAGAGGTACTTATGCTTCCTCAGGAGGAATGTGGCACAAGTGGATATACAATAGATGCACAACATATTTATATTATTTGTAATACTGGTAATCATTATACTCTGAAAACCAGAAAGCAGCAAACAGTTCAGGATTACAAACTGAGAAAGCAATGCGGACCAGTTCTGCAGCATTTCTAAGACATCTTTAGCCTCTCTGTTATCTGGCATATAGTCAGGTTTGCCCATCTCCTGAAATCTATACTGAAAATTGTTCCTGCTCCTACTTGTTAGGAAGGGTCCATTCTGGGGTTCTTTGTGCCAGATTATTTGGTCTGGTGCTTCCTCTGCAGGACACGGGGCAGACTATACAAAATACACAGGCAGTATTATGTTGCACATTCTGTGTTCAGCACAGCCAGTGGCAGGAGAAGCAGTGGATGGAGAATCTAAACCACTGTGTCCTCTCTCTCACCTTATCATTGTGTTGGAGTCTCAAACTCATTCCCTATGAATTATCTTGGGATTGCAACTGCTGTGCAAAATGGGTCACAGCTGTAGGGGCACTTTAACAGGATACTGCTTCTTACGCGCTGCATTGAATTTCTTGTTCTTCAGATAAATGCACACTTTTAACTGTAAGTCTAAAGCAGTGATGAAGACCATGAGCAGAAATGAGCCTTACTGAGTATTATAAAGGGATTATTAGGGAGAGAATGGGATGCAGTCATGCATGGCAATCTAAAGTCTTTCAAAATAAAGATCTTTAATTAGGCATAAAAGCCAGAGACTAAAGCCTACTTGATTTGCTCAAATCTCAGTAAAATAAAATACTAATCTTCAATTTAATAAAAGAATAATCATTACAAAACAAAATAATCACCAATAGGGAAAAAGGCAAGCCTCACTACAAAAGAAAGACTGACTACAGGCCAGAGGAAAGCTTATGAAATTTTAAACTGGCAATAAAATTAAAATGTGCTTTTCATAAATCACGAGTATTGGCAGAGACATACATTAGAGCAGTACACCTGCTTATTAAGCTACTGGTGAGAATATGTTCATTGCTAATCTCAAAAAATAAATATTGTGCATTTTTAAGTTACAGCATAACATAACATGATAGGAACACTTCAAGCCTATAAATAGGGCAACTGCAGCTCTTTAGAGCAGGCAAGTGATGTCTGCAACAAATGCTGAAAAAACAGGTATGGATTTCTCTATCTTGCTTCCTTTGAAGAAGGTAAAATACACGTGTATCATGTACATTAGATACATATATATAAAATAAATTTAGGTTAAAAATTGGAGAGGTAATACTCTCTTAAGGATGTTTTTCTTCTTCTGTCATTCAGTGAGCCTGGAATTAAGTCCTTTTCAAATGGTACTTAGCCTATGAGTAGCAGTGTTACTGATTCTCCAGCCCAACTGGTTCTCCCTATAGGAGACACTTCCGTACCTATAGTCTGCCTATGGGTTCTTGTGCTAGTTACAACCTAAATTACATGAGAAAACTGAATTGCTGAAACTATTTATATGTTACTCCTATAATGGAATAAAGGACAAATGAGTGTGTGAGTTAGAAGTACTCACACAGGTCAGGACCAGCACCTTCAGGCCACTCTTTTACAAAGGTGTTTAAATCAAACTTGAAATCTCATGTTTCTTTTTCTACCTCTTACAAATATTTCGCTTATGGCAGCAAACCCCTGCCCTGCAGTCAGAATGGCACGTAGCCAGCACCATACAAACAGTGAATGAAATTACCTCGGTGAAACAGGGGTCAGGAAGCAAATGCAGGCTTCTGGAAGGGTACAAGAAAATTACACACACACCTGTATCCCATGGTGGAAAATCCCAGGCTGGTCAGGAAACAGACAGCACCATGGTGAAACAGCAGCGCAGCAGCCTGGGCTGGTGTGCCTGAGGGCAGTGTGTGTGTCCTCAGGGGCTGGTGGTGCCGGGGCACCGCCGAAGCTGCACGGTAGGAGCAGAGGGAGAGCAACCCACCGGTGGGAACACACCCCACAGTGCCAGCCAGCCCACACAGAGCTTGGCAATGCTGCTGCGGCACACAGCTCACAGAGCCCAGAGAAACCTGCTCCTCAATAGAAACAGGGAAACTAAACAAAACACACCACTTAGGGATACCAGATTTAAGTACCCTCTGTGTGAACAGAAATCTTTGAGTATAGGAGACCAGAGAAATTTTTGTAATTTAAAAAAAAAACCACCATGTTTCTCATAAGCATATCAGCCAGCTGTTGTTCACAATTTCGGAGCCAGGGTTATTTTCCTCACCGTTAGTCTTGACTGCTCACTCCTTGCTTGAAGAAACTCTGGCAAGTTGTAAATGCTCTGCGGTGAATGAACAAGGTGACCATTTCTATTATTTTTCGCAACAGAGTTATGGGACATAAAAGGAAAAATAGGTAGCAAATATTTCTGAAATATTACATATACAGCTTGGGCATCCAACGGTGCCCAAGTGATTGTAATCCATAAAAGTTTCTCAATAAGAAGAAAATGAAGATTCATCTCAACCCAGGAAGAGGAAACAAACTGCAGATTTTTACTGTTGGCTTTTCTTGCTTGTTAGCTGTTTCAAGCAATTTGTCCTTGGCTGCATGACCTCAGAAGGTGTTCATGCTTCACAGTTTCCAGTTGCAGGAGCATATTTTTCTGTTCAGACTTTCAGATTTTTTATATAGCTTTCATTTTTTTTTATCTCACAGTGTCTTCCAGCCATGGAACATATATATTTTAAGAGTGAAGAACTATGTTTTTGTTCTAGGTTGGAGTTCAAATCCTACAGCCACAGTATGATGTCTCCTGTGCTGACTCCCTGCTGTTTTCAGTGTGGGTCTATCGATACAGGACAACCCCCAGCCAGGGAATAACGTACTCTGACTCCATGACTCAGAAGGCTGAACAGTTTCTTCATTAAACTACACTACATTATATTATACTGCATACTATAATTCTAAACTATACTCTACTAAAGGAAACCTGTGACCCTTACCAGACAGTCATGACACAGCTTTGACCTAATTGGTTAATCACTCCAAACAACCATCACCAGAGTCCAATTAACAAATCCCTTTTTGTAAGCAATCTCCATAACACAATCCACATGTGCCAAGCAACAGGCGCAGCAAATAGAGATAAGAATTGTTTTCTCTTCTTTCTCTGAGCTTTCTCACTGCCTTCCCCAGGAGAAATCCTGGGAAGGTTGTGCCTGCTGCTCTCTGTGAAGAGACCTGCAGCCACATGGAACTATTCCCATCTTATATGAACGTGGAAATAGTGGCGGCTCAGTGCAAATGGAGATATCATCCCATTCCTTTATATCAAAGTGAAAAAAAACCAGCATTCAGATCACAGTGGACGAAAAATACTTTTCTTAATGCTTTCTGTCTGAAGACTTACAGACCACCTAGGGATATATCCATACTAATACTCTGCAGAAATATACACACACTCTGTTCATCGTGACTTTGAAGTTACTTGAGAATCCTTCTATTGCCAGATATGAAGATGGTTAAGAAACTGAAGAGTTTTTCAGCACTTCAGTGTAATACACAAAATAAGTGCAGTGCGTGGCAGTGACACAGACTCTCACTATTGTTTCTCCATACAGCACTACAACAAGTTGCAGGGCCTGCAGTAACTCTCCCATGCAGCAGGCAAAGGTATTTTTTTAACAAGACAAACCTTGGCAAAATAGCCCAGTAACATTCTTTATGCAAAACATGAAAGAAATGCTTTTATATGAGCACCTAATGTATTCTTAATAGACTTGGAAATTACCTCTGCACAAAGAGTGAAGCATGTAAACAAGAACACAGAATGTTGGAGTCATGAGGCATTCTCTTCAGCAGCCACCTACATGTTGGACAGTGTTTGCCCAAGCGACCCAATCAGTCCATAGCAAAAAGGGAAGTAAACTTTTTAACTTTTACTACACATTCTCTCCTGTAAATTAGATTTCCCTATCAGTTACTTCAATAAAAAAGACAAGATAGGAGGTGCATTCCCTTCTGTTCCATTAGAAGGTCTCTTTGGATAATGTGTTATGTCATTAATGAGACAAACAGCATAATATTTACAAGGAGTTTGACAGTCATAAGTTTTCAGATCAGAAATGCTGATAGGGAACCTTGTTTCTGACTATTATTTGAAAAGTCATCTCTGCATACAAAAGAAAAATTTGTTAAAGGCTGAAAACATATATGCTGCAGGTTGGCAATTCATTACCCCCTCCATTTTGTAACTAGACAGAAAAAACAGAAAAGCACATAAAGGATGCCTTCCTAGAAATATTTTGACTTAGAAAAGTTAGGAGAGTGCTGGCAAATAATTGTTAAATAATCTCAACTCTGAAACGCAACTTAAATACACTAATGATTTTATAGACATTGGATTATTTAGGTATTTGAATATTGATATAGTTGAAGTACAGACTTTGGCACATATTTGATGAGCAAAAACACACAGCTAATAAGTCCTGTAATGGTCAGAGTAAAAGCAATAAAAATCTAGTTTTTCTTATAGAAACTAAATAAAATTTTATTCTCCTTGATGAAAACATAATAGAGCCTTTAATGTCCCATCAGGATTGATCTTCAGTACTGTCAATAAAACTTTTTCTCTGAATATACTGTTAAAAATTAAAAGATTCTCCTGAAGAATGTCAAAGACTTATGCCTTAGAGCTGAAATTACATTTTTGTCAATAGAAAATAAGTTATAAGCATTTCATATGACAGGCTTTCCTACATAAGTGGGTACATAAGACTTCCAATCATACTTTTTTCTGCTGGAGTTACTCATGTCAGGTGCTTTAGTAGGAGGCAGGGCACTTCTACAACCATCTCTAGAGAAGGATGCTGAGTCATAAAAGAGAATAATGTCTTGCAGACTCTGTCTGTTGATTAGCTTGGGTCATGAAGCTTTTTTCTTCTGTAGCACTAAAAAGATAGTTTCATCTTTAGGAGGAAAATTACCTTATTCCTAAGTTCTATATCTTCAGTTTCTTTATAGGAAATATTGAAGATTCATATTTCTATTACAGCAGGGTACCAAGACAGAGAACTTCTCAGCAGCAGTAAAATCCAAACATGTCTTCTTTAGTACACTGTTTCAACCCATAAAAATACACACCTCAATACGGGAACAAGGGCAGTTTAGAGCACAGAGCAGCATTCATTTTATGTGTTCTTTTCCCCAGCCTCTCCTTTTGCAGAAACACAATACTAATGCAATGTGGTTTTCAAATAATTTCTAACATATATATCATGATATCATCTATAGCACTACTCATTGGATAACTTCATCGTTTTGACTCACCACACACAATTAAATTCTAAGAAATAAAAATAAAAAGAATTAAGCAGTATATAAAAGTTCTTGAAATTACCAAAACCACCCTCTACTTAAAGTTGCATTTTCATGTTACTGAGCATCTCCATTTTTTACCTCTCTATTAGTTCACAATCAAAAGAAGAAACTCACTTTCTAAGCCAGTAACACTCGTTTATCCCTCAGCTCCTGGAGAATGATCATCCCTACTATGCAACCTCACTTGATGAGAGTTCTTTAAAACCACTTGCACCCTACACTAATGAATAGCTCACAGTGGTCTGCGACATTGCCAGCATCCAGCATCCAAGTCAATGCCATTGCAAGAGACCAAATGAGTTGGTGTGTCTGTGATCATTAATACAGCCAGGAATCCATAGCTTTTCAGCCTCCTATTTTAAAAATCCTGGAGCAGTCAGAAAAACAAAAGCTTCTCAAAACACTGATCTTCTTTCTGGTTCCCCATTAATGTACGCAACCTGGAATATATTATCCACCCACAGCTTCTGCTCCATAAAGAGATCCATGGGGTTGACTAGATAAATTGGATGGGTTTTGAAAGAGACTTTGTTTCTTGAGAGTTGCATATGGCAAGTGATGGGATGTAAGTGTGGCTCATAAAGTGGAAGAAGCATAAAATATGGCAATAACAGATTCCTCTCCTGCCTCAGCTCTTAAAACACTCAGTGCTTTAGTATAAAAATGTTAATTGCAAGGCAAGTGCCCTGTGCAATGTACAGAGAAAGCAGATGGTGGAGACACTTCAGCCAAAGGGCTCTGGTACTGGACACCACAGCAGCTGGGGTAACAGGGTGGTTTCTTTAAGCTGGTGCCAAAAACTACCACCATGGGCAGGGTCTGTTCACCAGCACCCCAAAGAGGATTTGAATCCCGTTGCTTGAATAAGTAGCAGGGAGCTCTATCCTTCCCTGCTTTACTTGCTGTCTGACATAATCTGTTTTGGGAGCAATGCCAGCAGTACTGCTGTACTCAGTTGAGGTTGTTCTAACCAACACCATCAGAATTCCACATCTCTACAGCTGACATAAAATACCATAAAATGTTCTCTCATAAAGTGCAGGGTATGTCTGATATTTATACTGTTCCTCTGGTGCTTGTAGTAGGGTAATACCTGTGTGTATACAATGCTATGGGAAGAAGTGTTCTGCACACACTGCGCATTTTCACTTTTGCTCTTCTAAGTAATTCACTCTCATTGTTTCTGGGCACTTCTGCAAAGCAATACTTATTGTGAGTATTGCTCAACATTCTATTCTAAGGCAAAATCACGCTAGTATTTAATGCTATTGTGGTTTGACAATAGTCAAACCCCAGCCAACCACCAAAGTCACTAACTGACCCTCCCCTGCTACAGCTCAGCAGAGGAGGGGAAAAAAAAATTAAAATTAAACTGGGAGAAAATACTCCAAGGCCAAAACAGGCTCAACTAAGAGGTAGAAAGTGAGTTTATTATGCCAAAATCAGAGGAGGATAACAAGAAGTAAAATAAGTTCTTAAAGCCACCTTTTTCCCCCAACCCCTCCTTTCCACTGACAGCACAGGGAGACAGGGCATGGGAGTTTTGGTCAGCTCATCACCCAAGGTTTTCTTCCACTGCTCAGGGAGAGGAGTGCTTCTGCTGGTCTGCTGCACCACGGGGTCCCTCCCATGGGAGACAGTTCTCTATTAACTCTTCCAGCATGGTTCCAATTTTCATGAGTACAAGCCCTCCCAAAACTGCTGTGGCAAGGGTCACTTCCACAGGGTGCAGTCCTCCAAGGACAGGCTGCTCCAGCCTGGAAGCAGGGCCGTCTCTCTCCACAGAGTCTCCCACGGGACCACAGCCTCTTCCAGGCATCCACCTGCTCTGGTGTGGGCACCTCCTGCATGGGCTGCAGGTGGATCTCTGCCTCTTCCATGGATCCCCTTTGGCTGCACGGCCACAGCTTCTTCACCGTGGTCTCACCACAGCCTGCAGGGGAATCTTGGCTCCAGCACCTGGAGCACCTCCTGCCCCTCCTTCTCCGCTGGCCTTGGTGTCTTCAAGTTTTTTTCCCTCAAATGTTCTCACCTCCTCTTCTTTTCTGGCTAGAAAAAGCCGTGTCCCCACTTTGTTTTGATTTTCTTCTTAAATCTATTATCACAGAGGCGTTACCATCATCTCTAACTGGCTCAGTCTCTAGCAGCATGTTCATCTTCAGAGCCACCAGAAACTGGCTCTGCCAGACGTGGTGGAAACTTCCAGCAGCTTCTCACAGAAGCCTCTGTGGCCTCATTGATACTAAAACCAGGCCATGGCAAACCAACACAAATGCCTGCTGAATTAAAAATCCTATCCCAAAATTGGTATGATGCATACACAGACATCCTCTCACTAGTAATTACAAAGGATTTTATTCTTGCTTGGTTGATTTCTAGGTTGCTTGTCTTGGTTTTTAAACAAAACCAAAGGGAACTAAAGGACTGTTGTATAATAAATTTCAAACCACGAGTATTCAGCAGAGAAATAAATACTTTAAAATATTTATATTCTGGATTAACCAGAAAAAAATCTGGTTCTTTACTTCTTTAAAAAATGAGAATACATCTCAAATATTTATCCACTGCTACTGCAAAGCTGGTTAGCAGCAAACTTTTACAGAGCTTCTTAATTCCTTACTTAAAAAGATAATGTTACCAGTTTTGAGCTTAAAAGAGAAATGTTAAATTATCTTGTTTTAATTACATTGCTTTTGTAACGTTAATTTTTATTCTTATTGCAATTTTAGGGAAAAATGCATCTATGACACATGCAAGACAAGAAGGTGATCTGAGACAGCCAGCATGGCCTTACTATGAGCAGATCATTCCTTCATTCCTGACCAATCTAGTGACATTTTATGATGGAGTGACTGACAACAGTCTAAAAGGGAATACTGACCAATGCCATCTATCTAGATTTCTGTAAGGCCTTTGAGACAGTTCTTCATGACATGCCTATCTCCAAATTGGAGAGACATGGATTTGAAGGATGGACTGTTCAGTGGATAAGGGATTGGCTGGATGGAGGCCGCCAGAGAGTTGCGGTCAATGACTCCATGTCCAGATGCAGCCAG
The DNA here is from genome assembly GCF_028769735.1 of Zonotrichia leucophrys gambelii. Taxonomy (NCBI): domain Eukaryota; kingdom Metazoa; phylum Chordata; class Aves; order Passeriformes; family Passerellidae; genus Zonotrichia; species Zonotrichia leucophrys. The sequence goes on along the minus strand of NC_088200.1, from coordinate 31,806,051 downwards.
TGATGAGTGGTGTCCCTCAGGGCTGTCCTGAGACTTTGGCTCTCCAGTATCTTCATCAGTGACAGAGGCAGTGGGACAGAGTGTACCCTCAGTACATCTGCAGTGACAGGAGGCTGAGCAGTGCAGGTGGCCCTGCAGAAAGATGGGATGAACATCCAGGGGTCTTAGCACAAACTTAGTAAGTGGGCCTGTGGAAATCTCATGAAGGCAAGGGACTGCACCTGGGTCAGGGCAATCCCAGCAGACATGAGTACAGGACTGGAGACACATTCACTGAGAAGTTCATCTTTTCAGCCAAGTGGCTGAAAAGAAGAACTTGAACCAGCAATGTACCCTTGCAGCCCAGAGAGCCACACGTGTCCTGGGCTGCATCCAGAGCAGGGTGGGCAGCAGGGCAGGGAGGGGATTCTGCCCCTCTGCGCTGCTCTGCTGAGACCCCACCTGCAGGGCTGCATCAGCTCTGGGGGCACAGCACAGGAATGACACATGGACCTGTTGGAACACATCCAGAGAAGGCCACAAGAATTATCTAAGGACTGAAACACCTCTCCTGTGACGACAGGCTGAAACAGCTAGGCTTGCTCAGCCTGGAGAAGAGAAGGCTTTGTAGAGACATGGTAGCACCTTTCCATGCCTAATGGGCACTTACAAGAAGGGCTCTCAAGAGCATAGGGGCAATGGTAAAACAAGGCAGAATGGCCTGAAGCTGAAGGAGGGCAACTTCAGATTAGCCATAGGGAAGGAACTTTTTCCTATGAGGGTGGTGAGGCACTGGAACAGGCTTCCCAGAGAAGCTGTGGATGCTCAATTATTGGGGGTTTTCGAGACCAGGTTGTACTGGGCTTTGAGCAACCTGGCCCAGTGGGAGGTGTTCCTGCCCATGGCAGGGGGCTTGGAACCACGTGATTTTTGAATCCCTTCGTCCCTTCCAACACTTACCATTCTAAGATTCTATGGATTTGACAATTTTCATGTGAAAAAAAATCCCCTCTATGATCCAGGAGCTTATGAATTCTCTTTCTTATCTGACTGTTTTTCATATCATAAATACAAGTTTTTGTATAAGCCAAACTAAAGATAATATTGAGCTCTTACTGGGCTTCTTAAATAACTATTCTGTACATGCCATCTGCCATAACATTATTATAGAAGGCTATTCTATAAACTTAGCCAACCAATTTACATTTCTTTCTCTCATGTTCCTCTTCCAGACTTTAAACCAAGTAATTCCCTGTTTTAGAAACCCCACCTGCCATCTTCTATCCTCTCTTCTTTTAAAATTCTCTTCAAAATGCTCTTGCTTAATCAGACCTGAAAATGCCAGCCTGCCCTTTTAAGATACAGTATGGCAATTTATTTTTGTTAAATCCATAAATCTCTCTTCTATGCCACAATATGAAGTGGCTCATGTTCTAGTAGACATCTAAATATTTTTTTAATTCTCTAATTTTTCAGCTGACTTTTATCATGGATTGCAGTTCAGTGAAGTTTATTTATCTGAAAGAGTGTTTGCTAGAACCAAACATAGGTATGCACAAGACCTGAATAAAATATTGCCTTTGTCAGAAAGAGCTAATAGAATAACTCGGATTTTCAAAGACAAATATTTGCAGTGTGATGATGTGTAGTCTTTAGAAAAGCCCAAACATTTTTGTACTCTTCCATCAGAGCCATTTGAAATTTCCTCATTTCAGATCTGAAGGGGCCCTGCATGGAAAACAGTTAAGCCATTTTTTCCCAACACTATCATCAATCTCCAAAGGATACCCTCTCTCTCAGCAGTCCTGCTTTTCTCATACTTTTATCGCAACATTGCTGCAAGATTACTAGTTTAAGTACACAAATGCAAAATTTTAAAAATAAATTAGAAAGACGTCAGATTAAAATATTACTGCAATAGGAAATTTAACCACACTGCAGACACATTTTCTGTTCCTTGGTCAAGCTGGCCCCCTGCACACTTGCAAACACTGCTGCAGCTCTTGACCCTTTCAGGATTTTGTGACAATTTTATAGGTTTCTCTGCATTTAACAACCAAAATCCATGTCTAATTTACTCCTGTACAGGCATGCTGCATTTCTCCAGAAAGCAGAGAAATCTATAACAGCCATACAATAGAACAGGGGAGAAGAAACATGCCTATAACCCACTTGTCTCTGAGCACAACCTGAGCAGAGCTACTGCATACCCTAGCCCAGAATAAAACAACTAAACAACTAACAAATACAGCAGTAAATATGCCCATCTCATACAATCAAGGACTCACTCAAACCCTGTATGGAGTCATGAGCCTTGTTTGGTGTGGAGACCCTGAGGGGCACATTCCCTGGTCTAGGGAGACACAAGAACCTTCCCTCGAAAAGCTGTTAGACCCCACTGGCTCCTTCCCCTGTTCCTATGTCTGTTCCTATGTTCCTGAGCCACTCCTTCCCTATGCCCACATTTGTACTGCCCTAAGACCAGGGTCAGCCCCCAGGCCCCTTTACAGGAAGAGCCAGACCCTCTGTGTATGGGCACTGGGATTTGATCATCTCACTGCGTGGCTGAATGAAACATCTGTGGACATTATGCAAAGGTCCTTTTAGCTTCCTTATTCTAGACTATGCTAGCAGCAATTCAGACTGCTACAGTTTAGTGTTAGCACACTGGAAATGATGCTTTAGTTGAAGACTATTTTCTGGGAGGCTAAACCAAGCAGGATCCAACATGAACAATATTGAGTTGACTCTCTGCCCAAAAACATCATCTTTAGCATAAACAGTTTTCATAATATTCCTGTATAATAGAACCCCAGACATGATTTCCTGCTTTCTGTGCTATAAAGGACACACTTAGGGAGGATTTACACACACATTCCTTCAGGACATGTTGAAGACACGTAGAGATGGTTTATAGCAGCAAAATAAGATAGAAGAGACGGTTGCAAAGATTTTACCCTTATCCACATTTAAAGATCAAAAGCATTTTCTCATTCATAAATTTTAAGTGCCTTCCTTATTAGTCAATGAAAATGCGAGTACTCAGCCCTTACTCAAGTTTCCATCTGATACCCAGAATTCATGGCTGCATATTGAACTTCTGCTGGCTTTGCTTTCCCAAGGAAAATCCCAGGTTTTACTTTTTTTTTTTTTGCTTGAAAGAAAGATCACAGAAAGGCAGAAAATTTGCACTGTTAGAGGGGTAAAAGCTAAATTGCACACTAAGTCTTTGTGCTTCATAGTATGGAAGTGATAACTATTCCTTATTTTACTGAGTTAGAGTCCAGTACATGCCACTTAACAGAGACAGGTACATCAAGCTACAAATCAATGTAAGGGAAACTTCAAGGCCCAGTAGTACTTTTCCATTGGATATTTTTATATTGAGAATCACACGTATGCTGCAGAGTTATAAACTAAAATATACTAATGCATAGCAAAATTTTCTGTTCTAGGCTTAATGCAAAGGTAACCCCATTCACACATCTCCCTACCTCACACAGCTCTTACTTTGACACAGATATACCAGACCACAAAGGAAATGCACAGTTTCACCATCCAGTTCCCAGCATGAGGCCTGGCCACTTTGTTGACTTGTGCATTAGATTAAGCATAGACAAAGTATTTGGCTTTTACCAAGAAACAGGACAAGTTTCCAGGGCTGTTATCCCAAATATCTCCACCTGTTTCTGACTGCACTTATGCAAAACAAACTCCTTTTCAGGGGTCATTAATAAAAAAAGTAATGCATCAATTACCAGATACAATGCAAAGTTTGTAAGGTGAGCAACTTTATGGTTTCCCTAGCTCGAATCACAAAATTCACACATAGGCATGAGAATTAATAGTGAACTGCCACTAACTATCAGCGATCTTACGTGACTCTGTGTAAAAAAAAAATCTTGAAAGAGGAAGATTAAGAAAAATTATTTGTAAAACAGAGAAAAAAACTACAGGAGCAAAAGCATACATGCAAAACAGTTTAAAACTTTACAGAATTAGCAAAATTATAACAAATAAAAAATCTGCAGGCCACAAGGAAGAAAGGATATAATAGTGTCTCTAAGGAAGAGATAAAAAATGCAAGCTATACAAAATGAAGAGAAAACCATGCAAAGTAGCTGCAGAAAGAAGGGGAGAAGTTTATTGGGAAAATTCACAACATTGACTAAGAGACAGCCTAAGCCTTTTAAAAGATGAAAAGAAAATCCTCCCATCCTGAGCCAATACAGATGGAGAGAAAAAGGAACAGATGTGCCTATTTTGTCTTTAGTACAAAGATAAATTGTGCAAGATACTGATGAGCATTTTACATTGCTGTTTCTGCTTCTGTATTTTTACATGTTGAGCTTTTGAAACTGGACAGCAATTATTTTCTTCTTCCATTTTATAATGAAAAACATGTTAACTACAAAAATTATTAAAACGTTTCTAGAGCTGCAGTCTCCCAAACTGCAGAGCAGACTAGAAAAAACACCCTATTCCTTCTGTAGCACCAGTGCTACAGATACCTGAAGAACCTGGTTTTGCCAAAAGTTGTTATTCTGCCTGAAGTTATACAGCAATGTCAGGAGTGTGTATACATGAATGGCCAGGAATGAGATTTGCTGCCCTTTTCTTATAGGCAAGTAAGAAAACAAAAGAGTTAGTATTGGTTCATGTGTATGCCTGTTTATGTGAAAGGCCAGTGCTGGTTCCTGCTACAGAACAGATTATTCTGCTGTTTTCACTGGACACAGAGAGCAGCAGGTTCCATAAAGGGGGAATTTGTAAATTAAAATATAATTTACACAGGGCTCAATATTTGTAGTACATATGTAGAAATGTACTGCATTGCATAATCCCTTAATATAACTAACATTCCATAATACTAAAATGCTCTTAAGATAGACCAATTGCCATATTAAATAGCTGGATTACTTGAATAGAATGTGGTATTAGTTGTTTGTTGTATTAACCCATGCTGAAAACTTAGAAACACCCCCTGAAAGTGAAAATTCCATTTCCTATATTTCATTGGAAGGACTCCTCAGACATCAAACAAATTTCCTACGCTAATCCTTAGGCACTATGATCTGTGCTGTTTGACCTGTGACAGCAGCTTGCATCCTAATTTATTTTATTTTTTTATATCAAGCTGAGGTTTGACCCGTTCATTGTGTCTGTGCCACCTGGCATATATTCTCCACTTCTGCAGTCAGCCTCAGGGCAAGTGAATCACAGCAATCTCTTCTGAGACCTTTTGGGAGAAAGGAAGACAAGTTTTGTAGCAAGCTGCAGGCCAGATGTGACACTTCTGGAAACTGCATGCTTGCCTCAAATTGTGCAAATGTGGCAAATGGAATTAATGTATCTTCTAAAGAGGCTTTTGACCTTGCCCAGGCTGGCCTGACCCTCATTTTTAGCCCTTCTGGTACAGGTCACCAACAATTCTGATTACCCCTAGGATATACACTAATGAGAGGTGAAGCACAGTAAGACACTGAGGAATCAGGTCATGAGGAGCACATTTCAAAGAATGCATGCATTTCCACAGTGCAGGCTAACCTCAAAGCTACAGTCATGTATGAGAGCTAAATACTTATGATTTATGCAGCAGATTTAAGACGTTTTACAACTGAAGTCTTTTTTTAACTTTATCCTTCCTTCATTAAAGGGATTTAAAATCTGAAATATAAAATTTAGAAGCTCAGTATAGAAAGGATTCTGAAAGTTTTTGTACAGCTTTAGCTAAACAATGTTGTATTCCCTCACATCAGAAGAGGCCTAAAGCAGCCCATAGCAACCAATCCCTCAATTACAAAGAGCTTTATCAAAGCTGTGCATGTCACAAGGTACCCGAGTACTCAAAGATTATGGGGTAACAGCATCTCAGTCCCATGGTAATGAGAAAATGTGCCTGTTCAGAGGGGGAGGATGTGTTCAGGCGTTGTGCCCTCCAGCAGCAGCAGCTGAGCCATCCAATTCAAGAAAAAAAAAAGCAGGCCTGATCTTTCTCATCTCATTCCTGTACACTCAGCGCACAGCTCATCTCCCTGCACACACCTGCTTTGGCAAACTCCCAGGCAGCCCATTTTAAACATCCACCCAACCTCCCTCCATGCTCAATGCAGTGCTTCTCCCAGAGATTAAAAACCTGTCCAAGAGTTCAGTTTTACATTTTTGAAAGCTCTCCTGGAGATGAGCAGCAAGCCCATTTTGAAGCTATGGGGAACGAGCAAAACTAGGGGGGACATCAGGAAGTGAGAATGAAACAGCCTGGAGACACACTGGGTATGTACAAATGTGCCAAGATGTGCCAGAGGAACATAAACTATTAACCCATGCATTAAGAGTAAGTCAAAGCTAGCAAATGTCATGTGGGACCAATAAAGATCCGACAGAAAAGTTGATCCACCCCTCAGCAGAGGTCTGGCACTATGTGCTTGTGTATTTGTCAGGTACTTTTCCAGAGAAAGCTGCTATGACAAAGCATCATCCACAGTGTTATCTACAGCAGTCTCCTCCTCGTGTCTGCTGAACCCTCACTCTGTATAATGCAAGGAAGAGAAACAGCCCAAATTAAACAAGCAGGCAGGTCTCCCTTACCAGTTTGAATAAATGACAGCACTGCCTAGCAATATCAGAACCTAAATCTATATTAAATTTTTACCAATATCTTTTTGAGCAGCAGTTTCATTTACTGAAAAAGAGGGAGGAAATAAAATAAGAAAATTAATTATAAGGCTGCAAGGTTTGTGTTCACACTGCAAGGAGCAAAGTACCCCAGCCAAACAGCTGTCAGGCGATGCAGAAGAAACATGGGATGTTGCAAGATAGTTTGCAGATGAAGAATATGGCAGAGCAGCTCAGAATACAGCAACAACCCAACTCCTGCATGAGAAGAGAGCAGTGCTAGATGGACAGTATAGGCAATCTGAGGTCAGATTTAAACAATATCAGTCCTACCTGGCAAGAAAGAAAGCAGGTAAATATGCAAGCAGTTCTCACCTTTAATGAGATGGAATAGACAGCATTGAAAGAGGTGCTATTTCAGATATACTGGCTTATCTATATCACTTAAAGGTATTACTTCATTCTACTTGAATCTATTTCTCTGACTTTAAAAGCTGAAAATAAGGTTTATATTTTCAACCCAATTTCAGGAGGGCTTAAGAGAGTGGAAATTACAGCTATGGTCTGTATAAGTAACAGTAGGACTTGTCTTCAAGTGACAGGATGTACCAGAATGATTTATGAGAGGGCACAAGTAACCAGGTACCTTGTACTAATTGGAGCTATCTTTCCATTTCACTTCTTGAGTAAGACTGCCAGACTCTGCTTCCTCGGCTATAGTTTCCTTCTATTCAGCCTGATACCACAAATCTGCTTTTCCCCTTTCTATTCTTATTGTAAGGAAAAATGATGCTTAATTAGCAATATCGCTTTTATATTAAGTTTAAAATTCTGCATTTGTTAGTACATGTTGCAACCTCATTGGTGACAAGGCTGGATTCTTGTATGATTTTTTTTGCCAGATTGCTGTACTGATGACAGATCATCTAATATTCTCCCTATATTTGTATTTTAATAAGATCATTATGGTATTTGTATTTTAATAAGATTATTATGGTAAGTGGACTATTTTTTGTAGTTGGCATGAGAGAAGACATGACCCTCAGAGAAACTATTTTTTTCCTACATTTGTCTTTCTACATTAAGATTTAGGTAATAGTAAGATAGTTTTGTAGACTGACAGTTCAGCTACACTTACCTATAAACTTGTATTGCAATTTTACATGTGAAAATTTATGCCTTTCCTTATATCAGAAAAATTTTGCTTAAAATAGATGGTTAAACACCTGCCCAGTTCCAGCTTCTCATTTGTGTCTCTAATGACACCTTGACACTACATTTATCCACTAAATGGATGTGTTTTATATGCAAAGCTGTAAAATAATCCTACCCATTCCAAATGAGTGATAAAAATAGATTTCCCAAAATGTTCTTTTCATAAATCAAATGGTGAAGTTTCCTGTTGATGATTTCATTCTGTTATTTTCATCCTCTAACAGAAGAAAAAAGTCTGAAAAGACTTTCAAATTTAAAAAAAATTATTCTGGAATTAAATCAAAATATAGCACACTGCGTAAAACCATGATAAGGGAAGGATCCTGTTAAAAAAGAAGCAATTCACTTGTCTGCAGTTTGGTCCCATCTTTCACAGAGGTTCAGGTGGGCCTTCACATTAGCAGCAAGAGAGGAGGGCGTTGCTGGTTGAAGGGGACCATTTCATCAAACAGAAGTGCAGGAAGGAGAAATGCCCTGCCTCAGTTCCCATGGGCACTGCACACCCTGCTGCCCTGCACCACTGGCGGTAGTGACTCGCACTGCCAGCCTGCTGTGAGTCTGAATTTGCCCTTCCCCAAATCCTCCCATCCACACATGGCCCTGCTTCCTGGCATTCTTCTTCCCTCTACGTATCTCAAAAGTCTTGTCACAGAACCTGTGAGTACAAGTTTTTGAGAAACACTGTATCTTGGACTCAGATATTTTGGGGAAGAAATTAAATGTTTATCCTAGTTTCTAACAGAAAAGCCAGCTAAGCAGGACCTCAGAGAGGCAGCAGCTGAGCTCTCAGAGGCAGGTGCCCGATGAGGCTGGTCTTGCCTGTCACTTGAGAAGTCAAGTCAGAGCTGAAGGAGGGTTCTCTTCCTTCTCTCTGAAAGTTGCAGCTACTTCCCAGCAGCAACCTGATGCACTGCGGATCCTTGGCTCCACATGCTGCAGAGCTCCTTTGGAGAAACAAGGGTTTTGCAAAACTGGCCTCTCGCCTACAGAGCTCATCCCTCCTAGGCAGCCTTGCTGCAGCGCATGTGGATGGGTAGCTGAAGGGAGAGCTGGATTGCTCTCAGAGGCTGTATGCCCTAAACTACAGGTATGTTTCCTTGGTTGCAGAAAAGGTTTTTCTGCATTTCCTTGAAATGGCCTAATAGTCACCAATACAGATGCATATCAATAAACAGCATCAGAATGCATATTAATAAACAGCAAGAAAATATTTTGCCATTATTCTCTCCAAGTTGCTTGCCTATTTTTCCCCTACTGCAAAAGCACACCGTATGGTTCCCTCCAGCGTGGGAGTTATCAGTCAGCCTTATCAACCACCTCCAAAGTCTTGCCATTTCAATTTCCTCTCCTGTTTCGTGATATACCCTGGCACAGACACTCAGAGCAACTCTGTGTCTGAAGCCTATGTCAGCAGCTGCTCTGTGCAGTGGAGCTCATAAATCTCAGAGCCAGTACATCAGATTAAAAAGAAACACATGCATCCAGGGAAATTGTTAATTGTGAAGCTGAAGCCTTTTCCCTATTCCTCTTAATATCAGAGTGGTGGGTGTTACAGCTTTCTTTAGCAGCTGGCAGTCCACATTGCTATTTGAGACATCACTGGACAGTGACCATAAATGTCCAAAAGCAGCTGACTAGTCAGACACATCACTGCACAGCACAAGCAACATCCACACATCTGGAAAAACAAGTTATTCTACACAAATTCCTACTTGGTACATCCTCGTTGCTTCTTTCCAGTTCCTTCAGAAACGTTAGCTGAAGAACAGCATCAGACTTGATGGGAGATAGGAATAGGAATTACTTTAAAACTGTCAGTGTTGAATTTAATTTAGGAAAATAAGATTGCATCCTTCTCATGCACGCCACCTTTTTATAGTGGCAATTTAGTAAAACAAAGTTGAGGGGTTTTCCCAAAGATTCACTAGTATTCAATCCAGTTGCCTTGTAAGAGTAAGTTTGTAATTTACCATTCCTTCATTAGATCATTCTGACAGTTTTCCCTTGGAAATTAATACTGGGCAATGGGTGTTTACATTATTATTAATTGTGCAAGGATGCAGCCTATAGTTACCATTTTTAAGTAGTCACGGAATAAATAAACACAACAATGGTTCATTTCAACATAATTTACTTTCTTTGTATATAGTTTATTGTTTCGATTTTTTAAATTCTCTGCTGGCCCTTTTGCTTTTTATTAAAAAATGAAACTATATGGTTATTCTAGTTTAGACATCCTAATTTTTTTTTTACTTTAAGAACTGCAATAATTAACTATGAAAACAATTCTATCTAGAATTACACTCTATCACCATGAAAGATGTTTAACGCATTCTGATTTGTTTATGTTCTCAGTGATTTTCTTGAGTGCTATCCCACAGCCCCAGAGATTAAGTTGACTCTGAAAACAAAGAGAAATACACTATAACTCAAGCATAATACCTGAATGGTATTGTATGGGCTCAGATTTTTCAGAGTTTGTGAAACTGAAATTTTAGCCGAAACTAAGTGTACAAAGTGGTGTTGCCTTGTAGGTAGCTATTTGCTTTTATTGAGCCTGGTAACTGTTTCCTATCAGCATTAGCTGTATGTTAATTCCAGTACGCACACAGTACTCATGAACAAGCCAAAGCAGTTAAATATCTTGAAGTTATGTACAGTACGAAAATCATAGAAAGTAGAAACACTTATTTTCCTTACTTCTGGGAATCATGGCTAGCAGGAAGAGAGTTCTGTTCCATGCAAACTCTATTTTTCTTGTGGAGCACAAGGCACATACAGGTCTCTAAGTTACCTGCCACACACCTCTGCAGCAGGACGGCTCAGTGAGGACAGTGCAGCACTGGAACTGGAGCAAGGAGCAGAAAGTGTCTGTGAAAATGCACAAAGAAACCTGCTCATTTTCCTAGAAGAGGTTTTATTATCCCTGCTGAATACATTTATTTTTGGTTTATTTTTAGGGGTGTGGTGTTTTTTGTTGTTGTTGGGGGTTTTTTTGTTTGTTTGTTTGGGTTTTTTGTTTTTGTTGCTGTTGTCGGGGTTTTTTGGGGGGGGTTGTCTGGTGTTTTTTTCTTTGTTTTGTTTTTGGTTGGTTGGTTTGTTTTGGGGTTTTTTTTTAACTTTTGTTTGTCTCATTTTTGGTTAAATAACATCAACAGCTGAATGTTGTATGTTAAAATACCAAAACATCCTCACTGATGAAGCCTGCTTGTGTTATGAACCTCAGGGGCTGTGACATCTGCCAACCAAAGCATTAAATCCTGCCTAGCTGGCACAGGATTTTTTGTTGCTATTTTTTTCATCCTGATTACACAGCAGTTACCTCCTGTACCCTTACTCTGTATCCCACATAAATCCATGTCAAATTTAAACCATAACTTTTGGCCTAAACACAGAAACTCTACCAGGACCTTTTTTCCAAGATAACTTCAGGCTGAATTTAATGTAGAAAAAAGCTGTAGTTTACCAATAATCAACAGGGAATACATCAAAAAAAATCAAAAATACCTCTAAAGGGTTTTTGAAAAATAGTCCAATTATATGTTTTCTGCAAAGCTGATTCCATTATTGAGAATAACAGATATTGTCTGACCTGTTTTTTATACACAAGTGCAAATTAGCTCTAGTTTAACTGCACTAAATGTAACCGCACATGGAAAATTGGAGAACAGTTTCCTTTATCTGTGAAAATGTGAGTATGAAGTATATTAGCAATAGAGTTATAAAAAGTTTACTGCAGATTATTCTGATGAAAACCACAGGAGCCCGACTTTTTCCTAAACCTCTTTACTGATATGCCAAAATGTTGAAAATTTAACATTTATTGAATTGAGAATCTCAACGAGAACATCTCCCACAGACAAAAAAAAAGTGATGAGGAAAACAACATAAAAGTAATAGAAGGATAAACAATAATTTTGGGAAGGTAAACCTGTTCAAAGATATGGGACCTAAAAAGTTAAGTGAGGCTTAAATTTTCCTGGAGCTCTAGGCATTAAAACTTCCACACCCAGATTATAATAAAATAACTTAGATATTCCTGGGAATTCAGGCAGATTTGGACAAAGTTCAGGCAATATCTGTTTCTTACTGAGTTAATTTTAAGTCTTTATTAATGTCCTAATTATTTCTGATATTGTAACTATTAAACTCTGGAACTCAGGAATTCTATTTTAAAGCTGAATCTCTTCAAATGTTATGCATTAATACTATAAGATGTAACAATTACCAAGCAATTAACTTCAATATAACAAGAATATAATCTCCTGCAGTAAAATTTACTGCAATTTGATCAAGCCAATACCTGCTTTATTTCAGGAACATTTCTGTGATGCTAATGGTAAGATTTTTTTACTTTAAATCATTATCACTCTTCTTTCATCAGATTACATATTGTCATACTATGTTATCATACTATGAAGAAACCACAGGTGGTTTCAATAACCACTAAACTCCATCTCACTTTTCAGAATTTTACTCTCTCTCCTCCTGTGGGCTTTTACTAAAATCAGCTTCTACTAAGTACCCTGTTTCCCATCTCATATCTTGCTCATGTGTATCATCTCAGAGCTAATGGGTACATTGTGAGTGAATACAATAATTGGCCTTGTGAACAAAGTGCAGAGAAAACTGAAGGCAAATATTTAGTTGCACATCTCAAATTCTACCACACAAGGTGCCCTTGAATTCAAGCACATTTTGCAGTGACAGAATATTAAGGTCTGTCTGAGCTGGACTGAGAACAATGTAAAAGTAGTCCTTTGCACTCGAGACTGCAGCATCTCTATTAATCTGTCTTTCTGGAAAAGGTTTGCTAAAGCTAACCTTCTGTTAAATTCCATATTGTGCACCATCTTACTTTATTTCCATCCTTTTCCTTGGCAATGATTAGTGCACACCTGCTGTTGATCACAAGTTTCTACCCAGGCTCAGGCTGTGTAAGGAGCAGCAGGGGTGACCTGACAAGCTGGAAAGACCCTGGACCACGTGCAAGGGAATGAACGTGTCCTGAAACATATTTTGAAAAGTGGTTTTGAAACCCAAAAGTGCAAGATAGCCAAAGTACAGAACAAAATACCAGGGCTAACGTGAGAACAATTATCTTGTCTCAACTCTGGGCCCAGTTTGAGCTCTCCCTGAGTTGCAGCTGGACTGCACATCAGGTGACTCCTCCTTTGAGCAAGGATATCTCTCAAGGATAAGATTCCTTACCTGAGACTAAAATACCTTCGCTCAAGGTGGAGAGATACTCAGCAAGTGACTGATAGCATGCTGAATTAATACTAAATTAATTCTCTGAATTAATACTCAACAAACCACTCTAACTTGATTCCAACTCGGTTTTTCTATGTTTCTTCCATACAGTAACTAAGAAGATGAACCTTGCCATCAAGCATATTAAATCTGTTCAAACCACTGTTAAAATTTCATAAATTCCATTAAATTTATTGAATTCTATCAAAATATTATTTTACCTTTATAAAACACATTTTTTCTCTCTCTTTTGAGTGAGGTATATTCCACTCATCTGCAAAACCAGGAAACATGATGTGCCCTGCTTTGGACAAATTGTAGTTGAGGCAAAAAATCAGTAATGATTTAAATGCTTGCTGAGCTGAAGTAATTCTGAATTTTTGCTCTGTTTTTCACATAAATGAAAATTTTAGTGGCTGCACTGATTTTGGAACTCAGCAAATTGCAGAATTAGTCACAATTTGTTTTCTCCAGAGACATGTACCTGCACTGTCTTCAACTGTGCAGCTTCTCAGACTCAAGATAAAATGCAGATTTCCTTTCCCTTGGCTACATCTTTATGACATGCATCCTTCAGCATCACATACCAAGTGCAACCAATGTATCTGACAAACGTGCACTCATTTCACAGAATCATACATTTCACAGAATCACAGGATCACAGAATTTCTAGCTTGGAAGAGACCTTTTAGATCATTGAGTCCAACGCATGTTCTAACATTTAGCTGAAGGCAGACACTTCCCAAGCTGCTTTTGAAGACAGAGGCCTTAAGGTCTTATCTTCTTTTTTTGGAAATGTATGAAAAATGGAAATAGTTATCAGCAAACTTATATTTTTTAAATAATAAAATATTTTATATCATAGGATCATGATTATATCATGTGATCTATATATTCTACCAATACCATGTGATATAAAGGTCATGGGACAATTACTTCATAATTTAAATTGGCTGATTGTGCATGCTTAAAATAATTTCCACTGTCTGCAGTAAAAATTTATTCTGATCTTTTCTATCTATAAATATTCTTGGTACACAAAAAAGCCCAAAAATACTAAAAGGACTACAAGGAAAGTGAAAAACTCTAGAATTAATTATGCAAATATGAAGAAAAATCATTATTCTAGCAGCAATTTGAGTCAGTGCGCATTTCTAAAACCCTAATACCTTAAGAGATCATATCAAGTACAAAGAGAGAGTTGTGGTTCCATTTGAACTCCACCTTTGCCATTATAGTGTTGATTTTTCTGATTTGAAATTTCAAACCCTAATTTTCAAAAATGCTGTTCCCAAATACTAATGACATATTTCACCTGAGTAGTGAACTGCAAAATCCTTTCAAACACACACATAAATAAAACAAAATTACACTGGAATCCCAGAAGAGAGGATTTAACTCTTTTACTTAATCATTAATTAAATTTTGATAGCTGTCATATTTTCTTGTGTTCTGTTCATTTTAAGATCCAGATTTTTTTAACACATTAATTCATGTGCATTACCATGCATGTGTCATACAACTAAACTGCCATGGGAAGATGCCATCTTATAAATTTTCTCAGGTTTTAGAAGCCTTACTTAAGGTACTTACAAAAAGAGTACAAGACAATATTAATTCCATTGTCACGCCACTGTAACCCCTAGTCTGACATTCAGCTACTCTGACCACTATGGCACAGCTGTTCATCCTTGGCTTAGCTTTATCTAAAAACCAATTATTGAGCTGTGACAGAATGCAATAAAGCTAATGCCAGGCAATATATGAAACATTTAAAAACCAAAAAAGATAGAACGTAAGGCAGTCTTTCATGGAGTAAATAGCAAAATGCAACATAAACAGTATAATAGAAACAGTATGTAAGAAAAAACAAAGCTAATGAGGCAATTAAGCGAGGCTGAGGATCACCATGTTTCAGGGTCAATGAAGACTGACACATCCTCACCTGACTGATAATTGTCCAGACCAGCAAAGACCCACTAGCTGACTGTGAGTGGAAGCATTTGCTGTCTTGGGTCCCAGCTGGAAACAGTGTTATCCACTTATTATTTTAAATACTGGCAAAAGGTCTCTGGAGCAATGGTGATTGTAGTTGTTTTTTCTTGCCAGATGATGATTCCCATATCCTTTTCTTTTGTTCAGCTATGACTATAATGCCCTGGGAAAGATGAGGCTTGGTGAGCAGCTGCTGAAGCTGCTGGTTGTAGAAGACCTGGTCAATGTATTGTCCCTACATTTGCCGATGGCAGGTATCCTACACATCAGCATTGTGCAAAACACTGAAAACCTGCTAGATTTCTCCAAACATTGGGAGCAGTAGTATTAGTGTCCAAATATTTGGGGCTTACTTTGTTTTCATTATTTCTGTGGTTTTGTCCTCTCCCTTTTAGATGGAGTCTGTGCATTTCCATCTCCACCATGGGGTGCTCTGACCCTCCACACACCTGAGGCTGAACATGAGGATGATGAAGCGTAACATCTGGAACTGGAAGCAGCTGCCTGACCTCCCCTTGTTCAAACCTCCTGCAGGTCCAGCATGCTTGAGGTCTTGCTGCTCCCCAGGGACATTCTGATGACATTACAAGCTTTTAACCTTCATTTCCACTGATGTTAATTGATGAAATACAAGCAACATCAAAAAGTCAGTTTTACTCTGTGAAACACTGCAGCATCTGCACTCTGACAGGACAATAATGATAAAGCCATGGATAAATGTCATTACATTTGAAATAAGCAAAAGTACCTTAATTTCAGCTAAGGGAGTTTACAAAGAACCTACCAAAGGTTGCAGTGAAATCTGTCAACAACAAAATCTTTCATTACCAGTTTTCTGAAGATATCATTCCAGATTAAATAGGAACTTTTGCAAAGATCTGTATACTGTCAATATGGGAAATCAAACCACACACACATAAGTACAATCTTTTCTAGATTTCTATTTTATGACAAATGAACAAGAAAATATTCTCACTAAGGAGATATGGATTAAGCAATGGATTATCATTGAAGTTAATTTAAAACTCCACGCATCTTCAGATAATATTGCAATGAAAGTTTTCCACCAGTCATAACATTCCAGCTTCTGTATTCACCCCTTCATTCAAATAGCATGCTAAGTTCCTCAATGCAAGGAAAAGGGAAGTGCAATCCAATTCTATTTGAGATTTCTTCACCCCTGTTAATTTTAAACAGAAGATACTCTGTAGTTACCTACCTTCTGTAAGATAAAGCCGGCTTTAAAATTTTTAATATGCTATGTGCCACATAACTGTGGTCTATTTTAAGGTTTCTCAACTGGGAAAAAAACATATATAATGTACAGAATTTAAAGAAATTTCCAGAAGATATGACTCACTGTAGCACTGGTGTTCCTACAATTGTGCTAAAACATGACATGAAAGGATGAACTAGCATATCTCAGAGCTCAGCTTTTTCATCATGACCCCTTCTGAGACACTCTTGTACAACCTTTGGATGGGGATGATGAGACGAGATAGTCTTGGCATTTTTTCTTCTGTCTTGTTTGTGGGAAGCCAGGTCCAATACAGTTCTCTGCTGTTGAATATGCAGAATTTCCTTTTGTCTATATTTCAGTCGTTTCTTCATTTGCTTGAACTAAAGCCTAAAATGTTAAATCAGGCAAAACTCTCACAGGTGTCAGTAAGAGCTTTGTCACTCTGTGTAATACTTCAGCACAGACTTGAGAATTCTTTGCACACACTTTCATCAAAACAAAATTCTGAGGATGGCTTAAGTCTTGAAAACCATCCTACTGTAATAAACAGAAGAGAGTATCCATAGTGCAGGAAAAAATTGTGGAGGATGGTATGGTATTCTACAAAACACTTCACCTAAAACTTTATTATAATATTTATTATAAATTTTTCTCTTTTCCCTTTACCTGCATACTGATCTGGAAAATCATCACTAAATCCAGTAGTATCTACAGCAGACTGTTAAAATACCTGCACTAGAACTGTGAAACTCCTACAGTGATAAACACGGCTCTATGTAGGCATTGTCACAAATGAAGAAATTCAAGAGGCAGCTTTCCACCCAGACACAACTGCATGTGCCTATGGTCTCTCTTGAAAAACCTGCACATTTTATTTCCTGCCTTTCCCTCCTTCATAACATCTGTGATTACACCACATCATTACTAAAAAATTATGTAACTATTTCATTCTGTGATTCAACAAAGATTCAGAATAAACTTTACATTTATTTGCTTTTTTTTTTTAATATACATCACTATTTCATAGCAAGTGGTTCCCATATTATTTGAATAACATCAGTCCTGGAAAGATTGTGTGTTGCTCACATGAGGTCACTTTTAACAGTGGGTTAATCAGCTTTCAATTTGCCTCATGCCACTCCTCCTCTTTTAGTTTCTGTATTTGTTTAATTGTGAAAATTTTTATATATGTAAATATTAAAAATCCATTAGTAATATTTTCCTTTGCCATTTTCCCCCCAATAAAAAGACAAATTCCAAGGCTTAGGCTTATAAAACAAGAACAAAAGCTCTTAGTTAAACATTTAGAAATATTTATAATATTGTAACTCAATTCAGGAATTGTCTAAAGCTATTTCTTGCTTTGGTAACCAAGGATTCTAATTACAAATTTAATATCAAAAGAGTAACTAAAAGAGAGGTTTGGGTGGTTGTGGTGCATTTTTACCATCAGGAAGGCTGTCATAGTTTTTTGAGCTTCAGGTTTCATTAGCAAAAGGAGTCCCTAGTGCTCTGATTTCATTGATTGGACATTTTTACAAGATAATATTTTTATTTGAAAATGATTGATCACTTCATTATCTTACTTTCAGTGGTGTTTATAAATGAAACACAAAAGTTCACTTAAATTAATGACTGTTACTTTCATTAGGACTCCTATTTCAGCTCATTTCCTGACAATCAGCACAAAGAAAATACTGGCCATGTTTTGGAGTGAAACAAAATTAATGAGACATTAGGATCCGATCAAGAAAGATTCCATACATACATCTCTTTTCCTAATCTGGAAAGCCAAGCATGTAAAATGTTTTCTATTAATAGAATTGCCCCTTTCCCAGGAGATCACAGCTGCCAGCTTGGGAAGGCAAAGAGCACCAGAGTGCCCAGGGATCACAGTGAGAGAGAGACTGGATTTCAGCTGAAGGCAGTACAGAGAGGATGAGCAGGAAGGGCCCAGGATTCCTGACCATCAGAACAATGTCCTTCAGGCTCTCTCCATCATTTCCCCTTGCTCTGGGATCTCTTCTAAAAAGTAAAGACACAGCAGTGATGAGATTCAAGTGTGCCCAGAGCCTTCCCTTCACTGTGATTGCATTTTCCCAGCCACCGCATTTTACCTGCCTCAGGTCTGCACAGAGGGATACAGCACAAGCATCAAAGCTTTTTTCCCCAGCAGGATACTTTTCTGGCAACAGTACAAAAAAGCCCAAACACTTCATACAAATTTTGTTATATATATATACAGGAAGAGATTTATGAAGAAAACAAGACAATATATTGAGAAGTGCTCTAAGGTGGCACCATTTAATTAATCTACCACTAACTGATTTTTTTAAAATGTCTTATAATTTCCCCCATTAAAAGGTGAACACAGATGAAATAGTGATAGTAATTCCTAGCAGCACCCTAAAGCTTGCTCTCAAATCTTTATTCTTATTTTAAAATCCTAAATTATTTTCTCTGGCATACATCAGCTGAGCACTAGCTGGATCAAGTCTAGATATCTCAATTTAGCAGGAATTTATGTCATAGAATATCTTACAGTACATGATAATAATAACATTCTTTTTAAATTCCACTTTGAAGACAAGGAGACCAGAATAGTGATGACCTACAGTTTTCTGATAGCTTTTACCCTTCTTTCCATCTAAAAAACAGACGTAGAATAGACATCACAAGATACTTGACTACCAAAAAAACCTTGAAAACCCCTTGAAAAACTACCAGTCCACAACAATCCACAACTTCAGCTATCCCTTATTCCCAGCTTTTTCGCAAAAAAAACCAGGCATTGTGATGTACCCTTAAGAGTTACTATTTTAATGCCCTGAAAATAAACGAGCCATAGAACAGGATGGTGGAGATTGCACCTCCTTCTTCTGTGCTGTGCTGAATTTGCAAATATATACCATACACTCACTGCTGTACCAGATAAAATGAATAATGATCATGTACCAAGACAACAGTTTAGAGGACATCAGAACCTCCGGCCGGACTTGTCACAAGATCAGGAGTGTTTTTTAAAGTGGGTTTGTTACTATTCGCACACTGTGCCCTTTCAAGGTATTAGCTGTCATTTCAGGTGCTCTTTTTGGTTAGCCAGGACTGTTGCTGACAACTGAGAGATTTAGCATCAACTATTTCAGGATTGAAATGCCTGAGCATGGGGGATTTAATGCAATCTTGGCATCAATATGTCTGGCTAATAAATAATAACTAATGCTCCTAATAACTCTCCATTAGCATTTCCATGAATTTAAAGGTCAGCTGTGAGAATTTTAAGCAAAATTCGACACAAAATTTAGAAGAAACACTTTGTACAAGCTGTAACTCTGAGAAATTGATCTTACCTAATTTCAGAAGTTACAGTCTATAGGAGTGTATACCTTTAGTAGATATGGACAACTACCTGCCCTTATAAGCTGTTTCTGATTGATCAGAACAGAAACCATAGTGCAAATGGAAGCATGTGAGGTGTACATGAAACATTTGCACCTGTTGATGCACAGTGATTCTTAATTCTTGAAAACATAGCCAAGTTTATTACATATTTGTACTGCTGAAGTCCTGTGAAAAATGTTCAGCTCTCCATAAAGGAATGTGGGCTTAATTCCTAGTGTGTTAAACACCATGCACATGTACAATGGCACATAGTCTCCAAAACAAAGTTCATAATCTAACAGTCTGGTCCATCGTGCAATGAAGTCCTAGAGGAATGAAGAAAAGATAAAAAGTTAGAAAAATATGAGAACAGCTAAGCCCTTCTGAATAGACAGTGCAGTGTCTGTACTAAGCCATGGTATATGTCATTTGATTGCACCCAAACAGAGATTTTCCTGTCCTTTTCCTGTACACTCACTTTTTGACCATGTTCTTTTGAGGAAAACTTGAATTCTGAGACTCTTACAGAGCTTCCTGCATATTTCTCCACCAAAGACATATTTTCTATTCCTTGAAGAATTCATTGAGTATCATGATGGGAGGAACAAATTTATATGTGAAGTTTGATAAAAATTTTGGAATGTAATTGCTTTTCTCCTGAAGATGTTCACTGAAAGGTACAGTCGTAATTTATTTTAAAAACAAAACATAGAGATCCATGGAAAAGTAGAGGTTTTTTTTTTTTTACAATTCTATGTTTAAGATATTGTAATAAGGCTCCTTAACTTCTTCAGAAAAATTAAGCCCAATTATTTTCTGTAGGACAAATAATCTTCTGGAGTGCTAACCACTTCAGCTCTCCACTGATCTCAGCAGCCTTTTAGCTAGAGGTGCCTGGTCTTCACCATGGAAACAACTCCCTTGTTTGCTCAGCACAATGTTCATCCCCTCTCCTTATCCAGATTTCTTAGGTACCTAAGTGCAAAATGGAGTTGAAGAAATTCTACCCCTGAAAAATGGACTCAGAAAATCTCCTTTGGAAGATAAATCCTTTTAAATTAATAATAAAGTTTTTAAAAATCCCCAAAAATCGATGACTGGGTTATGCACGCCCCAAGCTAGAGGCCCAGAGGTGAACTCCACTGAGCAGCATCTCATCCTAGCACACCGCTCAGTGTCTCAGGTTTAATATTGCAGACTGTGTGTGCAGCTACTGCATGAAATGAAACATGTGCCCCCTCAGTCTACCTTTCACAAAGACTGGACAGACCAGAGACCGCACTGCTCCATCGCTCTACAAAAGAGACATGATACTTTGGTTTTTTACCATATTCTGTTCTGCAGAAAGTGTCTGATTTAGCAATCAATTTCAAATTAAAATAAGTTGATTAAATCAAGTATAAATAAAATTGCAAAACTGGAAAGAAAATTACAAAGCCATTTCTTAAAATTTTCTCTCAGCCTGGCTGTACCTGTTGCTGGCCCAACAGTCAGGTAAGATTTAATCTCCTTTACAAGTGAGCCCTGAAGTGACACAATTACACCAAATTTGTAATAAATTACAGAAAAGAGGGTATTAATTTAATCCTGTGTTGTGATTTTTATTCTTTAATAACTGCTTTCCAGGTTAATGGTTTTACAGACCTTGGAAAACAAAGTTGCTCATTTAGCAACCAAAACTAGATTTCAAAAACTTTTGCAGGATGAAAAGAGGTGGGGGAAGGAAGCTTAAACCTCTTCCTCCAAGCCTGGCTCCATCAGGGTCCTGGCAATCCATCAATTGCACAGCATTGCTGGGCTGCAAGTGCAGCCAGAAAGCAAGAAAAGTGTTAATTTTCCCTAAAAGCTGATGAAAAAAGAATTATTGGCAAGTTGATGAACATGAAAAACCAGCTGTAAGAATATTTCCACTGGTAAACAGGAAATATTTCCTTTCCCTTCAAATGGAGATTTGACAAAAAGTAATTTTTCCTTTATAAATCTGGTCACATGTCACATGTCAGTCGCGGTATTCAGAAATGTTGGAGAACTAAACTCTGAGTCACTCTGAGCCAATACAAAGCTCTGGAAAAGTACCCAGCTAGGATGTTATTATACCAGGGTGAGGAGATTTCTGGGGGGTTTTAGGGGATTTTGTGGGGGGGGGTTTTGTTGTGTTTTTTTTTTTTTTTTTTTTTTGGTGGGTTTCTTTGTTTGCGTTGGATTTTGAAGGTTTTTTGGGTGGGGGTTGTTCCTTGTCTGTTGGGTTTTTTTAAATGGGGATAATACTACTCCAGTAGGTGATGTCCTTTAGAAAGCAGTAAACATCTATGCTCCTGGCCCTACCAGACCACTACCAAGACAAATTAGGGTTTAGTGACATAGGTATAAATACCCTCAGGCTTCAATTTTTTACTTTACAAAGTGCAGAGGAACTCTCTTAAGTAAAAGAGAACTGACCAAAATTTTCACTAAAAAAGTGAAGTTGCAGAGGATCAGGTCTTTGAGGACTTAATCACAGATTTCCAGGATGAAGAAATACTGAAGCTTTACTCCTTTTATTTTCCTTTAGTATATTGCAGTGGTGGCAGATCGCTTACCTAACAGTGCTTTTTCCACCAAGAGGCCATGTTCCAATTCAGGTTTCAAAAAGTTCTTGTTCCTTTTTCATGCCCCATTATTACACTAATCTTCTTTAATGTATTCAGCTACCATATATTTAGGACCTTCATTAAGAGTACTAGTCCATGAAAAGATTTCTATTCAGTGCATAGATCACAGGAAAATGAAGCATCAGAGGTAATTTTTCAGGCAAGCCAAGGTCTTTAATAATACAGCCAAACAATGCTCTATATATACTAGAATAATCTCTTCATTATCTTTGTATGAAGGACACTGACATCTTCTCATTTTTCTCAATGACATGAATACTGACACCAAAAAATTCTGAAAACTCTCCTTCATATATTCTTGCTTTGATGAAGCATGTCCTTTGAAGTTCTGTTCTGTGAGTGCTTTTGGCTTGTGCTCAATTTGGCATAATTTAACAACGTATTATATTTATGTATGCAAACAATCCCACTCAGAGTCAATGAGCCAACTGAAATGTCCTCTGCACTTGGGATCCAACCCCTGATTTGGAAGAATGGAGGTCACTTTCCCTTTCTTGAGGGGTGCATTTGTGAATGTGCGGTCAGAAACAACCCCCAAAACATTTAAATTATTACACATCATTTTCTGAAGATTCTGTACCACAAATAATAACTGTATATTAATAAAATTAATTTTCATTTCCTTGTTTTTACTTCTGGAAATAACTTGTTATGTATCTCTTTTTTTCACAACTAAACATTTAGATGTTCAGGTGATCGGAAAGGAATTTTCCATTTGTGCCCACATCTCCTGTCTTGCACTTGCATCTGGCCCACTGATTTCAAAAAACCTCTCTAAATCTTAGAAGACTTCCCACAATGTCATTTTCATCAGCTTTTGAGGACGGTTTTATAAAATAATGAAATGTCTTTCTTTTTATTTTCTTTTAATTGAATTTTTCTTACATCCTGACATTTTTAGCAGGGAGAACAGAATAGATTAATTTGGTCTTTACCCTAGAAATTGTTCAAGTTTTGTTTCATTATTGTCATAATTTCAAGCATTCCTCAAGATGTGCATCTTCCAGCCAGGGAAAATCTAAATATCAGTCCAAACAGGTAATAGTCAAAAAGCTGTATTTTAAAGAATATTTGTATTTTCCATAAAAAATTTAAAAGGAGCTGAAAATTATGTCACATCAATTATCTTTTTCCTTGCAGGTCATTTTTGAAATAAAGAAGAATAGAGCATGATTCAAGTAAAGCAAGCAAATAAATAAAACTATAAATAAATTTCACGTTATAAGTTTGTTACAAAATTTTCTTTAAAAGCAGTAAGAATTCTTCTCAGCTGATCCATTTCCATACCCATCTGCTTCCTCCTAACAGCTTTTGTACTGCAACAGTAATGAAGCAAAAACATTGATGCTCATAGATGAATTGGATATGGAGGGTTATTTTTATGCAAAAAGGTATTCAATAACAAAGAAATACACTCACTGTTAGACAGTTTGGCAATTTATTGCATGTATTATCTATATTGCATATACATGTCTATATGTATTAACTGTAATTTTCAGAGTCACTGCATCTTTTAGATTTATTTTTAATATGCAGTGTTGTGTACCTTTTTGGCACAGCATTGTATATTCTGTACAGTTATTTATCAGACACTCTTACTGCAAAGGCTCATCTTCATTATTTTAATTACCATAGGATTAATTTGGCAATAACTGAACTATTTGGTACTTGACCACAGGTCCCAAGGGGCACCTTAGTTCCTTAGGATCCAAACTTTTTCCCTGGCTTAGAGATGCTTAGTTTGCAAAAAGAGATACACAACATAAGTAGTCGTTCCCAACTGAAAATCACTTGAGGTTTCCTAAACTCTGGTGTACTATTACATTGCCAATTTTGAACTAACTAACCACAAAACTTGAGATTTGTGCACTGATGAGAATACTATTTAAAATATTCTCCTATAGTGTGATACACAGATGAAGAGCAAGCCACATCAAGAGGTTGTACAGAAAAAAGAAGGAAAACATTTTTCCAGGAACATGAAAAAAAGCACCAGACACAGAAGATCTGTTTTTTCCTAAGAGTTGTATGATAACAGTTCATTTCTTGTTTGTGTGATCAAAGACAGAAACCCAGAGAGACCAGTGCAGAGCTTTTACCCTCTCATGGAAACTGAAGGAATGACTTAACCATAAGGCTTTCTGGGAAAGAAGCCTCTCTGCCCTCAATTTATGTGGATTCTACTGGGGAGTAGATTGCATCCTTGTAGGCGTTTCTTCTGAAAATCCCTGGACAGGAGATTAAAGTTAACCACTCCATTCTCTTTCTATAAGATAGGGTAACAAGTTTCTTGGGAACTAATATTTTAAAACTCCTATACAAATGAAAACCAAAGTATATAATTTTATGGGTTTTTAAAAATATTATTACTGGGCACATCTACAAAGTTGACACAACTTGGTTTCTTTAACGCGTCCATCAAAAACACTCACATGAAAGATATTTGGAATTCCACACCTGCTGTACAAAAGAAAATGTTTTAAAACAGCTTGAAGAGGATTATTTGCGGTATGTATTTTTGTCATTCTTCAAAGCATGATAGAGTCCAGAACTGTGGTCATGATGCATTTAACAGTAATCTATCAATAATAAATATGAACAGATTATTGAGTTGGTCACAGTATAATTCATATTTAGCTTTTTAAACAAACCCTTCATGCAAGTTAATTATTATCATTCCCATTAAACAATAGTGTAAAGATTTTTGTATCCCAGCATGGGGAGCATATGAACAAAAAAAAGTGTTCTACTGAATGCATGTTGCCTACATCAATTTAGACCAGGCACGTGTTGGGGATTGTGGCAGGAATATTTCACATTTTCTTCAGAAGGAAGTCAGAGGATGATGCAACTGGAAAGCTGCTGAAGAGGAGATATGGAGAAGACAATTATTTCAAACTTGTGATATGTTTCTTAGTGGTATTTTTTTTTTTTCAGTAGCCATTTCTTATACATAAAAGAAAAATCAGAAAGATATGAGCACTGGCTAGCACAGTAAGTGTCATCATGGCAGTACCTCTCCCTATAAAATATTTCAAATCTTGATGTGGACCTTTGCCTGAGGATGCTTTATGCACAAAATACTATGATCTACATTGGAAGGCTTGGTGCTCAAACTAAATATTAACATTTTCTTTGTTTCCCTTTGGGATAAATAGCTCTTACCTCCTAAACACACCGACTCTTACACAATTTACATAAATGGCAGAAGAGCAGTCTGGATTATAGCCTCTATAGTAGTTTTGCCACCTGGCTCAGTCCCAGGAAGGCTTAGATATCACATTCAATGTAATTACGCACTCAGATAAAGTCAAATTTTTTTAGCCTGATACAAATTCTGGCAGCAAGAAAATTAAGAGTATCATTCCACATAACGTTGCTACTGATACCTCCGTTCTGCAAGACTGAAATGGGATTTAGACAACATACAGGCACTACCCATGTTCCTCTGGACATGTTCCTCTGGACATGGGTAAATGTCTTATGGTGCTGCTGGAAGAACCTCACTTACCACAAACAGCTTCAGCGATGTTTTCAGGGACCAAGAACTGCAGTCAGATGCTGTGGCAAGTTGCAGTGTTAAAGATCCCTCTCAAACAACCCAAGCAATGATACAAACCCCAGTCTTTTGCTAACAATTTTAGTAAAGAACTGCCAAGGTACACAGATACTTGAGAATATAGCATGACTCTGTGCTTATCTTGACAGACCTACTTACTCAAAGAAATCATCTTGCAGTATTCCTCTGAAAGCATAATACAGCTGATATTTGCCAAATGGTCCAGTCACAGGACACCACAATAAGCTTTGTTACCCATTATCAATCACTGATTCTTTATTAAAACATGCTGTTTGGTAATTTAAGTAGTCCACATTCATTGTCGGAGCACTCAGTGGCCATTATTGGAGAACCAAACATCTCAGAAGATTTCATCATTTTCTCAATGATAATCCATTGGTTTAGCCATCCAGCTAAACATCAGCAGCAGCCTGTTTCTACAAATGAGGTTCCTTAACTGAAATGGATATGTAAGTTTCTGAACAAAACAGTATTGCCACAGACAAAAAAAAAAAATGAAAAACGCTTATTTGTTTTTTACCCACTTTTTTTTTTTCTTTAAGTAACTAATGATTTGTTAAACTTTTTGTTGTCGTTGTTGTTGTTGTTATAAAGAAATTAATTCAAAAGTGGGATAAAACAGCTGTTTTAAATTACTAAAAAAGATCTTGAAAGTGGCATGGCTTCACAAACAAGCATTGTACATTTCATAATCTGATGCCATTGAAGTGAATATGATGGCACAAAACCTTTTATTTTTTCCAATAAAAAAGGCCAGAGCAGGAATCAAATTGATGACCAGACTGACCAGAAAGAATTGGAAGAACAAGAATCAAGCTGGGGCCTACTTTGGTGTGAAATTTCATTTGCTAATTTAGACCATTTACAATTTGGTTTTTAAGAGATGATGAAAGCAGTTCAGCTTTAACTGAGTACCATAACATTAATTTACCAGTCCTGAAATCTGACATTACTTAATGTTCTTTTCTAATTTCAAGTGTTTATTTCAGTTCTTCGGGACTGTAAGATTTCTTACTTTCTCTGGTTTTTTTTCAGTTCAAAGAGGTCAAGTATCTAGAGAAATATGTCTGTAAAAAGGCACCTCTATTTCTGGCAAAACACAAAACCAGAAGCAATAAAGCTTTTTCTTTGTTCACAATCTCAACAGCTGTCAATTTCTGATTACTATTTAAACATCTCTGTAGGTCTATACTTCTTCTGAACAGCCTCTGCTGAGACCAAACTTTTAGGAGCCTTTATAAATAGTGTAGCTGTGCAATTTTATTTCATTTCCAATAAAAATCCAACCACCTTCAGCTGACTCCCTGGACATATGGTATAGACATCAGTTATAAAAATAATATGCCCCAGTACAATGTCTGGAATGGATAGTATGATGCTGGAATGAATGGCTAAGTGGGAATAAATTATTTAGTAGCCAGTATAAAAAAATCAAATGGTTGTGATTCATTCCTGTCATGGGAATATGAAGAATATTTTCGAACAAAGAGCTCATAGGGGCAACAGCAAATGGAAATTACATGTCACATCTGCATGCTTCTTTCTGATGGTAGCCTTTGAGCCCAAGGACTTTGTCTTTGCATAGCATTAAAGAAAAGAAATATATATTTAGCTTTAAGAATAAGCAACCATAATCCCTCTGTATTATCCAGTATAATAGACTGAAGTACTACATCAAACACCCAGTTAACAGCTTATTTCCCCTATAACTTTCCAGGTTCCCACAAGACTAAAAATATCTTATAATCCCTTGCTTGTCTTACATAAGTTTTGCATAAGGAAAATATAATGTTCTATAATACACAAGTCTTTAGGACTAAGGAAACTGGGAAAAAGAAAGTAAACTTTCATGACATAGAAACCAAAACAGAATTGGAGCGAGCAACAGGTGTGATTATCCAGGGTGCCAGTAATGCTAAAGCAAAGGGCAATCAGGAAAGGACCCTTGGAAAATAATGCTCTTGTATTTAAAATTATACATGTGGGATTTTTTCTAATTAAATAGCAACTTTCCCACTGAAAACACACCTCCTTTGTGCTGTTCAGTTTTTAATAGCTGCACATTTAAATTCTCCAAAGTCAAAAATATCTCTGTTTAAATTAAGAAAGTAATCCATTGGTGTAAGATCATTTATCCTAGGTCATGGCTCTACCTGTTGTTTCGCTTTGTTTGTTTATGTTTGGTAGTTTTAGGGAATTTTGTTGTTGTTGTTGTTGTTGGTTTGGGTTGTGGTTTTTATTTGTTTTGGGGGGGTTGGTTGGTTGGTTGGTTGGTTTAGCTTGGTTATGTGATGGTGATTCTTTTTTTTGTATTATTAGAGTGCGGTTGAGTTTTTCCTGGATATGGTTTTCTTTTGTTTCGGATTTTTAAAATAATCTAACTCACTCTATGAAATTCATAGCAACAATTTGAATAAGAATTCTCTACTTGTCAGTTTTCTCTTGAATCTTTCCCTTGTAAAACACTTCAAGTCAGAATTTCAGTGAGGTAGGTCAAATTCGGGGCTCCTTCTGCTGAAAGCTGCCTTTGTGGTGCCTCAGCCAGCTACACTTTACAGCTGTCCTTCCAGCTGCCTGCAACTCACTCATCAGGTTCTGGAACAACTAGGTGCAAAGGGAGCCCAGAGCACTCACCTCCAAGAGCAACCTTCACTAGAATCTAGGAAAAATTGCAAAGCTGTTAGGTGTACAAAAAGAAAATTTGAAAATGTTTCTTAAAAGGAGTGGTCGGAGGATTTCTGAAAAACCATTAGTAACTTCTGACATCTCAAATGCAAACTTTCTTACAAAAGACAGCATATTCTGAAAATACAAGCCTCTGGGGATTACTCCGGTTTATACCACTGCTGTGAAGCAGCTAGAGGCTTGTAAGGTCTAAAACATTACTGAATACAGTAACACATGAAGAAGAATTATTTTATATAAATTTATTATTATAACAACTTCCAGGAAGAAAGATCTTAAACATGGAACAAAACACGAAGATGGAGCTTTCCCTACACAAATATATTTTTCAAAACTAAAAATGAGTCTCTTGTATATTGTAGAAGAGGTCCAGCTCTTAAAAACAAACCAAATACCAAGCTGGAACAGTTTAAAATTACAAACAGCTAATCCACAAGTAGCCAAGCTAAAAAAGACTTGCAAACATTTTCTCTTCCTCAGGAAAGATTGAGGAATAAATACAGCAATACATAGAAAGGTTCCCATTTTAAAAGATTATTTCTGATGTACTAATCCCTTAAAACACCTGACTTTAAAACAGCATGGGAATCGTTTTAGAGAAGCTGATGTTCCCTAAGATGGTCCCCTCCTATATAGGTCTAGAAATTTCATTTTTTGAGAATTTTATGGCACTTGTTGTTTCTAATTCTTAAAAAGAGTTCACCAAGCCTGATTTCGTAGCATGGAAAAGCATTTAGCTGAAGATACTCACAAATAGACAGACGGTCTTGCAAACTCTGCCAAGCCAATGGGTCTTACTATTAATAAATCAAGTACAGAAGTGATGAAAATTAATTTACCTACTGATAATTTTTATCTCTTTTAAAGGTGAAGTCTCAGCCAGTGCTAACAAACCTACTTAAACCAGAGATTATGTGTTTGATGGGAGGTTCCAAAAAGTGAAGACAAGTGCTGCGTTTCAAAAACTCCCTGTGTAATGAAGGGCCAGTATAATTCAAAAGAATATCAAATTAAATACATGAAACAGTGGTATTTTTAACCAGGGTCCATATGACACAGTTTTGAAGTGTGGTCTGTATTAGAAGAACTTGCAATGAAGATACATGTGCAGAGTAGATCAAGAAAAATGGATGTACAAAACTCCCCAGTGTTTATCCTAAGCACAGTCACTACAAGCACAACCCCTTTGACCCCCCCAGGCAGGTTACCCATGGCAAGGACAGACTTCAGCTGCTGTGCCTCACAAAACCTGCTTTGCAGATGGCCTCTCACGGCTCTGGCAGCTGCTGGACAGCGCAGAGGAAGACCTGTGCTGGCTGTACGTAGGGAGATGTCAAGCTCAGTCTTGACCAGCCCTTCTCAGCACCACCTTTATGATCTACACCACCAATATGATCTACAAGGGGTCAATAACACAGGAATATAATATGTGGGTGTTGCACAACAAAAAGGTGTATGAGTAAGTAGGTTTATAGGAGCAACAGTAGATCTGCAGTTCGCTCAACGGCTGTAGAAGAAAACTGGAAGGTGAAATCAGGCAGTTTGAAAATCAAAAGACTGCTTGGCCAAATTTCCTTTGGGTACTTCAGTATTTTACCACCAGAATCCCTGTCAAATTACCAGGGCAGCACGTGATGCCATGGCGATAGTATTGTTTTCACTTCTCTTTTATGCAGAAATAATTTTGTCCTGTTCTGAATTCCATTTTTTTAAAATAAATTTTAAAGGCCAGAGATATGGTCATGCACCATAGTGTTGAATAAGGAGTTGAAAAACTTATTTCTTCTGTTTTAAGTGGGATAATTTTCTGCTCTAGATGTTGAAACACTGATATTTCCAAGCACTACTTCTACATCTTTAAGTTTAAAAATGCTATAAATGGGAAGAAATGTAGGTTTGATATCAGCTGAAGAAGAAAAGATGGCTGACTTTCTTTAACAATAGTCACTGCAGATGAAAAAATACTTGCAAAAGATGAAAAAATAAGGGTTTCAAAATCTAAAAAGCTAACACTATTTTCCACTTTATATACCTCCAGAGCTTGTTCTATGTATGTCTAAAGAATGGTGTCAAAAATGGGGTTAGTGATTGGACTTGTTGATCTCAGAAATCTTTTCCAAATGATTCTAGTCTATGATTCAAGAATAGCAGCACCCAGAGTGGAGGTAACACCATCCTCTCTGGCTACAAGTTCTCCTTCCTTCCATCTCTCCCCACCTTCTCTGTCAAGACAGTGGCTTAGTTCCCAATGCCACCTTTTCCCAACCAACATCTCCTCCCTTTCTTCATTCTTCTTTCCCAACAGAGCAAAGTCTAAGCTGGGTCCTGCCATAAAGGAGGAAACTAACAGTGTTGGATCAATCCTTGGACAAAACTCTCCAGGTAAACTGGATCATACTGAAGTTTCCCACTAAAATCCCAGAATTAGGACAGTAATATCCAGCAACAGTTTCAGTAAATGAGGAGAGAACTTTTAAACAACTTTGTCTTTACCATAGCTGAAGAACTGCTGATGGTTGTCAAGACAGATTTATTTCCTTATATATACAATATGGGCTACCTCTCAGGTACCTTTTTTTTTTTCTTAAGTTACACACTTTTCCCATCTAAGCAAAATTGATTGTATAGCTACAAATAAAAAAAAAATCTACAAAAATAAAGGACAAACAAATCCCCAAACAGATAAAGAACACAAACAAAATTTAAGAAACCAAAAAAGCAACCAAAAAAAGAACAAAGACAAAAACAAAAAACTAACCAACCAATCAAAAAAAAAAACCGAACAAAAAAGATCTCTAAACTATGTTTACCTAATATTCTTTCATAACATCCACTCAGCCTAATTAATTACTTCAGTTCACTTGCATCAAGTCTTATTTGTATTTGTGTATTGCAGTGTTAAAATTCAGTTAATCCTTCTGATGCAAATGAAATTATGCCAGTGAGGGCTGCCTAGTGACATATCTCTCAGTATTTATGCCCACAACACACAGAAGAATCGCCTGGGAAAATGTGTTCCTTTATCATAAGGCAAGGTCCCCGGTAGAGCTGCTCAGCGATGTGCAGGGTGAACTCCAAATTTAAGAACCCTATTAAAAGCACAGGCTAAGAAGTCAGCCTCTTACACTTCAAGTTCATTAATGAGAGAAAGGCATCATGTCAAGGAAGTAGAGTTGTGACACTTTTATAGAGGATAATAGGAAATAAAACCTCATCACAAACTTGTAAACAATTCTTTCTCTCCAAACCAAGCCCAAGTCACCCTTTGAAAACCATGCAGTCATTCTCTTCAGCCATGATGAATCACAGAATCACAGAATATTTGGGGTTGAAAGGGATCTCTGGAGATGATCTCTTCCAAATCACTGCCAAGGGAGAGTCACCTACAGCAGGTGACACAGAAACATGTCCAGTTGGGTTTTGAATGTCTCAAGAGAGGTAGACTCCATGACCTCCCTACGCAGCCTGTTCTAGTGCTCTGCCGCTTTTAACATAGAGCTTCTTCCCTGTGCTGAAGTGGAACTTCTTGTGTTTTAGTTTATGACCATTTCTCCTTGTCCAGTATCTGGGCACCACTGAGAAGTCTGTCACCATGCTCTTGGCACTCACCTCTGAGAATTTCATATGCATTGATGAGATCCCCTGTCAGTCTTCTCTTCTCTAGACTAAACAGGCCCAGCTCTCTCAGTCTCTCCTCGTTAAGAGAGGTGCTCCAGACCCCTCATCATCTTTGCGCCCCTTCAATGGACCCTCTCCAGGAGCTCCTTGTCTCTCTGGCACTGAGGAGCCCAGAGCTGGACACAGCACTCCAGATGTGGCCTCACCAGGGCCCAGTAGAGGGGGAGGATCAGCTCCCTTGACCTGCTGGCCACGCTCTTCCCAGTGCAGCCCAGGATCCCACTGGGCCTCCTGGCCACAGGGGCACACTGCTGGCTCATTGTCACCTTGTGGTCCACCAAGACTCCCAGGTCCTTCTCTGCAGAGCTGCCCTTCAGTGGGGCAGCCCCAGCCTGTGCTGCTCCTTGGGGTTATTCCTTCTGAGCTGCAGGACCCTGCACTTGCCCTTGTTGAACCTCGTTAGGTTCTCTCTGTCCAACTCTCCAGCCCAGCCAGGCCCAGCCCAAAGGCAGCAGAGCCTTCAGATGTATCAGCCATCCCCAGTTTGGATCAGCAGTATGAAATCAACCTTGGCTAAAAGTGAAAAAATTCAGAGAAATCTGAGAAACCTGTATGTGCATACATGGACACAAACAACATTGTAAATATATGTATTTTGCCAGTAAAAAATGGTCAAGTGATAAATTTTTTCCAGTTAGCACTTGCAAGAAGTTAGATATTGATGTGATTTAAATCATGTTTAACTAAATATCAAATTCATTTAACCTAGTTCTCACAACTGAAAACTGATCATCACAAAGCAAAATGCATACTCATGGCATATCTGAAAAACGGGTATGCAAATTTAAGATCTGATGCTCATAGCTGGATAAACCAAATATTACTGCAGGCATACTGGTATTTCAAGCACAGACCACAGTTACCACTAATTGGTAATCTAACAAGAGTGCTTGTAGTTGGCAATTTAATACACACTTACTCATCCTGCTGAGACAGATGAGTGAAGAACGTGTTTGTGAGCAGAGAAGGCTCAGGAAATGCCAGACCTCTGAACCAAATATCTCGTTAAGAGTCTGGTAGCAAAGCAAAAGTCCACAATCACAGAGATTAGAGCTATAATGCCCTATCCACTCATTCCAGCTAATTCACCTGAAAACTCAATATCCTTGCTAGCACTTTGCACCATTACCTCTCATTACTTTTATTGTTCAGGTTTTCTCTTCACCTTTGAGGTCAGAAGCACACTGAGAAGAAATCACTTGGAACAGTGGAAACTATTTGTACTTTATCTGTAAAAAGCTATCTGCTTTCCCTTATAATCATAATCTCAGTTTATGAGAAAAATGGTAAGGAAGGCACAGGTGATTGACTGAGAGCATTTTCATTTTTTAAAATGATTACTGTTGTTTACATTTTGAGCTGAACGAAAGAAATATCAAAGTGCTTGTGAGTGAACTCACCTTGTTCCATGCTGATGCTTTCTGACCTTTAAACTAGTAATTTGAAAAAAAAGATAAGGTGTATCTCCAGTCACTCCTTTCTGTAAGTTGTTCAGATCTGTGTTTTATCTATATAATTTTATTTTCATTTATAAATAACTTACCCTGCATGTAAGTGATAGGAAAAAGAAGATGGTCAGTTACATCAGACAAAATGTATCTTCAAAATTAAGGAGCCTAACAAGCTAAAATACCTAAAAAATCTGTTATTCAGACAATGCAGATACATTAAAATTATAGAAAACAAAACTGAATGTACAGGCTGTTATGGAGGTGTCACAATATTAATAATTCCCTGGTGGTAAATTTCTAGCCTTGATCTGAGCCAATCCTCATAGGAACAAAATTCAATTCTCAGACAAAACAGAAGACAAAATTCTAAGCCTAATTTTGCTTTTCAAAGAGCCTTCTGTAAAGTCAACATAATTCTTGAAATGCTTTAAGAATGCAGATGCTTCACTTCTGAGGGAGAGTTAGAACTGGTACCTGGGGGTACAATAAAGAAACACCACTCCATGAGCTGAAATAGAAGCTCAGTGAGCTCATAAACAAACAGCTGAATACGTGTTACTCATTGCATCTGAAACAGATTAAATTTTCACATTAACAACCAGAAGTTTTTGTCTCTAACAAGAGTTGCTTGTTACCTCTCTCCAAAAGCAATCATACAAAGGAATGAAAGCTGGTATTCTCTAGGGGGCTCTTTTGTGGAACAGAAGTCAAGTTTTGTTGCACCTATATTCTTCAAGCACTACACGAATTTCAGATGTGTCAATAGTCAGATGTGCGGAAGATGAACCAATCTTTGCAACAGACAACTTTTCTGACTGTATTTGGAAGCAAAAGCAGAGACAGGGAGAGCAAAAAATTATTCCTGGATATAGGAACAGAGACAATTTCAGCCCTAAAAGAGGAATTGTCTTTTAGAAGTGAACAGGAATACTAGCTGCAAGCAGCATTTTTTTCTCTCTATGTACCCAGCACAGTGGCCTCCCTACCAACTCATGGTGATAGCAAAACTGTGCATGGTAATAGTGAGGCAGGAAAAGTCCTACTCAGTGTAGTTTTGGACAAGTACTGCCTCACAGATATGGCTCCAGTGCCAGAGGAAGCTCCTGGGCTGATCCCAGCCACCCATCCAAAAGCCAAAGTTGCCCTCACTCACTTCTGAGCCAGCTGCTCTGGGAGCTCCCCCTGGCACCAAAGCCCTCAGTCTTCACTGCTCCATGGACAGCAACAAGGCACCTGGGAGAAGGGAAGTCAGTCTGGGATATCAGCTATCTCAGCAGGAGCAGGAAACCCTCCACAGCTTGGGAGTGAGTGTTCCTTAAGCCATGCTAAAGGACAGAGGAAAATTTAGAAGGGATATTAAAAGCAGAGGGACAACAAACCTACAGATGAGTTCTGTCCTACCCCAGCCCCTCCTGCTCCCTCCCTTGTACCAGCAGCACTGTAGGAGCAAAGTCACTTGCAAAACAAACAAAACAAAAAAAAAACCAAAAAAACAAAAAAAAAAAAAAACCAAAAAAAAAACCCAAACAAACAAACAAAACACACCAAAACAAAAAACAAACCAGCAAAACACAGACCAATTAAATGAACTTTCAGCTGAACCAGGGCGGCAGTATGGAGGCTCACATAGCATGACAGGACCAGCCTGACAATTTTTCCGTGCTTTCCAGCTTTACAGTCTGTCTCCTAGACAACTGCATTGTGGCCTTCACACTTTCTACCTCCATGTACAACCCCTTCTTTGACATAAAGAAGCCAAAGTGTTCATAAGGAGGTGTACCATCTGCAGTGCTACTTTCTGCAACACCTACATTTAGTTTGGCAGTCTCACACCTACCCATTTCTTGCCAGTTGCAAACTAAGTGGATTTGACAAAATACAACTAGATCTCAGCAGCACAAATGAATACAGCGGAAAACAGAGGACTCACTACTGGCTTGTACAGTTCTTGTTCCTAACATTCCTCCCATATCATGTTGTGTCTTCAAATAAACTAGATAGTAGAAAAGTATTCGATCTCTGTAATTACTTTTTTATATACCTTTGACTCATAGAACATCTTGATTTTAAAATCAAGACAATTTGATAGAGAGAGAAATGTCTAAATGTTTCTCTATGTACAGCTCTTGCACTGGCTCCAGGGGGCATGAAAACAATTTCTTCAGCTTTAGCCTTCAAGGCATTGTTTGGTTATGTGAAGGCATTTTAAAAAATAAAATTTTATCCAGGCAAAAGCATTACAGAGTGAAGTAACCATGAATGAAAGTTACTCCACATCATAAGAGGCTGTGAGACTAATTTTTATTTTAGAAAAAAATGAGGAGAAACCACACTTGTGCATACTTTGTGGCATCCTTGGAAAGTTTTGGTGCTAAATCCTGAGTCCTGCTGACCTAAACTGGTCTGTCACAGAGATAAATGTTCATGACTCAGCTTCCATATTTCAGAACAGCACAAGGTTTTACTCAGTGACTTTTAAGTAGTTTAGGAAATGAACCCAGACACAGAACAAAAAGTTTGGATGATTACTTAAAATTTGACACAATCATACTGTCTGGAAAAACAGGACCCAAATCCCAGTGCAGATTGCTATAAAAAAATTTTTTTTTTTCCCTGTCTTTACTCAGATGCAACTTAAAAAATTCTACTTTCTCCTATTCCACATTACCTAGACCAGTAGGATTTATATAATTTTTATCTCCACTTTAATATCCTCTGCCTCCCTTCAGAAACCCTGTCCTCCAGATAGAATACAGAACTGTATCATAACTTCTTTTACCTGTATTTATCTTTTACTGTTTTATCAGTCCAGCTCAATTTTTGCTCAATGTGAACATAAAGTTCAACGACAACAAAGAAAATTCTGGTTTCTTCAGACCTTGTATTACCTTTTGAAATTTAGTGATCCCTGAAATCCTTTAGTCAAAAGGAGGCTATTTTAAAACAGCACCATCAGCAGTAACTAAATTAATCTCAGAACATGATTTAAACTGTGCAGTCATTAATGCCATTTCCTAGACACTGCAGATGATGAATAGGACTTTTCTGAGGTTTGATGACCAAAATAGGGCCAAGACCCAATTTATTAAGGCTCTATGCCTCCTGTTCTTAGCTGCATAACATAAAAACATTCAGAATAAAGCAAAGGCACAGAAAACAGTTTAGAAACTTTCAGAACTACCATCAGTAATTAAATGTAATATTATGAAAAGAGGAGTATTCATAATAGGTAATTGAAGAACAGCTATGAACCTCTCACTCAACATATGCACAAGCAGACACTGTAATTATTACAGAAAAGCTGCAAGTGGTAAGAAGACCAAAGTGTTTACAATTTTTTTTAAAGGCCTGACCCTTGCGAAAAATCATCCTCTGAACAAGTACTAGAGCACCACAAGACCTGATCTTCCAAATCTCAAATAACTGTCTTTTTCATAATTTTTTAAGATTTATGTTAGTATACTGGCTCAAATAAATAACTGCTGGCAAATTCTACCATCTCAAGTGTAATACTCCATTGATATCTAATTCATTTGCTTTTAAAAAGCATATTTTATTTCCGCCTTGTCTTTGTTCATAAGCATATTTAAACTCCAGCATTCCCAACAAAACACTGCATCATCTTTGTATCTTCATGAATACTTTGTATTCAGCCTTACTGTCATCATTACAGTCTTCTGTAATGCTTCTGTAACGCTCATATTTTCACCAAAAGCCTACAAAAAAACCCTCCCAGTTACTACACATGAAGATCAGTTTTTGTTCACTGAAAAAGATTAAAACCCTTTTTGAAACTCCTGAAACTCTTCATGCCATTAGATCTGCCATCAGCATACAGATTACTTTTCTCATTTTTACAGTACAATGCCTTGCAACGAAGAGCATTCAAGGCAAAGGAAAGAGAAGAGAAAAAGAAAATAATGTGAAGCAGCCAAAGTATAGTAAAGTTGTACCAGAAATCTCTATATGCTAAGAGGTACTGGGGGTGGGGGTGGGGCAGGGTTAAAGCCTCATGTTTGGCTCAGTAATCAAATACGTTTCACCAGTGTGAGGTGAATGCCTTAAGGTTTTCACAGGTTTCAGGGATGCTGGCCCCAGGAAACTTCAGTTTCTGCATGAAAAACCTTAGGTCAGCTCAAAATACATTTGCGCTAATGAAGAGAAACTATCACCTCTGCATCAGATTTATTTGAATTATTTCAAACTTTCCCTTTCTGGGGACCTAAAATGATCAATTCTGATGTATGCACATCTACTCTACAGGCTCACAAGGCTCACCTCACTCTTTGTGCCTCTAATAAGAATTTTGTGACTTCACAGGTAATTGCATACATGGAAAGTATTCACACATTTGAAAACGCTGGCCAGGTAAGCCATAACCAAAATCAAGTGAACTAAGACAATTCTCGTTTTAACAATGTTGAACTTATGATGGAAAAAATACTATGCAAAGTAGAACTCTTTTCTGACATGCCATGTACAGCACTAAAGCTGAACAAATACACACGTGTAGTCCCAGTATTTTGAGTCATGAGTCTCTAAACATTAAAGTCAACTCACTGTCCTTTGCAACAACCTTTTCTTCTCTCCAGTTGTCATGAACTCCTGAGTGCATTGAGTGACAGGGGAATAAAACACCTGACATCTTGGTCAAAAGTGCCTTGCCTAATAAACACCATCTCTTTGATCTATGACAGCTGTAGAGTTAACAGGTATCCAGCCTTCATCAAGGGTTTATCAAACAATCTATTTTGTTTATCTGCACAAAATAGATTCCTCCTGGGTAGTGCAGAGACTCCTGAATGCCCCCTTGTATTCTAGAAGGTGGGATGCTACCTTCTACTTTCAGGTTATTGTTTTTAAGCACATTTTTCAAAAGCCCATGCAGGTGGTAAAAAGCTTACTTCACATTGCCTAATGTTTTCTCTGACACAAATATTTTCCCCAGAGAAACATACCTCCTATTTCCACCCAAGACAGCCCCTCATATTTACCTCAAATATATCAGAATTACCAGAAGCTTTATTCTCAACGTAGCTATTGCCTCAATAATGCTCAGAGGACTGACATTTGCAAGCAGCCTGAGCAAAGTGATGAAATTTTCTTTTGAAAAACTCAGAGATGCATTCTCATTGTGTGTAGTAACATCTTCTACCATTACAGAAAATAGCTCAGTCTCTTTAACACAGTTTTCATGGTTTGTTTTTACACAGTGTGCAAATAGGCTGTGCAATTCAGTGAGATGGGAAATCCTTTATGACAGGAATTAAAGATTGAAGATGAGATTTGTAAATATACAAACGATTTTAAAATTTACTATCAAGAACTACTGTATATTCTTTGTATATTCTGTCCAAAATTCTGGAATAAACAATGACCCTGCAGTAACTCAGACTCTGGAGGATACCTGGAGCGAGGGCAATGTTAAACTTAGAAATTTAAGTTGCATTTCATAGAATCATAGAATGTTCTGGGTTGGAATAGGCTTTAAAGATCATCTATTTCCAACCCCATTTCCATGGGCTGGGACATCTCCCACTAGACCAGGTTGCTCAGAGCCCCATCCAGCCCGGCCTTGAACACTGCCAGGGATGGAGCATCCACAGGTTCTCTGGGCAACCTGTGCCAGTGCCTCACCACCCTCACAGTAAAGAATTTCTTCCCAATATCTAATATAGACCTACCCTTTTATAGTTGAAAACCATTGTGCCTAGACCTGTCACTGCCTGCCCGTATTATAAGCCTCTTTCCAGCTTTTTTTATAGGCCACCTTAGGTACAGAAAGACTGCTAGCAGTCTCCCCAGAGCCTTTGTTTTTTCTCTGATTACGTGATTCATCCTTCCTCAGGTAATACAATGGTGTTGCAAACATATATGTGCTACAGTATGTATGTACAACTATATCTCTGCAATCCTTCTCTCATTGCTCACAGCATATACTTGTAATGCATATAACTCCAGTCCAAGAATCTATATGGAACTCACACAATTCAGTCTTAGATGAGAAAAAAATTTAAAATTGAGCGTCGTGCTATTTGTCAGAAATTAAAAACCCAAATTATGATACTTCGTGTGAAACACAGAGCTTGCTTTTTGTCCCAAAATATCAATTCATAAGGTCATTACATCACAACAGAAAGAAAAGGAACAACAAAAAGCCCAGCTGAAACACTTGAACAGTTGAAGTTATATCAGTTAATATATCTGACCTTCTAAAAAACCCCAAATCAAGTACAAATATTATGAAATATAATTTGCATAATAATTGCCTTTTTCAGATAGTAATTCCAGAAAAAGCAGTTGTTTTGATACTTACAGAGTCAAACCAAACCCCTAACGGTGAAATCTTCATAACACAATTTTTCTTTATGTACTTTTCCAATATATGAAAAATTTCTAATTTATGACACAACATATTAGATAGAAGAAAGCAAGTATAGGCATCTGATACTGATGATTTTCAGGGGCAGGTGGTGTTTTTGTTTAATTAGCAGAACTTCAGCTCTGCCAACAGCTTCTATTATACTGCAGAAGCACCACAGCAGTAGTGCAGTGGAACACATGATATGACAGATTAGTGGTACTTGAGGTTAATGGAATTGACCATGTTCAGCTGCAGAGTTGAATAATGAGGCCTGGTAAAGCCTGCTAAGGTAAGCAAATCCATAAGATTTATCCCCGTTCCTCCTTCCTGACCACTAAAGCAATAACCTCTCAGATAAAATTGTTATTTTGTGTTTGGAAAGATTCCACCCAAAAAAAGAGCATTTATCAGTTATAGAGACAGAAAACCATCTTGTGCTGTTAAGGTGTGCATTCATCTGTTATGATAATTATATTTAATACAGGATTATACCTTCTCCTCCTGTGTACTACTATTAAAAATTAATATTATCCTATTTACACTGCTTTTTTTCTTTTCTTCTTCAGGTTCCTTAGTGGAAAGCTTTGCTCAGGTGAGGCTCTCCTGCCGCAAGAGAGGCTGTTCTCTGCTTGTACACAGTGCCTGTAGGCAAACATATGCTTTCAGCAAATTGTACAGCATCTAGATAAATCCAGGACAAATACATTTGTCACCCCTAAATAAAACATTCTCCCTGTAATTTACAGTTTACTCCAAATTACAGCAATTCAACCAAAAAAGGAATTTGCCTTAGTACTTCTGAGTTTTTTGGTAGACATAATTAGTGCCACATCATTTAATAGCTCGAATTAACATGATCCAGTTCATTTTGGCTGTCAGTTTATTGTGATAATAAGCAAATATCTGATAAGAAGCAACTGAATAATCTGGTATTGCTTACCCTGTAGAAGAGAAGGCTCAGGAAGGACCTTATTCCCCTCTACAACTGCCTGAAAGGAGAGTGTAGCCAGGTGGGGCTCTTCTCCCAGGTAACAAGAGAGAGGCAAGATAAAAGAAGATAATCTCAAGTTACACCAGGGGAAGTTTAGATTAGATATTTGGAAAAATATCTTCACAGAAAAGGTTGTCAAGCATTGCCCAGGGAAGCGGTGCTGTCACTGACCCTGGAAGTGTTCAAAAAACATGTGGTTGTGGCATGTGGGGACATGGTTTGGTGGTGACACAAAAGCAATATGGTTGGACTTGACGATCTTAGAGGCATTTTCCAACCTTAAGGATTCTACGACTCTATGAAAACAAGAAGCATCATCAAATAAGAGTCTAATAGTTAGACTACTTTTCTTGAGCAGTAATGACCCTTACTATGAAATGTGACACACAAAAGAGCACAGCATACTATTCCCAGGAACAGTTATGAGGTCCAAGAAAAATCTGATGCCAAATTTAAAGATGAGGAGAGCAGCATTTCTGTCTGCTGTGCCTTAACCACCACCACAGCAAGGATGAACCACATGGTGCATTACATCAAGGCCCTGCAGCTGCCTAGCCTCAATCTCCTGAGGGCAGCAGCAATGAGTAAAATACTTTTAAAAAAAAAAAAAATCTCCACACAGCACCAGCATGAGTCAGTGTTCTAATTCTCTGCCCTGTCCATCCAATCCATACTGCTGGCGTTTCTCTGGAAAGGGTATCCCACTCTAGGAACTGAGTCATGGTTGCTTTTCACAAACCTCCCACTCAGCTCAACATCTTCAAGCAGCCACAGTACAGAAAAGGTCTTCTAAATTTCAGTGTGCTTTCTGGGGACAAAAAAATAAATCCCAAGGAGAATTGGGCAGACTACAGATGAAAGGGCTACACTACATACATCTGGACCCCTGTGCCCTAGAAGTAGAGGTCAGCTGTGGACCTTTACACACAATTAGACCCCACAAAGTGCTTTTAACTGGGCTTTAGTTTTGTTGAGACACCACTGAGACATTCAGGCTGCAGATTAAGAAGGCAACAGGTATAGAAACCCCTAATTGCCATGCAGTTTACTCAACGTGTCTTGACAAAGGTTTATTAGCTCAAATATAGGCTAATTTGAGAATAATTTATAAATTACAGGCCAATGTAGACAGATAAGTGTGGGTGCTGCATCAGTGCTATGAGGAGCCAGAACTAAAAGCACCTGTCTCAGCCTGTGCAAGCAGATCCAAACATGATGTTTCTGGTCACCTTTCTTCAATTGAGAATGCTGCATGCAGCAGCACAAGGGCATTTGTGGCAAAGCCAGCTCTGGTTCAACAAATGAGTTTTGGCTCAGCTAAAGCTAATTCTTGCAAAGCCTTTTCATATGAGCCAGGCTGTGGGAAAGCAGGAAGCAGTGGAGACTGTATCCAACATGGACAGGTAGGTAGCAGAACTCCAGAAATCCAGCCCTGGCAAGACAGCGTGCTAAGCAGTTCCACAGGAGAAAGAACAGCCAGCTTTGACTTGGAGCCTTAACACCCTGCTAAAGCTTCACGTGATATAAACAACATCTCTGCACCATTTCTCACTGTGTTCTCTAATAGTAACATTATCCAAGCAGTAAACTACAATTATTCTGCTATATGGGGCCCCTAAACAACTCAATGGGGAAAAAACCAAATCCTCCCATCCCTTACATAAGAACACACCATTTTTTCTATTCCTGACCTCTGCTTTGTAGTTTCACAACATGAAAGACTGGAGAGGAATGGATGCCCTGGGTTAGGTATAATTTGCCTCTAATGCAGTACTTAAAAATCTCTTTTAGTAAGAGTGTATGTTAGCTTATTAACATCACAGCCTTTTCACTTTAAATTGTGTATTTAGTGCCTTTGCTGAAATGTATCATAGTTATGGGCACTAAAGCTTATATTAGTTACTTTATCCAAATTTACTGCAAAATGAAGTTGAGTTAGAACTCCAATTTAACCTGAAGCTGCACACAAAGTCCCTTGTATTTGCCTGAACTTAAGATTGCTTAGAATTTTATTGCTGCAAGATTTTATTGACTTTGAAGTGCAAACATAACTGTCGGCAAAGGGAAATAATATAGATTTTAATATAATTTCTACTGAAAGAAGTGTTAAAGTAATAACTCTGAGCAAATTTAGTATTTGGTAGACTGACAACTCCAGAGATAAGACTACACAAAAAACTCCACTCTCTGGAGGGGAGGCAAATGTACTTCTGAGGTTTGTTTGTTTGTCTTCTTTTAATCATAACATCAAAGTCATATTTTTTACTGGTGATGCCTACAGTAAGGCTTTACATCAATATTTGGGGTGTGCAAAAATGATCAGGAATAGGTGTGTTGTTGCCACTTGGTGACTTATCACTGATCTGCTTCTGTAAAGGTCCAAAGCTTCAGTCCTACACACCTTCAGTAGCAGTTCATGCTGTTTTAAGCAAATGTGTTTTTGTTTCTTACTCAAAACAGGAGGACATCTTACACCAACAGCATACCAACTCTGCCATGATTTCTATTGCTACTTTAAAATATGGCTGCAAGCAACAAATAGCTTCCTGCTCCAAAACAGGAGAAGTTCTGGTAAACTTGAATGCCTCAGGTGCAAGTCTCAAGGACCTATTTCACCAGGCAAGCTCTGAGAAATAAAATAATCCTCGTGACAGAAACACAGGACAGTGCATGCACACTGAACATTATTAGCCAGACATTGTTACTTGTGTTTTACCTGTTTTCCATTATTTTGTGTTTATCATTTTCATAATTTAGTATCATTCCCTTCTTATGTCTGTTCCCACGTCAATTCTCACCACCTTCCTTTTTCCACTACATTTTTTCTCCTAAACACAATTTTTATATCCTCTCCCTCCCTAAAGCAGTCCATTTCTTTTCAGTTCCTACTGAGGAAATCTTGTACTCACCTGTTTTCTGTAAGCAGGTACTTAAAATTGTTCTACCCCAAAGCTATGAAGAGAAATCCCACAACAGACAATATAAACTGGTTGTGGTCAAACTCTGCTGAGTCACTGACAGGAATGTGCAATTCAGACAAAATTAATCTGGATCTGTGAGGACCATGCTATCATCCCAATCTCCAGGTGTCCTGGGTTGACTATATGATGCTTTTATCCACAATTGTCTCATTCTCTTTATGTTGAATAATAAGTTTGTACCTTTAAGAGTGTTCCAGAGAGTGAAGGGGGGGAGAGAAG
The DNA here is from genome assembly GCF_028769735.1 of Zonotrichia leucophrys gambelii. Lineage (NCBI taxonomy): Eukaryota > Metazoa > Chordata > Aves > Passeriformes > Passerellidae > Zonotrichia > Zonotrichia leucophrys. Next base: position 31,761,773 of record NC_088200.1, on the reverse strand, counting down.
AAGCGCGGGGTTGTTTTCAGACACTGCACTCCTCCTTCACATTCCTGCTCCTGACTGTGCTGTCTGCAGATGGAAGACAGCAGGACAGAGCTCTCCTTTGCTCTTAGTTAATTTTAGCTGTCTGAGGCAAAGAAGTTCCCGGGACTGTTTTTTTTCCTTTTTCTTTGGACCTCTTGAAATTGCTCTGGACTGAACATCCAGGAGAGCACTGGCAGCTGCAGCTGTGGCCCACCGGGCCGGGCCTGGCCTAAGACAACTCCAGCACCGGAGGGACTGATCAGAGACTGAGTGAGCTGAGCTTCAACCCGGGGTTTTCTCAGTTTGTCTCTTTTTAGAGTGGCAAGGGGTCTCATTGTTTGATATTGTTTTGGTTTTATTGTTTAATAAACAGGGGTTTTTTCCACCTTTCTCCAAGGAGGTATTTTTCCAGTTGGGAAAAACCAATTGGACCAGTTGGGGGGAGGGGCCGATTGGATCTGCTTTTCCCACCGGGGCTCCTTTGGGGGATTTATCCCCAAATTTGCTCTAAACCTGGACACCAGACCAGGGGGAATCAGCTTAAAAATTCAGTAAGTACAAAGGTACACCTCTAATTTTAGAACCATAGAATTATAAAATGGCTTGGGTTGCAAGTGACATCAAAAATTACTTAGTTCCAACCCCCTTCCATGGACATAGACACCTTCCACTAGACCTGGTTACTCAAAGCTCCATCCAGACAGGCCTTGAACACTTCCATGGATGGGGTATCCACCACTCCTCTGAGCAACCTGTTTCACCACCCTCATAGCAAAGAATTTCTTCCTAATATCTAATATGAACCTACCCTATTTTAGTATAAACATATTTTCCCTTGTCCTTTGACTACATGAGCACATTTCTCTTCATCTCTCCTACAGGCTTCCTTTAGGTATTGGAAATCTCTGGTTAGGTCATCCTGAAGACTTCACTTTTCCTGGCTGAACAATCCCAATCCTTTCCCCATAGGAGAAGTTCTCTATTCCTCTAATAAACTCTGTGGCCTCCTCTGGAGGTGTTCCAACAGATCCATGTGTCCCTCCTGTGCTGTGCCCCCAGAGCTGATGCAGCCCTGCAGGTGGGGTCTCAGCAGAGCAGAGCAGAGCAGAGGGGCAGAATCCCCTCCCTGCCCTGCTGCCCACCCTGTTCTGGATGCAGCCCAGGACACGTGTGGCTCTCTGGGCTGGCAGTGCCATGGCTGGGCCATGTGCAGCCTCTCAGCCACAGCACTCCCAAGCCCTTCTGGGCAGGGCTGCTGGGATCTGCCCATCCCCAGCCTGGACTGATACCGGGGTTTGCCCTGACCCAGGTACAGCACCAGCACTTCGTCTTGAGGTTCGCGTGAGCCACTTCTCCAGCTTGTCCAGGTCCCTCTGGATGACAGCCCATCCTTCAGGTATGTCAACAGCACCACTTGGGGTCATCTGCAAATCTGCTGAGGGTGCACTTGACTCCTCTATGCCATTTAAGAAGATATTAAATAACACTTGTCCCAGTACAAACCTCTGATGGTCACCATTTTTCACAGATGTCCATTGGGACTGAGCAGCTGACCACTACCCAGTGGGTCCGACTAATTCCTTATCCACCAAACACCCCACCTATTAAATTCTTCTCTCCAGCTTAGAAGGACATTGTGAGGGACTGTGTCAAAAGCTTTACAGAAGTCCAGATTAATTACATCCAAAGCCCTCCCCTTTTCCACTGATGTGGAAAAGTCACTCCATCATAGAAGGGCATTGGGTTGGTCAGGGAGGACTTGCCCTCGGTGAAGCTAAGCTGGATGTCCTGAATCACCTCTCTGTCCTCCATGTACCTTAGCACAGCTTCCAGGATAATCTGTTCCGTCATCTTCCCAGGCACAAAAGTGAGGCTGACAGGTTGGCAGGTCCCAGAGTCTTCCTTTCTACCCTCTCCTAAGATTGGTACCATGTTTTCCTTTTTCTAGTCACGTGGGGCTTCATCTGACTGCCATCACTATCTTCCTCAAGTGCCAGTTGAAGCAAACACAGAATATTTCTGGAAGCCTGAGAAAACCTTTTCAATTTCTACCTACCGGTTCAGTCTTCCAAGATGTAGTGCCAACAGAATTCTCTAATGCCATTGAGTTTTATTTAGTTGCAGCCTATGACTAATTTGCATGTTCTATATGCCTGTAAAGGTAATGCAGTATATTAACAATGACCTAAGAAATACACATTGAAGATAACTCTGTTTAAGGAAAAAAAATGCGCTTTTGAATCTGGTAAATAGAATAGGAAAATGCCTAACATGGTGGTCAATTAGGAGCAGCATCCCGGAATCCTTCACAATAAAAAGAGGTTAAAAATAAAGTATAGAAACAGAACAGCCTCTGATATGGTCTGCTAGGTCTAAGAGTTTTGTACTACTCTAATGTTACTTCAAAATAGTGAAGAAGTAATTTATCACACAAAAACGAATAAGTTTCTAAAGCCGGTTTCTGTCATTATTTTTCTGTTTACAAACTGATTTTGCATAAAGTGCAAATAAAAATAATTCCACTCATTGCCTATGGGCAATAAGACATTAAAGACTTCATTATATTTTTGATGCTTAACTCCCACTTATATGCTCATATATTAAAACAAGAACCTTAAACTCCAGAGATCATGTTGTCATGAAAAACAGCCAACATTCCCATCTCAAATTAAGGTAAATATCTTCCTTGCTGTTTTACAAATGCGCCAAGCCAACATTGCTGGTTTTTGCTGAGATGCAATATGCTCATGGCATATGTGATATCTCCAAATTAATTCAGGGTTCATCTGTCTCCAGTTGTGCAAGTTCATCTTAAAAATGGGACAAAATGATTCTGTTCTTCATTTTTCAATCTCAGGACAGATTCCGTGAGCAAATTCAACCTTAGACATCACAAGATTGGATCATTCCTTCCACAACTAATTTGCCAGCTGTAGGTGTCAAGGCAGAAATTCTGCCTTTCCCCAAATTAGTCTTCCCTTTACAAGAAATCAAAATAAAACATCACCTCATCTCTTCTGAAGAGGTCCTCACCTCCTTTGGGTTTTGCTCCTGACATATCCTCATCGTAAAGGTTCAGATATTTCTCCTTCCTCATGACAGAGTACCTGTAAGACCCTTCCAGTCTGTAGAAATTCATATCCTCTTCTTATTATGGGTCCATCTAGCCTCTAACCCAAGTACTGGCCAGTACTCTGCTCTATGAACAATCCTGTTTCTTCTCCATGCCCAGTAACATTGGGATCCACTGAGTTTCACCATTTTATCTTCCTTGAGAGAATTTGCCCCTAAACACACTCCACAGATAGAGACTGTCAAATTTTGAGGGATCTTAGCAGTATGTATGGATACCCAACAAGAGAGATGAAGAAAAGGGAGCTGAGTTCCTCTTAGGCATGCTCACTCACAGCACAAGAGGCAGTGGACAAAAACTGAAACATGTAATTTTGTTTGAGCACAAGATGCGAGCGTGGTCAAAGAGGCTGCCCAGCAGGCTGTGGAGCCCTCATCTGTGGAGGTACTCAAGAACCAACGGGACATGAGTCTAGGCAATCTGCTGCAGCTGACTGTCTTTACCAGGAGAGTAAACTATGTGACCTCAAGATAATATTCCAACCTACACAATTCTGTGAAATCTCATTTCCAGCTGTGTGAACTTGTTCGAATGCTCTTCCTCAACAATGGGACCCTCTAGATTTCCATTTCTAGATTTCCATTTCACAAACCCCAAGCAAAACATGACACACAAGGGCTGATTGAACCATCTGTCACAAGGCAGATCAGCATTTTCCAGCTCTAGACCTTCATCCATCTTTGTGTTGCTACTCGTGTTGGTTCTACGTAGCCTGATTTTGGTACTGGGTGGGGGGGGTTGGCAGAGAGTTGGCTTCTCTGAGAAACTGCCAGAAGCTTCCACCATGTCCAGCAGAGTCAATCCCAGATGGCTCTGAGGACGGACATGTTGCTGGCCAAGGCTGGGCCAGTTAGAGATGATGGCAACACCTCTATGATAACATATTTAAGAAAACAAAACAAAAGTAGTGGTTCGGTTTTAATTCCAGTCAGACAAGAGGAGGAGTTGAGAATATGTGATGGAAACTTGAAGACACCAAGGCCAGCGGAGAAGGAGGGGTAGGAGGTGCTCCAGGTGCTGGAGCCAAGATTCCCCTGCGGGCTGGGGTGAGAGCACGGTGAAGCAGCTGTGCCCCTGCAGCTGATGGGGACCCATGGAAGAGGCAGTGATCCGCCTGCAGCCCATGCAGGAGGTGCCCACACCAGAGCAGGTGGTTGCCTGGAAGAGGCTGTGGTCCCGTGGGAGACTCTATGGAGAGAGACGGCCCTGCTTCCAGGCTGGAGCAGCCTGTCCTTGGAGGACTGCACCCTGTGGAAGTGACCCTTGCCACAGCAGTTTTGGGAGGACTGTCTGCCCAGGAGGGGAGGGAGGGACTCAGGTTGCAGCAGTTTTGACAGAACTGCTGGTCTTGAGATTAGAAGGTGCTGCTTGTGAGGTTGGAAGGAACCACACTGGAGAAATTCACAGACAACTCTGTCCTGTGGGTGGGACCCCACGGTGCAACAGGGGAAGGACTCCTCTTCCTGAGCAGCGGAAGAAAACTTCAGGTGAGGGACTGACCAAACTCTCATGCCCGGTCTCTCTGCACTGCTGGTGGGAAGGAGGGAGGGTGTGGGGGAAGAAAAAGTGTTTTCAAGGGCTTATTTTATTTCTCATTATCCTCCGATTTTGTTAGTAATAAACTCACTTTGTACTTCTAACTTGAGCCTGTTTTGCCCTTGGAGTGTTTTCTCCAGTCCTTAACTCATGAAGCCTTCGTTAAATTTTTCACTCCTCTGCCCTGCTGTGGCAGTCTGGCCAGGGACAACCTGCAACACTAAGTCACCCTGCTCAGTAACATTCTTGCCATTTCTATTTCACTGGCAGTTTTTTTCATCAGTGCTCCTAAACCATCCATAAAGTTTGATAAAACTCAGTCCTGATACAGAAACTATGTGGAATCTCTCTTCAGCCAGGCTGAAAATGGCTTGTTCACTCTCTTCATTACTGCCTGTTACTTGGAAGTTAGCATTTCACATCTGACTGTACCACCAGCCAGCCTCCCCAGGAGCCTCTGTGCTGCAGCCTTCCGAAAGACCAACTCCTCTCATTCAGCTGTGTGTTTGACACTGTGCTTGCAGAATCTCAAGAAAGAGGCTGAGATAAATTTGTTGATTTCTTCACAAGTACTTCACGAGGTGGAGGATGAAAAGGAACTTCGGTGGCGCAGAACAATTCTGTTTGCAGGGCTCTCGGATCGATTCTCAGGAGAGAGACAATAATGCATCAAAATGTTTCAACAAATGAGTACTGCTAGCAGCAAAAAACCTAGATGAGGACTCTTGGGATCTGGGGTCTACCCACACATGAGGCATTACAGTATCATTAAATAAAATTATTAAATAGCTTTAAAGCCAGATAGGCGAATATGGGACTAACCACTTCCTTCACCCACAGCTGTTGGACAAACCAATCTGCATCTTTTATTCCTCACCAGAGTGCTTAACAGCCAGCATACAAGAATTTCATTTATGTATTTAAGAACTGAAAAACACAAGTGCTTGTGAAACAGCAGGCACTTGTTACAGATGTAGTAAACCAAAAAGCTACACCTGGTAGTGTAAAGTGTGGGGAAATACAGGGCAGAGTATTTCAACAGCTGAAATAAGTGAAAAGCTGTTTGCGCATGTAGTTTACGTCTGTAAGCTTCCTTGCATACCTGCACAATGTTTAAAGTTGGGTTGGTGAAGCCTCAGGGTGAAGGTATAGTTAAGTCTCTATTCCCTTAAAGGCTCAGTTAGTTAGTCAGCAGTCACTCCCACAATCCAGATGTATAAGAATTATGAGTTTTTCTCAGTAACCTATAAAAATTCTGTAAGTTATCTTTGTCATTTTAGTTTTAAAAAATCAAATTGCAACAATTAATACATAGATCATTTGGCATTAAAATAAAGACTATTTGGTTAAAATACTTTTGAAATTACTCATGCTGTATTTTCCAAACACTGCCATGCAACAAAATAATGTGTACGCTTTCTCTGCTCAGAATTTACCTATCAGCAATTTCCATTTTTCAAGGTGGTAAGTTATTGGGCATTTGTCTATATTGTATGACTGATTCAAGTGTTCCCTGAAAACTGAGGAAATATTCTAAGTTTAAACCACAACTACCGTCTATTGGACAGGCCCCACAACGTTCTGCTACTTTCTCTGATTACCACCAAATATTGTGCTGGTGCAAATATTAAAAAAAACAATACATCTCCTGGGTCAAATATTCGCGTCACCGAAACATTTTCTGTCCATTTCTACATGCTGCTTTAATAACCACTTTTGCTGGTTAAAATTCCAGTGGGAGGGGTTGAAAACCTGCAGTCACAGTAAACATGATTGATTTTTTCTCATCATTTTAAGCAGTATCTCTTTATTAGCACTACACTCCATTATAGAATTGGATATGTTTTTGAGAGATTACTCTAACAACTGAAAACTTTCATACTACCTGAACCAATATGCACATTCAGCAAAATGTTTTATCTATGAGTATTTATTGTCAACGTTTTGGGCTTTTCACAGGTTTAGAAGTGACAGCCTGACATCAAAATGTGCTGGTATTTTATTAAAAGCAGGTTAAGAAGTCTTAAAAAAGAGCGAAATACAGCATTAAACCTTAGGTCAAGTAATACGCTTCTTTTAAGCATTTTCCCTTCTTCAAAAATGGAATGAAAAGTCAACTGCTTGTACAACTCCAGCCCAGGTAAACTTCTTTGCCACCTGCCAACATCTGCTGCTTACTTCAGAAATGACACACACCTTGATCTGGGTTGTGATTTTATTTCCTATAATCAACTACAAAGAGGCATGTTCTAGTTATGTTTATGTTTTGCTGGTGGAATTTCCTGGTTTGCAGCAAATCCTTTTAGTCATTTTCACTTCATTTTAGACCAAAACTGATCACCTATTCTTTGTAAATTTGAAAATTAACTCCTTCATAATCAGTATTTTCAAGCATGCCATATATATACCAGTTGATGCAGTAGTACACACAGCTTAACAAACAGCCCAGCCTGGTCATTATGAGGAGCAGAGCCTGTAACATTTGTAAGCATTACTTATGAATACCCAATTATATTTTTTAGGGGGTTGTCTCCACTCAATTAGATTTCATTTCCCCAAGGATCAGCAAAATATGTTATGAACAAGCCATTGAGCCTTATGAAATGTTTCTACAGAGGTAGTCAAATCTGACTACCTGGTGATTAGTCAGATTAATCACAGTCAGCAGTAAAATGGAAATTGTGTTAGCAATAATTTATTTTTTGAAGTGGCAGCATTGAAGCAAGACAACGAGTCTGAAGCAAGTAAATGAGTCTGAAGAGCCTTCAAAATGTGTATCTTAGTTACTAAGGTGCTGCTTGTTCTAAAAAGATGTGGCATGTTCAATATTCTAACACTATGAGCTGCAATTTAGGAGTTGTACTACACTAGAGCTTGGAATTGAATAAAAATGAAGGAAAGTCAAGCATACAAAACAGTATTTAGTATTAACTCCAAACTGGTATCTGTGTTAATATGATGTAAAGAAGCAATTTCATCATTGCCAAATCATCAGAGAGAAAACCATATCTTTTACAATTTTTAGCTATGACCTGTGATTCTGCTTAGGACTTCGGCCTTCACTCCAGATTCCTTGGCAGAACATGTCTGAACACCTGACTTTCCCTCCTGCAAGTCCTCTAAGACTTAGGAGGATCAAAATCATAGAGTAGTTTGGGTTGGAAGAGACCTTAAAACCATCTAGATCCAACCCCTCTATCATGGGTTGACACCTTCCACTAGACCAGGGTACTCAGAGTCCCATCTGAAACAGTCTCAGTTATTTAGAGAAAATACACGGGAAAAAGCTGATGAGTTAGCTGTGTATGCAAATATTTTGAGGAAAAAGAAGTAGACAGGAATGACCTGCTGTCCTAGGGTGACGTTATGATGTTTGTATCCCCAGTTGTCCACTCTGTTTATGCGGTGGGGAGAAGAAGGAGCATAGTTTTGTTATCGGCTGCACTCTCCCCCACAGTCTGCTGGAACACAGAACTCCACTGTTGTTGTCTGGGCGCGGACAAGGCAGAACACAGTGCTGCTTTTGCTTTTTAGCTAGTTAGTTTAGCTAGCTGAGGCAGTCCAAGCTTTCCCTGGATTGTTTTTCCTTCCCTTTTCTTGGAACCATTTGAACTTGCTCCAGACGAGGACATGGGGAGCACCGAGAGCTTGCACATTGTGGCCACTGGGGCCTACTCTGGGCAGTGGCCTTTCCCAGCACCGGAGGGATTGATAACAGAGCAAGGGCCCACAGCAGAGACTTTCTGAATTTATCATCTCTTCAGAGCAGTAAATGAGTTTTGTCGTCCAGTATTGTTAATTTTGTGTGCTGGGGAGTGCCTTGCCTGTTAAATAAGCAGGTTTTTTTTCCACGTCTCTCTGAGGAAATTTTTCTGAACCGGTTGGGGAGAGGGGCCTTGTGGGTTGGCTTTCTGAGGGGCCTGTTTGGGAAGTTTTCACCCAAATTTGCCCTAAACCAGGACAGCTGCATGGCATGTTCTTCTCTGCCAGATCCCAGCACTTGCTCACAAATGAGGCAAAATACTCCACCATTTCACTGCAGGGAGGGTGGGAGGCCACGGCCTCACTGCTGGCAAGGCAAAGGCACTGTGAGAACATAAGACCATGCTCACAGGTTATCCAACCTGAAAACATCCTTGGAAGTTAGTCCAGTTGTATTTTACATGAGACAAACACCTCAACTATTAAACAGAAGTAAGTTACAGCTTGGATAAATTTAGTTTCTGAAGCTGAAAAAGATTTAACAGATTGCAAAGACAGCACATGAGTTATTAACACTTCAGTTAGGCCAGGGGCCTAAAAATGGGCATCACTGATACAGCAAAGCTGATGTTTTGAAGATTGAAACAGCAGAATTAGTCCTCTCATTTAACTCTTATCAGAAGCAGAAAGTTTTTCTTCACCTTAATCATCGCCTTTTCTGAAAAGTAAACTGATAGCATTTTTAAGTATTCAGTGTGCCATAGGAAAAAAACCCACCCCAACTGAAATTACTTTTGCCTTGAAAATCAAAGCCCAGAATACAAGAGAATCCAAGATCCTTCCTCAGGAGAATTTCAGAAACTGTACTTTACTGCTTTGGCATCAGGCTAATTGCTATATTTGGTTTCCGTTCTTTCCCTAGAGACTAAAGTTAAAAATTTCACTATCAAATTGAAAAAGGGCTATAGCTTGCTGCAGTTATAACCCATATTCTTCCAGTGAAAATTTAATCCTATGTCTAAGGGTTTAATATATAATGATTGTATGTAATAGTTTTTCTGCTGTTTCAAGCTGAAATTTCTCCACTTTGTGTACTAGATTGTTTATGGCTGCAGATAGTCACTTGTTTGGCATTGTGCTCATTGACAATGGCTGTCATATAAAGAGTTATGATAACGATGATTGTTTTCAATTATAGTCCAAGCCTCAGAGAAATATCTTCCAAGATCACAAGTCAAACACCTAGTAACAAATTTAACTTGTTCCCTAATGCATATGAAATTGAACACGTGCACTATACAAAGACACTACTCAGAAAGTTAATCACAACTTCTTGTGCTGTTATTAGCTGAAAGTACATCCATCAGCCTTGACAGGGTCTCAGCCACCATCGTGCATTAACATAAACTGCAGTTAACACTCCACCACATGAGGTAACAGGGGTGGAAGTGCTCTGAGAATGATGCAGGAAGGCCTGCCTCAGCCAGGATGAGAGACCTGACCTGTGAGAAGCTGCATGTGGAGCAGGGTGGCTTGGCCACAGAGCAGAGAGCAGCCTTTAGGCCAGGGCTGGACTACAGCAGTAGGACCTGCCTCCCTTGAAACTCCAGGGAGCGCCATTCGGCACAGCACAAGAGATTCTGCAGAACAGTGCAGGGGCAGCAGTACTGCTTGCTGCCAGGACGTGTTTCTGTACACCAGGCCATCATTCCAGGCGGGGTCAAAGCTAGCAAAGATGACCAGATCTGCACAGATTTTATACTGAGCTAAAAGCTTGGGGTGTCTGCAGATTAACTGTGCAACAAATCTAAACACAGTCAAAAGCTGCCAGGTTCTGGTAACTGTGGTTCCCAACTGAATGGGACCATCAGCACACTGAGTCTCCTCCCTTGCAAGTACCAAATGTAACCAGATAAACCTCTTAATTATGAGATGATGATGGTGGATGATTGAGGAAATGACAAACCTATAACATACAAACAAAGAATAGCAATTCTTCTGGTAAACCTCCCTATGCTAAGCTAAAAGGCAGGAAACAACGAGCTGAGTTCTCACACAACTTCTCCTGACAGATGCTGGCAGCAGGGGACAGGGGAGGTTTCACATTTAGAACTGTAAGAGCCCAGTCTCTGATACTAATGCCAAAGGAGGAGAGAAAGATGAGCCTTCCTCTACAATCTGAGAGATGGTTTCAAGAGAGATTATTCCAAAAAGATCAGTAAAAAAGGCTCATATTTTTAAAAGCATCTGGTAATCTAGTAAGATTGTCAAAAGCTTGTAGGTGTCTTTAAACAGCTAATCTCCTCTGAAAAAAAAATCTTATTTAATAGCTGAATCATCCCTTAGTGAGGCAAAGTTAACTTCAACTTTAAAGGTGGAAGATCAGTACTTAAAAGGAAAAAATCTGAAAATGGAAATCAGATTTTTCCTCCCACTCCTACGTGCAAGGTGCAAAAGACAAAGGCACATAGAAAGGAGGAGCTTTACTTTGCAGGTAACTAATAAATAATTGAAAGTGAGCCTCTTGTTTGTAAATAGTTGTTATAACTGTGACCATTTTGGCTTAAACATTTTAGCAACAATTCTGAAGTATCCTCATGACATGTCTTTGATGAAAAAACAGAAAGAATTGAGATACTGTACATTGTAATCTTAAGTAGTCCAGGTATGGCCACAAATTAACTAGAATTAATTGCTCATCTACCTCTGGTGAGTTTCTTTGTGTTATGACAGCTAAAAGTGAAACAGAAGGAACTCAAGAAATTAATTTCTTGGTAACAGAAAAAAAGAAAACTTGGTGATAAAAATGAAAACTCACATCTTCAGACAGAAATATATACTGATTTCTCTAACAATTTGAACACAATTTAAGTGTTACAATCAAAGTTTTTTTTCTCTGAGACAATCAACTCAAATGGGAATTATTTTTCTCTCATGAAGGAATATTTCTGTTTACAGTCTTACAGCTTTCTAAATCCTTCTGTTCGTAAGGTTCAACATACAGTCTAAAAAAGGCAATAGAAAGGGATAAAGTTACAGATCTGCAGTATTAAAGGAAACAGCTCCTGATACTGAATTATAGTGCTGAATTAACAGATGCTTCCCTTCAATATATATTAGTAAGTTCCTTCAGACTGCTGACTTTATGATGTACCTTTGTGAACCAATAGCATGGTAAAGGGTATCAAAAATTGGTACTACCTAGGGCAGCATATACCATGTTAGGAATCAGAAATGTTAGCTTAATGATAGAAGCCTTAATTAACCTTTTGTCATTAAAAAAAAAAAAATCAAAATAGCATAGTTTAGGAGCAACAGCAGAAACTTTTTTTATTCTTTTGTATCAAGTTATTTTCTCCTTTAATTAGACTCATCCATAAAAGACCCAAGGCTAGAGTTCTTTCATATTTTTGAAATATAAATTTGACATAAAAAATCTTTTTTCTGCTTATTTAAAAGCCTTGTAAAAATTCTTGTAGCTGGGCCACTATTTCTGTATCCACGGTTTCCATAAGGGCGTGAAAACCTTGTTCTCCCAGTAATTCCTGCTGTGCCTTTAACTTCTCATAGACGAACTGCTGCAGTGACACGGCGTGCACTGGGTCCTTCAGCGCAAGCTGTGGAAAATATGCAAAATAAAAACAGATAACAATGCAAAAAAATTACTATACGACTTACACATTTTGATTATAACCCCAGCTCAAGAAAAAAATCTACTTTTATTTTTTTCATATTTACTTGAGAAACAAGAGGAAACACTAGTGCAAAACAAAGATCAAATTAATAATTATCAAGGCAGATATCAGTTTTAAACTATTTGAAACAGTGTCAAATCATGAGTCTTACACTTTGCTCTAAGGTTTAATGCTTTTATAAGATAAAATAATTTCAAAGTTACTTTATTAGTTACTGATGAATGGGGTTCCTGTAACTCCTAAAAATCAGATCAGATCTTATCAAGGACTTTATAATGATGGCATGCACTATGGTCAGTTTTATTTTATTAGTAAGAAAACAAAACACCGAAAAAGTCAAACTTGTTTAAATAATATAACAAACAAAATAAACTGTCCACATGTATAAAGAATGGCCACACTTCAGTACTGATACCTGTAGACCTCAAAAATCTAGCTGGATTATACAATTTTCTTTTGGCAGGGAAAGACAGGATATTTGTTACTATTTTCCCACATTAGCTGCCTTTTAATAGCAAAAATAGGTAAAAGAAGGAGCTACATTGACAGAGGATGTACTGCTAATTTTAGTGTCAGCAGACATATGGCCAGGCTCAGGGCACTGACAGTTATGCCACATTTGTCCCTCAGTCCACCAGGCTGGGAAGAAGGGGATGGGAGATGGGGACACCTGGTGCTTGCTGTATCAAAGAAGTAGGATGTTGAAATTAATGGCAATTAATGAAGACCTGTGGTCTGTTCATCTTAGTGTCAAACCCAAACAACACTACTGTTTATGCTGGAAGGCAAACTATATAAACTATTTTGCTGTTTCAAGGTAAGACTTGATAATTTTATTTCCTATGATTACCATAACACTATTTAGAAAGGGGAAGTAAGTGCAGTAACACTTTGGTACTCTGTAGGAGGATTTTTTTTCAGTAAATGTAATTTGAATCTGTAGAATATAATAGACTTTTTTAACAAAATTTCTAAATCACAACTAATCTAATCAATATTTGCCGAAGTCAGTAGCATTTTTTTCCTGCCGTGCCAGGCAAAGAATCTGCCAGTTTCTGAATGATTTGCATTTGTTCACCTAAAACTGTAATTTGGGACATATAGTGCACTTACATGTAGTTTCTCTAAGTTCATAGCTCTGAACAGTCATGCATAAAATTACTCTAGGAAAGACTGCACAGAAAAACAGGTATTTAAATACAAGTGTTCTCATCCTTGTGACCCTGACCAAAACCACTATAGACATTGCCAATGCATTTTTCTCCATTCCTCTGGCAGCAGAATGCAGGCCTCAGTTTGCCTTCACATGGAGGGGAGTGCAGTACACCTGGAACCGATTGCCCCAGGGGTGGAAGCACAGCCCCACCATCTGCCATGGACTGATCCAGGCTGCACTAGAAAAGGGTGAGGCTCCAGAACATCTGCAGTATATTGATGACATCATTGTGTGGGGGAACACAGCTGCGGAAGTGTTCGAGAAAGGGAAGGAAATGGCTGGTTTTGCCATTAAAAAGAGCAAAGTAAAGGGACCAGCTCGTGAGATTCAATTCCTGGGAGTGAAGTGCCAAGACGGACGGCGTCAGATTCCTACAGATGTCATCAACAAGATCACAGCAATGTCTCCACCCACCAATAAGAAAGAGACACAAGCTTTCTTGGGTGCAATAGGTTTTTGGAGGATGCATATTCCTGAGTACAGTCAGATCGTGAGCCCTCTCTACCTGGTCACCCGCAAGAACAATTTCCAGTGGGGCCCTGAGCAGCAACAGGCCTTTGTCCAGATCAAGCAGGAGATTGCTCATGCAGTAGCCCTTGGCCCAGTCAGGACAGGACCAGAGGTGAAGAATGTGCTCTACTCTGCAGCTGGGAACCATGGCTTGTCCTGGAGCCTTTGGCAGAAGGTGCCTGAGGAGACTCGGGGTCGACCACTGGGATTTTGGAGTCGAAGCTACAGAGGGTCTGAAGCCAACTATACTCCAACAGAGAAAGAAATCCTGGCTGCCTATGAAGGAGTCCAGGCTGCTTCGGAGGTAATAGGCACTGAAGCACAACTCCTCCTGGCACCCCGACTACCCGTGCTGGGGTGGATGTTCAAAGGCAAGGTTCCTTCCACTCACCATGCCACCAGTGCTACATGGAGCAAGTGGATTGCTCTCATCACTCAGCGCACCCGTATAGGTAAACTGAATCGCCCTGGGATTTTGGAGGTAATTACAAATTGGCCTGAAGGTGAGAATTTTGGTGTCACAAATGAAGAGGAACAAGAACCAGTAACACGTGCTGAAGAGGCTCCTTCCTATAACCAACTGCCCCCAGAGGAAACACGCTACGCTCTTTTCACTGACGGTTTCTGTCGCATTGTAGGGATGAACTGGAAGTGGAAAACAGCCGTATGGAGCCCCACACGACAGGTTGCACAAGCTACCGAAGGAGAAGGTGGATCAAGCCAATTTGCTGAACTCAAGGCTGTTCAACTGGCCCTAGACATTGCTGAGAGAGAAAAGTGGCCAAAGCTCTACCTCTACACTGATTCATAGATGGTAGCCAATGCCCTGTGGGGATGGCTGGAGAGGTGGAAAAAGGCTAACTGGCAACGTAGAGGGAAACCAATTTGGGCTGCTGGTGAGTGGAAAAACATTGCCACCAGGGTAGGGAGGCTACCTGTGAAAGTCCGCCATGTAGATGCCCATGTACCCAAGAGTAGGGCCACGGAGGAACACCAAAACAATGAGCAGGTAGACCAAGCTGCAAAGATAGGGGTGTCCAAAATAGACCTAGATTGGGAACATAAGGGAGAGTTATTCCTAGCTCGATGGGCCCATGATGCCTCAGGCCACCAGGGCAGAGATGCCACCTATAAGTGGGCACGAGACCGAGGGGTGGATCTAACCATGGACAGTATTTCTCAGGTTATCCATGACTGTGAGACGTGTGCTGCCATCAAGCAGGCCAAGCGAGTGAAGCCCCTCTGGTACGGTGGGCGGTGGTCCAAGTACAAGTATGGGGAGGCCTGGCAGATTGACTCCATCACACTGCCCCAGACACGCCAGGGCAAGCGCTACGTGCTGACCATGGTGGAGGCCACCACTGGATGGTTGGAAACCTACCCTGTGTCTCATGCTACAGCCTGGAACACCATCCTGGGCCTTGAAAAGCAGGTTCTGTGGACACATGGCACCCCTGAGAGGATCGAGTCCGACAACAGGACTCATTTCAAGAACAGCCTTATCAACACCTGGGCTAGGGAACATGGCATTGAGTGGGTGTACCATATCCCCTACCATGCACCAGCTGCAGGAAAAGTGGAGAGGTACAATGGACTACTAAAAACCCAGTTGAAAGCTCTGGGTGGGGGATCTTTCAAGAATTGGGAGCAGCATCTGGCAAAAGCCACCTGGTTAGTTAACACCCAAGGTTCCATCAACCGAGCAGGTCTTGCCCAGTCTGAGTCCCTGAATGTAATAGAAGGGGACAAAGTCCCAGTGGTACATATCAGAGGTTTGTTAGGGAAGACTATGTGGATCAATTCTGCCTCGAGTACAGACAAACCCATTCGTGGGGTTGTCTTTGCTCAGGGACCAGGTTGCACGTGGTGGATAATGCAAAGAGATGGAACAACACGATGTGTACCTCAGGGAGATCTGATTGTGGGGTAAGAATGATATGGGGATAAGGGGTGGAATGTCCTGGGGTGATGTTATGATGCTTGTATATCCCCATTCATCTGTTCTGTCCCTTTAAGACCGGCTCTGAAGAGTGGAAGTTTTGTTTGGGTTTCTCTTATCAGGACACAGAGGAAAGCGGTACACAGAGCTGTTTTTTCACTTCCAGCTTCAGCTTGCTGCTTTTGCTTGCTCTCTTTTTCTGCTCTTGCTTCTGCTCTGCTTTCTGCCTCTGCTTATTAGCTAGCTCTAGCTAAACAGTCCACATTCCTTCCTGGACTGTTTCTCCTCTCCTGTTCCTGTGACCATCTCGAACCTGCTCCAGACTGGGACCCAGGAACACCGAAGGTTCGGCTGCAGCAGCTGCCCCAGCGCCGGAGGGACTGAGAACAGAGCAACCACCCCCCGAAAGAGACTTTCTGATTTTGTCATCTTTCTCAGAGCGGTGTCATCGGGTATTGTTCATTTTGTGTGCTGGGAGGTGCGGGGCCAGTCAAATAAACAGGTTCTTTCCACCTCTCTCCGAGGAATTTTTCCCGAACCGGTTGGGGGAAGGGGCCGTGTGGGTTTCGCTTTCTGGAGGGGCCCTCCTTTGCAGATTCTTTAACAAATTTGCCCTAAACCAGGACAACATGGATCTCTGCATCCCCAGGGACCTCCATGGC
The DNA here is from genome assembly GCF_028769735.1 of Zonotrichia leucophrys gambelii. NCBI lineage: Eukaryota > Metazoa > Chordata > Aves > Passeriformes > Passerellidae > Zonotrichia > Zonotrichia leucophrys. The sequence goes on along the minus strand of NC_088200.1, from coordinate 31,745,362 downwards.
TGCATGGCCACAGCTGCCTCACCATGGTCTGCACCAGGGGCTGCAGGGGAGCCTCAGCTCTGGTGCCTGGAACACCTCCTGCCTTTCCTTTCTCCCTGATCTCAGTGTCTGCAGATTTGTTGCTCTCACGTATCTCCTTGCTCCCTGGCTGCCTCACCGCTCAAAGCAGTAGCACTTGAAGCCAGTAAAGACTTCTGTAGTATAAGTAATGCTTGCTGCTACCATCTGTAAGTCAAATGTGACTTAAGAGTCTTCAGACTTAATTAAGGAGTTAATACACTAACTTGTTTTCATTCAGATAGTCATATCAAAAGTATTTCAAGTAAATAAAAGAGTTTCCTGCAACAAGAAGTTGATTTTCTTTTGCTCTACTTTTTTGAAACTAGTATTCAGAACTAACAAAACAAATGAAATAGTTTGATATAATGAGTTTGTCAACAATATTCAACAGACAGCTGCAGTCTTCACTGATTAAGCAAACAAAATCATAAGTTTGGAAGAACAGTAAGCATAGTTGGCGAAGGACTATATACTAAGTATGTATGCTGAGTTCCTAGGTGTGTGGCCATAGCTGAGTTATTGAAATGTGACTGATTCTGATAAGACAAAACAAATCTATCACACAGAGGTAGGAATGGGCCCAGGTAATGTTTTGTTTTTAATCCTGTTTCTAAAATCAAATGCTAGCTGTTGCTTTTGAAGCCATGATTAACAATTCTGATTATTATCTGACACTTCTGCTACTAGTGACCTGCCCAAAGGACCCGTACAATTTTGAAGTAAATAGCCAAGTGTTGTGTCTCAATTTCTGCACCATCTGCAATCCCATATATCTCACTATTTCAGTTGGGATTCAGAATGAATTTATAGCAAACATTCATAACAACTGCAGTTCACTTGCTTTCACAGCTGCAAGAAATTACATTAAAAAGAGTAAGAATACAGTGTATACTAAAGTTAGCTGAAAAAATGACAGTGTAGAAGGCTTAAGTGAGAAATATATCAGGAAAAATTAACTAAATATAAGAATGAAAAGACTAAAATAGGCAGCTGTTCTTACAAAGAAGGCTTGAAAGGAGAAAAACAAAGAATAATGCTCAGGAATCTAGAAACAGCAACCATGGAAATAGTTAAATTTAGACTATGAGATTCAAAACGAAAATGAAGCTTTGACGTTCATGTATGATAATTTATTCTCTGTAAACTTTACAAGGAAACAAAGGCTGAAAAGGTGTTTAAGCTTAACGTTAAAGAGAAGACGAGGAACAAAGCTCAAGCAATTCTTTAGGGAAAAAAGGAAAGTGACATGCAAAGGAAGACATATGTAAGGGAAGATAGACACAAGGGAAGTAAATCAAGACCTTTGATGTGGTGCTTTTAGTTTGGTGAAGCTCCTCCTTATCCAAGCACATTTGTCATTATTCAAATGACAACTGATGTCATACTGCATGTCACCCCAGAACCGTCCCCTCACTGTAACTGTGCACATCGGCAGCATATTGGTATGTTGTATAATTTAATGATACAGCATAATTCAATGTGCCCCGCTTTTCATTTTGCCTGACATATCCACACTGAAGGTAATCCATCACAAATCTAACAAGTCTAAATTCCTCAACACATATCCAAACTATTGAACTGAACCTGCAACAGAAAACTTAACATCTGACACAATGTTATTAAAACTTTAGCCAGATAGCAATGTAGTCTGAGTACACTCAAAAGTAAAGAAAATTAACTTTTGCTTTTTACATCTGATTAACAAACAAAACATGTCTTTCTTCTCCTGTTGATCTATAGATATATCAATCCCTATTCATAACAATAACAATATACACATATATATCTATATTGAGAGATTATACAAAACCACAAAGAATAAATGTCACTGCGCAACAAACAGCTAGAATTTAAGCTCATAAGCAAGAAGGAAATTTAATAGAGTCTAGAGATGCTTTTAAGAGTAACAATTATAGAACTGTGTAGTACATTTTTAAGGACCACTGAAAATTACATTTCTGCATTCTGTTTAAATATGAAATTGCAAGACACTAGGAATTTCTCTTAAGGCATTTCTAATAGCAGAAGAATATGGAAAGGTTTACATTATTTTAAAAAATACATATATTATATTGCTTTTATATGTAAAAGAAAAGTTACACAAGTATACACTGGCTTCTTTGTAAGAGTTCTTCACACTAGAAAAAAAGTCTATGCAGGCACATTAATTCTTTTAAATATGAGAAATCTGGCCTGCCATGACATTTCAATAAAGTTGAGCTCTCTTCTTTTTTCAGTAAATTCCTTCTATATTGTGTTAGTATTGTAATACCCAGATTTTGTGGACAGATGATGTTTATTTTGATAACAGTTATGAAGATCCAAAAGGCAAGCAGAAGCCTAAGTGTTGTGGTTGCAATGTTTGGCAGTAAACTTCCTTTTTTGATTCAAAACATGAATTTTCCAAGAACAACAGATCAACCAAACCTAAAAAGAATTTAGTGTGACAGAAGTGCAGCACATAATCAGGTCTATGACTGAATAACAGATCTAAAACTTACAATTTTTTTCCTTTTGTCTTGTTCTGTGGGAGGTTCCTCATCTTCTGTAGCTTTGGGCTCTTCAAAATGAGACATTAACATGCAGCTAAAAATGGGAACAAGAAGAGTTTTAATATACATTATCATTAAAAATTATTTTAAAACACTTTTAAAAACACAGGACAGATAGAGGAGTTTGCTGAAAGTCAGGCAATCTGATCACAAGTAATTTTTTCCTGAGAACAGTGAATCTAAGGAAGCCTGGAATGCATGTTGTCTGTCACCTCCACCCATGTAACAATCTCAGTTATCCTTCATGTTTTAGCTTAAGTTGTGGGTTTAAATACATTTGTGCACATAGAAAACAGACTGCATGGCTTTAAAAAAAATACAGAAAACCTACTGTTCTTTAAAAAAAATTTCCACTCCTTTTCAAGAAAATGCCGTATACAAGCACTCTGTATATACAAAGTCATAGTGGCTAAACATATACAAAGATTGCAAAGATGTCTCATGGTATCCATATTTTTCTGTGAGATCTTTGTCATTATTCAAAAGGACCTGAAACTAGTAAGGACAGTGCTATCCTACAATAAAATCTGCAAGACACTGAACAAAGGTTTTAAACTCATTTTTTATGTGCCTCAAGTGGCAGGTACCCATATGTAAAATTAACAGCCATATTTTAACTTGTATTTTTGAAGTATAAAACCAGAAAATATGAAAAAAATTCAATTTAAAAGCCAGAGATTTTCCTGCCTGCTGAAATTATTTGAATGGACTTAATAAAGACATTAATGAAAGCTATCCAATAGAAAGTATGCCTTTCATTAACTTTATATGCTCTAAGCTGAAACATTAGACAAATATTCCACCATTTTATCAAATCTTTTCCTATAATTTCTGCCTTAAACCCCAAAACTATTTAAAAACAATCAGGTGATGACAACTTGCCACCATGTATCAGGTATGATTTAAGACACAAAGGACACATAATTCACATATTACAAAGAACCAAGACAGATGCAGATTATTGTTCATTTTCAGTCCTGCATTACTGTGCATTTTTAATTACTGCATTCCACTAGCATGTGAAATGCTCCATCAACTAAGATGAAGAACCCATTTTAATGTTACTAACATGAAAAAAGGTTGTGATCTTATGTGTTTTTATATGACTTTTTATGAAAATGTTCAGACTTATTCTGTTTACATATTTAGTTCTATTAACATGTACTTAGAGCTGTATGAAACACTTGCTAAACAGCATGACAAGCAGGGTCAAATACTAACACAGAAGCCATTTTTAATAAAGGCATTAGTTATTTTGCATATCTCCTCTGCTTACAAAGGGCTGCTTGCATCTCAGTTTATTAAAGGAAAAGGAGAAAAAACTGTCAATGTCAACATACAAGACTAAATTAACTTTTTCAGATCTTCATAAATTTTAGGTACCACAGAATCCCAAACACAAGGAGAGGAGAGAATAGAAGAAGAGATGGTGGCACAATTAGGAAAAATCTAAGTGTTGGTGAAACAAATCTAGAGCAAGGGAATGCTCCCCATTCCAGAAAATTTGAGCTTTGTAAATTTCTCTCATAATTATCCCAACAATGTGAAATATGAACTCTATGAAACCCAGCTAAGTGCAATCGCTTTGTAATATAAGACAGTGTAAACATTTCCATAGCCTGATTAAAATCCAATATAAATCTAAAAACTCGCAAGGCTTTTACTGCTTTCAAAATCTCACTGCTCTAACTACAGCAGTTTCTTTAAAATTCCAGTTTAAATGTATTCATTTGAAGAGGTTAAGTCACTTCAGCCATTGCCATCGTTTAACCTTTACAATCTTCCCTGTACATGTTTACCCCACTCTTCACCCTTCAGAGGCTAAAGTTCTATAGCATTTCAGCTTTGATCTCCCCTTGTTAAACATGCACATAATTTTATTTCCTGCACTGCAATATTTAGCTAATATGATAATCAGTGGACATCACATTATCTTTTTTCTGAACCAGATCAGGCTTAAGCCATTATTCTTTAGTTTGGAGAGCCACAACAGGGCACGTGATTTCAGATGACTGCTCTCACTTTACTTCTAAATGATGTCAAGATATATTAGGCAAAAGTCAAAATCTTTCAAACAGCTCTTTCAGAAACTGCCAATATAAATATGTCCTTGGTTGTGTGTGACTACATTTTATGAAGTAAAAACAATGCCCAGACTTCGGAAAAGTAGTGACAAATTCTACAAGCCTTCAGGTTTAAAATATGAAATTAACTAGGATAAAGTTGAGAACTATTTTCAATAAATACCAGCAAAGCAACATGCTTAGAAATAGAAGGGCTCTGAAAGGTTTTCTCTAATAGTAAACAAAACACAATGCCAGACATTGTGCATATTCCCAGACTTTGGACTTACGTCTTCTTTACTAAGAGTTTGGTGCAAGTACTTTGGCAAGAAATTCTTAGACATAGTTCAGGCTCAGTGTGAGTGTGGACTGCTCTGAACACACAGTTGTGTGCATACCATCAGTTTTAAGTGGAGAAGAACTAAATAATTGCATTCTGGCTGTTCTGTGCCACCTAGTTTCAGTGGCAGAGAACATCCCCTTAAGCAGTAAATTAATTAGCTCAGATAGAGTCTGTTCAATCACCATGTAATGATCTGAAAGAAAATGCTTGATTCTTTGCATCAGAGCATCAGTAAATTCTGTTATTACAACTCTCAATTTTAAAAGTAAGTAATCATTACAGAGACAAAAATGACATTAAGATGTCTGCCCAAAAAATATCTTACTATTCATTAGGTTGGCTTTTTTCCCCCCAGCTTTGATGGGCTCCAACCAGCAACCAGGGAACCATCAGAAGATGAATGAGTGTGGTGCTGGGTGGCAGAACACCACCAGGACACCTCCATCATCCACATTCCGGCCACAAGCAAGCTCCAACTCCTAGCCTGGGAAACTCTTGAGATATATTCTGTAGCAGTTACATGTGTTACATGGAACAAATGAAGAACTCTTCTTGTGGGATATGCTTCTAAGTTCTCCAGGCTGTGAAATATTGTACACTAGGTAAACTCACATGAAGTTCATGTCACATTCAAATAAACTCTGAACTACCTCTAAGCAAGGGTGGTCCCTATCAATACACAAGATTGTTATATTGAAATTTTAGATGCAGAAGTCAAATAAGCAAAAAGCAAATCTAAGCATATGAATGTTTTAAAACATCATTTAGTAGATAACTTAATGAACAATACAAAATTATACTATCATTTTAAGACCTCTGTCCCCATTGCAAATATTTTAAGACCAAAAGCTCCGTGTCTTCCTAAAACACTCACTCTTGAGAAAATAGATCTCTAACAAACATGTCTTAACTGCCTACAGAATTTTCAAATGAAAATACTTCATATAAAACAGTACTGCTACTGTTAAACCCTGTTTAAATTAGATTTTCCGCTTACTCTTTGTATGTTCCTGTTTCAGAATCTTCAGTCATAACATCATTCAGTCCTTCCACTGAAATGTTGATGATACCACAAAACTTATCTTGGATAACACTGTAAAAGAACAAAATTTACTTTGGATAACATTGGAAAAGAACAGGAAAGTGACTTAGCTAAAGGAACTGCACAGGAAATTTGCTCAATTGTGGAATACATTTATTGAGAGGTATTTTCCTTGCTTACTGCTTAGCTGAGCATGCTATCAAGCAACTAATTCAGTATATTGTTTAATTACAAAAAGGCTTCAAAATATACAAGAAACATTATTTTTAAATATAATAGAACTTAGTGTGCCACTGAAAACCTAAAAGTAATTGCAAATGAACAGAAGAAAATACGCATTAGCAATATCCTTCACATTAGGAGTCAAGAAACTGAGTGGGAAGGGCATGCTCCTGCCAGCAGGGAAGAGAGTAGTGGCTTCTACTCCCAAAACATTTAGGACTTTTCTACCATCACTCTTCAGTACATAAACCTACACAACCCCTTGAGCAATGGCTGCTTGTAAAGAAGGTACACTCTCCTACTTACCTGTATTTCTTCACTGTCCAGCTGACTGGGGAGTCAGCTCCCCAGAGTGAGTGGAAAAACCCTGCAACCAGTTCTGCAAGGAAGTCACTTTCCTGACTGTACACAGAAAGGACAATAGGATTTATCTGTTTAAACACAGACAGCTTCTGCCATTTTGACACATAAAGCTATTTAAGACTAATGCAAAAGGCTGGTAGATATCACTTGGGAGTTAAAAGACACGAGTACCTTTACTCAGCATGACCTGAGGGCTTGACTAGACAGGTCCACAATGCCCAAAATGACACTGAACACATTTACATGTGCCCCTGCCTTGAGAAAGGATGTGCTGCTAGGGAAAGGGCGCAGCAACAAGATCTCCCGTTGACGGACATAGTAGGGGACACCAGTTCCTCGCTAATGGAGAGCAGCCAGCTGCTGCTTCTGCTCCATTTCCTGCTACTGTGGATCTAACGCCAGAGACATGCTGCTGTAGAACATGGGTTCTCAGACTCCTACTCCATGAACTGCGAAAGCATGACGACAAAATGCAAGTGAAAACCTTGCAGCATGACGACAAACTGCAAGGGAAAAGATGTTCATCTCAGTAATACCTCCAGCTACATGCAGCAAAGAAAGAGAAAGGGCCAAACTGGTGATCATAAACTACAACCCTTTTCCTGGGACTTGCCACTGACTGATGCACCTTATTGCTCCCTGTTTGGAATTTCAGGCTTAATTCTCCCAAAAAGATGCTGCTGATGCTGCTCCCTAAGAGGCAGAGGCAGAAGCAGACACATTGCATTTATTTATAGGCATTGAACATGAACATATATTATACTTTGTAGTTGATAATTGTTTTAACACAGACAAATCTATTTCCTAATATTCTTTCATTTCCTTATTTGGGGTGAAAACTGAAGACATGGATGAACTGTAGCCCCTTACACAACAGCAATTTCTTTTGAAAAATTTCTTATCGGACACACAACATTGTATACATATGACAAAGAGTTAAATAACAATAGATACCTTAGAAAAAATGCTTACCACATTAGAATACTAAGCATAGAAAGTATTTCTTTTATGTTTGTTTTGATAAAACTGTAATCTCATTCATGATCCTTTCTTTCAAAGGGATTAGTTTTTGTTCCCTTTTTAAAATTCAGCTACTCTTGTATGCCAGAATCTGAAGTGTATTTTGCATCATCAGTCTTGAAACTCTTGAATTCCACACAATGAAAACTGACATGATTTCTACTGCCTGATTGCCAGTTATGTATTTTAAAAGACATTTAGTCCTTTGCCAACAGGCTTCCCCATTACATTCAGAACAGCAAAATGTTACATGTTGTGAGACAATCTGTTAGGTTCTGCAGACAGCAAGCAAACCACCTACTGACCTCACAGCACAGCTGAGAAAGTCAAGAGTGCCTCAGTCACCTGCACAATGAGCCCTCTGAGACAGAGCAGGTTTCTTCACCAAGTCAAAGGTCCTGCCTAGCACACCTCCATTAAGACTCTTTTGCCTCATCCTTGTTTTTGAAACACATCTCTAAGAATATGCCTAAACCAGTTAATATTTTCCAACATGAGTAAGGCTAGTATTCCCCAACAAGCTGCCCTCAGATTCACATCAATAGTAGATAGGAAGCATTCAATGGAGAAAAATGTGAACACTTCGAGCCCTGGAGAAGTAACACTGTTCTATTAAAAAATACAGGATGCTGTCCAATATCTGTATTATTTCTTCCTTCCAAGTTGCACGAATCCCAGAATGGACTGGGTTGAAAGTGAGGTCACCTAGTTCTGACTCTTGCTGCCATAGGCAGGTCACCTTCCAATGGACCAGGCTGCTCAAAGCCCCATCCAACCTGGCCTCAAACACTTTCAGGGAGGGAGCATCCACAGCTTCTCTGGGCAGCTCAGTGCTTCATGACCCTCACAGTAAGGAATTTCTCCCTAAAATCTAATCAAAACCTACTCTCACTTTTAAGTCATTCCCCCTTGTCCTATCACTACAGTTTCTGACGAACAGTCCCTCTCTGGCTCCCTTGCAGGCCCTTTCAGAGACTGGAAGTTTGAAGTCAGGTCTCCACACGACATTCTCTTCTCCAGGCTGAACAACCACAACTTTCTCAGCCTGTCTTCATAGGAGAGCGTTCCACTCCTCTCATCAACCTCGTGGTCCCTGGACTTGCTCCTGGAGTATCAGGTCCTTCTTACATTAAGGCCCAGAGCAGGATGCAGCACTCCAGCCATGGTCTCATCAGCACAGAGCAGCAAAAATATTGCTCTTGATAGTTACCACAAAAGCTCATAAGGAAATCACTGATTTCTTGGAAAGAATATTCCTACTTTAAGACATAAATGAGAAATAGTACTTCACTTCTTTAGTGTAAGATTCATGAGAGTGTTTTTGGGTTTTTTTAAGGAAAAAAAAGAACGTAGAGCACCTTTCAAAATGTAATTTACTTGCAGCTTTCAGTAAATACAATTCCTTTTCTTTGCTTTTTTCTCCCCTTTAAATGTGACATACAGTTTCTTTCTACCAAAGACCCACTGGAATATTTACCAAGTATGGAGCCATTAAACACTGTGACTATTCCTAGAACACAAGACACATGCTGGTGAAAAATAAAGATACTACAGACTCACGCTTTAAAAAAAGAAACCTCAAAGTTCAGTGGCAATATAAAATGCATCAGGCCTTATTTTCATAGATAAGAAAGCATGCCATGTCACTCAAAGTAATACCTTTTCAAAGAGACTAAAATTAGCCTACTTATTTAAAGAAATAATTAGAAAATTCATGAGTGGATACAAAGAAGACAAATGCTGCATTTAGATGAATTTTCAGAACAGAGCAGTTAATATGTTTCATACTAAAATCTTAAACCTGGAGGAAGGCACCATTTAAGCAGTTCCCCCATTGAATTGCATACAATCCAGATTAGCAATGCAACAAACAAAACCATCAGGCTACAACTACTTTTATATCTACCCAGTCTTCCTAAATTATTGGCACAAAAAATGTTTTGGTATGCAGCAAAAGTAAAAGGCTCACAATTGGGACTAAAACACTTCATAATCCAGTTTCAAAGATATAGGCACTACTTTTTTTTTTATTACAGAATGGATATTTTATGCTGCCTGTTAATAAAATTCACCTCACCAACAGAAAACAAATTTAGCATTCAGGGCAGCTTCCATAAGAACAATCTCAAAACTTCAAAACAGAAGTTTGCATAAGCTTTTAAATAAAAGAATAACGGCTTTGCAAAGGACAGAACAGATCCCATCTATTCTGAAAATAAAAAACATACTTTGCTTGGTTTTTTCATTCTGTTTTAATTTCTAATGCACACGGCTCTATGTACAATTTATTATCCTGAGGTTTTATGTGAAAATTCCTAATTTTTACTTCACTTACATAGCAAACTACTGGAGACAAAAGTCTGTCATCATGTTAAAACATGTCCTGACATATTTTTAGTGGTGCTTAAATAAAATGGATCCCATATCTACTTTGCATGTCCCTCAGAGAATGAGAAAAAAATCTGCATGAGAAAAGACTTTTTCAGAGATAAAAGAAGAGAAAACATTTTCTGCTTTTCTACATTCACCAGGATGATGCAAACACCAAGAAGAGTTTGATTTCATATCTTTACTAGTTTACATATTGAGCAAGTTAAATTCTTTTTTCTTATCTCTTTAGCCAAGGAAAGAGGTGGAGTGGGACAAGCAGAGATTACTCGGCACATACTGTAAGTGACCTAAATGATTATTACACACACACACACACCCACCCTTAGGAGCAGCACAGTTCTAGGGAGCTCCTAAAGCAGTGAAGTAGCAGCTAAGACAGTATTGCCAGGGGAGTCCTATGGCTGACCATAAACCTGATCTTCATGAAGCACCACTTTGCTTCACGAGGGCAGATTTCACTAAGGCTTCTAATAACTCCCTAGTGATTTTAATTGACATATGAACCACATGTGTGCAATTAAAGAGTTGGCTTCCTCAAGTGAACATTTAAATACAAAAGATACTGGCTGCTAAAGAAAGGCCTTTCCCTCACAACTGCATAATAAATCTCTCAGTGCCTTGTCAGTCTAATCCCTGTGTCAGCAAGCTGGTAATTCGAGGATATCTCCACTCCAAAGGATGGCTTTCAGTGGCTCTAACTCTCTGCTGCACAAACAGCTGTGACACCAGTTTCCTTTCATGTTCCCCCACTACAGATGGTGAGAGGCATACCTGGCAAACAACTCCCACAGCAGCTTGTCAGTGAAAAAGATGCACCTACAGAGAGAAGCTCTCATGCCTTTCTGCAAAGAGCAGCTGTGGAAATCAGAGCCTAAAATAACAGAGCTGCTCTATGCCAGATTTGAGAATTGAGAATTAGGTTTTTTCAGTTTTTAACCTTTGTGAATTACCAAAACTCCTCTGTAAAAAAGGCATAGCAGCATTTCTAGCAAGAGAAACTTAACTAGTTTCTACTGCATTTGAAGTCCACTATTTCTGAAGGCGTTCACATAAAATTAAAAATTTAAAAATATAGCACATAAAATTGCAGAACCTACTACGTGCAATCATTGATTGTGCAGTTGTTACTAAGTGAAAACAAAATTAATATTTATCACAACAAATTATGTAGGAGAGACAGAAGGTAACAAAAATGAGTTGAAGAGAAAGAGACTGCAGTGGATGAGCCTTTGGAAAAAGGTGCATAAATTACAGCCAGAGTTTTCCCTTCCTAAAAGCATTTGTCCATTATATTTAACATCTGATCCTAAGTTAGAAAATCATTTTAAAAAATAGTTTCTACTCAAGCAATACTAAACAGTTTAAGCTTTTGTCCAAGAAGCTGAATTGTGTGTTCCCTAGAAGTATTTGATCTATGACACAATAAACTACACACAAATACAATATTATTTCATTACACTAATAACAAACAATAATGAAGTCATACTTGCACTTTCACACCCACTCAGTGCAGTCAAGATTTCTATATGTCCTGGTAGTAGAAAATAGATTTTTTTTCCCCTGCTGGAAAAGAACTGCAGATGGACAAACAGGATGACTGGGATCTGCACAGCCCAGAGTTACAGCAGCAGGAAAGAGAGGAGAGAGAACAAGAATGCTGAGGGCAGCTCTGGCTCAGCTGGAGAATGCAACAGGCTCCAGGCTGGAGCCTGGAACAGCAATATGCTTCTACACAATTTAAATCAACACCACAGAGGAAAGTCTATAAAAGCATTGTTCCCCACTTTTCCTTGAGGAAAATGGTCTAGCTGTAAACTGTGTAACTTATAAACGTGGCCAAAATCTCTAGGGCACAGCCTGTACAAGAAAAACAGCATCTACAAAAATAAGTAGATTTTACAACATCGGACTATTTAGCACATAGTTTTATGACATTTAATTCCAGAAAAAAAATTGGAATTATTGAATTAACAGAAAAACAAAAATTGCAGACATTCAGGTTGAAAATAAAGCTACAGCATACTAGACATGCCCTGACAACAACATAACACTAACATTTGAAATAGAAATAAAAAGTTATATGCAAACTATAAAAGAAAATATCCCTATTTTGAAGATGAAGCTTTAACTAAGAATACATATCTTGACATGACACCTTCAAATAAAAACCAATATGTAAATGTTTTCAGCCATTAATTTAGCATTACATACTTACAGTGTAGTGTATTTCTTCAATTTGTACCTCTTATCTAGCTAAAAAGTCCCTAGGAAATATTACTACATAGATGACATAGATGATGATCTGTTATTGACGATAATTAACCAGCTCTATTACTTTAGACATAATAAATTTGGTCATCACACTTTGGTAAAATTCAACAGCATTTTGGTTTTCCTAACTCCAATTTAGGGTATTTCATAAAACCATATAGATACACACTAATAAAAATCACTTTAATATATACATTATACAGACTGAACACACTTTGTATATTACAATATGCTATAGATAGAATATGTATAGTTTGAAATTTTTCTCTTACTCAAGAATTTGAACATGCTAACTGTAAATGTGGAGGGTTTTCCCCTGTGCTTTATTTAATAGAGGAAGAGTATAAACTCTATTACAATAAACACATGAAACACTCTTTTCTGATTCCCCAAGATTTCTTGGCTTCGTGATCCTACTAAGAACTGATGTTTTGCTTGCTGCACAATAGCTATGGAATTTCTATAGGAACTTACATCATTAAGTATGGCAAAATAAATTAAACTGTACTTTATACTACATGTATACTTGAGCATAAGTGAAAAACTACTACAAACAGGGACCTAGGTTAATAAACTTATCCATGTTAGACTAAAATGACATATAATGAAATAATCAATAAATTTCAAAACATTCAGTAAGCAAATGTGGATGCAGAACCCAAATTGTGCTATTTTCCACAGTTCTATTAAGCAGTTGATTTTAATTCGTAGATGTATTTGTACAGAATTGAGCTCTTGATTTCTTGGCCTTTCATATCACAGTTAACACCAAATCAAATGAGATAAATTACAATGATGAATGTTCGAACAAGATGACCTGTGCCTGACTTTCTGATACTGTTCGCTTGAGCAGCCTTATTTGGTCCAGTTCTGAATGTTCCACTGATTTCCGAGTTAGAGACTGCACTGAGTCAGTTATGTTGTATCTGCCAGGCTGATAAAAGCCATAATATTCTATACTCTTTTCCCCTGAGTTTTCCAGCACCTTTAGTTTTTGCCTAAACTGAATAATTTTACAGGTTAAGAACAGGATAACAGCACAAGCCAGAATGAAAAAGGCTAGTAAAATATCAAAAGCTTGATTCAGCTTTTCAACCTGTTTTGTACAAATCTGGGTTGTTTTTACTGATACAGGAGAAGGATCTGTTGTAAACAACCATTCTTCTTCTACATTTCCATTAGTAGGTATAATTTTTGCTGGAATTTGCACTGGTAACGTTGATAACACTGTAGCTGCCTGTGATGGCACTTCAACAGCATGTTCCTGATAAGGCAATGGGGTAGAAGATGTAGCTGCAGTTCCCTCCCAGAAACCAATATACTTAGTTTCTGCAGTGACAAATTGCTCCAATGTGTTGTGCCTGCTCCCTTTATGCCAGGCCATCAGCAGAGTGGTAGCGCTGTGACGCACCACGACAGATCCCAGACTTGGGGCAGAGCCCAGGCTGGCAGTGGGGCCAATGCAGTTTGAAAACCAAGCCCATTTCATATAATGCAAAGGTCTACCACGCATACTCTGAGGATGCTGACAGTGGATTTTTGCAGAAACAGAAGATGATGCTAGCCAATTAAGTAATGCAAGCATTTTGCAGCTGCAGTTCCAAGGATTAGAATATACCTGCAGATGAGTTAGAGATACTAAGGGCTTGAGGACTTCAGGTTGTAACTCTGTGATATTATTAAATGCTAAATTGAGTACTTTAAGTGACCGCCCCATTTTTTCAAAGGTACCATTGCCAATACTGCCTATTCTATTTCTGTCTAGCTGTAGATACATTAAATTGGTCAATAAGGTAAAAGTGCTGGAATTTATAGTTTCTAAATCATTATAACTTAAGATTAGCTGGCTAAGGTTGTTTAATCCAAAAAATCCATTTACAGCAACACATTTTAGCTTGACATTTTTCAAAGACAGATATTTAAGCTTATTAAGTCCCTTAAATGCAAAAGACTGAATTGATCCAATGGGATTGTGAGACAAAGAAAGTCTTTCAAGATTTTTGAGCCTTCCAATGGCATTTGATGGCACAAGTGGTAAGTTGTTACCTTCAAGAAACAAATACGTAAGATTTTCAAGATGATGAAATGCTGCATCTGATATCCGTGAAATCTTATTATTTGCTAGGTTTAGTGTTTGGAGACTTATCATTCCCCAGAAAGTCCCACTTCCAAGGACACTGAGACGATTTCTTTGAAGTGTTAAATATCTAACAGAAAGAAGATCACTAAATAATCCTCTGGGAAGAAAAGCTATTTGGTTATTCTGAAGATATAAACAATGAAGATTGGAAAGGCCTTCAAAGATTCCTGGATCCAGGCGTTTAATATGATTGCTATTTAGATGCAAGTAGCACAGTTTGGGGAGTTCCACAAAAGCTTTTGGGTGCACATACAAAATACTGGAATTATCCATGTGGAGTGCAGCAAGCTTCAGAAAGCCTCTTAGATCATTTGGAGTGACATGTGATATATTATTCCCACTGAGGTAAACAAGAATTGTTGTTTTAGGAAGGTTCCAAGGGATGCGCGAAAGCCCTGCATTACGACAGCTAACTTGTCTCCCTGTGCAGAGCTGACAAGCAGATGGACAGCCAAAAGCCTCCTTCTGGAGCAGCAACCAAAGAAAACAATTAAATATATACAGGAATGCTCCTGGGCAGGATGAAGAACTTTGCAGAACACACATATCCCTGTCTTTGGCCTTCTTAGTCCTCTCTGACTTCACTATTAGAGATAAAAAGAAGTATATAAATATTATTAATTCAAATATATTTATTATATATATTAATAATTAATTGGATCTATGTGTACAGTCTTAAAAATATTAGCATTACTCTCAAAATTGGTATTTTACATATTATTCTTTCATGCCAAAGGAGTTTAGAACTCCAACTTACTAACTGGACTTCACTGCAAAGATTTTTCAAAGTAAATGCATAATTACATAAATATACTGGTAACTTAGCCAGAAAATATTCAATTGGCTGTAGCATAAAAGTATCTAAGCTGCCAAAATAACAGCTTCTATTAATTTAAAAATACTATACATTCTCTACTTCTTATAGCTAACCATCACTAAGAAATGTTTCAAAAGCATTCAAGTAAAAATGCCAACTGTAAATAAGTTACATTTTACTGGCAGATCACTTACAATTTGAATTTTACTTTTATAAAGCTGAGTCACATTTAAAAGAAATAGAAGCATTTCCTTACCCCAAATCTGAAGTTCATTATTTCCGTTATTTTGCTGTTTGCAATCCGCTAGATTATGTTATAAACTGACCAACTACACTCATCTGGGAAACCTTGGTAAAGGCAGTATTGCTGTGTACTACAACTCTGACATTTTTGCCCCAGGGTTTGCAACAGTTTGCTCAGGAAACTAGGAAAGAAGTGCCTGAAGTCAGGTTGCCATGGATACAGGAAACCCTGGGACAGGAAGCCATTTTATCTGTGCTTCAAAAGTATTGTTAGAAAGGAAATCTCAATGATTTGTTTCTAGAAAACCAAGAACTATCTTAGTCTGTAACTGCTGGGTTTTGTTGTTTGGGGATTTTTTTTTTGTTCTTTTTCTGTTTTGCCTTTTTTTTTTTAAGTCCACTGACTTAAGGAGAGCTTAAAAGAGTATTATCTTAAGTCTAACTTTCAGAATAAAGCACAACTATTTGTAACAGCACTATTGCATTACCTGTAACTCCCTTATCTTTCAGCCAGAATCTGAAAAGCTTTATTAAATTTGTAGCAACACTTACACTGTTCCCTGTATACAGAACCAAACTGCCGCCACATGCACAGACATTCCAGTGGCCTGGACAAGAGGGAAAAGAAACACTCTGAAGGGAAGAGCCCAGTGTCTCCTACCCTCTGACAAGGTACAATCTGCCAGCAATCCCATGGAAACCTATGAAATCCCAGGATATGAGACTCACATGATGTGGCACTAAGCTGCTATGTACTTGTATTTCTGACCTGACCCAAGCACTCTGTAAAGTCTCACTTTAGGCCAGCCTTTTAAAACCAAATTTATCCACAGAGGACTATGAGATGGTTTCCGGTTCTGAAAGCCACACCTTTCATGCACAGCTTTCATTTCCTGCAGTGTCCCCTGTGCAGAAAAAGACTACATGAGCTATAAACATCCCTCTGCTTAAAGACCAGAGATTACACCCTCAGTTTATCCATCACAGTCAAGAAACACTTGCAAAGCTCAGTCACATCAGTCATCAAAGGGGGAAAGGGGAGATTAAGCCTACAAATAGCAACATAACTAAAACTCCATTATTTTACTGCAACGAGACCTTCTGCTCAGCAAAAGAAAGATGACAAAGCCCATCAGTAGCCACAGCCAAAAAAGAGGCACAGCAGCAGGATAATCAAGTCCCTTCCGCTACAGTGATCTCACACAGGAAGCCTGAGTTCACATAAGGGGTGAAATGTAACCCAAATGTCTTTGTCTATATAATCCAATCTGAAATGCAGGACACAGATGAGAAAGGGAAGCAGAATGGACAAAGACATGCTTTTGAAGAAGCTTTCTTCCAAATACATGGTCTAAAATAAGAAATAAAATAAGTAAAATTGGTCCATGGGTCATTTTAGACAAAGCCTGTATTAGTTACAACCCAGAATTAGAAATACATTTGTTTCTTTTTTTCTGAGACCAATAGATCAATAAGAAAACTAATTCTTCCTTAGATTTGAATATTTATTTTCACACATTTTTTCACAGTATTTAACATAATTGTTGACATAATGAGAAAACTCAAATAAAATGTCATGTCATTTACTTAAAGGGAAAACACCATACAGTCCACAGGAACAATGGTGAAGCACCCTGGATGTGGGGGACAGAACAGTAAGCGTAAAGGAAAAGGATTATCAATAGAGTCAGATGAGGGGAAAATCAGAGACAGGCAAAGAATGCAAAGTGACTTCAAACAGGAAATTATGTTCTACCTAGACTTCACTGCCTATAGTCCCTTTATATTGAAATCTATATGTATAAAAAAAACCCAGACAAAAAAAATTATTCTTCCAAGATCTGCTATATGAAACAACCCTTTATAGCTACAAAAAGTAAGTAAAATTTTAAAAAAGGTTTTTAAAGGCAAATGTTCATAGAGCTCTCTTTTTGAAAATGTCAGAAGCAACGCATTTTGAAAAACTAAAACAATTAATGAAGCTCTACGGTATATCAGATAGCGTGAAAATTTAGAGCAGTGGCCAGATTAAAGAAAGCTGATGACCAGTAACTAATTGGCTAAATGTCTGTCGTCTTGCACTGAAAGTACCTTATGAATATTCACAAAACTTTTGCTTGAACCCTAGCTCCACTGTGGTTCTGACCACACTAAGGACTCTTCTGATAATTGAATCCCATGCCCAAAACAGGGGAAAAAAATCTTAATCCAGGTCATGTCTCCTTCCATTCTGCACTATGAAATCTAGAGAAGTCCGGCTTTATACTTTGTCAATACTGCAGCCTGCACTGCCTGCAGATCTGATTGCAATGTATATTAGAGTTATTATTTCATTAATACTACATATCATTAAAGTATCTGAAAGCAGTATCTGTTAAGAACAAGATGCAAAATTATGTGCCACATAACTGATACCATTTTGGGGAAAACCATAAAAAAGGCTAGGTGGGACACATACGTAACTTGGATGAGCATTAGTCAAAGAGGCTTATACTTAGAAATAAAATCCATTACTATTTGAAAACTGTACAAAAAACCCCAGGAAACACTAACAAGCTTAGGCTGCTCTCATATTTCATTCACTGCAAATTTTCTTCTGCAGAGAGAGCATTACTAGGTTTTTACCTGAATACAGCTTCACATGGTAACAGAAAATTATTTTTGAACCCACAAGTGAATTTCATCTTAATATACTAATATTGAAAGCTATTGGCTTTTTAACATTAAAATCTAGTTCAACTATGACTCCTTGTAAATACAAGCATGAAGCCTGAGTAACAGCAATTTGTCAAACTGGGCATAAAATGACAGGTCAAAGTAACTGAAAGAACATACAAGCACTTCACCCATGTTACATTAATGCCAATATAATGAATATTAGGTGGCACAAAGTAGTCATCCAAATCCCACTTACATACAACAGAAAACATGCAAGAAGTTCAAAACCAGGGTCAAAAGTGAATTTTTGAGAAGGGATTTCATTCTTATAATTACTACAAAATTCTGTTAAAGCCCACAAACGAGGACAAATAATTTTAGCACTGTAATTATTCTTTTAAGCTTATTTGAGTGAAACTATTTATTGCTGTCCCATTATGTATTTAGCAACCATCTGCTGTTGCAGGGCTTCCTTCCTTATACTTTTATTCTCCACAAGTAGGCTATTGTACAGCTTTATTTTTTCAAATCCCTACTTCCTTCTGACCACATCATCTCTAGATATGACCCCAAATCAAAGAAATTCAGAAACTAAACTACTGCTTAGGTAGCACAGACATCAACATTTAGTTAACATCTAGTAGGCAGGTGAACTGTTGACACCTTATTAACTTATCAGGCCCCGAAACACTTTTCTGTTTTTCTCATTATCTAGTTTACCAAAACATTTCTGATAGTTTCAAATATTGCAGATTCCTTCTAGGATTTGATGCTTCTGTTTCAATAAGATTCCTGACTTGCTGCTGCATTTACTGAAAATTTCTCTCTTCCACAGCGTAAAAACAACAAAATTATTTTTCCCATTGAGGATATGAAAATAAGTTTCCATTCCATAAACCTAATTTGACCTTAGACTCCAGTAAAATAATATCACAGAAAGCTCTCATGAAACTAAAAGCTTACTTAGAGAAAGTAGTTTATTCTCTTTATTCAGAAATTTAAATCTTCTATGGAGCAACCACCAAGTTTGTGAACAAAACAGTAATATAAAAAAGGGTGGCCATGAACATAACACACAGATGTGATATACTGATAATAACACTACAGCTTTAGCCTTTACTTTTCACTGCAATATTTAGCAATTCTGCTCAAGCTATAAAAGCATTAATGTACTCTATATGAATGCAGTTCAAAGAACTCAAATTAATTTCCCAAATTTCAATTTCTAGAAATTTAATCAAAACTAAATTCAATTCCAAAACCACACTCTGCCTGCTAGTTTAGGAGACAGGATGGGCATACAATTGGCATTAACAACTGATAGCTCCAAATACTCAACAGAGAAAATATCAACAGTTCCTAACAACTACTACAGAGAATACTCACACACAAAATATAATAGCTATTTCTTAAAAATACAAGCTTCCTTTATACTTGGGCATTTTTTTTAATATCAAAACCTGATGTTTTGTTTTAAACACTCACTTTCTCATTAATTATTTGAATATGAAACATAATTTTTCAAGACAGTACTTATTTGCAGAAGGTCCTGTAGTGACATGGGTTGTGGTGTTTATCACTTTTGGTATCTCATCATAGTAGTCTGGCACTGTTAAAGAAAGTCACTGAAAAATCTCAGCTACTCTCTGGCAGTCTCAAATTTCACAGAGTATAGCACAGACAGATAAGCAGACATACCAAAATGGCTCCAACACACACAGGTGCAAAAACAGCTGTAAATCTATGTTTTGGGTTTGGGACATTTTTTTTTTAACTTTTGTTACAATCTTGTGATATTTACACATTTTTAGTAATATGCTATACTTCAGTCACTACTTATTCAGTATCTAATTTGCAAACATGTAAACCATACATTGCAAAGAGTTTGAAGGAAGCTAGTTAGTCTGTTATCTTTTGCTTTTATATCATTAAAATCTTAAATTTTAGGGTAAATCTAATTAGAATAGTTTTAGGAAAGACTTCTGAAATATTTTATATAGGCCATAAACAAAATCAAGATAGCAGCAGCAACCAAACCCTTATGACTGTAGGTTATTTTTTTTGCAGCAGTTTAGATGCAATTAATGACAATTTCTTGCTATCACTTGGTACATTTTTCCTTGAAATCAAGGCTTAAGCGTCCTAGGGGAAAAGATAATATGCTCCTGACCAGTCCATACTAGCTACCAAGTGTAGGAGAAAAATTAATGGAGACTGTGAACAAGGGAAGTTTAATGAGTGCATCATTTTGCCAATGCCATAACGTGACATGCAATTAAAGAAACTGGCAGTGCTCTGTGTAACCTTCTGAATTATGCAGACTCTGATAGTCAGACTAAGACTAAAGCCACATTTTTCACTCTTATCATTAAAATTGCACCGTTACCTGTCAGGCAAGCTAAATAAATCCAGGGCCAAACACTGATGACAACTGCAAAATCGTATTTTAAAGAGCTCCTTTAAATGCTAATAGTCTATTAGAGGCGTGGGTGAGCATTCCTTTAACTAGAGGGATTAAAAAAATGGAGGGGAAGATAAAATAGCATCAGAGTATCATCCCTATAAAGAAAGGAGGATGTACAAGTAATTATGTAAGAAATTCTGACTTTATAAATGAGGACATAACTATCATGAGGACAGCATGACATTTTATTAGGCACTTTCTTACCATTTAGCTAACATTACATATAGACAACTTTTTGAGAAGAAAATTAAAATTTCTAAGTAATTTTAACAAATGACAGAGGCAAAACTCTATAATAATCTAATGAAGATTTATAATTGCATACTGTAAGTGCTTACACTCACAAAATGCCAATTACCTAACTGGCAGAACTCATACTGGCTGACATATCAGACTTGATACACAATGAGAAAAAGCAGACATTCACTTACAAATTACTAGAAACCTGGGGAACCTCTTAACCCCTTCCCCACAATACATAAACATACTTAACTCAAAGGGGTAAAACGAAAACTACTTGTGTACCAGAAACCAAAATGAAGAAAGATAAATTAAAATACTTCATATTTTAAGCTGAGTAAAGTCTCCTCTACTTCAGAATGGTACCACTCTACACAGGTAGTTCCACCAAAAATAAGCCTATCCTCAAGGACCACAATTTGTGGCCTGTTTTGGAAAGCACTGAGTAAAAGTAAACATGGCAATCTCCCACTGCCAAGAGTGACACACATGGAAATAACATTCACTTGCAGAAGGGGAGTGCTTAGCTTTCAACATGGTGTCAAATGCTGCCTGTGGGTACAGTCAGGCACCATCCCAAACAAAGCTGATCATTGACACTATAATCCTCCCAAAATCTGTTTCCATTTTCTTAGTAGAGAAGAAATGTTCCTATCACTCTCTAGCATTTTTCAGTGTTGCATTCCACTAAAATACAACTGTAGGAATAAAAAAGATAACTACTTTGCTAAATAAATCATTAAAAGCTTTCAATATCTCCAGAGAAGGACATTCCAAAACACTGTAACATTGACATTATACTGCAGTAAGCAAACTAATTATTTCCAGATAGATAGATATGGGTAGGAGAAGAGGCCATAGTACTATTTTAGCCACTCTGGCATCAGGAATTACAAGGATGACAAAGGATACTGAAGAGCTCAAAACGCAGAACCCTAGATAGTGGTGGAGGCCCACACATTTTCTACAACAAATAAGAGGTAGAATGCTGCCACTGACCATATTCACTAGTCATTACTTTAGGGACTAAGGGCACATCTAATAAAACTCAACTCAGCCTGGAAGAGTACTCTTGCAGCTGTATGTTCATGAACAAGCCATTAAGGTTGTAGACAAGCACAAATGACTGATAACAGTAGGAAAATCACAACATTTGTGAATTTACTCATCCAGGTTGCTGTCACACTCTAGCTTAAATAAAAATTTCCTCCAAAAAACTTCAAGTCTTTGCATATTTTTCAAGAAGCCATTCCCATTAGAGCTACTGTGTGTCTATCCACACTTTTCTCATGTACTTAACATGGAGCTACTCACTACACAAGTGCATCCTTCCTGCCTGAATGTTATTGGTCCCCACTGTTATACACAGCAGTTTAAAGACAGAAGTCTTCTACCTACTTTATGAAATAATAAGATTTTTTTAATAAATTAATGAAAATGCACATGGATGGATGCGTGATAAACAGGCAGTAAGAATACAAAATACAGAAAATATTGCCAATGCATGTACTTGTCAAACATCAAAAAACAAGCTAACATTAACTGGATAGCAAAAGCAGACAATTATATAACATTTAATTTGGGCAAAGCCCTAAGTAATACCAGGAAATTACTGTTCCGTGAAAAGGTGCTGCAACACACTAATCAGGAAAGTAGCAGTTATTGTTCTTTTTTTAATGTGAATTTCTAACCACTAACGCAATGTGCAGCTGTGAGAAGATAAACAGGATGCTAGACTGAAGGACAAGCACACGCTTAAAATGCAGCACTACTGTTGATACCAAAAGCATGCCATTACGTCTATCTCTGTATGGTACTGCCTAGATGAGAAAATTAGTGTGGCTAACTATTAGTCACTTCATAATCTGCTTAGTCAAACTAGTCAGCCCAAGAGCCACTGTGAACAACTGCTCTGCACTGAATCCTGTCTTATCTGCTCTAAAATCCTTCACTCATGACACTGTCAAAGGTGTTGTTCTTGAAACAGAAAATTGTGTCAAACTGTTTTAAATTAATAATGCTGGAGTCTACCTTTCACCTTCCCCTAAAATGCAGAAAGTCTAGAGTTCCACATATTTGTAATTATAAAACTGATCACAAACTAGAGAAACAATTAAAATCCATGAACTAATACTACACGGAAAATAAAAATGGTTACTGTTTAAAACTTTCCCCAACATTTTATGCATAAAACAACTCTGAGGGAAGAATGAGAATACATGTAATCTTCATTTTCCCCCCACTGTTATTGTCTACTACCTCCCTCTCCTCTCTAAAATAAACCAGTGCTTCAGCTATAGGCTAGAGAAAACAACTGACAAAAGGAAAGAAATTCTCAGAAAGTGTTAGACACAGCACAGATGCCTGTTTTCCTTTCAGCAGAACCTTGAAAATCTGAGCTTGCTACTGGTACCAATCCTGGCACCCACAGAGCAGCAAGCTGAGAGAAGAATCTCACTCTCACTTTGGCATTCTCAAGACCCCCTATCAGCCATCCACATAAGATATAATTCTGTTCTGCCTCTGCAGCTGAGAAATCCTGAACTAACCTTGGATATCTAAAGTAAAATGTAGTCAGGCTAGTGAAGCATTCCAACAGGAAAAATTACTACAACACATTACTCATTGAAAACATATTAATCCAAACGTTGTTTAAATACCGTATTCCATTTAAAACTTTTTTTTTGTTTCAACTGTGCAAATGGAGTTGCGCAAGAAGCCTGAAGAGACAGGATGCAGCAAGTATCTGTAGTATAATCCCTGAGATACAGCAAAACCAGAGTGACTCACATTGTTCTAGTAAAAGAAACAATCAATTGACAGAATCCATTTCACACACTCAGTCTGAAGCTAAGTTTGGCAGTCTATCAATTGTATAAGTGAAATTTTCATAGCCTTGACATAAATACATCCACTAAAAAGAGACTTTTTATTTGAGAAGCAGCTTTCTTAAATTATATGGGTAACTGAAAAATAAAGCTGTCATTAGAGAAGGTTTTATTAAGTTACAGACTGCCAGAAATAATTGGCTTTTGCAGCAGGAAATCTGGAACAGCTGAACATAGTTCAAAATAATATGGTTATCTAAAGGAATTTATTTTTTTCCTTCCTCTAACAGAAACTTCACATGAAGACTGATGTAGTTCAGCACGTTACATTTTAGCTAACATCTTCTTAAAAATATTTCAAATATACTTATAAACAACATAATACTGTTACATTTACTGGGAAAAAACCTTTCAAAGCAGCTGCTTGGTTCACCTTTAGCTAGATGGTTATCCTGACTACCCATCTGATCAAAAAAAAAGAAAAATTTCTATGCATATAAAAAGCAATGAAGCCTCTAAACTACACATAAGTGTTCCCTGATTTTTTTTTTAGATAGTGACTACATAGACTACAGCTTTGACAGATACTACATATTCTACAGATACTAACGTAGCTTTTAGGATTTGAAAATTAGATCTAAATTCTCGACAGACAATACAACAAGAAGAATGGTCAGGAAACCCAACAGACTAAATGTAAACTCATTCAGTCTCGTCTTCCTGAACATCAAACGCATAAAAATAATCTGAAGGTAACTATGGACTGAACTCTCAGCTCAATGTGTTATACATGACTTCTAGTATTGACAACTTAGAAGTCAGTGTATTCAGCATTTTCATTTAAAACTTTCATTTTCTATGTATGTCCAGGAATGACAATGGCTGCTGAAAGGATAATAGGAGAATCTCCTTGCTATAAAACCTGTAGTGTTTCACAGAAACAACACAGTCTTCCATAGCAACTCTTTCTTACACTTAATGTCATAAAGGAGAAAACCAGAATGAAAGTTCAGATCACCTATAACAGGAAAGAAAATTGAACACTGCTCCCTGGAAGGGACACCAAAATAAGTAACATGTCAACTAAAGCAACTTCTTAATCACAGATGAGAGAAGCAGATAGTTCTAAGTTAATATGAGAATCAACAATAAAATTTGCAGTGCTGGTTCCTCACTTTACCTAAATGACATTCCCTATGAAATGGAAGAAAGGTTACTGTAATGCTTTTGAAGCCAAATAAGAAGTTAATGTAATATAAGTAGCATGGAATTTCTATCTTCATAAAATTTCTCTTGGCGGAGAACAACAAGCAAATAAAACTATTTGTATTGGAATATTTAGCTGCAGAATTGTGAAATACTTTAAAAACAATTCCAAGGGTCTTCGAAGTATTCTTATTTAATATATTGTACATTTGCTTACCTATTCAATGATGGCAGAAGAGAAAGCAATGCCAAAGCAGAAAGTTTTCTTCTTTCTGGCTGAGTGATGTTATCCATCCGATCAACCCACATTTCAATCATGTTACCAAGAATTTGGTCCAACTGCATTGGGAAACACAATGTTCTTTTTCAATTATAAGTACATCAGTGTGTTTAGAAAAGAACTTATTTTAATTTTTCGAGCAAATGAATACATTATTTAGTCTTGGAAAGACACTACACAGTTGTATACCTGGCAGAAGTAATAAGCAACATGTACTTTTTATATTTTCTATGACAATGCTTCTAGGCCCTGAACCCTACATACCATTAGCTGTAACCTAGATGCTTGAAATGTATTTCATTTATGGAGAGGGAACTAATTCAGGACAACAAATTATTCCCTAACAGTCTCATAGAAACAAAGCACATGGACTTATTCTGTTTTATCTACACAGCGACCAATTAAAAAAAAAAAAAAAAAAAGACTGGTAGTTATATGTTTGAAAATTGTATTATACCCCAGAAAAGCAAATTTCACTGAAAGACATAATAGAACACCTGTGGCAAAAGACCCTCAGTGAAACTGAATCACACTGAATTTGATACTCTAGAAATGCTAAGGAGAATCATTAGATCATCCTCCAGGCTGCAAGATCCAACAAGGAAAGAAATTCTCTCCCTACAATTGCATGTGAACTAAGGGGGTTTACATGGCTAATTGTGGGATAAAGCCGGAAGAGAATTTAGGGGCTCTAAAAACATCCCATTAAAATTTTTAAAGTAATTATGGGAACATGTAAGTTGTTACATGGTGTTCAGGGAAAGGAGAGGAGGAGGGAGAAGAGCCCCTTTTCAAGATTAACTGGGCAGGAACAAGCATGGATAATAAGAGGGAAAAGTTTAGTCAGATCAAAAGAAGGCAAGAATACTCTATGTAATACAGCTGAAATACCAAGACACAAAAAACCTGAAAGGACAACAAAGGACAATAAACCTTACCTCCTGACCCAATTCACATGCCATCTGGCTCAAAAGTAATGAAAAAAACCTTGCATTTTGTAGTAGAACTCTACCCATGATCCCCAGATAAGTAGACATCACCACTGGGTACCTCTGAAATGAAAATAAACCAAAACAAAAGGTGCTTAGTGTAAGTAAAAAAAATATTTGACACACACAGCAGCAGTACCTGGAAAATACTTGTATGCATCCCTTATGTCTTTCACGAAATTTTAAATTATAAATTGCAATTTAAGAGCCTCTAGTAACAGAAGACTGAGTGAGCAATCTTTACCAGTTTTCAGTTCTTACAATATGAAAACTAAAGCAATTTCAAAGTCAATTTCATCCAAACAGACTCATCCCTCAACTTGCAGGGTGATTTTACTTTAAATTTCAAAACCTGTATCTTAAGGAACTAACAGTTTATTGTACTGTTAAAACACCACTTTGGAAGTTGATGCTGGTTCCAAGTTACTGCTTACAATTTCAGTAAAATTAAGAACACTTAGTATCTCTGAAGTTTTTACTTTTTTCAGATAGAAGCCACAATACATTTGCCAAAAACTAATCTGCAGGTGTCTCAAAATTAACTGGATAGAGTAATAAGTTCACTAGTTTATTATCTTTGGTTATTTTAAAAGAAGCTATGGATTTTTTCATATTAAATTCAGCACATAACAATATAACCGTATTTTGTGAAATAGCCTACCTGAAAAACAAAATGTCAACATTTACCTGAAAATTCTAACCCAGAGTAATATATTTTGAATGGGGTATAACGAATTTATTAGTCATAAATCAGAAGACATTGTAAAAATCCACTCTCTATCCTTGTGCTTTGAACAGCAAAAAGTACTTTGCTATATAGCATTACTTGCTTAAATTTGGAAATCTTATCCAGCTCAGATACTGGAGCTGCTTCTTGATATTTGAAGGTCTTCAACTGAGAAAAAAGCAAAGATTTTGATCAAAAAAGTAAAAAAACTTTAAGAATTCCACCCACTGATTCCTGCTAGAAACTGAAAGGTTCAACACAGTTAAAGCCTATTTGATTTTACTCATTTGTTGTCTACAAAGAGAGAACATGGAGATGATGTTATGACATGTAAGCCAGCAAAATCCTAAAGACTATCTCACACAACTCATTCAGCTCTTCATATTAGATATATCAGTTAGGAAAAGAAGGTCAAGTTGATCTTCTCCTGGTTCAGTTTGTTTTTCTCTCATCCAGGTACAATTAAAAAGGAATACTATGTGTCTTAAAAAAAAACCCACACAATAAAAAACTCCATCACTGACTAAGGGTTACACTAGGCCTAATGTTATAACTCTTAAAAATGTCAATAGTGAAGAAACAGTGGAACAGCAGAATTAAATTTCTGCTATTTTATTAAAACAAACACTGCATGACAAAACAAGTGCTGGACAGGTTGTTTTTTCTTGTGCTACTGTGTTACCTTTAATGATTTTTAAACTAGATATGAAAAATCTATCTGATGCTCTTAAAACAAGAGAAAATACAACATCAATATGAAAAAGCTGGAGATAATGGAAGGTACTTTCATTTTCCAAATGTTAAGTAGAGAGTAGTTAAAGGAACTCTTACCTCCCCTTCTATAATCCCCCTGAATACTGATGGCAGAAGGGGTTGAAACATTTGAGGACCCAACACAGGGTTGACTTTTAGGACATTTTCTACAACCTTAAGAACAAAAGCAAAAACAAGATCATTAGCAAGGTACATTCATAAACCTTAACCAAAGCTTTAAACCCATGTGAACTGGAGTACACATATAAAGTGCTCAGAGGATGCTTACCATTAAATACCAGCAAATCCCAGATTGCTGAAACTATATTCTAGTAAAATATTCTGCAAACCTGATTTGCATAAATACACCGGGTTAAAGCTGACAGGCCAATGAAACCCACCTAGCCAAGCACCTCATAAGCCTCCCCATGTCCCAGGCAAAGTTGATGAGGTGGTTTGGAAAAAGGGACCTTGTTATGGTTCCAGGAAAAGCAGAGGATTGAGGGGGTTGGTAGGGTGAAGTACCAGCAGTTCAGAGCGTATTTCCATAGCTGTCATGTCATTTTTTGAGAACCTGCTGATTAGGACCTACCAGCTCCTTGCAGGTGTGCTCTCAGAGGTGCTATTCTGGGCACCTTGCTCTGGTTCCCAATGTTTAAAATCTTTACCCATTGTTTTTCAGATCCTTTTCCCCTCATGTGCTCTTCCCTGAAGTAATTTATTTTCCTGCCTTCTTCCATTTTTCTTTGCCCAGATGTTTGTGCTCCACCCTTGTACCAAGAGAGATGGGAAGAGCCTGTGAGAATAATGGGCTGAGGGCTCCTCACTCCTGCTTCCAGGTAGAGAAAGTGATGCCACATGCATGAACACACTGATGTGTTTTCAAGCACATAAAGGTATCATAAATGCACCCCACCTAAACACTCTTAGTCTCCATTTACTTCCACCTCAGAGGAATTTCAACAAGGACCAATTATTCTGTGCTCTTGACCAAATTGTCCTAAATATTTTTTTCTCCATTTTGAACCTTGTTGCCAATAGCTTCATTTAATACTCTATTTCTTGCACTGAGAAAAGTGTTAAGCAGTTGACCTTTCTCAGTGCCTCTCAATTTTGTAGACCTTTAATATACAGAGGTATAAAAAAGGCTTATTATAAACAGAGGTAAACATAACCTCTTCCCTACTCTTTCTGGGTACTGGAAGTTTTGGCCATCTCCCTTGTTCCTTGCACAGTCTTTTTAAACCCTTTATTGTCTGTGTCAAGATAATTAGAAAATCAAGTCACATCAAGACTCAGCAATCTTGCAACAAATTGTCTTATCAGTCCAAATTAGTATTTTTCAACCTTATTAATTTAATTACTGTTCTAATAACCATTTACAATCCACGAAAGCTGTTTGAATGAAACTATTTCAGAGAACATCCCCGGGTGTTTCTGTTTCCAATGCTTATCTAGATTTTGGGGTTTTTTTGTTTCACAAGTCAGCACAGTGAAGCCTGACAAAACTTTTGCTTTTTCTAAAAATATTTACAAGGATGATAGCTCACTTATCCCTCTGGAATCAAGAGGGCATTGCTAGGAAAGTGGTCCAAGTATACTACACAAATCTTGCAGCAAGGCCACACTGGGACCCAAGGGAATAAATTATTCTGTACTAGCAGTATAATTCCATTTTAGAAATTTGATTAAAAGCTGCTGCATAAAACATTTGCTCAACTACAGACTTTAAATAATATCACTGAATAGACTGAAACTGACATTTTAAATTTCAGCTCTTCACAGAAGTAACTATAAACAGGTGAGACTCTGAACTTCACCAGTTGTTTTCTGTCCTGGATTCTGGAACCAGCTGTGAATCCACCAAAGGGACACCTGGGATCCAATTTATATCCCCCATCACATTTACAATTAATTTAATTCAAGTCCAAATTTTCATAAACAACACAGAGCCTCCCGTTAGTGCAACCACTGTTACTAGCAGTACACTACAGCTACTAGTCAGTTACCTTGCAATCATATATTCCAACTTTATTTCCCAAAATTCTTTAAAAGATACATTAAAATCATTGTTATTAACATTTCAAAAGCTTATGAGTTCCACAACATCATTTTAAGGCAGTGTGAAAATATAAATTTCTGGTTCTTTGAAAAACCTTTAGCAACTTCATTTAAGCAGTTATGGCCATTACAACAGCAACTTATGCCAAAGGCAAACAAAGATTGTTTGAACTCTGTGTCTGGTACAAATGGAAGTATGGCACACAAAGGAATTTCATGGAAACCACATACATATGCCATTCAATAAAGATAGGAGAAGTTTGCTCTATACTCACTTCAAGTAAGTAGTTAAACCACCACTGATGTCAGTGTCAAATTCTGCTAAATAAATTGGTTTCTTCTACATGTTCTAAATTCTACTTGAAAACATTACATGTACAAGCTGAGCCTCTGAATATTATTTTCATTATACTCCACCTTTAAAACTTGAACTTGACCTTCAATAGTTATGTCCTTCAAAAGCTCACAAAATGACCGACATAAATCAGCAGCATACATCTGAAACAAAATGAAAACGAAGGTATTATGCAATGCATTTTATATATTGGTATATATTTCAAAACTCAATTCCTTAGGGGTTTACATATGCCTAAAGACCCAGTTTCTCTTCAAAGATTGTATCTGCTAAAATGTTCATCATTCTAAACTAATTAAAATCTAATCTAAGCATTTTGTTCCATTTTTAACATTGCAGGACATCGAAACAATCTCAAAGAATTTTCTAATCAAGGTGTGACAACAAGGCATAATATCTTGTTCAACTCCTGCTAGCATGTATATTCATAATTTTCATCTGGTAGGATAATAACAGTAACTATTATTAGCCAGCATAGGACCATAAAGATATCAAATTATCAATCCACAAAGCATTAATTCTAAATAATATTTCTCAAATCTGAATGTCCACCATTCACCACAAAGAGCTAATATTAAAACAGTATGTTTGTATACACATATATGAATAAGAGTATAAATGTTTGTATGGCATGCTCCAAGATGAGAGAAAAAACAGTTTGCCAGTAAAGACCTGAGGCAGTAGTATGGATCTTTATATAATGGTAACATACCTGCAAAAATTCAGATGAAGATAAGAAAATATAAGCATTGATGATCTTAAAGCAATTTTTGAGATTTTCTGAACTCAGCTCTGGAAGAAACAGAAATCACAATTCAGAATCTGATCATCAAACTGAAGTACAACCAAGATGATTTCCTTCTAAAAGTCTTCTCCTCTCACAGCTTGTAGTGCCAGATGCCAACAAACAGAAAAAAGATCTTAGATCCAGTGCCAATTAGGCTTGCTCTCTCTCTCTCTCCCCAAAGACAATTACTGGCGTGGGATGACAGCTCTCGTGCTCAAATGGAAGCACAAGAAATCCTACAACCTCAAAAGCCAATGGCAACTAAAAACGAAAAACAAGCAAACAAAAGTCAGGTTTTGGATGCAATACTGGGTTAAGGAGATATTAAACACAGAATAAATGAAACGTACTTTAGAGACTTGCAGTTACAGATAAATGGTCTCTCTCACACCGAGTCAGTAAATGCTGAGCAAAAAGAACGAAATAAAGATTGCAGTTCTGCTCTTCTGAACCAGATGCCATATCAAATGGCATTGAGCTGACACACACTGAGCTGTAGGGCATAGCTTGAGTATTTCAATAAAGAAATACAAGCCTAAGAGACAGACACACATGGAGGAAGATTTACAGCAGCAGCTGGAAGAGAGAAAAGAATGATATATCCTCAGGCATTACCTGTAAGACTGTTAAAGGAAAAAAAATCACTCTGGAACATGTATAAGCAGAACTCACAGCAAAACTAAAAGTTTCAAAGTTTCACATGGATGTTGATAATAGTGCAAAAAGTCCACATTGTGTAAAACCAAGGCAAAAGACCAAAGAACCTCAAAGAGATAAATTTCCTTTAAAGCAGTTTGGAAGACAAACTATTATTGGATAAAAGAGTTGGACCTCAGTTCCATCAGCTTTTAAATATCTAATAAAACCATTATGGCGAAGCAACAGGAAAATATTTTTACATTAATTTTAAATAAAATTCCTTCACCAGATGGAACAAGCATCTGGCTAAGACCTCATGTGTCTCCCAAGGCTTAGATGAAAGCAGTCATATGAAAGTGTTGCTTACACCTAGCAATATTTATATATAAAAAGTTCTACCAAAAACAGTTATCGCCATGACTGTGGCTGCTTTTCCATTATAACATCTGTATAGTTCTGGGGAGGTTCAGCAGATTTTCTTTTTTCCCCCCAATCATTAGGCGAATATTGATGCTCTTCCATTGGATAGGGCCATAGGACAGCTTTGCATTCCTGCGTATGTTCATATGTCAGTACTCAGACAGGTCATATCTTGTAAATATTTATTATGAGTATTTTTGTCTCTTGACTTGAAAAGAGATCACCTACCAATCCAAAATGCTCATCAAAAGATTACAAGATAACTATGAGTTTAGTTTAAGTAGCATATTACTAGAGTTACACATTGAGTTCTCCTTAGAGGTCTGCATTTGTGTTTTTCTCTTTACTGGATATAATAATATTTAAAGTTTCAGACACTGAAGCAAGTAGGTAAATTCTAAATAAATGGTCACATAAACATTAATTACTACTAAGTTTTCCATAACTTCCCATTCTGTGATAACCAATAAAAGGTAATAAAATGTGTGTAGCAAAATTGTACTTCAGGTCAAAATGAAAACAGGTAGGACAGATGCGACAGAAATAACTGAACCTCAGTCACTCAAACACAGCTCAATGTTTAGCAAAATTTTCTGGAAAGACCTCATGTTGAACTAACTACATTTAGAAGCTAATTATACATCAATTCTCTTGCCAGGATTTCCTGAATCAAACATTTTTCTGAATTTATTAATGTGCTCCTTTGAATTTTGTTTGGATCAGAGGAGTTAGACCAGTTTCAGTAACCTGGTTTTTGCCAGTACCTTTATAAATACAGCACATGCACATTAAACTTAGTGCTTCTTGGAATAGATATGTCTAGACCATGACCGTATTCCCAACCTGAAATTGTACCAAATTCAACTGTCATTTTAAGCAGCCTCAGTGCAGAAACACTTCCAGCCTCAGACAATTAATGTATTTCTCCATTCCACATTATTCAATACATTGCAAGAGATGTATTAAAGAGACTGTGCAATCCCTCTGCAGGGCAATTACATTTCAACAGAGTTTAAACAGTAGCACCAGTGCTGAACTGAAAACCAAGTATGACTATTATGCTGTGAATATTTATTATACATCAGTGACAGCACCATAATCTTTGAAGGTCGGTCACTTATGCAAGTGAAATCAAGCCTTCATATCAAATGCAAAATTCTGCTTCTAAAGGCAAATCTAATTGACTTGTATAGCTCCTCTAACATCCACTTCCAACAACAGTAGTATAGTGAAATGGGACTAAAAGTTATTTTCATAATGACAATTATATCTGGAAGTGAACAACTACACATTATTTTCAGATTAGTTAAAAAAGGAAAATCAAAAACATATTTACAAATATCTTTCCCCTTCTCAAGTTCAAAAATCTCACATATGAATTCTTCTTCCCCTGCCCTCTGCTCTTCTACTTTGTCCATGTTCACCTCTGACATATTTTCTGAATGACTTACATGCTTATATAGAAGCTAAACACACCAGCAAAATCATTACATTACCTGTATATTACAGTAATTCCATTCAGTAAAAATAAATTCAGAAAACAAAGGTCAGGAGGTTAATACTACTTACATTGTATTTTCAAGAACTAATTTTCTGGAGCATCTTGTTGCTAATTCTCCACCCCACAAGACATAAACATGATAGTTTACCTATACAGAACTTCCCTTTACCTCATCTGTCCTTTGACTTTTACTTTGATGACTTCAGACTGAATTGAAAACCAGTCTTGGAGAGATTATCTTTTTTCCCCTTATCTCAGACACTTAAGGCACACAAGAATTTGCAATTTTGACTTCTCACCTGTTCTGACAGCTACATCACCATGCTAAGAAGGACAGAAGAGTCTGACTTAAAAGTGCTGGAAGTTTCAGCTGAATGCAGCTACTGGTGTACTAGAAAAATTCTGCTAGTTATTCAGATAGTTAGAAAAATTCTGAACAGTTATTTAATTAACTAGCACTATTGATCATCAATGATTAATATGTTTTCTTTTGCAAGATGCTGCACCTTAAACTATACTGTTGCACTTGATTTAAGTGAAGAATCTCTTTTTCAAGTGTCCTGAATGAAGTAGCTCCATGATGGGTAGCAGATGGCAGTATTGTACTGGTTTTCTAACTACCATGTTTTAAAATAAGGTTAGCACTAATCCAAAATACCAGCTCTATTTAAGCATCACAATACCATAGCTATGTCACGTGGAGGCTGTCTTGTGAGATTCTCCTGATGTAAACAGTATTTGTAGGCAAAGAGCATATGAGAATGGTTTCCACTGGAAACCATTCCACCTGGCAAAATGTGCATCATTTGTAGCAATCAAAATTTTTGACAAACATGACACTCAAAAACAGTTTTTCAGAAATATGCTCAGGAAGTGAAGTAGTACAGAAGCCTATAGGATGATTACACATCAGCTGCTGTGTTTCACTCCCAAGCCTGATTAAAAAAAAGTTTGAGATAAGCATGTTTGAAGGCTCGTCCTAAGGAAACCCTACCCAGCTTAACTGTACTACTTACTCTACACCAGCATCACGCAGCTTTCATTTTTCAGAATAAATAATTCCCCTTGAGAATGTATTTTTTTTCCAAAGGAGAGCATCACTATTCTCCAGGATCCATTCATAAAACAAGGAAAACATTATAAGTGTAGAATATTCCAGAGTACCTCTTTTCTAAGAGTATGCCAGGGTTTCCATTTCTACTCATCTCTACTCTCTGAAAAGTATCACATGAGGACTGGGGGGGAAATATCAGTAACAAACAAATAAGCCACAAATACCGAGTACTTCTAAATTTAAGTCAAGCAGATTAGCAGTGTGACAAACCATGAAAATCACAGCCATTCATGCAGTGCAGGTGTCCTGCAGCAGACACCACCTCTGAGTGACACAGAAAAGAAGGCAGAAGGGGAGGTTGCAGTTGTGGATGATCACAACAGTCATCAGGACTCAGCAGACACTGAATTTTAGCAGTAGCTGCAGAGTACTTCACCATAAAGCGACTACTACTGAACAGAGCAGTTTTGTCATTAGAGATCTTGTATACAAGGGGAAATAACAGAAGACATCATAATTCACCTACCTGCCATGACATAACTTTCTATTGACCAGTAGAAATAGAATAAAATATTAAGTCCTGAAAACAATTATCAATTAAAAAGCTAACTTCTGTAATTCTGTGAACACATTTCTCTTAAAAAATGGAACCATTTTCTGCAGTAGTGTTGAAACCTCAAAAGCACAGCTAAAGATCTAAACACAAACATATTAACAAAAAATTAAACCACTGAATTTTTATACTCCCTTTAATTATGAAGCAAAAGTACTTGAAATATCAGTATTTCCTAAGCATTGAATCCTATTTCTCATTACTAAGTTTGTATTTTGCCAGCACTGCATTTCAGTGCTTGACCCAAGTGTTTATAGACATATCTAGGTAGTTTGAAAACATCCTACATTGCTATTAACTGGATAAGGGAAAAGCTAATAACTTTACTCTGGTTGCAAGCAGAACATGCAAGTATTCCAGAGAATCAGTATCAATAACACTTGGCACATTTGGTGCTCAATTTCAGAAACTTCTTAAAATAACCTCTGAAATTATAAACTTTCTCTGAAATCTATCTTATCTCTCATGTACAGCAGCTCCAATTTATTAAAAAAGAAAGGTATGTAGATCATAGGTGTTATAAAATATGAGATCATAAGTAAGACAACAAAAACCTATTCCTCAATTTTTGTTACAATTCTGCAAGCTCCCTTAGTACTTGCAACCACACAAGCATTGCTTAGTGCATGAACAACAAGTAGCACGGAAAAACCCTGAAATTTTATTAGTAAAAGACTTACCAAGAAGGGCAGACATATTCTGAAATATTCTCAGGAGTTCTGGTGTAAGACATGGACTATTCTCCAATGTCACTAACCTAAGAACAGATCAAACAAAATGTTTAAGATGATGTATAAGTAACATTGAACAATCACTTTGACAGATGTAAATATTTTAACTTTGAGTAACCATCTATGTTATCAACAATGTGTAACAATTATCCTAGAGCGTACTTCAAGCAGAGCAATAGTCCTCTGCCAAGGTAGGAAAACAAAGAACAACATCATACTATGTTTTTATGAAGACAGCATAAGCGCTGAAATGCAACAGTGAGAATGTCTAAGTAGCCAGTCAAGGAACTTGGAGAAGGTGGGTAGAGAGGGATATCTACAGTGCAAGGACAACACACGCTGTGTTCTAAACCTCAGAGGAGAAGCTGTGACAGACCAGCTCACTCGTTTATATTTTTTTTTTTAAGTCTGAAATGAGGCATTATCTTACATTGTTTATAACAATTTTAAATTCCTGACATTTGAAAACAATAGTTATAAATTAAACTTGCATTTAAAGCCGCAGCAACAAACTCCATTTTCTCCTAGATCTTCAGCATGGGATTACCACATTTAAGTAACGTCTGGTTATGTGAAATATCTTAGTTATCTTCCTGCTCTTGGTTCAAGAAGTCCTCAAAGTCCTAATTGTCTCTGCCAGCTCCCCAGATTTCTCTGATGCTGTGAGACATCTTAGAATATCATTCTTCTGCACCGACATCAGAAGAGCAACCTCAAGATCAGTATCGTTAAGAAGATATAAAAGTTCTGTACTGATACAGGTAAAAGGCGCCAGTTCTATATTTTGAGACACTCTTGCACCTTTACTTGCTGCCACCAGTATTATAAATCTCAATTTTGCTGTGTATATAGAACAGAGCATTTGTAGGCTCTATGTAATTTAAATTCTCATTTATAATTTAGATCAAAGGAATTGCTCACAATTTCAAGACAAACCCTATGTATTCCTATTCTTCAGAATTTGGTCTCCTCTTACAGCATCAGCTGCATCAGAAACAAATAAATCAGGCTCTTGGCAAACTGCGCACAGTGTCACTTGAGTCACCAGACAGTCTGAGATACAGAAAGTAACTTCCACATTTTATCTTGTAATTATGACATCTCTTCCTGCAGCCAGCTCTGATCCACTGGCTCGCTGTTCTCCCTAAGTCAAGCACACCAAATTGTTAAATTAGCTCACAGTGTGAGTCTAGAGTGTGAGTGAGTCTCACACATAGTGAGTCTAGACTTTTTGTCTTGCTACAGAACGGTATCTTCAGTATCAACTGCCTGAAAATGAATAAAAGACAAAACACA
Organism: Zonotrichia leucophrys gambelii; assembly: GCF_028769735.1. Taxonomy (NCBI): domain Eukaryota; kingdom Metazoa; phylum Chordata; class Aves; order Passeriformes; family Passerellidae; genus Zonotrichia; species Zonotrichia leucophrys. The sequence continues at coordinate 31,708,233 of NC_088200.1, read as the reverse complement.
ACTAAAAATAGTTGTATTAGAGTATATAAATTTCCCAACCTCCTCTCCTCTGAGAAAAGGTATGATATAGGAGATGTCAAGGTAAGGTAACAAGAACATATCAAATTTAATAGTCAAAGCTTTTTACAACTGTTTTTTCTCCTGGGAATACAAAAATAAAGAAAACATTCCTACCACAGCTCTAAACCATCTTCCAGAAGATAGACATGTGGAGGCTGAGAAACATCTGTACTTAGTTGGATAACTGGAAGTAGAAAAGGGTAGAGATTTTTGCTGTCTGCTCCCAGTCCCTAAAAAAGTAAGTAATGTAAAGTAAGTAAGTAAGAAATGTAAAATATGTCAAAAACCTTAAATCGAGCATTTCAAAAATAGCATGGAAAATATCTACACTGCTGTTACATCAACATGTAAACATGCATTCAAGAAATCAAAGGTGGAACTTGCTTCCATTTCACATAACAATAAAACAGCCCAATATTCCTGAGCTATCTCTCAACATGTCTTGAGAACTTTTGTTTTTTTAAACAATCCAGTTACCAATAGCCTGCAAAAAGAAAATATAAAGAAAATACATTCCTAAAAACATTCACTGGTCATTCTCTTTCTTGGAGAGGTCAATAGTTTAACAAATACCAGACAACTAAAAGCTGAATGTTTTACAGGTCACGAAAAAAATTACTCTTTGGTTCTCATAATTTACAAAAACATGTGCCATATTCTAATGGGTTTATTTTTATAGCTACCCAAAGATTCACAGGCCGATGACAATGATTCGGTTTTTAAATGATTCAAGAGACTTTTGAACCATAAAGAGTAAACTGGGAACAACTGCCAATTACTGAACAGCATTACAGAGTACCATAATATTACTACTCAAGAGAGCTGAGGCTAGTGGAAAGCTGAGCTTGCATAATTCCTGTATTTTGATAATGGAAAAGTTCAAAATATTTGGTACTTTTAAGTTGCAGCTTCTTTGTGTATTTATCTACTTACTTAAACAAACATGCCTTAAAAGAAAAAGAATTTTCTACAAATCTGTATCATCTTTTTGTGGCTACCTACACCAAGAAATACACCTTTTGTAAAAAAACCCCTCAAATTATAGTCTCCACAGGGGACTAAAAAAGTATTTCCACAGTTTGTTTATGGTAAAAATCTATTTTCTCTTCCTTTAAAGTTACACCACTTTGGAAAGAACCTTTCTTTCTCCTTTCATAATATTTCCCTTTCACTTTCTCTCCACAGTTAACCTCTGCAATACCATCCTATTAAGTCATGCATTTCCACAGGTTCAAGACTGCACATTAAGTCTGTTCCTGTACAGACACTGTCATAGGAGACTTCTCTTGCTCTCTGCTAGTCCTACCACATTTTCTTTGAGACACAGCAGGGGTTGGAGAAGGTAGTGTGGTATATAGTCTGTATTAAAGAAGTATCCAATAGCACAGATTCTGCAGGCAATATAACCACGTGCTGTTTTATCATCAAAAAACAACTGTAGGAAGTACTGACAATGTTTATGTGACTCAGATTCCTTACCTGGACGAGATGGATTAGGGTGGTTAGAATGGCACATCGTAGCATATTGTGCTCCTCACTCTGCTTCCATAGCAGTGGTAAATACTGAACTAAACATCCCACATATGGTCGTATCTGAAGTTCAGAACACAAACTGGTTTCTTAATATGTGAAACAAGACTAATAACTTATCCAAAGCATAGCTTCTGAAAAATATAGGAGCTGATTTTGTCTCAGTAAAAACACAGAGTTTGCTTAAATCTTTTTATAACACTGTATTCTTCATCTGTGGCTAAAGTAACTTCTGACTGCAGAGTAGTCTCAAACAAACATATTACTTATGGTGATATTTGTGCACAGCAAGCAAGCTTATGTAGTAAATAGGACACAAGAAGTACATAAAGCTTGATACACAGAGGTATTTTCATATTAGTATATTGTTAACTTTGACAGGATTCCTAAACAGCATTCTTTAAAACCAGAAACAGTCCTAGTAAAAAAAAACAACAAAACAAACAACAAAAAACACAAACAATGGAATAACCTCTGGAGTCACTGAGCAGAAGTTAGACTGCGTAACTTTGAGAGATTTGTCCTAGCTTGTATTATTTTCTATTATGGTCTTCAATACTAAAAGGTTAATCTATTTGTCTTTGAAAGTATTTAATTAGGAATTAACCTAAACATATTCAAGGGTTTTTTTCTCAACTTGTTTTTAATGCTGCATCTCTAAACTGCAGGGAAATCTGCTGTCATGTTGACTTTTTCTTCAAGGGACAATTATGAAAGCTTCATCCGGCTCTCAGACAGGATTACTCATAGAAAGACGAGATAAACTCAAAGACATGCATTATCTCTGTCCTTAATACAGTAATGCTGAAAAAAAATCCCAAACCATACCCACCACAATGGAACCTGAGACAAAAGGAGCCAACTATTCATTGCTTAATTCTGCAAAACCATCTTCTAATTCTTCATGTAAAAGCTGAAGCACATAATTTAACACTAAAGTACTGAGAATCATAATGTGTATTTGAAACCTGTCATGCAGTTAAGGAAAGTAGAGGCAATGCTGACCCATATCAATATCAACAAGAAATTACAAATTTAACTGCACACTCCCTACGAGTGCAAAGCATTTTTCCCCAAAAATGCCTTTTTTAATATGTAATATAGATTAAAATATTTGCTTAGATATAAGAAAATTAGAATAAATCAGAAATAAATAGATCACAAATAAAAAGAATAAAATTGCAAGAAATGCCACAAGATGCAAAACTCCTTCAATACTCTAAAAGCTGATTAAATACAAAAAATACATTACTTGCATAACTTGAGGAAATTAAGTTAACATTTTACACAAAAGATAAATGAGAATTGAGAAGAGGACCAAGTAATGCCAACAGTGCAGGCATCTCTGACAACAACAACCAGTCTATTAATTGATGACATTTTCCTTCCACAACAAGTCCTCCTCCATGTTCTTAGGATAAAGCTAAAACTGAAACATATATTAAAAAATACCTGCATATTGACTCTTTCAATCACACAGGACAGAACATGAAGAACATGCATTTTGGTGTCACATTGAGTTACTTCCTGAAGTAGCTGAAAGAGCAGTGTAAACATGGACTCCAGGTACTAAAAGAAAAATAAAGAACCACAGATCAGACTATCAAAAATATAACTGGTCACATGAACTGGTAATTTTCCCATATGCTTAAAACTCTAACATGTAAACTTTGAAAACCCTTAAAAAGTGTGGAAAAATATTACTCTTTCACTTGCAAGAAAGCACACTACCCAATCCCTGACTAAGCAAGGTAAAAAAATTCAGATCTACCCCTACATACCAGTTCAAACATGAATGGTTTGAACGTATACCATTTCACATTTTGATAAGTGTAAATGTGATTTCACAGGTAAAACAGGCTGTCTCTCCAGAAGGAGCATTTTATTAGAGTCAAACCAAAAGTAATCTTCCAGCTTTTGGGCCAGTAAATAAAAGTTAAATATTGAACCAAAAAAGAAAACTTAGAAAATTCCAGTGTTTACAGTCTAGAGGCACTCTGCATTTTGGTTTATTTGTTCTCAAGAGAGTTAAGATTAACATGGAAGTCAAAATGAAATGAGGAAAAACATCTGCTAGATTTGAATGACCAAAATAAAACTTTGGCATACTTATCCCATTCCACTTTTTACTAACTGACAACAGTAATGACTATGGTAAAGAACACAACCACAGGAGAACTAGAAAGTGGTGCCTTTTAAAGGCACTACTGTAACCACACACTTGTATTTAATATTTTTAAGAAGCAGGAGGTAAAAAAGTACTGCGTGAAGCAAGCATGTAGAAGAGCCACAGAGTTGTGTAGATGTATTTCTTAGATACAATTTTAATATATTCTTATCATAAAGAAACGTACTATCTGGCAACACTTGGTATATAAAGCACTAAACACACTGCTATAAAGTTGTAATAGCATAATACTAAAATCTACACATTAGCAACTTTAACAGCAACAGTATGAGTATATATTTGGGTCTGTGAAGACTGAACATACAATACAAACATGCACACACATCAATTATTAAATAACACAGTTCAAAATAAAATTGGAAAATATATTTTCCTGCTTTTCTCTATGTATTTCTCTATGTATTCATACTCTTCAGAATATGTAAATGCTCTTACCGGTAAGAACTGGTCAGTTCTGAACTCAAAGTCATCTACAGGTAAACAAACATTAAGGAAAAATAATACAGACTAAAGACAGATACCAAGACTCAAATGAGCAAATATTTCATGGATACTCAAAAAATATAATGTGAAGAATTTGGTAGTAAGCTTAAAATTGATTGTTTTCCAGTAATTCAGAATTAAGAACTAATCAAACAGCTTGGCAAATAAGGATATTTAACTTCAGTGTCGTAGCTGTCTCAATACGGACCTAAAAGACAAAAGTCAAGAAGCATCATACATACGTCCATTAAACATTTTGATTACCCAGAGAGTACCTGACAATATCAAATCACTTTATGTTTTAGAAATTGAATCACTCTGTGTTTTATCATCCTCTAAGAAATGTAGTCAGTTCATTTTCATTCACTTTCATTTGAGTATCCTTTACATTTTATTTGTCATTGCTCAAGTGGTAGAAATTGAAAAAACTACTCAGGCAAAACTTTCAAGGACAAGACGTAATTAAACAAGAAGATAACTACTCAGACTGTGATAAAAACTCTTGCAATAGAGGAGGAATTTTACATGGAATTATCTCACAGCTTGCTGTCAACCAAGAAGCACAGAAACTAATGAACTTAACAAGTTAGACTGTTCTTCCTGTAGATGCTTAGAAATGCCTTGGAAAGCATTACATAAAAACAGCTGACACAAACACACTCCAGTCTGCTAAAGCTGTCTTTAGGAATCACAGAAATTATAATTATGACTGGCAATTGCTACTTTAAATGTATTTACCAAACTAGCAAAGTTTATTTATTGGTTGTTGGGGTTTTTTTGTGGGCTGGTAGCCCAGTTTGTTTAAAAACAAAAACAAAATAAACGATGGCAAAACCAGCATCTCAACTTCATCTCACCTGCTGGTAAACTGAAGTTGTAGCTTAAAACTACAGATTTGTACTTAACAGTTTAGCAAACAATGCCATTTATCATATCCTGTTAGCAGGTATCTTTAAAGCCTAAATAACCATAAAATCACAGAATCATTATGGATGTAAAAGACCTGTAAGATCATCTAGCCCAACCACCAAACCAGCACCACCATCAATAAACCATATTCCCAGCTGCCATATCCACACATTATTGAACATTTCCAGGTGACTCCACCTGTTCCAATGCTTGACAACTCTTTCAGTGAAGAAATTTTTCCTTATGTCCAACCTGGACCTCACTTAGTGCAGCTCAAGGCAAATTCTTCTTGCCCTGTCACCAGTTGCCTGGGAGAAGAGACCGACACACCTGGCCACAAGCTCCTTCTTATCCCCGGGATGAGGTCATCCCTGAGCCTCCTTGTCTCACACCCCTAAATCTCTCAAGCACTCCTCACAGCACTTGTGCCCCAGACCCTGCCCCAGCTCCATTGCCCTTCTCTGGACTCTCTCCAGCCCCTCAGGGCCTTTCCTGCAGTGAGGGCCCAGCCCTGGGCACAGCACTGGAGGTGCGGCCTCAGCAGGGCCCAGCACAGGGGGACAATCCCTGCCCTGGCCCTGCTGGCCACAGCATTGCTGATCCAGGCCAGGATGCCATTGGCCTTCTTGGCCCCCTGGGCACAGCCTGGCTCATGTTCAGCTGCTGTCACCAGCACCCCCAGCTCCTTTCCAGTCACTCTGCCCCAGCCTGGGGAGCTACCTGGGGTTGTTGTGACCCAAGGGCAGGACCCAGTACTGGGCCTTGTTGAGCCTCACACCATTGGCCTCAGCCATGATGCAGCCTGCCCAGATCCCTCTGCAGAGCCTCCCTGCCCTCCAGCAGATCAGCACTTCCACACAGCTTGGTGTGATCTGCAAACTCACTTCATCAATGCTGTATACTAAAGGTACTAGTCAAAGAATAACTCCGTTCTAGCTACATTAGTTTATAAATCACTGTAAGACATTTCATCATTTTATTCCTATAAAACAAAAAGATTGTTTCTTTTGGAATTAATTTTCCCACCAAGTCATCACTTATTGAACATTCAGGCCTCATTTAATGTATTTGACATTACTGTTCAGTATCTCCACAATTAAACATCAGCACATCTTCTCAATTATTTACCTTCTGCAAGACACAACAGACTTTAAAGGCATGACATCATGAAATTCTCTATCAAGTGTACACAAAGTGAAGTATTTCTGTTTCATCTGTGATTACAACAAATGTGTAGTCCAAAAGATTAGCTATTTAGGCTTACCACCAAGTCACGGTCTTGAAGCAAGTTACGAATTGCTTCATACAAAACAGGTCTCAAGTCTGATTTGAATTTTACAGAAATCCACTGTCCAATCAGCCATATTACTCGTCGGCGTATTGGTTTATACCTTTAAAAGTAGGAGGAAAAAAATTGCACTTGTTAACTCATTACACTAGTTGTTATAGAGTACTCTGATGAAAAAGAAATCCAAGAATCATGATGAAAATGTTATTGCCCAAAACAATTAAAAGACTTAGTTGTTCAGTATCAACTTCAGTGCAAAAACTGAACTCTCCATTAAAATTCTTCACAAAAAGGCTCAGGAAACACCAGCTTAGTCTGAAAAAGATAATTTTCATCCTAAATGACTAAATCTTGAATGTTTCTCCCTAGGGATGCAGTTCATTCTACATGCAGCACACCAATTAAAAAAATAAAAATAAATGTACACTTATTACTGCAGTCATGGTATCTACTGCTTTCACTACAGTTCCCAGCAATTCCCTTGATATCCTCTTTATGCTCAAAAATTTTAAGTCAGATACAATTTAAAAATGCAAACTTCAGGACTGCACTACAGCAACTGTCAGAGTAGTTCACTTCATCAGTCTAAAACCATTCTAAGAACAGACATTACCTAATCTTGCACTAGTGCCACAACAAGGGCACAAATCAAACAGCTTTAGAGTTGATGGGAAGAACAAACCAGAACAATGATAGAGAAAAGCATTTCACAGAGCTAATATTTTTCTCCAGTGATGGAATAACTCATAATTATATGTTTAACTTACAGATGTATGAAGAAAGACAAACCATATTTAGAGAATTTTAACTAATATATGATTATGATAAATGTGGTTTTCCCAGGAAGAATTACTCCCCTGTAAGCCATCAAAAAGACATTTAAACTGAAGTTATTGAGGTTTCTCTACCTTTAGTAAGTGTGTTTTATTAAGCATTCCCATAACTATAAGACTATAAACAAAAAACATCTTCAGAGAACATGAAAGTTGTGGAAATGGCATATATAAAGTAATTCATTAGACTGGAACACATATCTAACGTGGAGTAACAGTCCAGTGTTGCTTCATGTTTACTGAGTGGCAGTGAAGCATAAATAACACATACCGAAGCATGACTTACACAAAAGATTGCCTTATTAATGCACCCTTAGTTTTGTTCAAGAAGCTGTGATGATACAACTTTTTTTACTCTTAGAAGGCCCATATCTGACACCTAATCTTGCAAACATCAGAGTATTTTAAAAACTAAGTGATTTTATTGAGATTTTTATATATATCTGTATTTTTTTTAATATATAGACCAATATCACAAAGAAAAGTTTTAAATTACGTGATCTAAGTACATAACTGAGTGCTGACAACAAAGATTTTCAGGTCTGGTCGTGGGTATTATATGTTTAATACATATATCCTACCTCTGCATCTCTATATTATTTCTCTCTCTCTACATGGTAGAGAAAATACAACATGTTTTTGAGATTTTTTTGGGGTAGGTGTGTGTTTGGGTTTTGTCTGGGTTGAGTTTTGTTTGGGTTTTTTTGGAGGTTTTTTGTGGGTTTGTTTTTTAATACTGAAGTTTCTCATAGGTGCTCATTTTTGAGGGCCTATTTTTTCTACATTCACTATTTCTGGGAAAAGCTTAGCTGTTTTTTTAGCTTTTTTTTCAGAAGATTAGCTTTTACAAAAAGAGCACACAGTGACTGAATATAGGTCCACCACTAAGCCTGGTGGACCTAAAGCTCACATAGGAAAACTGATCATATTCCAAAATAAGGCCATCTCTGCTGCATTAGTCATAGGACAGTATCTTTAAGCAGTCTGGACTGCATCAGGTTGTCCAAGTCAGAAGTACTTTACTTTCTCTCTCAGGAGGAAATACTGCTTTACAAGTGAGTAATTGCAACAAAAAAATGTATTCAGTAACATACTTTCATGTTATGAAAAAGTTTCTCATTAATCAGTACAAAGCATCATTGCAAGTGATAAATCTGGCAGTGCACTATTTCTAAAAATCTTTTAGAACTTTTTTTTTAATTCCATATTTCTTCTATTACTGTGGTCATGGTTGATGGGCTTACTATCAAGGGGTAATGAAACATTCAGAGAAAACAGAACATTGCAAACACCACGATCACTGCTGACAACACATAGGTTTGTGTTTCCAAACATCAACCAGTTCTGAACAAGCACACAAGAAACCATGGGACATTCTGTGGGACAGCAGAGGATGCTCTCCAACCCACTCTATCTGAACTGCATATGTATTCCCAAAGCTGCTGTTGAAGCAGTACTCCATTGAACCCACAAACACTGCCTTCCCTTATTGCCATGGTGGTCTCCTATGACGAAGGCAGTAAAAGCAGTTAAAGTAAACAGGGTTTCAAAATTCCAGACAACTTCTACTGCAAGCTTTTGTCCCCACAGGAACTTACTTCATTCTGGGATATCTCAAATGCCAACCAAATGATTAAATCAGGTGTCTTCCTGACTGTATACAACTGTATCAACAACAAAAAGCTTATCAGTTTCACTTATGCTAGATGGGTGAATACCATAAAAATGCCATAGCCAGCACGGGCTTCTAAGATCATGGCAGCTTTATTTGGAGACTGCTGCTGGAGGAGCACAACAGCAAATGAACTATCTCACACAAGATCTCCCATTTTTCCTGCTCTTCTGACATTTAGCCTAATCATTAGAGTACTTGGCAATTTGAAATTAGTAAGTAAATCTTAGTAAAAAAACCCAGTCTAATGAGAAGAAGAATAAAAGCATGAGGAGACAGCAAGTAAACAACTGTGGCAATCATTCTTCAACACTAACAAAAAGTTATACATCCAAAAATAAGTAATTAATTGTTTCAAAGTTTACTGCAGTAGAAAAAAGCAATTTAAGTTCCACTCTACAGGAAACTGAACTCTCTTTGTTAACAGAGCATTTAGAAATAAAAAAGCCAACTAGCGACTCATTATGGAAAATCATTTACAATTTATAGTAGCTCCTAAGGGTATAAGGAAACAAATTAGTTTATGTTTAACATAAAATTTGCCACTGGTAAGATGAATTGCAAATGTAGAAGAAAAACATAGTAACAGTCTTCAAAGGACATTCAGGTCACTGCTGATGACTGTGCTGAGAAAAATAGGACATACTTATTTAGAGTCAACGGCTGATTTGAACTTGTCTGATAAGGATTAGCATGCACAATAGTGGTCACTGTCCTTCCCCTAGGGAGTGAGCTTCAGGGAAAGGGAGGAACAGTGTCTTCCAGATAGTTACAAAGAGTGACAGCTCAGTCTGTACTGAGATGACAAAACGATCTTTCAAAATACCCCATGACATCCACTGAACAATAGAGGTACTGCTGTGAAGGCCATCCAAGTGAGGGTGACCTTGGTGAGAAGGAAACACCACAGCAGATGGACTGCATAAAACTCTTCATGCAGAAGAAGGTGCAATCATCCACACTTTACAACACAACCCAAACCATTATTTCCCCTCTTTATTGCAGCAAAATTAACTGATCAGAATTACAGAGGGCTTGTATTTAAACTTAAAGAGAACAACAAATCACTATCTTGGCTAAACTACCATTTTACAGGGATGATTTCCACAGACTTCATTTGAACTCTGCTGCCTAGAAGTCTCTGGAGGCCTAAATATCATTTTTTAAACAAGCAAAGGTGGTTATCCTGAGAAGGTTAGTCAACTCTAATGTATGCAAGAAGACAGACAATGTACTTCTACAGAACCCTGAAATGTTCACCACACAGTAATTTAAATAAGAACTATCAAGAACACTGTCACTTCTGTGACTGCTATCAGTTATCTGCAAGCATTTCATACCTCTCCTCATTTAGTGGATATGTTTCAAGCTGAGTATTTTGCAGCTTGGCAATTTTTAGGCATTACATCTTATGAACTTGTGTCAATCGTCTATATTTAAATGATGAAGGCATAACAAATCAAAGTGTTTACCTGTCATGAGAAACCTGTAGTTCTGCTAACAGTTGATTTTTAAACCATAGATCAAAATCCACACTATCAAATAGTTCATAGGCAGCCAGTCCAACCGCATTATACACTGGGGAAAAATGATAGTTATGCATATTGTTTACTTCAATGTTAACTTTTTAATATTGAATAATCAGATTAATATTCAAACCACATTTTCATAACCTGAACATAATAAAGAAAACAAAACTAAAGCCTATCTTTCTAAACAAAGTTTTATCAGATCATGATGAAAGGAACTCTGGTGCAAATTATTAGTAAAAGAAAGACACTACAGAAGAAAGGTTAGATTCTAAAAAAAATAGAAGTCAAAAGAACAATGAGGATCTTATTCTATCATCAAGGACAGTTCCATAAGAAACAATTATTTTCTTTTGCCATAAAATCTCCTCACTTGTAAAATGTACAGAGTATCTCTATTTTCTTCAGAAAATACTGAAGGTCATTTACTTGGCACAGCAGAAAGAACAGGACAGTAAAGGAGATTGCTTATTTCAGAAAAAAGCCAAAAAGCACTGTATTTTTACATAAACATTTTCAAAAGTGAAAACCAACATCAATGAAAGGAGAATTAGTATTTAGGTCCCACTTTCCAAATTATTTTAAAAAAATCTTGCAAATTCTTCATGCATTTTTTAAGAAGTAAAACACACAAACGAAAGTGGCTCTGTTACTTCAAAGATAAAGTAAAATTTAATTTACCAGCATCTTTAATCAGTATAGCATTGGTATTTTCCACGTTGGTAGATCCTACAAGCCAAAGTTAAAATAAATAAAGTGTCACTAAAACAAGGAATGCAAGCAACTTGGCACTTCAGTTTTGATACTCTGTTCAGTGACTATATCAAAATCAAATTTCTGCTTTCACACCCTATTTTTGACTTACTTCTCTGGAGACAAACTTACTTCTTTGGAGACAAACATTTTTAATAACACAACATACATATAAGCCAGAAGGGAGTATTTTAAATGAAAAGACTCAAAACCTGCAAATTGCAGACAACCGTCAATTACATAGTACCACGTCCAAAAGGGTCATAGACCTAGCTCCCTGATTTTTTATATATGTGTGCTTAAAACCAAATATTTTCTGAAGGCATCCCAAAACCTACGCACAAAGTACTTTATGAACAGATTTTGTGAAGGCAGAAAAAACACTCAGAAAATGATTATTTATTTTATTTTAGTAGAATGTAACGATCCTTTCTGATAAGCTCAAATACAAAATACTGTAACTCAACTAAGACAGCTGGGGGAAAAACTGAGCTGAACTGACAGGGGGAAAAAAAGCCACTCCCACTTATTCTTTCCTGGCCATTATAAAACTTAGTTTGGGGGCAAAGAATCATAAGGTAAAACAAAGAAAATATTAATCACTCGTCAACCTATGAATAATTTAGTCTTCATACAGAAAAAACCTAAATTTTTAAAGCAGATTCTTCAGATTTGGAAAGTCATCTAGACTCTACAAAATGACAGCATAACTTAAAGTTTTTCTTTTAAAATTTTTTCTCCCTCCAAGATTTTAGCAGAGACAAAGCATGAACTACCTTGCAACATTTGAACGGGAAGTTCCCAACTATTAACAACCCAAAGAATTCATTAAGCTTGCGAGTAGATCACTGCTAAGAAAGCCTGAAACCTCTTAAAATTAGAAATGCCACAACATTTGTCAATTATCTAGAATAGTTACCATAAAACCAAAGACCCTTTGGGACTTCCTCCTCCTAGATACACAATGCATTCTGTTATGGTAGGTTTAGAAATAATTTTGGAATATTAACATGTACTTTCAAACATACAGATAGAACGCACTATAAAAAATTAGATGTTACAAGGTCAAATAGTTTAATAGTTGACAAGAGTATGTTATGAATGTAAACAATTATACATTTTATACTTCTCTTATTTTTTTCCACAACTTACCTTGTAGACTGTGAACCATTTCCAAAAGAACTGGGGTAAGAGTCTGATTATATTCATGAAAAATATCAATAAAAAGGACTTCCGTGCATGGCTGAAAAATTAAAAGATCTGGTTAGAATCTATCAAAATAAAGGCAAGTAAAATACATTTTATGCTAAAATTTTAAGTGCTGAATACCTCACACTGAAAGTCACAATTTAGAACACAACAGTAGCAAAATTAATATTGTAAGAAATACCACTTTTTTTCTATTATACTTTGTGCTTAACTCTAGCACGAGTTTGATGGCTGTATCTGTATCAACCAGTTCTGTGGCAGAAGAACGGTCAATCTGCGGAGTGAAACAGCTGGTGCTGTGCGGCCAGTGACCACACTGCAGCTATGTCCCAGGTTCTTGGTGCATTGGCTTAGTGGCTCTAGGCCAGGGACTTGGTCTGAACACCATTCTACAACCAGAACATATGTGCACTATGCTAGGTTTTTTAGTTTTAAAATAAAAGTGATCCAGCAAAGAAGTTTTGAGATCTCCTGCAAAGCAAATCACAGCAGTTACAATTGGGAGAAACACTACGACAGCATATTTATGATCTGAACACTAAATTAACTAATAAAATAATTAATTAATGAATATAATTAATTAATAAAGATGCACCTGCAACTTCCTTCACTCATCATGTCTACTAACAAAGTCATAAGTGATTACATTAATTATCAGTTTAAAAAAGAGAACTTCTGCTGGCTTTAACCAGATTCTACATAATTCAAATGGAAGCAAACTCATTTTCCCTCCCTCCTAAAATATGAAGTGCATAGATTCCCATGTATTTCATCAAGTTTGAATACTGAAAAAAGAATAAAGTGAAATTTTACTAAACCTGAAGAAGCAAAAGGATTTTTTCCAAATATCCATCTTGGTAACAAAACTATCGAGAATTGCATTCAGGAATCTTTAATGGATTTATTTCAAATTGAACACTTACTCTGAGACTGTACTTCCAAGAATCTCCTCCAGTCTCTTCTACAGCTATTATTCCACAAAGACAAGAAAAAAAGCATTATTTCAGCTATGGTTCAAAGAAAGTCTAGTGGTAGGTTAAGGGTATCATAGACTATCAAGAATCTTTTATTACAGAAAGAATGTCTAGAAAGAATATTTGTCCAAGAAAACTAGAGGAAATAAAATGGCCAATAATGAAGCACTTAGGCAAATATCTAATTACACTACCACCAAGTATATAGCATGTTTCTTACTGAAGCTTTCTGGATCCTCTTCCCACATAGTCAATTCTTCCTTTGTCAGCAGGAAATAGTGAGTGACTAATCTCCTACAGATTTCCATTAGTGTTGGGTATGTGAAAAAAGCAGTCTTTATCTTATGTGCTTCAAGAGTTTCAGGGCTGCTGTCTGAAATAAAACATGATGGACAATCAAGTGGCTTAAGGATCAAAGACTAGTATAGTAAAATTATAAAAAAACAATCAATAAAAAATTCTTATATTCTGAGAAAAACAAAAAACTTACTTACATGGCAGACTTTAACTAACTTTCAGCTCGTAAGACAGGTTTTTAAGCAAGTAATTGATTCTGACACATACCAGTATGTATTTAAAACTTTTTTCAAATTCAAAGAGAATGCTAATTGTTATCTAGCCACTGCCACTAATGTGAAAAGTTGAGGGATTTTTTTAAATTCACCCATACAGAAATGTATGAAGTTTCAAAATGAAACAGTCCTACAAAGCAAAACATTTGAATTCCTTTATATACAACTGCATCTCCAATCAACTGTATTTCATTGTACTGGTATTAGTAATTACAGAAAATACACCATTTTACCAAACATATCTCATGGGAAAGATGCAACAAACTGGCTGATTATAATAAATCAAACTCTGTACCTCAGTACTTTTTAAAATTCATTCAATGGAAACTAGAACAATCAAAAAAATATATTTGTGCTCCTTTTGCATTTAAAAGTCCTTTGGAATGTCATTATCTGTATACATTAATACTTTAAAACTTAAAATAACAATTCTCAATATAGAGGTGGAACCATACATATTTCAATAATTATTAAAACATTAATAAGGGAGTTTAACTGTTGAGAATAGCTAGCAAAATATTTCTCAAGACATAAAAAATTATTTTAGTAATGACAGTACCTTCAATATTTTTGGATGGTTTGTATGCATAATTTTTTACAATCATCTTAATGAGATTCATGCATTGTACAATAAACTGCTCAAATACAACTCCTTCACCAGCTTCTGTGAAAACGTAGCTTACAGAGAACTCCAGTGATCTCTGAATCAAAGCAGTGAATGAGCAAGGATGTTGATCCAGGAAGTCCAAAAGCTTAAAAAAAGGAAGTAGAAACAGAAAAATCAAAACACTTTTGTTGAAGTCTTACTAAATGCTTTAGTAAACTAGTTATCAAAAACAGGTGCCAATTTATATAAAACTATAGAAAACTGAACATGGACAGGAAATTAGGAAGAGATCAGTATCAACTGTTAATGAAGCATTATTTAATGGCAAAATTCTTGATTTTGATTCAAAATTACTTTTTTTTAAGTATGGGGAAGAATATCAATTTTCAAATGGACCAGCTTACTAGTAGTAAATAAAATATATCAGCCATACTTAAAACAGTGAGTATTTCAGCAGATAATTAATCCCTATTGGAATCAGTGTAAGCAAAAGCAGTATGAGGGCTATATAACTCCTCCCCCAACATAACCAATGCAGTACAAGCACTTGCTTCTTCAACTTAGCTTTTCCAATCAGTGATCAAAAATACACTGGTGGATTCCTTTAATCTCCTTTAGTACTGCAAAAATGCCTAAACCTACATTCTTGCATGTGAATTTCCATAGGTGGTAGATTAATCAAATTTACTTTCTCTTCAGGTCTGTGAAAAAAGATTCACATTTGCAATCTAAGTAGTATGACAAAGACCAAAAATAATGTGTCAGAGCATTTCCAGCTCAATTTTAGTGAAGCTGATGGGTGCTTTTTACTTCTGATAACTAGGCTGAGTATTTAAAATACATCCATGGCCTCTAGATAGAATCTGAAAACAATGGGAACTCTGTAGGTTTTGTAACTTTAAAAAAAATAACAGAACCCAAAAAAACAAGACCAAGTGTCTATGTTTACATTACCTTCAATACAATATGCATTTAACACTTGCACAGAATCAGCTGACAAGTCCAAGCGTATTAGACAATACAAGCCTTAGAGGGGAAGAGTATGTTGGTCATTTTCTTTTGATTAATTAGTGTGGCCAGTAATTCCACAGAAATAACGCCATAGAAACAGTGATCTAACTACCTATAAAGGGTATGATGCAAAGCCTATCTCTTCTTTATTCCTTAATACCAGTACCATTGTTTAACCAATGCTTCCCCAACTCTTCTTTAAACAAATCCTAGCTAAATAATTTACTAATGAAATGCACTTAATTTTGTTTGAGCTAAGAAAATGTACTCTTCACTGCTGCAACTTACAACAGCATGAGTACACAGACACCCCTTTCTTCAAAAATACATCTCCTAACAAACAAGTCTTAAGTTATAGTACCTTCCACTTCTTTGAAAGGTCTGAAACAGATTCGCTTTAAGGCACCTAAGCGTCTGCATGGGGACTGCTCCACCAGAAATATAAGCTATACAACAACTGAAAGGATATTTTACTTACCACTTTAGTGAACAGAATTATGGTCTTTTCTAGACGATCTCTGCATATGCTTTCTGCTCTTATACTTCTACCTGGTAAATCAGACATTTCACCACTATCATTTTTTAGACTTTCATTTTCCTTCTGGATAGCTAGGTTTTAAATAATTAACACTGGAGAAGAACTTATTTTTACTGTAGTTAAGAGATTAAGTTAAACCTGAAAAAAATTTTAGGGCAAAATAAATTCTAAATCAAATTCAAGGTAATGACTAGGAATAGAAATATTCAACTGTTTCTCTCAAGTGTACTGAAATTCACTGCAGTTGATCAGGGTATAAAAATTGTGACATCATTACAGATACAGAAAATTCAATGATAAAAGGCAGTTAAAATAATGCAAGCAAATGCTAGTGCACACAAAAAATAATTATGCATTGAAAATATAAAGATGTCCTTTTAATAAAGCCACATACTGTTATGTGCTTTTCTAGAAACACCGCCTTAAAGAATAATTTATTATGGGCATTAGAAAACATTCTGAATTAGGAAAATAAACCAGACAGTTTTTATTAAAAGAAAGAAAAACCAGAAAGGGCCATATTGAAAGCATACAGGCAGAAACACAATACAACAAAAGCAAACAGTAATCCTATAAGCTAGTTGTACCTGCTTTTGCAAAACAATCTACTGATTAGAAATGTAGAAATGGGAAGGTTCAGCTCAGTTCTTGTCTTAGGACACAGAAACCCTGAAGTCCTCATATTCTAGGGGACTACACCAAACCTCAGTATGGGATGGCCTTCAATCCCTTCTATTCAACTCTGCACCTTGTTAAAAATTAAATAAGAGCCAGAAGGAGCCTGACTGTAGTATAGCCAAAGTGACAATTGGAGGCAGTTTCCATCTCTTCTAAAAATGAGGCTCAAAGCCCCAGTCAGACCTCTTACTGAAGTACAGGCTCCGGAATCCAGGAACTTCACCAAAATATTAAAACTGCATATGACTTATTTTAAAAAAAATTTTCCTATTCAGTTTAGACATCTATTCTTGTAAAAAGTGTTGTTGAAATATTACACCAAATAGAATTTTGATGTGATTTTAGCCCATTGATACAAAAATACACTTTTACTGAATTCCTCCTTAATAGTTTCAGCAGCATTTAAAAAAAGTGTCAACTTCTACAAAAATACCTTGCACCCAAATGGTTACTGATCATGCACTAGCCTGTATATTTTCATCCAGCTTCTAACATTTAACAATGAATACAAAGAAAAATGCTCAGATACTTACTACACTCCAGAAACTGTTTCAGCCGTTCAAATACGGCATGCAGAAAACCCTAAAAAGCAAACATGTCTTTAAAAGGTGAAGCTTATTCTGCACTGTTATGAGAACAAAATTATGTCAGACTAAAGTTAGTTCATTTGTGTTACCAGCTCAGACACGACCACATAACTTTGAACTTGATTACTTTAAACAATTTCTTCAAGAAATTAACAATTAGCTAGCAAGCAGACTGCACAGATGATCCAAACTGACCTTATCAGTACAACTTAAAGGCATTGCAACTCTAGTAGAAGGAAAGACAGTAACTGGAGACATGTCCTTTACAATATGTTTATCAAGTTGTACCTTGTTCTCAACTTCCTAGTGCAGGCCGTAGGTTGTAGGTACTCAACTCCACCACAGGCAGCACTGGAGGTTAAGGAAGGTGCTTGGGTCTCTTTGTCTGACCCTACCCTCCCCAGGGGCTGCAGACTACAGGCTTTTATCTCTCTCAAATGTGACAGGACAAGCATGGCATCAAATTCATCACTTAACGAAATGGTTTTAACTGGGGTGGGGGGGAGCACATGTAAGACACCTTTCAGTAAGCAACAGGCGTGACCACCATGTGGTGTGTAACTTGGAATGGATGTCCTTTCTTTTTTCAAACATGATGCCATTAGAATCCATCTAGGATTTGAGAGCCCTTGGCTGACAGGAGGACAACTTTGAGAGGATGTTGCTTGATCTTCCTTTGCATAATACAATTGCATGCCTTTCAATGATTCCAGACATAGCTCCAATAACACCTGAAATCATCACAAAAGTTTTCTAATCTAGAACTAGAAATGCACTTACCATCACCTCTGCATTCCAATGAGGTTCTACAAAGCCATGGACTGTTAGTTTCCGAAGCACTAGGAAAACAAATTACTTATGTAGCTATTTATTAGCTCTTGCTTCAACAGATTTCAGAACACAATAAAAATTCCACTTGCCGTGCCTTTCTTTCAACTCAACGCTTTAAAAAATACACAATTTTCGGTTGTGGATGCCTCATCCATATCTAACATTCACCTTGTTGAAATTACTTTAAAATATATCTTGTGTGAAATAATGAAGAGAACTTTTAACAATTACTCCATCAGGAAGAATGCTGCCAAAACTCTTAAGTATTAAACTCCTGAAGGATCCTGCAGTAGCAGGAAAAGGGCCAAGTACAGTCAGGTAAGGCACATAAGCCACTGGTAAATTCTCTCCGGTTTATCACTGCCTGCAACCCAGCAAAAGCTGCATGCTCCATCTTCAGAAACAACTCAGGACATGTATTATTTACATTGCAAGAATTGCAGAGAATAAGATCCCAATTGTTAAAAGCAGCAAAGTAGTCAGGATATGCATTTACACCACTCATAAGCCCTTGAGCATCAACCTAAGACAAACTAACTGCTAAGGCTAGCTTTTCAGTGGACACAGGGTGAACTTAATGGAATGAAACTTGTAGCTCAGCTTCCTCAATTAAGTGCTGAAGACATGCAAGCCTAAATTACCACACACATAAGAAAACATCCTGTTATGCCACCCACCTTCCAACCTCCTAGACATTGACTTCTTAAAACATGCACAGTGGAGTGCACAGCTTCTCGCATACTGAGAAACAAAAGCGCTCTCTCTCCCTTCTGCATGAGAAATAGTCCTTCTGCCTTGCTAACAGTACAGGTAAAACAAACCAAAAATACAGTTATTTCCAATGGGAATGGCTTTGTTAGAGAATGGGAACTATTTACCAAAGAACTTCTATGCATTCCCTGTGAAGAAAGTTATTTGATTCCTTACACTTAACATCATTCTATATTATTACCTTTCAATGACAACAAGGTCCTTTCTAGGGAATTTGCAGCTGCAGCTTCATCCCCTGTACAAATCTGTTGTAGGAATGTATCTGTATGGTGATTCCATAAGGAACATGCAAAGCTATAAATACTTGATGTAAGCTGCAAAAGGAAGATGTAGAATGTATTTTGTTTCCTGAATTTTGCTATACCATAATAAATCCCCAAATTTTAAAGGCTGGTTTTGACTATTAAAATATTTAATACAGCTTCTTGTATGTATCGTGGACCACAATGTTTAATTTGCTTCTTTGTCATGAGTCATACTAATCTTAAGACATTTTCCAGAAAAATACCTTGTCTTGATTTGAAGATATTATGATAGACTCATTGGTGTCCCTGACTACTTGGGTCTATGACTCTCACCTTAAACAAAACTATTTAGGGCTCCTTTCTTACCTGATTTTCAGTAAATACAGCTGCTGGTGAATAATATGCTATGATGCTTCAAAAATTATCAGCTTTCCTCATCACCTCTTCTCCCACAAAGACAAGACAGCAGTCCATCTTACAGTTAAATTAATGTCTGAATCATCTTACTCTGGGACACACTTAGCAGTTACAGGTGCAATACAGTATTGAACAATGCCTACTCCCAAACTAACTCTACTTTGTCAATACCTGCAAGCAGTAATTTTTTTTAAAACACAGAATGACAAACAGCTTCTAATCAGGTAGAACTGAACAAATCTCTAACTTAATTCACATTACAGTTCACACACAGTGCTTAACTAATAAAGATTTCTAAATTACAAACAGAAGATGAAGATTTTCTCAGTTATGGTAGCAATGGATGGCTTCATAATTACATAAATGTGCATTTAGTCTGTTACACCTTATATCAATGGAGTCATAAGCACATGACCGGTTTATTTAGTTGCTTTGAATGAGTAAAGGTTAGTAAAGGTCCTATTTACAAGTCAGTCTTGAATGCCTCAGACTCCTGATGTTTAAAATTTCATCTTATTGATTACATAGACAGAAATTTCTACATAGATAACTAAGTAAACATCCATAAACAGTCTTCATTTTCAGTACTCACTTCTTCCTTTAAAATGAAGGAATAAACTGAAATTTCAAAAATTCCAGAGGAACATGATTGGAAAAAATGTTTAAGTCATTAAATTCAGTTAGCTGGTACTACACTGTTGCCCAACTCCAAATGGGTTTGGAGCTGCATGGCCTATAGCCAAAATTACATCCATGTTCTAATCAGTGCATTTTTACAGTGGAGAATATAAGCTGAATGACTCGATATTTGGCATTTGGATTCACATCTTGCCTTTTAATTAACCTGAAGAGATGGCCTGGAAAAATCTCAAACACATTCCTGCTGGTGGTAAAAACTAAAATATGGTAGTATAGAAGTTTAAATCCCAGTATTTCCTAAAGACTATACTGATTAAAAATTCAGAACACACTTCCAAAAAAACTCCATAAATTCCTAGAAAAGGTCTATAGATGTTCTATAGATGAATTTCAGTATCTTTACATAAATTAAGATAATGCTCAAGCTGTATGCAAAATTAATAAAGATCGCAAACGTCTCACCCAGAAAATGACCTCCAGTTATTCCATAGTACACAGATACCCACAACATAAGAGCAGATATTTAAGTCCACAGACACGTCATTAATGCCCTGCCAGCTAAACTCAGGAAGAAGCAAGCATGTGCAATACCCAGTTTGCATGCTGTACAATACTGCATCACATTACTTACATCATAGAAAAGCTTCCTGTCTGCAGCAAGCCGTTTGGATGCCAGCGTCTTCGTAACATGGTAAAATGTAAGTAGCGCCCTGTGTTGCTGAAGATCGTCCTGCACCTTCACAGATTCTACAAGAGTGGGTATAAGTTCTGGCCATTGTCTTGGGCAGTCCACTCTGGCAACTTTAGCAATCAATACAGAGATCTGAGTTGCTATCTGCAAAAAATACCACAGACACCACTAAGTCAAGGGGCATTTAGGAAATGAATAATGACAAGATCCACAGTCAAATAAAGCCCAAACAAAAAAAACCCTAGAATGACACATTTTTTGTGATTTTTCTCAAGCTGTTTTTAAGTTTGCTGAATGCAAATACATGTGGAAAAAAAGTTTATGTTTGTAGCAAGCATTACATAAAATACTAAACTTAATACCTTGATTAAATTTTACATGAAGACCAGTAACTGTATTTATTCTAGAAATCACATAAAGAAACAAATATCTGGGAACCACTTCTTACTTAGCAATCTTTTCTATCACTTTCTATGAGCACACACTGCTGAATACGCATTACTCACAGTTTGCCTCTACCTGACTTTTAGACAGAGCCATCCCTAGGCCCAGGAACACAGATGTGAACGCTAAGCCCTGAGACTCTCTCTTGCTCCAGATCTTCAGAACCTCAGGCCAGAAGCACCTGCACTACTCACACCACCTGACTTTGGTTGCTAGGCCCAAGTTCCACTGGCACCAGTCTTGCCAGCAGCTGGAGCCTGGTCCTTGGAGCACACATGCATGATGAACAGAGTGAGATTACACAGTAAGACAGGTAAGTGATGCAATCAGAACACAGGACAGGCAGTGATCATCAGGCACAGGGTTTGTTCAGACAGAGGTACAGACCACCCATGTTTACACTTGACTGGCCCTTCTTATGCCCTCTTTCGGTCTATTCCACACTTGGCTGCTGTGCAACTCCCTTCCCCTAAACATTCCTTAGCATATTTTGCATGGTCACCCAAAACCCTACCTCAAACATCCAAAAATTTCACATTCTTCTTTTCCCTGTTCTTCCCATTCTAATTGAAAAGGTCCTTGACTGGATTGGTGAAGTAGACACTCTCTCCCCTCAGCACACTAGAACAACCACACTTCCAGCCTGGGGAAGAAGTCACCTTCTTAGGCTACCAGAAGGAATCAAAATCCAAAGAATTTCAGGCCTAAGACAGATAGAGCAATGCCCTTCTTTACTGGTGCCTGAGCTGTTTCATCTGGACTCTGACAACCCCACCAAGTCTTTCACAACATTTATTCCTACCATGCTACTTAGTGAGAAGAATTGCTTCAGGAAAATGATGTCAAGGTTCACAATAAAGAGCTGGGCGTCCTACTTATTCCTATATCAATCAATTACGTCAACTGACATAACAGGGGGAGCAAACAAATTTTTCTCCCTATGTGACACAAGAAACAACCTCCCAGGAAAGGCAAAAGTACTTTTATCTTGAGCACAGGCTTTTTAAATGGGGAGAAAGAAGAAAAAGAACTTGCTGTAATGCATTTGAAAAAGTACTCTGCTCCACTGTTCCCTCCATATGCTAAATATCTTCAGAGGGCATGGCAACTACGCTTTCAGCAGATGGTATGTTCTCTTTTTCTGCTACACCTCCTCTGGAAGTCAAGTTGTATCATCACATTTCCATACTATGCCTACTTCTCACTTTTTTGTGTTGTTTTTCTTTCTATACAAGAGTCATAATTTTTTCTGCTTTCAGTGATGCAAAAATCATAGGCAGATAGCAACTGTGTTATGAACTGTCTGTGACTGGAAAAGTGCAGTTATCAGGAACACAGGATATCAACACTCAGATATATCAAGCAGGCTGGGAACTAAAGATTCCTTGGAAAGGACACCTCAGGATACCTACAAGACAGATGGGGGAACAAAGGGAAAGAAAGGGATATGGAAACATATTTCCATATCACATGTAATTGTTTGGGCAATTATTTAGACTGCTGCGATAAAAACAAATAAAAATCTCCACATCTTAAAAAATTACATCCCAAAAAATGTCATAAGGACGTATAAACCAAAACATGAAGCCACTACTCTTTAAAATGTCAGTTAAAAACATTCCAATCTCAGCTGCAACTATAGTTGGACAACTCCAGAACTGTTCATCAGCAGTGGCATTCTTAACTATGAAAAATGCTATGCTATCATCTTAGCAGGCAAACTGATGAAATACTAATGAATGTATGAATGTAGTAAAAAAAATTGATAAAAAGTTTCGGTTTGCAAAAAATATACTTAATATTAGAGTTTCATAGTTAATTTACCTATTAATATATGCCAAAAACCATACAAACTTCAAAATTAAATATTTGATAAATTATATTCCACCTAGTAAAGTATAAATGACACACACTATGGTTCAGCTTGCCATACTTCATAATTCTTTTTAGTTAACATTCAGAAACAAGCAATATTTGTCATGTTGTTTACATTGAAACTATATCTGCAGAACAAATTTTAAAACACTTTATATGTTTTTTTAAAAATTGCATTTGCAATGAAAATTCTTAGTTCTACTCCAAACTGTCATTCACAATGGGCTTCTACAAAGACTAAACTACCCTAATTTTGATAAAATGCTCTAAATCCCAGAAGTTACATTAATCCTGTCAAGAAATCCCAAGAAGTTAAAACTGAACTGTCTGCAGAACAGAAGTTTATTCCCAATGCCTTTTCCTTTCAATCTTAACCTTAAGCCTATAATTTCTGTATTTCCTTGACAAAGTTTTTTAAGATCCAGCTCAAAATATTAGCAAATACTTCCCTGCAGAATCTTATACTTACCTGATGAAGAAGTTATCAAAAGTAAGATTGATTCATCTAGTATGGGCATATTCTGTGCCCCTAACATTAGTTCTGGACTCAATATAATAAATTCTTATCCTAATCAAAATCATGGCTTACAATTAGTCATTTTATGTAAGAAAAGACACTATCACACTGAAGCTTTATTAAGCTTATTTAAATTCACCAAACTGCTGTAACTAGACATGTGACAGCAATACTGCTCAGGCGGGTTTATACAGCAGCAACATCAGCAGCTCGCTCCTGCTTTGCCTCTGCCACATTTCCTTGCATGGCCACACTGGTAACCAGGTAAGAGAGCAGACACAGCTGAAAACAACAAAATCACTCAGGGAAAGGTTATTTTTCAGCTACATCCATTCCCTGGACCATTTCACCAAACAGTTGCACAAACAGCAAGGGACAACAAACTGCCACTGCAACACCAAAAGAAACAAACCACAAAGAGACAAAATGTTGTTTCCAGCCAAAGTGGTTCTATAATTCAATGAGTTATGACCGATGGTAAAAAAATCTCACTTCAAGGTCTGTCTGCAAAGCACTATGTAAACTGCAACTTCATTATTACAATTAAATACTTTGTAAAGAAAGAAAATAAGATATCTATCAATACAAGTATTTCTTGGAAGAGTAATAAACAATCACCACTAACCTGATTCACTGGCTCATTAAAGTTGGTGATAAGTCCAGCACGCAATGTAGATTTTTCTTCTTCCGAAAGAGCACTGCCAGGATATATTTATAAAAATATTATTTATTTTCAATTAAAAAACTACTATCAATTCATCTGTAACTATAAAAAAAAACTATCAAAACTAACAAAAGAACATCATTTGCTCTTCTTCTATCTCAAATATCCTTAAAAAGAGAGGGAACTGTGAAAAAAATACTTATAAGGCATTTTGGTCTCACATTCTGAGACTTGGTGTGACCTTTTCAAAGATAAATGGCAAAAGAGTTGACAGAGTGAAATACACATATATATAATGAAAAAACTGCACAAAACTGTACAAAATACAAATGGATTGCTCATAGACAATTGTCATATAGTTATTACTGACAGAATAGAGGATTTGAACATAAATTTGCCTATGTACACTAAGAGACAGTGGCCAAAAATTGTCCAGAATAAGGCAATCACCACATCAGATGACAGCTTTTTTGGAAAAGCAGTTAAGTCTTTTCTATTATAAACTCTTTTCTATAAGAAAGCAATATATTTACACTTAAAAATACAGATCCATTGAAAATTATAGCTTTGTGTGAAAAGTATGTTGATATATTCTCCATAAAGTGCAGGGGAAAATAGTGAGCAGGGAAAAAATTCTAAGCAATAAAGGTTAATTTTCATTCAAGTGCAGCATTGTGGTATCTTAATACTTAATTTTAAGTGACCTCTGTCACTTTAAGACTACAAGTTACAGTATGATATCACTACTGTATTACTTCAGATTTTATATCATTCATGCAATTTTCCTATCATTTCCAGGCAGGAAACACAACACACTGCTCTAAAAAAGGTTTTGTTGGTATTTATAGATTACACTACTGGGGGAAAAGAAAAACCAAACCAAACTAAACAAAAAACCCCAACAAATTTTCATCTACTGATAGCACCTGGAAAGCTGTTTCTCCTTCATAAAAAGACTGGAAGTTATCACACAAGGTCGTTCAGATTAAAGTTTCACCTAACATTGCAATGACTTAGAAGCATGCAAACATCACATCTCAGTGAAGGCTAGAGGCTGGAAATTAAGAAGATTAAACACACTAACACAACAACTTCCTCTTGTCTGACCTCAGGCACAGATATTAACTGACTAGTTTTATATACTGAGGTTTAAAATTATATCTAAAGCTCCCTAAAGCATAGGTTTTACTCTAATCTAGACAAATACTAAATATTAATCTCAAAATAATAAGAAAATAGAGGCAGGAATTGCCATATGAACAAACATTTACAAAAATATTCTAGTTTTCACTTTGTCTTCACCTCTGCAAAAACACAAGTATTCACTATTTTCTCGATCAAATACTTATCATTTGAAGTATAGTTCAAAAGGGGGGCAATTCATTGTTTCACTGGTGACTCAGAACTGTACACTAAGTCTTATTTTCCAAGGTAATTCTAGCATTCAGGAGCCACAATTTTATTTTTTATATTTTAAATCAAGACATAGGCTTTAAGATTTTTTCTGAAAAAAATTAAATTATCCCTAAAAGTATTTTGGTTAAAATTTACATAGATCTCTGCAACAGTAAAAGCTTTTCTGCATGTAACTATTTTACTTATTAATCTAAAGCCATGAGATGATGTTCCATGACAATAAATTTTTGAGGGTTTCTCTTTTATAATATGAAAATGCAGTATATAATATCCACACATGCAGGCATCGTCTAAGTGGTTTCTAAAACTTAAAAACTCTTACTAATAAAATTTAAAAATCTATAGTCAATTACATGTAGATTGTATAATAACTCACTTTCAGAGACAAAAAAAAGCATGTAAATCCTGGTTTGTAAAAAAAAAAATACCCCGTTTTACTATATTACTGAATTTATTTTGTTTCTGGGCTCACAAGACCCCTGGCTTTAAACTCTTTTTCATAATTATATTAAACTTATCATATGCACAGCCTAAGAGCAGCAAGAATTCAGTTCATTACTTACTGTAAATAAAAACGCTGTAATTAAGCTTTTGCCATTGCAGACAAAACAAAGGAAAGAAAAGAAACAGATTCATGAGGATCAATGCCTTAAAGACACCAGCTTGTGATAGGCAAAACGAGAAAACAGTAACGAAAGAAACCTAAGAACTCAATGTCGATGCAAGTGTCACCCGGCAGCACGGTGTGACAGAGCACCTGAGGGTTTGCCGGACCGTGAGCGGAGAACTCCGCGCTCAAACAACACGAGAGTGACATCTGCCGGAGAGCAGGGACACCCTCACCCCCTGAAGGAGACACAGACCCGCACCACTGCCCCAGCCGCCCTTAATGCCTTGCAAGAAAGCCAACTCCACAATCCCGCCTGTAAAAGTTACGACAGGCGAGAAGTCAGGAAGAACGTGCCTCCTTCGGCCAGTTATTTCCCTTCAGCATTGAATTATATGTGCCCAAAAATTAAAACAACTTCATCTACACATTCTAAGTACTATCTACTATGCAGTAGTCTTTCACAATTTGCAAATTCAACATTACTTAGATCTTTCTCTGTGTTTGTGGTACAGAGAAATATACATCCAAATACTTTAAAAATTATTTTGGAGCTTTTTTTAAAAAAGCCTGATATTTCACATTTGGATTTATGGCTTATGAGAAGTAATCACACAAGTGAAAACATATATTTGAAAAGTACTGTTAAAGTATTGCACCGTGTTGCTAACATAGTACTCAAATAAGAGAACAAAATCCACAAGAGACAGGATACAATTGTCTGTAAAATCAAAAACACGTTCAGCTCTTGAAATCAAGACAAACCATTTCTGAAGAAAATAAAAACACATACAAAATCATCCTGTGAGACCAGCTTTTGAGGAGGCTGACAACAAATTTCAAAAGAAGAAACCAAATTGTGCCTGAAAAGAGTCTATGACAACTCTAGGCTCTTTGCCACAGCTATATGAAAAGCTGCCTGAAAAAGAAGGAGGGAGGAAGTTCACAGGCCCATCTTCTAAATCACTCTCACTGGAAAATGCAGTTTTAAGCCTGATCTATACATCAAAACATGCTTTGATGTACTACTATGGATGGAGAGCAGACAGCTGCTGAAGTGAGATACAAGACAAAAGACAAGAATTTTGCAAAGACAACAAAAATGCAGCATCTACAATGAAGACTTGAAATAAATCATGGTATTCAAAGCATGATTGATTCACAAAATAATCAACCAAAAATTTAGTTTAAATCAGGATTTTTCAAAATTACCTCAACATATTCTACAAGAAATGTGATCTGGTTGAGTGCTGACAAAATGTCACATCTAACATATTTAGAAAGAAAAACAGTTGGACACAGAATAAAAATTTAGTATGCATTACTCCATTGAATCCTTAACAGCAGCCAACAAATTTTAGAATTTATTTTATCATTTAATTGCACTAAATTAGTGACAGAAAAGTTAGAAATGGGGAAAAATAGGGTTGCATGGGAAATTTAATATAGATTTAACTCATGGAATCTTTAACAGTCAAGAAAAAAATTACTTTTTAAATTACATTTGATTTAAAACTACAGGGAAGCTACATTAAAATATTTCTATGTAATTTTTACCTCAAACAGTAAAATTCTAGTTTTTAGTTCTGCAAGAAATAAACTACACTTTTTTACCAGAAATACTACTAGTGGCTAAAAATACTAACAAATTGAAACAACATTTAACTTCTTCCAACAGTTCTTGCGAAGTACCAGTGTTGTAAGCTGAATCCTGTTAGCCAGAAATGTCAAAGATATATGCTATCTTTCATGAAAAAGATGCTATTTTCCTGTTACATAAAAAAGAATCCAAATGCTTGCAGATGTTTTGCAATTATATACTAATTCACACATACAAATACTCTAGTGCTCTATGCCATAATGAAGGAGTACTACACCACTTAAAATGTGCTGTGGATACAGAATTTTATAAGTTTTCACTCCTTTGGTAGATCTTTGGAAAGGCTTACAATGCAAGGCAAAATACATTGAACTGTCTCAAACAATGAAAATCATATTTTGCATCATAACACAAACTTAGATTTGTGATCCAGAAAAACTGTACCTAGAATTCCATCTAATACCCTACATCTGACAGTGACAGTCCCACCTATTACACTCATTTGAGACTGAACACTTGCAAACCTTTGAGTTCTGGAATTGAAACACTTTGTGAAAACACACCTGTTTTTAAAGGAAAAATAAGCACTCCACACAAAAGACTGGGAAGTATAACATTCTACAGGTTACATATTAAAATGGCACTTTTTGTAAATTTTAAGTAAATTACATGTTACCCATAAAAAGTGCCTATATTTCTCATCTTCTTTGGAGAACTCTTTGTCGCGCATTATCAGAACAATGAAAAAAGAAGACCAGAACTTTTTAGTATGATAACTGCTGCCTCCTTCCCATGTACACATTCCATACATATCAGCTTGAACAAAATCAAAGTTCCTTCTCACTGTCATAGACATTACCTTTCACTTCTGTCACTCTCAGTAAACCCAGGTGTTAACGTTGCAACACATACAGCATCACTTCAAAACCTATTACCTGTGAAAGAGCCTTCTAACTCAGCTCTCAAAAGTAAATCATGAACAGTCATAAGAAGCAATATAAAGACAAAATGTTTTATCAGCAAGTCCTGAAAGTTTAAGCATGTTGTCAGTTCCACCACAAATTCTAAAGTAACTTCTACCAACTAAGGATCTCCTGTTTTTCCAGCCTGGCAACCATAACAAAGCCAACTTCAAGATGGTTAAGTGGAAGATCTCAAAACTTACTGTGGTGCAACCCGTCTCCAGTAGCGATCAATTCCATTTTTAAAGTACAGCACAGCTAACCATCTTACATTCACATCCAGGCTATGATTTGTAAAAATGTTCTGTTAAAAAAAAGAAAAAGTTAAAAATTTCTCAAGATACCACAAGCAAGACAGAAATTGTATCAATGCATACCCTGGTATATGTAGAAATACACACACCACTGTGATATGGGTGTACATAAACAAAAAGCCTTGATCATCATTTGACAGGGAAGTGAAAACACTGTTCTAAACAAATTTTTAGAGATTAAAAAAATTTTTATCACTAGCCCAAATTTTGACTGATTTAAAAAAACAACCTATAAGGCAAATGTGTTGCTAATCTTGTCTGGCAGAGAAGGAAATATAAGGGTGGTAATTAATATAATCAGACAATTTTTACATTCTTTAATGACATAGCCCTCAGAAGTTTGTGCCACTGCAGAACACAAGCTAATTCCTTATTCTAGTCAGAATCCAGTTTTCAGATTATTTATTCATTATGTTATTTATTCATATGGCAAGAACCATCCTATCTAGCAATACTGTTTGTAAAATAGTGACCTGGTAGGTCTGCAATTCTTAAATTTGACTATGCTTAGGAAATCAGGAAATTATTTTCTACCAATAAAAGCTATATATCTGTAGATACATACATATATATCTCTCTATACATATATATATACACTTTTATATATCTGTATGTACATACAGACAAACACAGAGGAGTTATTTTGTATGGTAATGGTGTAAAATTAATCAACCAAGAGAAACTAAAATAAAGGCAGGCTATTGAATTTCAGCACAGGCACTACTCTGAACAGCAGCTCTCCTCCTGTTTTCTACTGCATCAGATGGATCCCTCTCAAGGGATGACACATCATTACTCCGACCTTTAGAGAGCAAGCATGTGTGAAGTATGTTCTTACTATGCAGTACACTGCAGGAAGAGTGCACCACTTGTATTCCTTGCTTTTAGAAGTCCAGTAAGAAGGGACCTGAAAAACGCAGGGATTCTGGTCAAAAGTATCTGCTACTTTTGGGCAGCATGCCTGCAAACACAGGCATAAACAAACCTTTCAAATAACTCAGCAGTTATAAGTAGAAACCTGGGACCTCATTTTCACTGTGAATTCAAAACCTAATTTTCTCTCAGTATCTACTTTTATTAATAGTAACATGTTTCTTAGAGGTAATGGCCAACCCAGAAAAACCTAACACACTCCAATCACTAGAAAGTAGACAGATTTACATGCCAACAATGATATAAACTTCAAAACTAGCAACTGTAGAAAAATATCAGAAAGGTGGTAACCCACCAAAAATACCACACAACACAAAAATGATCTATATGTAGTATGCTCTCCTTCCCCAAAGCTCATTTAGGAAGACAGACTGAATCTCTAAAAGACTTGACCTTTCCCAAATGCAATTTAAGCATATTAAAATACTAACAGCTAACTTCAAACACCACTTCCATATTACAAAAATAACATTTCAAAATAAATGAAACATGGAAAACCCAAACTACTCATACTGAATATTCCTCTCCTGGCTAAAATATTTAGCAGAAACAAAGCTTCCACAGATAAAGACCCTAAAACTAGACCAGACCTAGATAAAAAATGAAAAAAAAAAAAAGACCAAAGAATCTACACAAAAACAAGTAGAATGTCTCATTACACTCTTTATCTTCATATGAACTTCGTAAAACATGAAGTACTTAATATAACACAGTAATGCTGTCATAGACAGAACAGGAATGAACCAATATACAAACTGATATAACTTGCACAGAGGCTCTTTTCAAAACCATCCAATTCTGAATCAAAAGAGAGAGATGTAATACCTTCAAAAGAGAAACAGAAAAGTAATGATAGCAACTCCACTAGGTACTAAAAATGGTAGGATCAAGGATGCATGTCTCATGATCTTCTTCATGATTTTCTCTCCTCTGTTCCAGAAGCAAGTGTATCTCACAGTAAGCAATTATATTACTTGCCACAACCCACAGATATCAGCTGTCTTACCCACTCTCCACTTGTTTCCCTGAACCCTTTTCTTCTCCACTAAGAAGATGTCAACTACTTTCTCTCCCAGACAGCACACCTGTCATGATCAAGTTAAACAAAGAAGCAGACACTTCACTTGTTTAGTTTGGAAGACTCTCTTGATATTTCACCCTTAAAGAAAGGCTGATGTGGCCCCAACAAATCCACCTAACCACTTAAAAAAATTTATCAGCATTTGAATATTATGTGCCAGCATATACATCTTTAATAAGCATCTAAACACCTGAATTTTTAGTCCTTATATTTAAAATTAACTCATATTTGTTCCAGTTACCTGTGAGTGCCCAATTTGTCTACACCCCAAGGTGCAAGGTCTCAAACCAAACATGCAGAGGAATAAAAAAAATCACTAGTGGCAATTTCCACTGGTTTCTATCAAGATTATTTACCACCAAAACTACACTATTGCAAAGGCAGTACATAAAAGGAAACTTGGCAGCTCAAAGTATCTTCTTCTACTCCTTTCCCTAAATCCTCGGGCTCACCTTCAACTTTTCAAACAAGTTAGAGGGTTTATAGAGAACAGAACACATCACCCAACAAATCTGAGGCATTCAATCTATGCACTGAGGACAGATGTTTGTAGAAAAAACATTTTACCTCTGTTTTTAATATTATTATAAATATATGCAGAGATATTGAAGAATAACAACAGCGTTAACTTTCAGGTGTCTTTGCTGAAACAGGTTCATTTCCTTTTTGACTGTGTTGTCATCATTTTGACCATATTAATGCATCCATTTCATCAATGGCCATAGCACTTCTAGAAGCATTCACCTTCCCCATTCCAGGACCTTACTACCACAGCCAGGTCAGTTAGTCTCCCTGGGAGTCTCCCACCACTAACAAAAAGGAAAGTAACCCCAGAGAGGTATCACACACTTCAATGGAAAGCAGGAGGGAATGCCTATTAAAATGCTCATAAAGCACCATCTCCCCAAAAAAGAAAAGGTCCTCATTGCCTTGATATATAAAAGGTCCCCTGCCTCTTGACGCAGTAAAGGCAATTCCTTTGAGAAGGGTTCTCTTGGCCTTTTATCATCCACAATTCACAACAGGTAAATGAAAGATTTAGCACTACTGCCCACTCATACTGCTAGAGACTGGATTTCCACCTTCTGAATACCCGGGAAAAGAGCTTACTTTGAGATACAGCAATGAAATGCCTAGCATTGACACATCCTACCTACCCTATCCTTCAGCATAAGGATTCTGCTGCCTGGACCATGACAACTCAGGGCTTCCCTCAGGCAGAGGTGATGGCTCAACCGTGTTCTAGAGACCAGTACTCAAAATTATTCAGCTTACTTAATAGCACTTTTCCACTGTAACTTACCAACAAGACTGAATAAAAACCTGGCTGTGTCTCCCACTGCTTCAGCTGCTCCTCAGCTGGCTTCAACACTGCAGTATCTTGGCTAGTAGCTTGCGTCAAGACTTGCAAAACAACAGTGCTAGCACTGTTGAGGTCCATGAAAATCTGAAAACATTTAAAAAGGAGAAAAAACACCTAATGAGTAAAAGATAGCAAATATAGACAGGTATTTTCCATTCTTATTATACAAACACCCCACGCTTATTTTTCATTAGACTACACAGTGTAAAGATAGCACGACACCCACTCACAGGCAGTTGAGGTACAGGGATAGAACTATTTGCTTTCAGAAATCTGTCAGCAGAAGGAGCAGGCATTAAATCAATCATTACAAACAGATTTGCTAGATCTGAGGAACTACAGGAAATATTTTGATTGCAAATAGTTACCTCTCTTGTGAAGCACAGCAGCTAAGAGCAAAACTGCAACTAGAGATAATTACTCAGCTGTAAGCAGAGCAAACCATGGGGTGTCTGAAAGAGGCAAAAATGCAGATTATTAACATTTTTGCATATTACTTTTTCTTCAAGACAGAAAATTACACATTCATATAGTCACATTCTATAACTCAAATTCATCCAAACAATTCATATAAATTAAAAAGAAAGCATTAAGTCTCACAATTAGTCTTACATGATACAGAATTTTCCTCAATATATTTGGTTTCCTTCTTATTTAGCATACAAATGTTGGAATAATAGCTAACCAGGAATTGGAAAAGTACAAGGCCATGGCTAACCTAGTCCCTGCAGCTGCAAAACCAGTGTGTCCTTGAAGCATAGCTGCATTGTGATAGCAAGATGCTGTAATTGAGAAAGAGACATGTAACTTCTAAAGAATGAGGAAGAGCTGATATTGTAGTATAACCAAGAGACTGCTTGGCTTACAGAATATGCATGAGTTTATTACTTGTTGTAAATAAATGTCTGGTGGTCTAATTAATAAACGAAGCTTGCTGATTCTCACATTGAGCGTCCCGAGTTTCCCTGCGCCATGACATACAAATGCTAACCAGCTGAACTACGAATGCATATTGCCGAATTTCCAGTTTATATACATGGTTTTGCACTCTTGTACTCTATGAAAGCAAAACAAAACTCTGCTCTCCAGATGATAGAAATTACACTTATAATGACCACAGAAACAAGGTTACAAGAAGAAAAAGACACATATATGAAAGAAACTATGAAGTCTGTTTTCTGCTTATAAAAAAAGTCAGTTTAAAGCCTATGTTAACTTTTAATAACACAGACAGTGAATATTCATATACTTAGGTTTTCTAAATGAACAACAAAGAACAGTTTCTCTTCAAAGAGGAGAGAGAAGGAGCTTCAGGTGGGGGGCATCAGGAGGAATTTCTTCATGGAAAGGATTGCTAAGCATCAGAATGGGTTGCCCAGAGAAGCTGTGGAGTTGTCATCCCTGGAGGTGGTCAGGAAAAGCCTGGATGTGGCACTTAGTGCAGTGGTGTAGCTGACAAAGAAGTGATCCGTCAAAGGCTGGACTCAGTCTTGGAGGTCTTTTCCAATATCATGATTGGAAATCACTTCTGTGATTTGCTTTTGTTTAATGGGAAAAAAAGGTTTATTTTTCCACCTTCAGGAAAAAGACCAAGATTAAAATTGATACATTAGTAGTAAGAAAGTGGAAGACGTGAAATTTATTTTGACAGAGGCTTAAAAATTTTGATTTTTTTTTAGAAAAATCACCTTAACAACTAAACTAGACACAATACTGGAGAGTTCAACTTGCATAGTTGAAAAAAAAAGTATTACACCCCTAAAAAAAAAGTTCTTCATCTCCAAATCTCCAACCATCCTCTAAAAAAGCTGACTAGAATTTGAAGGTCCTAAGGTTAAAAAAAGTCTACATTTAAACCCATGAAACACAAAATCACATCTCTCCTCACAGCAATAGTTAAACACTTACTCCATCTATGCTTAATACTTCCCACGTGAAGACCCTTGCAATCTTTCTGCTTTAACCAGTTGTGCACAAGGTAGCAGAAGGGGGGGTTGCCTTCTGGGACAAGCTGCAGGCAGCTTCCTGCATGTCTGACAGAAGCAGTGCCAGATGGCCCCAAGACACATCTGCCACTGCACCCACCAGCAACAGTGGTGGCACCTCTAGGATAACATGTCTGAGAAGAGGGAGGAAAAACCTAAAGGCTTTGGCTTCCACTGGAAATTTATATACTCCATCTAGAACACTTCTCATTAGAAGACATACTTAAGTTAGTAAAATGCAAGCACAAAAAACATGTGACTTTTTTCCAGTTTCTTATTTCAAAACAATTACCTGACAGTTCTAAAGATAACAACAAAGGACAGCAACAAAAATCAAAGTGAAATATTTGCTTCTTTTTTAATAATGTTTCTCATTCTTGAAAAGGTACTTTTGTACTTCCATGTAAAAACTGGAGCAGCTACGGTTTGAGCTACTGCTCAAAAAAAAAAAAAACTCAAGAAAAATCAAACAGCTTAGTGGGTCAGAACAAAAATTTATTTAATCCAATGCTCTTGCTCTGTCAAAACCACTGCAGATACTCAGGTCAGAACATTTTACATAATGCTGGCTTGCCACCCAGAAAACTCTGGTTCAAGAATTTTCTATTAAGAGGCAGGGAATTTAACAGCCCTCAAGATTTAGTCTCCAATGAATTTGCACAGTCACTTTTTGATCCCATGTAAAGATCATTGGATGAGGCCACCACAAGCCAAATAGCAAAACTGAACTAGAAAATAATCTCCCTGGAGATGGGTCAACTACAAATAATGTTTATAAATACTGCAAAATATTTGGTGAAGTGGTATGATTTGAATAGCAAAAAATTAACTGGAAAAAACATGTAATAAACATGTAGCAAACACAAATGGCAGACATGCAAAAAAGCTGTCTATTGCTACTGCTTTTTAAAAATTCCTCTGAACAGTTTGTTTTCTTCTAGTAAGTCACTATTTAACTTGTATTAATTTCGAATTTAAAAAAACAAAAAGAGAATAAAAAGAAATTTTAAAATTTCAACAAAATATTCTGAATCAATCCTTACTGTACAAAACTCAAATTTGCAGTTTAAGCTAGCTACAAATTAGTTAAGCTAAAACAAAGAGCTACAGTGACCAAAATAAATAGTATAACCCTCTGCTTCTCCTTGAAGAGGAGGGTTATATACTATCATACCACTTAAATACCCAAAGATGGAAGGAGCAGGAAAAATGCAGGTTTTCCTTTGGATCAAGTTTTCCAATAATTTTCACACCACACTGTTGACAGATAAATGTGCTAGGCATAAAAAAGCAGACAGAACAGCAAGCAGCTTTTATTTCACGCTCTTGACAAAATATGATGTAAACTTAGAACAAGCTCACAAACTGTGACTGAGCCATAACTGCCCACCAAAAGGCAAAAGGCAGGGGTGGGATCCCAGGGACACACACAACAAAAAAAACCCAAACAAGCAAAAGGTCAAACCATCTAAGCACACTGTTCCACAAACACTAGAGGACATTACAGGAGCCAGGACGACTACATGACTTCAAACAATGTCAAGTCATTCAGGTTCAAGTCCTAGCATGTAACCTCAACTCTGACAAAGTCCCTACCTTCCCTTCTCACTGACAGGATTTCTACAGGGAGCTTATTCCCTGCATGCTCCCTGTAAAGACAATTGACTCAGGGAGGGCACCAGCTCCTATCTTAGTGGGATCTGATCAAAATACTGTTTTAATTACTGCCATGTACAGATGCACTTGTGAAAGTTATTCCTGTAGACAGACACAGCTGCACCTTGGGAGTTTAAACCCAAATCTCTCCAATCTTAGATTGTTGTGATACCCTCACACTGCCCTCTTTCTTTTTCTTTTTTAATTGATGAGATAGAGACAATCCTCACTATTTAAATATCCGACTTCGCCTGTTGCATGGGAAAGGCAAAAGGGACATAGGTTACCCCAGAGACTGGTTAAATCACAGGGACAAGGACTTTCTCCATAGCTCATGGGACTTCTACAGCTTTACTCACTACTGAACTATATCTACAAGACTGTCCTAGAGATGAAACTCAGAAGGTGAGTATTAAATAGCTTTTGTCTTTTGGGTACTTTCTGAGACATGAGGCACCTACAGAAATTTTTGCCTTATAAGCAACACATTTTTAGAAGGAATGGTCTAAAGGTCTGCATCTGTGTTACAACAGCCAGAATTTCCAGGTTTGATTACTGAGTAAGGGTGTCATTTCCCCCTTTTATTTAATAACATCAGTCTGTGTCTTCACCATAAACACTGAGCAGTATCAGGAATGTTCACTGCCTTCTGCCACCTTTCTGTGGACCACACCCATTGCTATAACAACAAAATTGCACACAAACATTTTGCAGGAAGGAAAAGAAATCCCCGTCACTAGAAAGTATTCAATGTCTTAAATGTTCTAGATTTATATTAGCCATGCCAGTGTAATGTTTTTCCTTCACAGCCGATGTTTCTGATACTAACAAATAAGTATGTAGTATTTTCCCTTCACACTGAAAAGCATCCTAATTTTAAAATCACATGTGCCAAAAGAAATTGGCAACTACTAAACATCTGAAGGGGTAAAAAACAAAGGATTTCATCACTAAACACCTTTCTACTTCACTTTTTCTGAGAGAATGCAGTATAACAACTCACTCATATCCAGATAATTATTTCTGTATATTTTTGTTTTCTTTTGTTAAGAATTCAATTAATTCTTTCCAGCTGTAAGAAGGTACAAGAATAAATTAAGATTTTATGAAATCAGAAGACGACAAAGCCATAAACACATTACACAAAATACAGTGTGCTCTCTCTGATCATAGTGCAAATACATTCTGGGCTACTTCAAGAGCACCAGTGGCTCTGAAGATGTTGTGATCCTTCTCTACCCAGTGTCTGAGATGGCTCCTAGGACCCCATTTCCACTTGGTTCTCACAGTTCTCCCTCTCTTCAGTTCAAGAAGGAGCAAACTGGAGAGAGGTCAGGATAGTCTGTGGTCTAAAGCAAATTATCTGTGAGGAGGTAAAGTTTAATGTTGTTTATGACAGTGGAACCTAAGGAAGACTTTGCAGACACCTAAAACTAATTGCCTGAAGAGTGCTTACAAAGACAACTTGCTGCTTCCTATCAGCAGATTATACAACCAACAAACAACTATAAAGCTACACCCTGCAGCTCAGAAGGTTCAAGTAGAAAATTGGGACTGTCATTTACAGCACATTTGTTTCAAGAGAAACATGAAAAACTAAGTTTCCATGCTGAAAAGCCAGAAGAACTCCTGAAATAAGTAACACAAACACTGGCATTCAGTCATAGAGATAGGATATATTACCAAGGATACTGTCACCTTCAGGAAAAGCTGGTAGTTACACTGATTTTTCTCCAGCCTTCCACAAACTCCTGCATGTATCTCCTTTCTAGCACTGCAGTATCTGCATCAATCATGCCACATGCTCATAGTCCTACTGAGGAATGCACCCAAAAGAAACAAAACTATCCTGGTTATTGAAGATACTACTTAAACTCACTAATAACTACAGCAATCACCAAAACCAACACAATTACTAATACTAAGCATTACTAACATTTTTCAGAACCCACATATTAACTTTTGTTTATGTAATTGAACCAAGCTATGTAAAGTTTGGTCAATTTTTAAGCTACAAGAAAGAAGACAAAATGTCTGAGCAGCAAAGAGAGTTAGAGGTGTTTTTTTCCCCATACTGCTAGTAACAGAAACACAGAAGTAGAATTTCCAAAATTTCATTTTTACAAAAATTTAACATTGAAACTAAAACTTAGGTCTGAAAAAAGCATGCAGAACACACGAAGGATGCAAGAACTAAGAACAGCAAGGACCACAGTATTGGTCAGAAGTATTGAACAGAAAGGACAGCAACAAGCAAGGCTGACAACAATGTTAAGGAAAGCCAATCAGATTATATTAAAAATTCTGAGGAGAAGAATGAACTTTGATATTAAACAGTAACCACCAAAGTGACCAAAAATTCCCAACAGAAAGAACAGGGAGCAATGAAATGAGTGAGACAATTCCAAGGATTAACTCAAAAATTACTCTGTCACAGTGTTCAGGATTGATGACACAGGGAAAGACAAATGTAAGACAGAGACAATGTAAGAATATTTTTAACATTTAATAGTAACTTTCTAGGATGACCAATACTACAAGGTCAATCTCATTCCTTTAACTTCTTCCTAATTTACCTAACTTAATGGATTTTTAAAAAGGCCTGACAGACCACTTAAAACAAACTAGTGCCACACAGCTGAGATGGATACGCATGTGTCATTCAGTCTTCCTGTTCTGAAACAGGTTTAAACACTTTCATTTTAACTACAGTTAAATCCCACTCTTGATGATACAGTTTCAAAATGTCATATGTAAAGCATGGGTGACAAACACCTTTATCATTTATACACATGATAATAAAGGTCCTTGATGAGAACAGTACAGTGAAAGAATGAGAGAAGAAAAACAGAGAGCAGTGATAAATTTGGTGTTGCCATGAAGTCTGAAGAAGGAGAGTGTTCCACAAGGAACACACTTTTGGCAAAAACTTGGATATATCTTATGTACATATAAATTTGAACTCAGCAGCATTTTGCTGATGTGCTGTGTGAGCTGATTTAAAAGCCAGACTAAATGTGTTACAGATATGACTTCATGTATGAGACATGGGAAACAAGGCACATGGAAGTGTAAGTGGGAAACAGCAACACCATTGCATTTAGGGCCTTGTACTTGTACACAGTGCTGTCTTCGACGGTAACAAATTGGAGAAATAACTCACCACTGCTGCACTGAGCCTGCCTCTGATTAAGGGAAGACTGCTCGGCAGAAAAATTGCTGTTCTTCAGCCTGCAGGAAGAAAGCAACCACCTGGAATAAAGGCAAGTACGCGCCCCTTACCGCACAAAACAAGTTCTCTCGGGTTAACGCCTCATCTTCCTCCCAAGCCTTCCATTAACTCCAGCCTGACTCAAAACTGTTCCAAGGAGAAAGGGGGAAACTGTTCCCTGCCAGGAATTAGGCGACAGTTATTTACTTCCTGCTCCGAGCAGGCCCTTTGTCGCGGCCAGCAATAATAGGTAAAGGAGGCCTGTCTGCCCTAACCGCGGGGGCGGTGCCCCAGAGCCGGTACCGTGGCGGGCACTCCACGCCGGAGCCGCGCCGGCTCGGGCAGCGCAAACGGGGGCACAGCCGGCAGAGCAGCAGCCGAAGGAAGTGCGTAGGAGCGGCGCCGCCCGCAGGGGCACAGCCCCGGGCTCCGTGCCCCGAGCGCTGCCCCGCTGGAGCCGCCGGCGCCGCCCGTCCCCTCCCGTCCCGGCCTCGCACGAACCGGGACCAGCGAGCGCCGCGCCGGCACCACCGCCTCCCCGGCGCGCGAGTCTGACGTCACGTCCCCGCGACGCCAGAGCGCTGCCCGCGCCGCTCCGCCGACAAAAGCGCGGCGGGGGCGGGGCCTGGGGTGGAGGGGCCGGGGCTTAGGGCGGCGGGGGCGGGGCTCTCGGAGCGCGCAGCGCGCTGACGTCAGGCGGCGGCTGCGCGCGCGCAGGGTGGTGTGGCGCGCGGGGCATTGTGCCGCGCTTCCGTGAGACGTTCCCGGTGCGGGGCGTCACGGCCGGCGCGCGTGGTGCTCGCGTCAGAACATAACGCTGAATATATGAGAAAGTCAAGCAAAAAATACAGAAAGGATTAAAAAAATTAGTGTACTTTATTGGCGTGGCAGCGGCTGGGAATGACTGCGCCCGTACTGTGACTCCCGGCCACGAGCGGGCGGGCTCTTTGTGCGGAGTCAGGGGGTTAAAGAGCCGCGTTTTCTTATCGGCAGAAACTTATGAGGATCGCCGTGGAAAATCCTCCCTCCCTTTCCTTCGTTCCCCCCTTCTTTTCTTTATTCTATTTTTTTCTTCCTCTAGCCCTTTTTTTCTCTTCCGCTCCCCGTCTTTCATTCATCTCGCTTTTTCTCTTTTCGTTTTCACCCTGCCCATTTATCAAAAACCCACTGCCGCCTGCTTACGGACTAGGTCGGGGTACTAAACACACTCATTTTTAGGCCGTGTGTCATTTACTAATAAACCTTGGAAAGCTTCTGTGGACACGCTGACACCCGCCGCCCCTGTAGCCCACGGTCACTTAGGACTCACGGCTGCTCCCATTCCCCCGAAGGGTGGGACGGGCCGGCCATTCCCGGGAGGATCGAGCGCCCGCGGTCCGCCAGCCCGCCAGGGGGCGCTGCCCCGCCCACCGGCCGCACGCGGAGCCGCTCGCCAGCTGCGGTGCCGCGCGGCACGTGGGGAGGGGGGCCGGAGCGAACCGAGCCGGACCGGAACGAGCCGAGCGGGGCCGAGGTGAGACACGCGGGGCCGGAGCGAGCCGAGCCGGACCGGACCGAGCGGGCCTGAAGGGAGCCGAGCGGAGCTGCCGCCATGCCCAAGGCGAAGGCCGGGAAGCGGCCGGAGCGCCGGGAGGGCCGCGCCGGCGGTGAGTGTGGAGCGGAGCGGGCGGGCGGCGGGCGGGATCCCGGGAACCGAGGCCGGGCCGGCGCCCGCACCCGAGCTGGGGCTGGCGGGGTGCCGGCGGATCGCGGCTGCCCACGGTAACACAGCAGTCTCTTCCCCAGGCATCCTGTTCAACACCGGGGCCGGGCAGCACATCCTGAAGAACCCGCTCGTGGTGAACAGCATCATCGACAAGGTGGGCGCGGCGAGCCCGGGATCCGGGGCTGGCGGGACGGCCGGGACAGCCGCCGCGCAAGGTGCCGCCTGTCGGAGCGTGCCGTGGCCTTGGCCCTCGTCTGTCCTTTGCGTGCGTGCTCGCTGGTTGCTCACGCGTGGCCAGCCAGCGCCAGGACATTCCTGGTCTCCCCGTTTCCCACTCCTTCCTTCCTAAACGACTCTAGTGCTCCCCTGAATACTCGGTTCCAACTTTTTACTGTGCCAAAGGCGCTTACTTTCATTCTAAAGTCAAATGATTGAACGAAATTGGTGCTGTGGAAGCACTCATAATGCTGTTTGTCCTTAGGCTGCCCTGCGCCGCACAGATGTCATTCTGGAGGTAGGCCCGGGAACTGGAAACCTGACAGTAAAGATGCTGGAGAAAGTCAAAAAAGTAAGTGCAAACTCTCTCACTTCTGAAGCTCTGACTGTGCTGTGGCTTAGACTACAACAAACAGAAGAGTCTTCATAGGCGTGATGAACATAAGCAGAATTACTCCATTGATATTTTTCTTAACATATGAATAATCCCAATGGGTTTTTAGCTGATCACATAAATTTTGTGTGGTTTTATCCATTGCTGTTGTCCATTTATGTGGTAAAGCTTGCTCGTATTTGGAGAGGGTAGAAGGTGCATAGCCTAATAGGGGCTTTGAAAGGATTCTTTAAACCCACAGCAACAGATACAGGGTTGGGGTTTTTATGATTAAATTCCAGTTAGGAGATGCATGGAGTTGCAAATATATACTTTTTTTTCAGGTTATTGCATGTGAAATTGACCCTAGACTTGTTGGTGAACTTCAGAAGAGAGTCCAGGGCACGTAAGTATCGATTATGGAAACAGGGAGCACTTAAAGCAGCAGAGCTACTTTGGTACAAATTTTGCAACAGTGCTTTTCTGAGGATAACCACAATGTATCTTTTCCCCCAGGTGTTTAGCAAACAAACTTGAAATCAAGGTTGGAGATGTCTTGAAAACAGATTTACCATTCTTTGATGCATGTGTGGCTAACTTGCCTTACCAGGTATGGGACAAACAACATAGCATACAACAACATTAAAAAAAATTAATTTTAAATGCTGATTTCCCAGGAATTATACTAACATTATTAATTATTTTTTCTCAGATTTCTTCACCTTTTGTTTTCAAGTTATTGCTTCATAGACCTTTTTTCAGGTATGTGGAAGAATAGAGCTCTGTATTACTTGGGAGGAAGAAAAATAGTTTTAAAAGTATTTTCAAATCCATTATATTTTTAGTTCCTAAGATGTTTGATGGATCAGAGTTTGATGGATCAGAGCTGCACTAAAGTTTTTCTGTGATACATAGTCTGACAGTGCCTGGAAATTAAGTTTATGTTGATGTATTGAGCATGAGGAGAAAATTTAAACTTGAGTCCCCAGCAGATAAAAACAGGAGTTACATCTCCTTAGTATTATAACTATTCTAGGAATAAGCAGGGCATGATAGCATTTCAAATACCTTTCTGTCTAAGTTAGGCTGGAAAGGGTAGAATCAATGCCAAGTCACTTTCTTGTTGTCTGATCTAAAAGTGTAACT
Source organism: Zonotrichia leucophrys gambelii (assembly GCF_028769735.1). NCBI lineage: Eukaryota > Metazoa > Chordata > Aves > Passeriformes > Passerellidae > Zonotrichia > Zonotrichia leucophrys. The sequence goes on along the minus strand of NC_088200.1, from coordinate 31,665,150 downwards.
GCTCTGTCTGTGTGTCAGTCATCAATGATTTCTCTCAAAGGAACATTGGTAACGTTATCGGTCAATTTTGAAAAGCTTGGATTTGAACTCTCAGCAGAGAGTTACTCTGAATGATTCATTACAGTCAGTCGACTCTGACACTAGACTGTCTCTTTGATCCTGATCCATTTAGCAGTATAAATAATCAAATTATGTAATAGCTTTAAGGAGACTTGGATGGCTTCACCAAGTTCTGTGATGGGTTTTGTTTTTTTTTTCAACACACAAATCAAGGCAGAGTTGTTTATTATGAACGTTTACTCTTCTAAGTGCTGAGGCAAATTGTGTGTTTTCCAAGTGTGTTAGTTGGCTTCTGACATAAAAATTGAATACTTAGAATTGATTTTTTCATTTCTGTTATTCTCAGGTGTGCAATCCTTATGTTTCAAAGGGAGTTTGCACTTCGTTTGGTTGCCAAACCAGGAAGCAAACTGTACTGCAGACTCTCTATTAACACTCAGCTATTGGCTCGAGTGGACCATCTGATGAAGGTACGTCACTCTGCCTTTGGGTAACTCAGCTATCAAACATAAGAGAAGAGTGTTGCAAGGGATGTGAGGAGTTTGTTGCTTATTCACACAGCTGCTTGACTGCTCTTATCTAACAGGTTGGAAAGAACAACTTCAAGCCTCCTCCCAAAGTCGAATCCAGTGTTGTCAGAATAGAGCCAAAGAACCCACCACCACCTATCAACTTCCAGGTGAGCAGCGTATACTCAATGTAACCCATTAGTGATAATTTCCTACTTCTTCCCACTGACTATTCAATTCCATGTGCTGATTCTTGTACAAACTACCAGCTATTCATTGGAGCTTCCAAAATGCTTATTTCTCGGTTGATTAGGCTTGTGTTAACAGAGCCTAATGTTAACATTAACAGAACATGCCACCATCATGGGGGCAGCTTTGTGTACAGTATCTCTCATAAGACCCAGGTCAGCTGGAGAACTGTTAGTAATAATGTCCCTTTTATCATGGTTTACGTCTCCCCAAGATGTTTCTGGCTGATAATTTTGCAGGTTTTGATCAAAGGAATATATGAGATTTGTCTTCAGACAAGTGTGTGTAATCTCAGAAGACAAATGTTACAGAAGAGTATTCTTAATTTATAAAACACTTCAAGACCATTTCAGCCTTCCCCAAGGTTAGCCAGATTTTCTTCAAGTATCTGCCTTCTCTGCTCGTAATAGCACCTAGGCATGGAAAAGTACAGTTCAAAGGGTTTTGGGGGCAAAGTATTTTCTCCTCCATTTGTATTGCTTTGTCCCAAAATACAGCTGGTTTTCTGTTGTTTAGAAGGACATGTCCATGAGGGATATTCCTTTGTGTTCAGTATCGTTCTGAAATTGTTGGTAGTAACTGTTTTTGTTTGTCGTAGCTTATGTTACTTTCTAAAATTCTGAAATTTTCATTTTCAGGAGTGGGATGGTCTGGTAAGGATAGCCTTTGTTAGGAAAAACAAGACGCTCTCTGCAGCATTTAAGTAAGTAACTTCTGTCAGAGAACCTGTTTAACATTTCTTTTGTGCAGATGCATAGCAGTGTTACATAGTCAGTAATAAACCATGGTGGAAGATTTATACTGATGTCACAAGCTTTTTCTTTTAGAAGAAAACTAGGCAGCTTTTTATAAAGAACAGTTCTGCATAATCGTTACAGTTTTTTATAGTAGACATTAACAACCAATTGAGTGAATAATAGTCACAGTTCAGTTTTCATGCTAAACATGTATTTCTTTCAGATCAAGTGCTGTAGAGCAGTTGCTGGATCATAATTACCGAGTTCATTGTTCCTTACATAATACAGTAAGTTCCTTCCTAATCTCTTCTACTTCTGTGCTCTGTGGCCTACATACTGACTTTTATAAGAGTAAAAAATTAACATTGAAAAGCTTAATGTATCAAAGTTTTTCCAAAAGAGTTTGAAGGTTGGAAGAACTTGCCTCTTTTTGTAGAGAAAAATCTAAAAGGGTAATTAAATCATAGTAAAAAAGCTTAAAATTAAGTATATTGTCCATATATATGTATGTCTCAAGGTCTTTTACTAATTTAATAAAACATTTCTTGTCTTCTTTTCAATACTGTTGTGATTCATACATAATGAATGAACTGAGATACAAAAATTCAGATTCAACAGAATAATACAATAATCCATAATAGAAAAAATATAACTTACATTTTTTCACTTGAAACAAGAACTGTTCTAAGAACAGGAAATAATTAATTATTTAAATGAACCTTTTCCTGTGTTTTGAGTAGAAAATCATTTCTATCCCGTTTTTCATTGACAGGAAATTCCTGAGAACTTCAAAATTGCAGAGAAAATACAGACAGTCCTAAAAGATACAGGTTACTCTGAAAAACGAGCCCGTTCAATGGATATAGATGATTTCATTCGGTATTGTTTTTTTTTTCTCTTTATGCCTTCCTTTTAAGCTTCTTGAAATTCTATCTGCATCTGTAGCTGCGTAGCACAGATTAATATTGGGCTGCACAGGAATAGTAGGGTTTCCCTCATAGTACCAGACACTCCTTGCTTCCAGTCCTGAACATGAGCAAACACTTAAGGCCTACTTATATATTTCAAATGCTGTTTATAATATTGAGAGCAACTAGGTAAGGATCCCTGTTTCAGGTGTTTCTGTACTAGACCCTTCTGTGTCTCCTTCAAGAATGGCCATAGTGTAAACTGGTTATTAAAATTTTTCTAGAGCCCCACATGGCCTTTCTCTGCCTTGAGGATTAGGCCGTAGTCTGTAGAATAATTTAAAATATGAATGATTAACTGCTGTGTTCCGCTCTTACCTCTTACCACAATGCCACCTCTTACCAGGTGGCATTGTGAATCCTGTTGTAATTCAAGACAAAAGTTCCTATCTGCTTCTCATTTGGAGAGCTAAGACAGGTAATGATCTCTGAAAAAACATAGTGAACCTGGTAGGATCCGACATAAGTAACTTCCTTGAGAATAAACCTGCATCTCTAAAATGGCAAATTTGCTAATAACTTCTAGTTTCAGATTTGTTAAAATTCTTTTTTTGCAGTTGATCATTGATGGCTGCTTTCATGCTATTTTCTATCCACATCTTAAAAATGCCTCAAGTTGAAGTTTAAATTGCTAGAATTATAATACACATATTTCAATCTTTCAGATTGCTACATGGCTTCAATTCAGAAGGCATCCATTTTTCATAGATACTCCTAGAAGAATGAAAGATGCTGTATTTTTTCACCAAAGTTTTACCCAAGCCAGCGTGAGTGCAATGGTACAAGCTCCTCATAAAAGCAATGAACAGAATACAGCGGGTATGCTTGGACTCAGAATGTTAGATGTGATTTTATCGCAGACAATAGGCAAGGAGCTGCTGCCTGTCTTTTAAAAGCAGCAAATTCTTTCAGAGCTGAAGCAAGGTGCTGGACTGCCTCATGACTGTGTTTTCCTATATATATATATCCAAAAACATGGACTGATGATAATTGAAATATGTTCTCCAGTGATGGACTTCACCTCAGTATATTCATGTACAGTACTCAACAGTACAACCCATAATGGGTCAGGACAACAAAAAAAAAGTTGTAGCAATTCCTTTTATGGTATCATTCATTTGTGTGTTTGTTTAAAAGTGTGTTTAAAAACTTCCTTCTGATTTGAGATGCCTGTCTCTCTCATCCTTCTGGTAACTAACAAGCCTGTTAAAAATCTGCTTCTCTTAGAGAACCCCAGTGAGTGTTTCTCAGAAAACAAAAGAATTTACCTTGTGGGCTTGATACCCTTTACATTATTGCCTTTACCCTCTCCTCCACTGTAGGAACTGGAGAAAAAACTACCAGTGGGCCAGGGCTCAAAAAAAGACAGCATGGGTTTTTTGTTAACTAAATTCAAGTAATTATTTTTTAAGGTAACTCCTTCACTGTTAATGCAGGAAAATGTTTTAGCACAGATCATAGCTTTCAGTGAGATTTAGAGCAATGCATGCAAATTAGCAAAGCCTCCTCTAAGAAAAGCTTATATTTATATACATCATTACATTATTAAGGTTGGAAAAGATGTCCTGAGTCCAGCTAGCAGTACCATTGACATCCCAATGACTTTTAAAAGTAATTGATTCAGAAGCATGTATAGAAACAGGCATCCTGAAGCATCAACTTAAAAAACTGAATTGCACATTTATTTCACAATTTAATAATTCAGTAATTCTAGTGCTGCTTCACTTCATGCAGTGAAGTGAGCCAAATGATGAGTTAGGTAGACAGCCACAAAGAATACCAGCCTTATCAATTTTTCTACTGCTTCAGTATCAGGTGTAGATCTGACTTATAGCAGGCTCTGGCACAAAGACTGGCAGTAGACAGTTGCAGCTAGCATGTGCTACGTGACAGGACACATGTAATTTACAGGGCTTTGTAAAAAGGTGCTGAAAGCTCACTGTCCTTTTTGTCCTTGTGGGACCCACAGTAAGCCATAGCCTGGCTGTGGTGCTAGGCTTGCATGGACAGATACATGGAAGCTGTTGTTACTCCTGTGGGATGCCTCAGTCTTCAGAAGTTTCTGAGAAAGTGAGAATTGTCCAGAGCAGCTTGAGAGAAAACTTCTGATGCTATATGATAGCCTGTACTATCACCTGCCAACAGAACCTATTGCCTTCTATTCCATTGGGTTTTTTTCTTTTAGCTGTGATGGGTGATGATCTTAAAAAAATGTTCAGGAAGAGGTGTGATGTTTTTTTAAGATCTGCTGCAAAATTAAAGTCAGGACAATGGTCTGGGGAACTTCCTTCCATATAACAAACTTGTATAAAAGAGTTGGCTTTATTTTGAAATCAGAGGCCTTTTCAAAAATGTAACTGATCTACTTACAAATTGGAACCCTTCCCAAAGCATAACAGAAATTCTCAGATGTAATTCATTTAATAGCTTAATTTATTAAACACATTATGTAAAATCTACATTGTTTCAGTTTTCATGTTTACACACAAGAGGATTTTTTAACCATGATGCGACAAGAGCTTCCCATAGCCTACCTTTCTATGGGAGATACAAACATTAAACACTACAAGAAGTTCTGGCTCATTTAAGTATCTTTTCATTGCCTTCCCTTTATTCCCCCCCTCCAGGCCTGGCACAAACAAACAGGCTTGTATTCCAAAAGTAGTTTTTAAACATCCCCAAGGGAAAGTCTGCTGATGCAAACTCCTGGAAAGGGGGAGAACTCCTAGAGAGATCTACAGTTCTTACATGAAAGGTCAATCTTTTTTGCATACTGACTTGCAAAAATAACTTGAGTGCCACCACCTAAAAAGTGCTGATACACATGGCGCCATTTGTGAGAATTCAGGTATTTGTGGGATTTCTATTAGCGCTAGGTAGAGGTATTGTGCAAAATCGTCAAATGATGCAATTTCACCCCACTTTTCAGCTGCTGGCACGGTACAAAGGGAAAAATAGGTATTAGCTACTTCTTAAAGCAACAGAACTACTCAAGCTACCTGCAAACTACAGTTAATGTACATGTAACTTTGTCATGCATCAAAATCCAAGTTTTTAAAACAGTATGTGAAAGGCCAGTATGGACGTATTTATCCCCAAAGTTTGATAGTTAACTTATCCATACATAGCATTATCACACCATACCACATATCATATTATCTGCATTATCCTAAGATACAACTCTCCTCAGTACTTAAAACATTACCCTTTAATATACATCAACTAATTTATATTTTTGTGGGTTTTTGTTGATTTGTTGGTTTTTTTGGTTTTTTTTAATTGTTACAGATAAATGTTAAAATTATATAACCATTCTTAATGGAATTCAAACAAAACAAAGATTCCAGATTTTCACACTAAAAATGGAATGTCCAGCTGTTCGTCTACTCTTAACAGCCTGCAGTTCCTCTTAAAATGATATGGCACATCCTGTGAAATGAAACTATCCACCAAAAAATAAGTCTTCTTGAAACACACACACACTAAAGTAATTTATATTGACAAATAAGGAATGTATTTTTTAAGGCTGTGCTTCAGAAAGAGGATATTTAGGGTTAAGTAGCCTTCATCAAGGCACAGAATGGGAAGAGTTAAGCACAGCTGTTTGTGGAAGAGAAGTTACGTTAAACCACTAGTGAGGTGTGCATGCACGCCACAATTTTAAACTGCACAGCTGGTCTTTGTCATAAAACTGAACATGGTCAGAAGAAAGTGCTGTGACTTTTTAATGGCCACAGTTTTACTTTATTAAAAATATGGCAAGTATTTCCAAACATTTCACTATTTGAATAAATGAAATATTTAAACAAAGTGCTTCACAGATCTGAACCCTGCAGGTTGTGCTGTCTGGTCTAGAAGCATTTTGTAGACATCAGGAGCATTTCACATAAAACTGAAAATGTCATTCAGGTGAATAAGAAACAGGAGATTTCCACAAACATTGCTAACATTTTTACGCTTTCAAGTAGTTGAGTTCTCTCGGTCACTAGGTTTTGTAACAAATGTGTGCTACAGCAGTACAGGTTCCTTTAGCAGCAGAGGCCCTTTTCAAAGGGCACGCGGTCTTTTCGGGTTGATCTGTTTACTGGCCTGCTCCTCTTCTTGTAGAGCTGCCCGGAAAGATTTCACTTTGTCTTTAAGGAAAAAAACAGAAGGTTGAGAACTGATGTGCCTGTGCTCAACAGATCTTGAAACTAAGCCCTGATCCTCCAGCTCTAACAAACAACAAAGAACATTCCTCCACAAAAATAGCTGACACTACAAACTACCAGGGGATTGAGCTACGCTTGCATTCAAAACCATACAAACAAGTTGCTTAGCAACTTAGTGTCTTCTTGCATACTACCCCTGTCTCTAGGCAGGATAGGTTTGTAAACAGCACAAGTATATTCCCAGCATGTGAACTTTTCATACTTCCATTCTCCTATCTTAGAGAGTCTAGGGAGGTATATACTACCGCTATCCTATTCCTTCCCAGCACCTTCCAAACCACTTTTATCATAAAGTGAAATCATATCACTAAAATCATATTTAGAGTACAGTCTGCCATTTATAGTACATTCCAAAACCCAGAATAGTAAATTACAGTCCCCTCTGTTTCCTTATGAATGTGAAAAACATTTGTGAATAAGTTTTGGAACTTACTCATTGCAAATAGTAAAATGCACTGTTCACTAGTTTCATTGAAATTCAGTAAAAGTGGGAAAAACTTAGGGAAGTATAGCATCCTTGTTTTTCTATTCCTATCCCTTCTATTCCCCAGTAATATGCCCAAGAATGGAAAGAAGGAAACCGAAATGATGGCAGTAATATGTCATCATATTGCACAGTGACAGAAGTAAAGGCTGAACAATTGCACAGTGACCATTACATGCCATGAGCGCAACATAGACGATACCAAGACAGCATTTTTAACGTTATACACGTTTTCTCTTGTGAAACTGCAGTTATATTAAGCTGGTTGTAAAGATGCAAGATCTCTTAGCATTTTACCTCCAGCAGGCTTCTCAAAAACAGTATCTGCTAAGTTTTTGAAGAACAGGTAGTCATCTAAACTGCGTTTTTTCACTGCTGGTGTCTCAAAAGCCATCATCCTTAAAAAACAAAAGGAAACTCTAACTCCTAGCAAAAGTGTAACCAGCATGCTCAGGAGGCAAGCAGGCCACATCTGATCTGCTTGTATTCCAAGCAGATACTCAGACTGAGTAAAAAGTGAGATTTTAACTTACAGTTTTTTAACACAGATCAAGAAAACTGCTCCTTGAGCCCCCCAACCCACCCCTGAGCTTCTGCCAGTAGAGCAATATGTCTCCTGGAGTCTAAACTGTTAACAAAAAATGAAAAGGAAAATTAATCTCCAGGATATAACCAACTGACAAGCTCATTTTAGAAGACGAGAGTTAATTTTGGGCACTAAGAATTAGCTGCAGTTTGTTTTTCAACAAGCATGAGCTGCCAAAATTCAAACAAAGGCTGTTAGAAAAAAAACCAAAAAAAATACTCAGAGCTTGATGGCACTCTTAAGCAGTCTTAAAAATGACAGCAGGCTCCCTGCTACACTACACAACAGCAGGGACTGGGAGTTCCTACTGCTTTTTCCTCATTGCATGGCCTTCTGTTCTTTTTCATACAGTTGGTTTGGATTTCTTACTTTCCTTTAGAGTTTTTGAAAAAAAGAAAAGTTGCAAGACTCAGTTTGTACTTCCTGGAGGTAAAACATAGACTCCTTCTTTACATTAGGATGAACTGATCTTAGATGTGAACTTATTCTTAGACTGCAGAAGAAATGCTCCTTCCATTGAAGGCTGGCATAAGCAGGGAAAAAAGACCCTACAATATAACCACTTTTTATTTCCTCCTTGTTTTGACTGCAAGTCTCCATGGCATATGCTAATAATGTACAGAGCAATGATTAAAAGCAACTTACCTCTAAGTTCAGTCAGAATATCAATTTTTTGCTCTAGAATTGCTTCAAGTTGGGTAGCGTAAGAATCCACATCATAGTCTACTTCTTCTGTCATCTCAAGAAGTAGTTTTTCAACTTCCAACCATCTAATGGATTCCTAGATAAAAGTTTAAAAATACAACAAAATACATCAGCAACATGTCAAGACCAAAAGCTGATTAAGACTTTTTCACACAACTAGCAGACATTGTACAGCCTAGCAACCTCAATAAACCAGATTTCAATCCAAAAAAGAAACCTTATTACTAATGCAGCAAAATGGCATTTTCTCTACGTTATTTTTTAATTTCAGTGTCACATCATCACAGGCAAACCCCAGCTACCCAGCTGTCTTCAAATTCAGAACATTAGATGGTTGTGAAGATGAGAAATTTAGGGAACAGAACTTTGTCATGTTTGTCTCCCCTTAGACAAGAAGTCAGGCTGTAAGTTTGGGCTGCTTACCACTACATAGTCACGTAGTCATTATTACATTCAAGGAGCCAAGATAATTCTGCCCTGTTTTGAGAGAAGCTGTATAAAAGGATACCTATTTTAAACTCACTATTATATGATCTAAATCCACATATAGGAATACAATAAAGGTTGGTTAAAGAAGCTTATCTTTGCACTCTGAGCATTACAAAAAATAAGGGGGGGAAAAAAAAGCTTGCAGCAAAGAAGAGTGCAGCCAGGAGTTTAAATGTTACAGAACCATGCAAAATTGTGATCAGAAGAACTGAGCCCATTGGAAATGCTTTGGTTTAAAATAAAAAAGAAAGCAGCTGACAGTTCTAGGCATACTAGAAAGCTTGGTTTGACATATTAGGATGAAGTCCTTCCCTCTGTGCTCCATAGCCCAAGCAAAACTGAAAATGTAGTCAAAACCCCTTGTCTGTTTTTTGGCTTTCAGAAGAGATGGAGCTGACACTGGGGTAAGATTCATCTCACCTAACATAACCTTGTACATTGAAGACAAAGACTCCTGAACACACAGAGCACTCTGAGTTGCACTGGTGTATTTTAGCCATTTTTGTTAGGAAAGGATGTTGTGTATCAGCTGCTTTCAGGAGAACATTGACAGAAGATGCCTAGTACAGCTGTGGATTTTGTATCAGTGTAGTCCAACTACACACACACACCATAAACAAGCCATGCTGTGAACAAAGGGACCTTAGGCTTGGACACATTTCCTCCCAGAGACTGCCAGAAGGAGCAATAATCTCCAGCAGAAGGCCAGATGGACACACAGAGGCAATTACATCTTAACTAATGCAGCTTGTCTCTCCAGAAGCCACATTAGGACATAGCCTCAGCATATGGCACATGACTTTCACACTTCCGTATGTTTTACTTCAGGGCTAATGTTCCATAATAACTAGACCTCTGCATCCGCTGTAAGATGTTTTATTTAGCATCTTGCTTTATTGTGAATGTTCCACTAAGCTAGATACCTAGGCTGAGGAGATAATTTGTATTCCTTACAGGTTTGACAGTCTGCTGTTCTCTAGGAACAGATTTGCCAAACAGACAGGCTTTAAGGTTATGAACAGAAGCAATCCACATTTCCTTCTGAAAATAAGTAACTTACTGCCATGATTTTGTGAGTGTAAAAGGTTCCATAGCACTGACCAGTTCAACATGGGAAGTATTGCTTCCAAAGGCCCTGACTAACAGCGAGTGAAATCTTTATGTACCTGTAACATGGAATCAAATAGGCAGTTTGAAATACATGTCCCTCTTCTGATCTCAGAGGGAGATGTCACAAAAGAATACTCAGATTCAGACACAATACTTGGAGGGAGACAGCCAAACAGAAATGGCACCAACAGACACATAACTATTAATTACCAGCCCAGCAAAGGAAAATTTTACTAATTTCTGGAATGACACAGAAATCATAGGGACAAAGACTGGGTGTTACAGAATCTGTTCCTGTTTGTTTGATACAATCAGCTCAACATAATAAATCAGTTTAGGTATCTTTGACAGACAGAATGACTATGGATCAGATGCTCCTCCATCTTCAAGAGTATGCACTTTCATTAGGAAAACCTGGATTCCTGAATTACGACAAACCAAAATGGAGGTCCATCTTTTACCTGGAACACAGTCCTGTGGTCTTCTACTACTTGCTCCTCCATTTCTACCATTTGTGACACAGCTTCATGGAAACTAAACAACTGTGGTGAAACTTCTTCTTCCTAAAAACAGCAGTTAACCTTGTTAGCCTGGAAAGAACTGTGGCTACAGAAAAATGTTGAATGTGACCCATTTCATCACAGAACATGAAAAAAATATGCAGAAGGCAAAACTGTCACAAATAGAATTTACTAGAATAGAATACTCCTAAGAAGTATTAAGAAAATCTCCAGGAATGAACAGAAGGGGCAATAAATTCAAAATATTTACAGAGTTAAATTTAATTAATATTCACCAAAAGTTTCCAGTCACTAATACTAGCAAATACCAGTAATCAGATTATTCCACATAAAAATAACAAGTTAAAATAATGGGAATAGGAAGTCTCAAGGGAAGAATTATAATTTTTAACAGATTTTAATGCCCACAGAAAACTTTGGGTTTCTGTCAGGGCTTTTTGTTGTGCATGCTGCAACAGACAGGAAAAAACTTTCCAAAAAAAGAGAACAGCAATTACATTCAACACATTCCAGGAAATCAAAATTAAATTAAACCTTTGGGAAAAAAAGTTAAATAAATGGAAAGGGAGAAATCTAAAACGTACCTAGGGACTAATAAATTAGAAGATGGCACACATGGATTTACAAACTGAAGCTTCTAAAGAAGGCTTCTTTAGAAATGAATAGTCAGCAATAGAAAAGTATTGTAGGCTAGAATTAATGTTTAGCAAGACATGTGCTATGAACAAGAGATATGATAGGATATCTGGTTGTAAGGAACATCCAATAGGAAGCTCTAGGAATCACTACTATGTTCTTATGAAACAGAGTCCTGGAAAAAAAATGTAATTTACTAAAGTGAGACATAGCTCAGATATCACAAAGAGATGACTGACCAAACTGAGAGCCTTGTGAGAAATGTTAGGATTGTAAGGATTTTTCCTTTCTATTTTTCATAGGCATTTTCACAAATAGAGTTTTAATCCCCTTTGAAATTTAAGGACCAAGACTAAAGCTGATAATCTGCAATGAGGGAGAATGCCCTTCAGAAGACATCTCTCAGCTCCCTACTCTTCCAGCCCAGGGAGATATACTGGGAACATCATGTGGCTGTCATCCCAAACAGTTTATTGGGGTTTCACCCTAGGAAAACCAGGATGGGTAACCAGATTTCCACATGCAGGGAAAGGCAAACTCAACTGAAATGAGGTTTGCATGCAGGGAAAATAATGCTCAAAACCAGAAAGGGTTAAATAAAACAGGTGAGTTTTAGGATACTTCCAACTGCCTAAAAAATGCGATGCTATCATGGAAAAAATACATGACAGACATTAAAAGCCCTAGGCATCATGTTACTGTAAGCAAGGAAGATAAAGAAACCATTCAAGAAACATTGTCTTTGTAAGGAAATGAGTGTAACACCATAAACAGAAAAGGTAAAGAGGTATGCTGTATGTGTTTAAGATCTTACTAACAGGCTATTGATCTGGATTTGTTCTGCCCGCTGTATGTCATCATCTCTTTCCATATAATTCTGTAAACCACTCACATTTTGTTCACAAAGCAGTTTGAGATCATCCCTCTGAGGAGAGCTTCCCACACCCCACTGTGTCTCCAAGTCATCCATCTGATTGGGAGCATGGTGTATAATGGAACGGATATCTCCTGCAGCACTAGGATCAACTGTCAGCTCCTTCACCCTATGGGCAGAAAATGTTCCGTTTGAAAATTAGTGACCTGTGCAAAAGAGTCACAACCAAAAGCAAGCTCTACAGGTTTATGCACAATCAGTTCATTTAATAAGGAAGATGGTGATGTCAGCTTCACAAATTTAATGTACTTTCAGTGACAAAAAGATGTTAGTCCAGTTCCTAAAAGGCATGGACCCTTGCATTTTTACTACTTGCATGTGGATTAAAATAAATCTAGCAAGAAGTATTTCCTGATTGATATCTTACTACTTATTAACAGTTAGGAGGGCAAAAATTTCAAACCCCTCACCATTAACTCAATGGGTGATACTTCAAAGAGAAAGACATTTTGCACCCTAGACCTGACAATATTTCTTTTTCTGCATATACAGCTGCACTTTAAAAAAGTTAGTCAGCTTTGCACTAGCTGTTATAAGCAAATGAACCAAGAAATTCTGAAGAAAATAATAACTTGCACCCAAGCATTTCAGAGAATAAATAGATTCTTTCACTAATTTCCAAGGTGAAAATATTTTAATAAAAAGTTAGGCTCTCACAGCATGTAAGAAGTTTAAAGACTGACCATGATTCTGTCAAAAAAAAGCTTATTTAAAATCAAATTTATAAAAGATGCATGGAAGTCTGTGAGCAAGGTTTAGAAAATATTCTCAATTTCTTTTATGGGAAAAATGTTCTTTCAACTAGCATTTATTTACTACAATAGAAAATACTTTTCATTTATCTTCAGAGTGCTGAAAAGCTTTAATAACATATGTATACATATATTTAAGAGAATTTTCCCTTTCAGAGATATTCAAGTTACCCTAAACACAGAATTGCTAGATTTGGTCCATTAAATGTACAAAGGTGACATCACCATTTCTATTTTTTTAAATGTATGAAGGGAACTAGCAAGCCTGGATACAGAATGTGGATGTTTAAGGAGGGTAAACAAAATACTGGGAAGATGATTGCATATCATGCAGAACCATCACCTGCCAAACCAAAATTAAAACAAAGTATGTGTGACTCAAGGCAAGGGGACTAATGAAAGGTTGGTCTGTAAAATTACATAGCCAAAAAGAAAACTTAAAAATAAAGTTCCATGTATAGAATGAAGTCGACCTGGTGTTTGAAGGAGAAAAGTCGTCATACTCATAGGAAGGAGAGAGATCAGAGCGACTGCCACTACCCTGTGAGAAGGGAATGTCCGAAGGACTAATTCCAAATTCCTTTACTCTGCAGCAGCAAAATACAGTGGCAAATTAAAAGAAAATGTTCTCATAAACACAGTTAAAATGACAACTCTTTGTTTAGCATACTTCTTTAATTGTTTAACTACAAAATCATTTTTATAACGCAAGTGTTTCAACATCTTTAAACTCTCTGCAAACAGTTCAGATCACTAGCAAAACTGAACAAAACCAGTGCTGCAAATTTGCAGGAGACTATAACAGCAGTGTTTTGAGAAGAGTAATTCCAGATTTCATTTTGTATGATTAATATTATTTGGTCTACATTCAATATTCCACTAAATCACTCCTTTTAAAATATCAATATACAAAAGCATAAATTCTATTTCACCTCCTGTGGTCACTGTCCACACACCAGTGTCCAGCACCTAAAACTAACTACAATGAATATTATGTATTTTTAGAAAAAATAAAATCTATACAAAACACAAGAAGCGACATTACAGTGACTGGTGAATACTCCATAACAACATACAATTTTAACACTTGGAGGAGGAAACAGTTTCAGTACAACTATTTCGTACACTAGAAAGAGGAGCTTGTTTTGTTTTGTAGTGACTTTTTACAGAGTCACTTCAGTAATCTAAGTTGTATAAGGGATTATAAGGGGTAAAAGTTCCAACAAGTCTTGAATGTGCAAGGTCCTGCATCATGTTACTGTAAGCAGAGGAGTAGATGCCTCATTCTCTTCAGGGAGGAAATGAGACAGGCTGGTCCAAGCCAGGCAGGTTTACTACCAGCTCCATTAACCCAGACACAAGGACATTTGGAGACTGAGGGAAGCAGGCAGTAAGCCTCCCTAGCATGCCTTTGTGCCTTGACAAGCAGAAGAAGTTGTGGTTCTGCCTGACCTCTCACTGGGCAAACAGACCCCCAGATGGTGGCCGCCTCTTCTGGCAAAGCCAGGGCTTCTGATGGTCCAGAGGCTGTCTGCCCCCCCTTTGCAGGAAAGCGTGGGGCATCTCTGAGTCACAGGTCTGGCTGCAGGGACACACAGGACCTGACTGCACCATCTCCACAGACTTTAAACACAGGAGAACTGCAGCAGGTGAGGGCTCCATTCACACACTCACTGGAGAGAGCTGAACACTTTTTTACAGCAGTACAGGTCTCCAGTGATGCATCTGCCTCTGAAGGTGCTAATTTCCCCACAGCGATCATAAAGTCTGGTGGATTTTCTGCCTTTTTAAGCCTTTACTTAGTGTTCTCAGATATTTGCTTGAATTTGGGAAGCATGAAATTTTATATGTGTATATAATACAGACTGGCAACTGCACACAATTCCACAAAAGGGGTGGGGAAAAGAAATCACATCACAGAAAGGTATTTAGCCAACACTCCAGGGAATGAACACCAACCATCCCTAATGCAAAAGATGGTCCTTTCAAAGGGCAAAACTAATAGTAGGATGTCCCACGTAACTTGCAATCCACATTATCCATCTCTGGCTAATGGCATACATTCAGTTTTAGTAGATTCTTTTGTAGTGGTTGTACAAAGTGACAATTTAATTTGAATATGAGCCTGGATCAGTAAATTGGTTTTAATTTTATTAAGAAACACAACTACCACTGAATTCTTCAAGTAGCTAAAATAATCATACATCACGGAACAGCACGATTTCAAATGTCAGTCATCAACAGCCAGTACAGCTTTAAGAAATAATGTTTTTCATACCTATTTGCATATCTCAATGTATTTAGAGTGTTTTCACATGATGCCATCCCTGGAGAAATCGTAGCAATCTGGAGAAAACAAGCCACACATTAGCAAATCACTTTATACAGACGAAAGGGTAGATAAATTTAAATGTATATATTATTTAATCTCCAGCTTCATTTCTGATCTGTCTGCTATGTACAGCTGTCCTTATACAACGACATCTCAGGGACACACTAGATGTCTAGTGAAAGCTTCAATTCAATATTTTTAACCCTACAAGAAACACCAAGAATTCATAGAAATTAATTTTTTTTTCCCAACCATCTTGGTAACATACTGTGCATATGTGAAATTGTAACTTAAAAAACACACTCCTCAAAAAAGAAAATATGCAACTGAGTAGACCCTAAGTCTAATATAGCCTACAAACAATTACCACATTATTTTTTTATGTATTCTTTGAGCCTCTCCTCTGTTCAAGGAGATTCTATGCTGATTTTGGCCACATCAGAAATGAACTTAATAGTAGTAAAGATAAGCTTAACTATTTTCCTAAGTAGAGATATATTTTTTCTCAATTAGAAACTACCTGTAAACAGTACTTGATGGCAAATCTTTCATGAGACCTATCTGGAATCTAAAGATCTTTCTCTTTCCAGTTAAATTAACTACTCTGAAGATAGCACCATCTTTCCTGAAATCAGCAAAAATTAAAACTGTGATTAGGAAAAGTGGGATCATTATTTCTCCTAGTTTCTCTCACTAGTCCAATTTTTCCACCCACTCTCTTCCCTAAGCAGTCATAAAGGCTCTACCCAGAACAAATACTTCTATGATCCTACACACTAACATTTTTGTGCCATCTTAGACTCAGGAGACTGAAACTGATGGTGATTAAATAATCCCTGTCTTCTCTTTCATCCTGCTGCTGCTGACATTTCTGTATAAAAGCAGAGGTAATCATCCCAAGAGGAATTTCTCCTTCTGGACAGAAAGGAAAACTATATGGTGGAAGTGATCATACAGATCTAAGTCTAAAACTCTAATACTGGTATACATCAATTACGAAGGAAAACAACAAGCTTAAATTTGAGATCACACAGCTGCATGTCTCTCGTTCTGTGTGCTAATTAACAAAAATCTAAAATTTCCTAAAACACCTCCAAACCGAAATAATGTGAAAAATGCATACATCTCTTCCACCAGTTTCATGTTCAGAGCATGCCACAGACAGTGACATTTAGATAGATGGTATTTGGCTTCCCAAGTCATTGTTACACGTGATACAGCCTAGGGACAGCTGAACTATCCTGACAATTGGAAGTGCTGAATTAATTCCATGTTTTCCTTTGCTTTGTCTTTGTGGCTTTGGCTTTACCTATTTACTACCACTGCTGTAACACTAGGAGACTACTCCAACACTTTAAAGTGAATAAGGTACAGAATAAGCTGCTCTAGGCAAGTGCCATTGTAGATGCCTTGGACTGTGTGAATACCCTGTTCAGGACACATGAACTTGCGCACAAGTCTTGTGTATGACCTCTCCTCAGGCCCCAACAAAGCCAGTCCAGGCAGGATAGGAGGACTCAGACCTCTCTGTTGCTCACTTTTTCTTCTTCCTATTTTGAGCTAATAGGCCTACACTGCTTGTAAGCCATCACAATGCGATCAATGGCTCTGCTGGGACATGGAAGTCTGCAGATTCCTACTCCCACGCTGGAGGGCTGAGGGGTCTGACCACTTCAGCTGTGACTGCAGCACACAAAGGATGCAACATGTCCAGGAGCAGCACTGGTTAAAAAAATGAGACTATTTTATGTAGTCACACTGCAGGTTTCAAATGACAATCCATTATCCTACAATGCAACTCTTCAAAAACTTTAAATGATTTCTCAAACTATTTTGACAAGAACAGTAAAACTGCAATGACTGATAAAATTTTAAAAAATATTTATGCTGATTGCAAGTCTCTGAATTTCTTTTGAAGGAAGCAAATCCTAGTTGTAACTGTCCACAGTATGAAGTTTCAAAACTTTATGAGCTCTCAAAATACTTTTCTGAACAAATTTGAAAAAACAAAGAGTTTCCTAACCATAGTTTAATATTATATGCAGAGAGAATACTCCATCCCTAAAGATGTAACTTTTACAACTGCAACATATCCATTAATAATAAAATAATAAAAATGAAGTGTAGAAACCAGCCAATGAGCTTTACTCATATATCCTCCTTACAGATTTGTATATCAGAAAGCAAATGGAAAACATACAGTACAGCAGATACTTTATTATTTCAGGGATCGTTTGGTAAGTTAAAAATCACAAGATTTTACTACGTAATTTTATATGCATTCCATATTGAAAAGCACCACATAGTTAAAAACGTCTTATTCAAACAGCACATATGAAGAGTGGACAAAATCTCTCTTGTTGAGAAAGTCCTTAGTAACAACCCCCATTGCTGGCTGGGGGTTAAACCATGACAGTATCTTAATATGAAACTCTGCTGATTACATTCTTAATTAAAAATTAATGTAAACAAACACTAAAACCAGTATGTCACAAGTGGTCCTACTGTTAAGAAAAATAGCAGAAGAATTAATTTGAAGGCAGTATCTTATCCTCAAAGAGGTTTCTCAAGCTTAATTGTGACCTGTAGTTATGTGAATGAGAAAATTAAAAAAAAAACAGTTCAAGCATATTTCCACTTTCAGAGGGGATTATTTTTATTATTTAAGAACTTCAATGAAATATTCACAAAGGTTAATTATTTGATGTGCAGAGAGTAATTTCCAACAGGCTAATTTTTCAAACCTCCTTCAGCAGTGTGGATACATCTGCTAGAATTGCACCATCTAGCTATCTAATCCTGCATTGGGGTTCATGAAGTTACAGAGAAATACAATGATTTGAGCCGGAAGAGACCTCTAAAGGTCATTTAGTTCAACCCCTATGTAGTGAGCAGGGACATCTTCAGCTTGGTCAGCTATATCTCAGTGGGAAAGCAAACTATCCTGTTGTTTCGTTAGAGAACTGAAGGAAAAAAAGTTAATAAAAACATTATTTTACCACCATTTTTGTATTTGAACCATACCTAACAGCTAAAGGGAAGACTAAGCTGTCCTAAGACCATGATTTACACATTGTGGCCTGCAGACTTCTCTAGCCTCTAGACTAATTAATTCAAAGGAGCCTGTAAAAAGTAACCAACACAAATAAGCCTGTAATCAGTATGTACTGCAGAGAGTTCACATTCTCATAAAGAGAAATGTCACAGACACACAAATAAAACAACTGGGCATCAGTACTTTTATCTGTCCTTTCAGAAGAATTCTGTTTTTAAGACTGGCACAAATGCACATTTACAGCTATTCGACAATTATTTACATAAGTATATATACTTTTATATTTATAATAGTTAATAATTTATAATATTTACAATAATTTTGATTAATATTCTATTTCATACATTTATATATTCTTATATATTTTAATATATTTACAACTGTTATTCATGCCATCTATTCCAACAACTTCCTTTTCAACAGCATGAAGCATATTCTGATGAGCTTTATGCCAACTTTTAGTTTTAATCTTTGTCATTTAAAAAACACAACTCATCACTATTTCCAGTCTACACTCTCTTTTCCAGAATTCTGCAAAAAAAAAACAAGACTCTTTTATAATTAAGACACTGCTAAAACAAACAAGCTTCTCAAGGTAGAAGTGTCTCTAGCTGCCAGACTAGCTAGAAAACTAGAACCAGCAATAAGAAAGGTCAATAAAAAAGTAAGAAGGAAAAAAGTTATCTAAAATTACATAATCATAGAATCATATGGGCTGGAAAAGACTTCTAAAATAATTTAGTCCCACCATTAACTCCAGGAAGCCCATGAGCATGTCTCTAATTACCACATCTATGCACCTTTTAAAGATCTCTCAGGATTGAGACTAGACCACTTTCCCTAAGCACTGGTTCCAATGCTTGACAGCTCCTTTGGTGAAGAAATTTATCCTAATATTCAATTTAAATCATTGAGAAATGTCTCTTTTGAAACCTCCCTTCACATATAATGTCAGTTAGTAAATAAATGTAAGTCCAACACACTACCAGTAGCATGCAACCAATTTTAAACATAAAAGCCTAAATTTGCAGTGTTTTTTCTCTTCGTAATTGTTAGAACAGTTAACTAAATCAACTTACCATACAGGTACGTGAGTTTTCTCCAATGAATGAATCTCTTAGCACCTGAGTAAGTTTACTTGCTCTGAAGGGTGTATGAGATTTATTTCGGCCTAAGGCTCTAATGCACTCCTGAAAGAACAGAGAGATTATTTATCATGGGTTAAATAAAGGTAATAAAAATGCAACTCAGAATCAGAAAATACATGCCCCATCTGATGCACTCCCCCAAAAATATCATTAAAATGTACTGCTAAAAGCTTGAATTCAATAAGCATTAGGGTTCCACTTCTGATTAAGCTCAGTACAGAGAAAAGAATTTTTAAAGGATTAGAAGCCTAAAAGCTGTCTCAATGTCATCCAAATTGTTTACACCTATTGTATCCAACAACACAACCAAACAGTGTTGATGTGAAATGTTCAGGCTAACAATTATTCCTGATTATCAGCTACAAAAGCCTGAATGAGCTACAACCTCTGCCAGCAGCAACAGTGTGGGCAGGGATATGGGTTAACTGCATCAGTTAAAAGCAGTGGCCTTAACTCTGATTTTACCACTGTCTTTCTTTCCAGCTTAGAAGAAAACAAACTTTCTGAAAGTTCCACAGGTCACAAACCAAGTAGGCATAGCTCTCTACTAGAAGCAAGCTCTCTACTTAGCATTGGAAGAAACCTGGAAACATTAGGTCGTTCCCTGTTTTAAAGTAGTCTTTATGTGAAGAAACAGGGATAAGATCTTCTCTTCCGCGCCCAGAGGCAAGGTGCTGCACTAATATTTGCAGCTGATTGGGTTCCAGTGAGCAATACTGCATAGATGTAAATATTACAAAACTACTACAGAAGATACAGCAGCAACTAAGTACAACTAACTGACACCAAGACACCATTACTCTAACCATCACTTCTGTCCACTCAGCACTCTAATACTGTCTAATAAGTTATTCCTATGCAAAGAACTTTTAATTTTAGATTTCTGTATTGTCGCAATCATAATATTTTGACTGTTAATTCCAGACTCTGCATTTTCCTTAACAGACATCTCTTCAGGAGCAAGGCTTCCTTGGTGCACTTTTAAAGTATTTACACATAGAACTTCTACAGCCAACCAAACTTCAAATGTATTTCAAATCAGAGCTTTTTTGCTTTTAGCTGCATTAATAGACGGAATAGGCCTTTGTCTTACATTAATAATTCTACATTAGTTCAACTAATCCTCCAGCTGCAGACATATTCTATATTGAATTACTGATATGGCAATCACCAAGTTTTGAATTTTAATTTACTATAATGACATCTAGTTTCCTTACTGCTGAAAAATTAGAATCGGATTATCTCCTAACTAGTAAAAGATTATAGAAGAACACCACCAGGGTCTAAATTTGTAACAGAGTTTTAAGCTACGTTCAGTTTTCATTACATCTCTGAAACCCAGGTAACAAAATTACAACACTACTACCTTGTAGAGACATTACAGAAATAAATTCCAGTGCCAAAATCCTGAACAGGTTAAGACAGGACTGATATCCAGATGGAAAGAGCAAATCTTGGATTATCAACAAAGACCGCTTTGTCAGAATGTATTAGTTTAACTGGAACTTGAAAATAACTTCATGGCTTCTAAACACAAATGGTAAAGGTTGTGTAACATCTTTGAGATAGATGAAAAATGGCAAAAATGTAATTGAGAAACGTTTATGGTTTTGTATCACCTTTTAGACTGCTGCAAGATGTACATTTATTTTTATTTCCCCCTTCCCCAAATAATTTTGAAAACCACTAGTACAGCAGCAGAACTTTTTGCTATAATTAAAAAGACAAGTTATTTAAAAATTAACCAAATATGTTGTATGAGCACTATCCAATACAAAATAAATAAACTGAAAAAAAACCCTCAAACCAAACCCCCCAAACAAAATAGCTTTATTCAGTTTCACTTGGAAATGAGTAGTAGCATCAACCCAATGATGCCAGCAATGCTTACTGTGATGTTAAAGCAGAATAGGCTGTTAAGAGCAAAAGTTTTGGAACTGCTGCTTCCAGTTTTTCAACATGCCATAGAATTTTGTAATGATACATTATACATTACAATTTTATCATGTGTTGTGACTTCCTATGTAGTCAGATACCAGTCTCCTCCCAAGTTTGTACTGAGAATAAAAAGGTAACCACACAGATCTTGGGGTTCAGATTTTTTATATAAAACCAGTGTTGGTGCTGAGAGTAGTAAACCTAAGCAAAACTAACCAAAACCAGAGACAAATTCTAAGGCACTCAAAAACTACCATATCTCCAGTTTGAAATAAAAAAATTACTTCCCTTATTTAGACTGAGCCTCTTTTAATCACTATAAAACATCAAACAAAAAAAGGCAGATTAATATTTGAGTAGTATTTCTTTATAGTCAGTATTTCTTCTGTTTATATGAATTGGATGTATGAAAATCTGTAAAGTAACTGTATCAGACAATTTGCTATGAAGAAGGGTTGGCAAAAATGGATTTCACCTTTCAAGGTTTATTTTAATTATTTGCTAGTTTTTTCTGGACAGGCTGCTGTTGTTTTGCTTTAGTCAATATATTAATAGCAGCAAATATGTTGTCAGTGTAGTATTATTTTTTTATGTAAAAAAAGAAATAGTGAGATCAGTAAGAGTACTTCCTGCTAGTATGTCATATTCTGAGCACCAAAGTAAATAATTTGCCTTCCCATTTTAGGTATGCATCAGAAATGTCTACAAATTCAACCACTGGAGACTTTTAGTGAACTTGGTTTTTTGGGGACTTTTCTTTGTTTAGGGGTTTGGTTTTGTTTTTCACTTGGTTGGTAGGCTGGTTTTGCTGGGATGTTTTGATTTTATTTTACAAAACTATATTTAAGTTGATAGCACAATGTTTCTGCATTGTTTCTACTTGGGACTTACTAAGTGTTCCCTCATGCATGTAAAGGAAAAATTACTAAATTGGTTTATACCTGTCATATCAATAGACAATGTAGACAAGCAAAGCCTGCAAAAACACTAATTTTACTTGTCATTGCTATTGTATGTAGGCTTCCACCTACTCCAAGGCAATAGAAACATATCAGTTACCTTGAGGGCTAAAAGGCTCTTGTTAATTTCTGCACCTTCCAGTCGCGTCTGCCTATCTGCACTCGAAGTATCTGCTCCTCTTTCATTGCCAGCCAAATCAATCAGAGAAAATTTACCATGCAACTTCCCTTTCCTTCTGAGAATAATCTGAAACACTGCGTGGCTTCGAGATGAGTGTGCATTTGCAGATGTCTGGCCAGATGTCCTTTAAACAAGAGACAAGCAGAGAAACGTTAACCAGTAGAGGACCACACATGTTAAACAATAACCTCACAATGACAGGTTTTCAGGGCACATTCCTTTATTTTCTTACAGGCTGACAGAATGTTTAGCACTCTTGTGAACACTAGACATAGAACACTAATATTTGGATGTACATAGTACAATTATGCCTCTTCTTCCATCTCTTTGAATGGAAATGGAAGATTAGTAACATTTTGCCTCCCTTTTAAAATCAGATCTTCACATATTTCAGATTATCAGAGAGCTTACATAAAAAATGCTGATGGCATTTTTATCTGATCATGCAGCAGTCCATGCTCAAGGCTAATTTTAAAAACAACGAAGCTGAAGTCTTAAAAAAAAAATTATGCTTAACCTCTGCCAGTATCCATCAAGGCCTTTTACAGATGAAGAACCTGGAAGCATTCCAGTTTTTAAATTATGTGAATTTAAGTCAGTAAGCTGCTTACATAATGCATGCAATTCACATCCTCTTGAACAATTTCTCTCTAGCAGACAGAGAAACTCCAAACGTCTCTATTTAAAACATAGGTAGATTCTTTACTTGCAGACAACAACATCAAAAAATCACTTGAATATGGAAAGGCATCACTAGAAATACACCCCAAAAAATCTTGTTCTGATTTTTTAATGTACTATGAAAACCTGGTGCAAGCTATAGAAGATACCTGCAGCTGTTGCCTACTTCAATAAGCTTAAGAACATCTTCAACACATTTGACTTCTCGCTCCTGTAATCCCACCACCTGGACTTGCTGTTTACCATCTTCTAACACTCTTAATTTTGTCTTCCGGTTCAACAAGTCAAAAACCTTAAGAAAGGAGGAAAACAGAACAGTTAAAAGAGGAGCTTTAAAAAAAAATCCTCTTTCAAATTCCATTTCAAATAATGCAAAACATTCCATGGAAATACATGATTGGAAGAAAAATGTAAAATTCCCTTGAAATACAGCTTTTAAGACAAAGAGGGAAAATTCTTTTATGTGACAAGCTCAAAATTTTGTCAAAAGTTTGAGAAACTCCTTCTTTCTCAGAAAAAGATCAGGTAATTACCTTACCACTGTAGATCTCAAAAAACGTTGCATACACTTGAAGTTCTAACTTCTTATAGTTTGGCTTCTTTAGCATTAAAAAGACATCTCGAGCTGTGAATACATTTCCAGAATAAAAAGAAACCTCATCATGTGTTTTCATTTAGTGAAGATTCATTCATGTTTAACAGTCTATTTTACAGCACCTCATATTTTGCAAGAATGACAAATGGAGTCAGTCAACCAAGCCTAAAACAACACAATCTAAACTGCCACATTACACTGGAAGATGCAGAATACCCCAAAATGATAAACTTAAATAATCTGTTAGTGCATCTTTGTTAAGTAGTCTATATCTACGTTGGTGTGTAAAGGAAACATATCTAGGGACAACTTTTGATGTTACCAAAGCTCCACTGCAATGCAAAGAAAGTAAACTGCTATATTTGTATGACAAAGAGTAGAAAATTTATTGATCTCAACTGGTCTGCCCAAAGCCAACTGATCAATGAAATCTCACCTGCTAGTGCATATATGCCTTTAGAACAATCTTGGTTCTTTCCTGAAAAGTCACCACCCATAGTCTAAATTTAAAAGAAAAAAGCAAAGAAAAGAAGAAAAGCACCATTAAAGTCACATAATTGTAGTTTACATATTTCTTATTTATTAGAACTCATCTAAGTGTGTAATGTAAAAAAAGAGTTTTGGCTGATTTGTAGAAGAACTACTTACATGGGTTTTGCCACTGCCTGTTTGTCCATATGCAAAACAAGTGGCCATTCCCCTTTCAAATATGGTCTCCACTAATGGTCGAGCTGTAAACCTTAAATGCAAAAAAAACTGAACTTAAAAAACTGGAGTACTTTAAGATGCCACTACCCCAAGGAAAATTAAAATGCTAAGGCCAGTAGCGACAAAATTGATCCTATACTTTGACAGGTCAAAGGACATTTATACATTAATTTCTGAAGTAAAACCAGCTCTAAGGTATTCAAATTTTCCAAACCATCACAAGCTACAAGGTCTTTCTCATTTGAGGTCTCTCTCATTTGTTTCACAACAATATTATCCTTCTTTAAAACCTAAAACAATGATGTCCTTGTTTTAATCATCCAACACCCTACAGTTTACTAAACAGTCTGGAGCTCCCTCACATGACAGAATATGAAGATATTGAAGTGAAACAGTGTAGCAGGTAAGAGTTTTGTCAATAATAAATGTCTGCTGTCGTTTTTTTCCTCCTCAAATCAACTTCCAAGATTAAATTTGGAAGAGAAGAAGCCAAAACAGCACTGCTCAATTTTTGAGAACATGAATACATTAAGAAAGGGGTCAAGATAATGGATACCCAAGCTCTTAAGAATGAAAAAAATCTACTTATCTGTGAGGTACTATTTGCTGTATCAAAAGTATTATCTGAAGTATCATTTCTTTTTTTAGATAATTAATTTTATTTTAAGAAACACTGAGCTATTGTTCCTACTTCAGCTGCTTATCACTATGATTTCATTGTAGACTCCAAAAGCAAAGGGTAAACTTGGGAGAGTTATGTATGGAGATGATTCTCTCTGCAAAACTCTAATTTTTTTCCAGTTGTTTACATATAAATAACTTGATAGTGACCAATAAAGCAAAAAAATTAATTGCAGAAATACTGAGATGCTACAACCTTCCTTCATTCTGCTTTCAAACACAAGATCACTTACAAAAACAATATGGGTAAGACTGAGCAATTCAGCAGCAACCCAGGGTTATATAAAGAATCTACATCTAGCTGAATCATGAATTTTCATTAAGAATACACCAAAGATTACTGAACAGCCTTAGCCTTTCTTTCTTTGCTTTTTTTAAGTATATGTCTTCTGTCTTCTCAAGAGGATATTCTCATATTTTGATGTTTGTTCTTTCTATATATAAAAATTGAAAAATTCACAAAGTCTAGCCACCTTAGAAGCACACTCCATTACTTCTGTTTGCTTGAATTTGAAACTCTTTATTTTGCTGATTTATTAAAAAGAGACTTAAATATATCTATTTTAAAGTAAGAAAAAATGCAAATATATCTTAAAACGTTTTCATAAAGTACTGCACAACTCCAAATGAGACTATGTTAAAAGAGTCCAACTTTACTTTTACTAGAACTTTTATTTGCAACCTTAGTCTTTCAGAAACCTGAACTGGTTCTCCTTTAAAACTCATATGGCACATCCATTCCAACTAGTGAGTTTTTTTTTTAATATTAACAAAGATTTGCAACTCTGTGTTGTGGTTCGTGGATTAAAAATACTTAAAATACAGGTTAAGCAAAATAATAACAGTAGTAATAATGGTAATAATAATAATAGTAGTATTAATAATAATAGAGTATGTACTTTTCTACCTTGGACTGAACATTTTTTCAGCATAGATATACCATAAATTTAGCATATTGGAGAAAACTGGAGCATCTTGACACAATATTTTTTTTCTTAGTATGACCCTGAGGCTCTGATGAGAGCACATGATGACACCTATCCCACTCTTATTTCTGTTATTATGGAAGACCTTAAAACAGATTGCCCTTCAATTAATGATCATTATTGTGCCATATGAGGGAGAAGGAGAAAGACTAGAGACCTACTGTTTCAGTTTGAATACAATAATCTTAAAATATATTCCTATATTGCCATGTATTACATAGCTAATAAAAACTCTGAAAAAACTCAATACAAAACACAACAACATTGTATACCAAAATATACCACCCCTCACACTAAACATCATGTTCACACAGATAAATAAAGGAAGGAGGGAGATTAGAAGAATGGATTGTCAAGCAAGATAATTACTTCATGCATCATCAACCAGCTGGCTCTCCCACAGCTCTTCAGCGTCAAGGAAAGCAAAGATGCTTCCAGCAGACAACCAGCAAAGACAGAAATCTCCAAGGATACAGCTTTGCTGTTTACAACTCTTTTGTTAGTATTAGTTTCATAAGATTTTCCTTTTGCCGCCTTCTCTAATTATAACAAACATAAGACAGAAGTTTTTATTTTCATAACCTTTTAAGAATTCTTTTGCTCTCCAGTATCAATCAGGGCATGATCCTAACTTTGACTTCCTAGTTGTGGATTAAAAACAAGAAGTAAGATATTTCTCTGTCAATACTTTTTAAGACTATGGGAAGCATTTCCCAAGCATAAGAAAAATTATATATTCACCAAATTTCTTTTTAATATCAACATTTCCTGCAAAAAGTTTCAAAGTTATTTAGATGCATACTAAGATTCTGACCAATATTATGTCAGTGTCTAACCTTGCCCACTACTGTATGTACCTCATTTAGTGACTTGTTCAAGGGAAATAGCTACTTCTAAACATGGTTTTAAAAGTGCTGTGTGAATTATTCCATACCAACAGTGGAACTGAAACACAAGAGCAAAGAACAAAATGGAGACCAAATAACTTTGGCCTATAAGAAAGGATATGTGTCTTTGCTGCTGTTTGTTTTTAAATTAGAAGGATTTGGCATTTACAGCATGATAACTGAGCTCTATGCACTTCCACATTACATCAGCCAGATTGCTTCCAGAAGATATGTTAGCTCAGACATCTTGGCAATACTGCAATATACACTCTCTCACTTTATTTGTACTCTTTTCTCACCCTCTACTGATTTGTTTCCATCTCTTAATTATCCTATATTCAGACTGCAAGCTCTTTGGTCCTAGGGCTCTCCTTTTCCTCCAGGTTCCCTAATGACCAAAAGCCATGACTCAGGTTTCTCAGGTGCTGCACACACACTAATAATAAGACAATAACCTGGAAGCAAATGGAGAACTGATTACATGGCTCAAGTAATCAGCAGCTGAGGAGGCAGGCGATACTTGCTAGAGCCTGGAATGCAGCAGGGCTTGGAAGAGGACTGGGAGAAGGACTGAGGTCAACAGAGGTGGAAATGACATTGCAGGTGAAAAATTGGGGATAAAGAGTTAAAACAAAAGTAAACAGGTAAAAGAATGGAGGTAGCAATATACCAACTGGTAACACAGAGAATAGGAATAAAGTCTAAGACCAATGTAAGTGTAACAGTCATTAGTATGGAAAAAACATGAGAAAAAAGATTCACCAAAAAAAGCATATACACATACCTGTAAACCATTTCATTAGGAGCCGTGTCATCAAAGGCATAATCAAAACGAAAAGTTTGGTTTTCTAGGTACCTTGTTAAATCCACCTTTTGTTTTGGTTCATGTACCATCACAACATCTTTACTAGGAATTGTTATTACATCAAGGTCTTTCATTAAAGTTTCTATAAAATAAGTGAAATATAAATTTAACTAACAATACATCATTATTTTTTACATTTTCCCATTGTTTACACTCTCATAACATCTCAGATAACACAGCTCCTCCAAGTAACAACACTGCAATGGATTTGGGCTTCTGATGCCTAGATAGTAGTCTGCTAAGCAAGAGATTTCATTTTGGAAGTCTAAGCATCCTATCCTACCAATTGCTAGAAATTAAAGAGAAGTACAAAGCTGTTTAGACTACAGACTATGATCATTAACTACAGCACTATCATTGTAACTTGTTATGCCGTCTATAACACCTTTCTTGGACTTGAGGTCTTATTCCTCAGTGATTATATAGTCTTCTACAGCTCACTGCCATATCCTTCGCGTTTTTATAAATATCTTCTCTAGTGGAGAAATTACATGGTAGTACTAAACTGCTTCAAACTTTAAAACACAAAGAAATTAACCTCCTTATGATAATATGTTTTATTTGAAAATTTTATCTTGCTATTTTCTTTAAATTTCACTTTCATTCCTCAGAGACATTTTCATTTGTGCATTCCTCCTGGAACCTATAGTACATATCTTTAATATATAATTCTTCTAAAGTAAAATACTTTCAAAATATTATCTTGTAAGCAGAATAAGCTGAAAATTATAATGACCCTTCCCATCACTGTGACTCCAACACTGAGATCCTAGATTATAATTACTATACTGCACTGCAATTTACTGCTAATTGTTGTATGGTATATGAGTCAGCAAAACAGAGAACCCAGTGATCCATAGTATGCACAAAAATAAAGACCCTTTGTGTATACAGTCAGGATTCACTAATGCGTCCTACTTGCATTTCTTTGTGAAATTTCTTAAGGCATGCAGTTCAAGATTTGACATGACTTTATACAACCAGATATAAACCCTTTCATGAATTAACATCCTGATCAAGCAGTACGATGGTTACCATTGCATTACATTACACACCAATGGAAATGCACATTCCAGTCAATGTATAATGAATTTTTCAACTGCACTGCAATAAAATGAAATGCAATTATTCTGCAGCAATCACAGATAATAAATAAGGAACAGTGACAAAAAGAAATGTATGATGGACAATTCTTTGTAGTAAAAACCTTTTAGTTTAACTAGCCAGAAGAGGATTTTTCTTAAAAAGTTGTTTGGAGTAAGACATATACTTCCTCCTATCTATTTGGTATGAGAAGCTGCATTATCTGCTGATGAAAATTAGGAATAACGTCTCTGAAACCCATCATACATTTCACAATTATAAATACATGTCACTGAACTAAAATCTCAAAAGTGTCACTCTGAACACCTACTTCCTGTGAAGTCAATCCAGAGAACAATTAATCCTGAGAATACCTAATGTTTTTGGTGATAATTCTGCATTTTTGAGAGGACAAAACAAATTAATTTTATTTTTTCTAATCATAAGATTACAGTCTACCATCTTTAATTCTTTTATGCTTTTCTATGATTTTATGAGAAATACTGTTTCTTGTGAACTGAGTGTTTTCAGGAGATTGCATCATGCAGATACTAGATTATCATCCCCTTCACAGATTATTTAGTTAACAACGTTTTTACTACTGTTTATTCTTAAAAATGCAAAACGGATGTAAGCATCAATCTCATTTTTACTTAGACATTCATATTTCTACAAACACCTCTGGTCTACTTTTTTACTAGCTCCAAACAACTAATATCAAATATATGCAACTTTCACAAAATCAAATCCTGCATCTGAATCCCAACTCATGTCCCTTAACAACCTATCTTCATTTATTGTGATTTCACTTCGTTCACCTCCAGCACAGGTAGAAAGTCACATTTTTCCCAATAGTAAAATTAAAAATTAAAAGAAAAAACAGAAGCAGCAATGTGAAAGGGAAAAATAACTCAAAACCTAACTATATATGAGTATCAACATATGTATGGGAGAGGGAACATCTTTCTCCCATTTTTCTCTGGGCATGCTTCAGATAATCCTAAACATGTACTTCTGACAGTACAAAAACAATAAATAGCATCCCATGTTGCATCAGCATCAGAGTGGTGCTCTTTTGAGTCCTTCACCTGAACAGAATATAAGAGAAAGAGAAGGAAAAAAAACAGCTTGCAGCACTGGATTCAGACAGGCTGCAATCCAGTAGGCATTTGTGTTCTGAATTCCCACTGAAAGTAAAAAAGCTTCCTAGGAAGTCAAAATTTCAATTTAACTAGAATCAAAAGCTGAACAGGTTTTTTTCGTTTGGTTTTGTTTGTTGTTTTTTTTAATACAGACTGTAGTCTGATGAGCAGGCAGTAAGAAAAGTAGCTCAAACACTCATCACATAAAACAAAAAGTCATTAAGGGGTTCTTTTAAGTACCTAACCAATTTTAGTGGCATTTGATATGCTCTAGAGTAACTTTGCCAGCCCTGAGCAACAACTCCAGGGGATACAAGTCTTCTGTTTGCCTGCAGTCCACTAGCCCTGTGAGGATGTCTTGGACAAGTTCAGGCACCAGCCACATCATAAGATACCTCCTTGATGTCTGATTCAAGATCACTTGGAAGTACAAAAATATATATAAAAACATGTATGAAAGTTTCCACTGTGTAACTCACTGCTCAGGAGATCACTTGAAGCATACTTCAAAAAGACAGTGATCCTAATACAACATAAGAATAGTGAAGAGATTACAGCAGAATTAATTTCCAGATCAAGTAAATACATCCTAGATGATCTTGGGAAAAAATCACACTCTTCCTGTGCCTCACCTTCTTTTACATAAAATTGTGTCAGGTAAACTACTTTTCTCCCCAGGTTATGACAAGTCTATGAATTTTCTAGGTTTATCACACATATTGTCTAATATAAGAGCTTCACCTCTTCACCTAGCATTTCTAGAGTTGTTTAACACAAATAATGTTACTATCAGAAGCAGCTTTTCAGATAAACAAATGAACCATATTTTCAACAATCATACCTTTTTTATTGAGTGGTCGTTTTCGTACACAAACACAAATCCTGTGCTCATCAATCTGCAAAGGAAAGTCTTTCAGTGAACTGTATCTCAATTCCAATTACAAAATATTTAACTTTATTTGACTTCAACAAAGTGAAATTTCCAAGACAGTGAGTCATCTGAGCATGTAAAAAACCCCTTGTGCCTG
Organism: Zonotrichia leucophrys gambelii; assembly: GCF_028769735.1. Classification (NCBI taxonomy): domain Eukaryota; kingdom Metazoa; phylum Chordata; class Aves; order Passeriformes; family Passerellidae; genus Zonotrichia; species Zonotrichia leucophrys. Next base: position 31,633,930 of record NC_088200.1, on the reverse strand, counting down.
CACAGTAGCCAAGAACCCAAAAGGGAGAACCATATGTTAACAAAACTCCCCACAGTGATCTAATCCAATAGATCAACAGGTACTATTGGACTAGGCAAGCAAATCTAGCTTTAACAGGGTAAATATGCTATTGACAGAAATTGTCAGATTCTCTGATTTCCACAGAATTTGAGTCTTGGTCATTTAAGGATTCCACTCCTCTGACTTGGCTGCAAACCAGAATCACATCACCTTCAAAGATCAAATAATAATAATCATTATGTTGAAGACAGCTCTTCAAATAAGTTTCATGGCTTTGTGTGTACATCCCTTAGCATCCCAGGAAATTTTACCATACAAAGGCCGAGTGACTACTTAGTACATATTGGCATTATTTAAAAGTAAAAATATATTTAAATAATTTAATAACAGTTTAGTAAAGTACAGCTTCCAAAACCTACTCATTTCAGTATCAACAAATTACTAGAAAAATAAACCAATGTTATATTAAATACTAATATATATTAAAATACCTATTTTTTGCATTAACAGAAGTATGCATGGGAAAAAAAAAAGAAAACACACAGCAAAACCACAGAAGGGTAACACACTTCCATGCTGCTGGCATACTTACAGGATCTGCAGTTGTGAGTGGTCTATAATCCAAACTTCCCCTGAAATCTCTTATCATGCACATAATTTCATAGTTTGGGTTTGTAGCATCAACATCCTAGGAAAAAGTAAGAAACAGAATTTCTACTATACTTTTTGTTTCCAGAAAAGGCCTGAATTGATTAACTATGATCTTTTTTTTCCACAAAACACCAGAAACGTCTCTTGCAAGTTTAATAAAAGTTTAATGCCTTTTTGCACTCTGATGTAGCTAATTTACTGACCATAAAGGAAACAATTATATGTTTCCCATGTCATTTTGGTTGGCATATAATAGAAAATACTTATTATTTGAGGACTCATTAATAGTCTAGTCAAGAAAAATTACACCTGCCTTTGCCAGCACCTTCAAACTGAAGAAAGATATAGTCAACACTTCCTTATCTCAGGTCTGGCACTCTGACAGATGCACAGATACTCCACTATACAGGAACAACACACACCACAGAGGACAGTTCAGGAACCCCAGTTGCTCTAAACACAATCCTGCTGGATACAAGCCAGTTAAAGCAGCTTGGTCCTAACTACTGGTCCTGTGTTAATTTACACACATATTTGGATGCACTGCAAATCTTCCCACACCCACAGCAAAGCAGAAGCAATCCCAAGGACACTCAATAGGCTACATCCAGGCTGTGATGGTTTTGGCTGAGATGGAGTTTTCTCCATAGAAGAATGTGATATGCAGCTCTGTTTTGGATTTGTGCTGGAAACAAGGTTGATAATACATGGATGTTTTAGCTACTCCTGAGCAGCATTTACACAGCAAAGTCACTTTTTGGTCCTCATCCCACCCAACAAGCAAGGCAGTCAACACAGCCAGAAGAGCTGATCCCATAACACAGGCACAGAAGATAACCCATCCTTAAACCTGGAGCAATCAATACCAGAGTGAATGGACATGTAAGAAGCCATGCATGGAGCACCAATAAGCTGAGCCTGAGCCTACCCTCTTTTCTGCAGAACTGATGAAATAACTTCCCGTCACTTCTCCCTGCAAATACCTGTTTTACAACACTTCAGGACATGCTGTTGATGCCAAATATAGCCAGTTCTGGTGCTCAGACCCTACTAAGTTTTGCATGGCTACCCCCACATGATATAAAATTTCTGAATCACAGCTGGCTGTGGACACAGTGTAGGCACTCTCAGGAAGCACCGGATTTGGATTACTAAACTGAAAGGGAGCTGGCTCATTCTTTGCACTTGTGACACAGCCAATCCTCTCCTCAGAAAAAGCTGTGTCCTGGTGATCAGAAGTTGATTGTACCTTGATGTTATTCACTCTCACAACACTGAATTAAAAACTGCTGACAGTAAGTCTTCACAAAATGCTTCTTTATAACATTCAGAAAAGAGTATTGTTTATCATGGAGAAAGGATTTACCTAATATTTTTCAAGCCCTGTTTACATGTCTTGCACACTAGCATTACTCGGTGAATTATTGCTGTGTTTCACAACAACCTACTCACACAAAAGTTTAAGACTCAGATGCAAGAGGGGTGTTCACAGAAGCAATAAAAAGAAAATTTTACAAGTAACACCACTTCAAACTATTTTAATATATAAACCCAGAAATGGTCATTCCTCACACATAAGGACATTATAATGTTTTGTGTAAATGGATGTAACTGATAAAACACAAATTTAACATAGGTGATTTTAGGCCAACTTTAGGAAACATTAAACCATGAAAAGTAAATTGTATTAATGATTTGCTTGATGGTGGCAATTGTCATGCCAGAGCAGACTGCTACTATCTCTTTAGAGACTAACACATACACACACAGCTGCCAACAAGATTACACTCCTAGCTTTACTAAAGCTTTTGTACCATTGTGACAGAAAATAATTTAATATTAAGAGATTTTTATCAAAGGATTAGCAACTTCATTCGTTTCACACAAGTTTTTAACAATTGGCTACCAAGCTGCTAGCATGAAGAAATTACAAATGTACAGACTAGTTTAAAGAAAGAAACATTAGAAGTCACTGTTACAACATGAGCCTCAAGTAGACCTATAAAGTATCAAAGATTATAATGAATAATTTATCAAAATGTTGTATTACCTCCTGTAGAATAACAGACTTGTCTAAAAGTCAAAAGGTTGGTTATTGTCAAAAATACATTTTTCCTAAGAAATAGCTATGATCAGTAGTTGTTCTCTAAAGAACATGCAGCAAGACAGCAATTGAAAGCAATGATTTCTGTAGGAAAAAAAAGAGGGGGAAAACCATCTAAAGTAGTAGTAGTAGATTATGAGAACAATCCTATGAAACAACAAAATATTTGTCAAATCTTGACAAATTTGACACTTATTTTCAAGATTATCACAGTCCATAAAAGTTATTAAAGACAGAAAAAAGCATAATTTTGCAGATTTCTCTTGCAGATGTATGATTTTCAGTTGAGCTAAAAATACTAACCTGAGCTCTCTTTTCTCTAAGTTCCTGCTGCTGTAACCTTCTTTTTTCACGCTTCTCTTGCAATTTTTCAACCTCTTTTACACAGTTAGATTTTCTACGTGCTTAAGGAAAAAGATGCAAGTTAAAAATACTTTCCATATTTACACTGTAAACTTCCATTAAATTAATATATCAATAATTAGAATGCATCAACTATTTACTGTATTTTCAAGCAAATCTGATTAGTGAAGAATCATTACGGCATTTAAATTTCTAAAATGCATAAAATTTACTAGAAAAATGCCATGGGAATGGGACAATAATCACACAAACAAAAATATATGACCTTGAAAAAATACTTGGACAGATACATGTGATCTCTTGGTTTGAATTAAAAGTAAGCCCAGACAAATTTTAAAAAAATTGGAAAAAAAAGCACTAAAAAATACTACCATGGTTAAAAGAAAACAAAGGAAAAGTAATTTCCAAATACTAGTACAATTATGATGAAAATGATCATATGTTTAACCACATCTTTCTGAGAAGCTCCTCAAGGAAGCTCACAGACAACTGAACATGTAGACCATTTGTCATTTATGGATAACAACGTAATCCAAGAGAATGTACATGTAATGCCCAGAATGAACGAGTCCTTGATACACGATTTACATACAAGGGGGTCCAAATTCCTTTTTTGCAGCTTGAACTGGAGATATATCTGAAACACTACCATTCTGTTGAGAGGAGGAAGACTGCTCAGGAAGCTGAGTAGGTCGTGCACGTGCAGAACCAACCACTGCAAAGGAAAGGCAAAAAGCTCATCTGGACATGGAGGAGTAATCTTTCTACCCATTTTTGAAATGCTTTGTTAAGATGAGATAAAATGAGGCCCCTTTCTAAACACAACAATTTACTGTGGATGAGGAGGAGGCATACTCATGTAAAGTCTATTAATAAAAACATCTGGTATGCAGACTTTTTTACCCTAGTACTGTACAACATGATTATTAAGTACCAATGCTGCATGTGCATATTTTTAAATTCTGCAGAATTAGTACAACTTACTATACACACCGAATGAATCATTTACTTGGAGATACGCAGTCCTGAAGCATAAAGTGCTTCAATTTTATTAATATTGTAATTATACCCAAAAGACTAATAAGAAAAGAAGTCCTTCTGTTTCACATTCTCTAGATTGCACAAAATGCCCCAACCCCATTAAGCCTATGATCACTGGAGGAGCAAAGCAAAAGAAATTAAGGCCAGTGAAGTGCAGCAGAATCTGTAAGTGGAAGAAGGGATACAGATACAATGAATATGTCTAAACTTATGCATTGATTCTATATGTGCTAAGAATGCCAGCTTCTGAAAATGCTGTGATGTCTTTTTCCAGTGAATGCAGTGGGAGTGGTGAGCATGTAAGCATGTGTGATAGAGCTGAATGCTTTAAAATGTATTTCAAATAGTTGCTTCGAACAGCTCTGCTTCAGCTGGCCCATTTACTGCACACACTTAAAACAGAGTGTGTCAGAAGAGTACTAAAGTGAAGGTATCAGCTTTGATCAGTAGCCAGAGATGAGACTCCAAGCAAAGGCCAACACACTGTACAACACAGAAAACAACTACAGAAAAAGTTTTGAACAGGACAGACAAGATGAATGCCATCATTCCACATATCATAAGAAATCTAGCTTAGAGTATAAATTGACTAGATAAAATAAGACAGTGTGCTGTGCTGAGAAAAGCTAAATTATACGGCCAGAAAGAAAAATATTTAGGCCAACAGTGAATGGTAAGAGGCAAGGTACACATTAATATACAAGTTACAGCATTATTTCATACTAAACAGATAATTTACTACAAATGAAAAAATGTATGGATGTGAGGATATTCCATCAGTAAGACATCTCATATTTAAACCAGACTATATAGGAAAAAAAACCCAAAATACTCTTGTATTTTCAATCTGCTTAATACCCCCAGAGCCAAATGGTAGAAGGGCAAAAGTGGTCCACATCAGAAGAGTCTGATTACTTGCAAGCCTACTTGTTTTCCAAGTTTAAACAGATGGACTGGAATCTAGTCTGAAGAAATGCTAGTAGATTAATATTTGGAAGAAGAATCATCATCATCACTATCATCAGTATAAGTCAGTTAAGTTCAATGTAGGAGAGAAAATGAAAACAATAAACACTAACTATTCTTCCACAAGTCAGAGATGCATTTTATCTGTATTCATCCAATACATACTTTTCACCCATTCTCTTGAGGCAGTTCAGCAATTTTTTTCACTATTAACTGCAGAGTGATAAAAAAAATCTATAGGACTTAAGAATTGTATTCTTATGACTGTTCACACACAGACCATTACAAAACAACAGGCTGTTAAGAAAAATAGTTTAAAATTTGAAAATTTAAAAAATTTAAAGCATGATACTTAGTGTATACTGAAACATTCAAATAAGCTGAGGACACCTATATATGAGAAGCCCATGCATGATTTACCCTTGCATAATTAATTATCTTCAAATTTCTGCACCATCAGTTAATTCAGCTTAACTTTTATAATTATATATTGCTTAAACTTGCATATAAATATTATTTGTATAGTGTAAATTCCTAAGTATACACAGGAATAATTTTAGGAATTTTATACCATATCTTTCACATGTCACAGGCCTACATACCAAATAAGAAATGCAAAACTGTTAAGGAATGCAAGATAAACAGGAGGTTAAAATGTTACCATATTTTTAACTTCATTGAAATGGAAAGAGATAACTTTTACCTCTATTGTCTCTGGCAGGAGGGTCATTCTTATTAGGTAACACAGTTCGTCGACTCTATAAAAAAAGAAGTCTCTCTTATTTGATCACCATATTATTGAAACCATAAACTGCAGCCCCACCTCTGCTTCTTTCCAGTGAATAAAAAAAATAACACAGCATCAATAAAAGAGATTTGATTGCAAATCCCAGCAGGAAAAGTGAAGGGATGAAGGCTGATTGAACTGTCTGTAATGTTTCAGAAAACTCCAAAACCTTTTCTTTATCCCTCATTAAGACATTTAGTTATACAAATATTAGTTCCCAACTTCCTCTCCCTCAAAACTGTTCTGAAAAAAAAATAGAAATCCCTATTCAACACAGGAAAAAGAAAAGAACACTGTTATGAAATAGCACCACAGACACAAAAGTTAAGTTAAAAATTCTAGCATGACATCATGTATAGAGCTACTGTAAAGTTACCAAGAACACATTGCATAGATATTACCAACCTTCACAATTTTGTTTACTTTGGCTGATGAAGCAGGTGGTGGTAGTGTCTCTGGGCTAGGCTCAATATCTTCATCAGGTGCAAGATCTGGGTTAAGTGAAAATATGCTCTCTAAATCAATCTGTGAAAAAGAGCATAAAACACATTAATGACACTTGACATAAATCCTCTCTTTATCTCCTGTTATGTTTGACAGTAAACAGTAATTATATTAAGTGGTTTTACCCCACAATTTGTTCATGCTAAGATCTGAATTATTTTCTGTTCACTAAAAATAGATGAATCTTTGGTCTTTGTATTATTTGAAAACATTCAGTAAAGGGATGAATTAAAAATGACCAATAGATAGTATAATTTTGTAAGGTGATCAAACTAAAAGAAAAATAGCTAGTATTACTATGGCAATTTGACAATTATTGCAAAATATGTAAGACATTCTGTAACATAAAAAGAAGGAGATCTCAGTTATCTTAAATTTCCCAGACAGTGCATAAGAAATAAATTGCAGAGCCCCCCTCCAAAAAAAATCAAACGATAGCTGAAATCATATTAAATTTATCATGGGTTTGTTTTTTTTTTAAAGTATTACTGACTGTCATTCAACCTGCTGTAAAATGTAAGGGAAGAGGAGCAGGATCATAAAATTATGATTTTGTAAAAATGTTGATGAGCTTTGGTCTCTATAGACTTCTGTTTCTCTTTGCTGAAGCTTTCAAAGACCTCAGTGCTGTATAAATTCTGTGTGTCTTCAGCTGATGAAATCTTCGGGACTTTCTCATGGCTTTTTTTTCCCTGTGTTTTCACAAAATCAGTGAAGTGGAAAGTACAATTACTTCTGATATGCTTCTCCAAACTTAAACTGGCTAACATGGTCCAAAATTTAAAGGAAGATGCAGTTGGAAAGTGTTACACAAAAAGACACAGTTTCATAAGGAAGGCAAGTCTGGAAAATTGCTGCAAAGAATAAGTGAATAAGCAAACAAACTGGCGGTTAAATTCCTCAATAATATAAAGACAAGAAAATTTCTAGTTTAGCTCTCCTACTAGTTTCCTGTCTGAATTGTGTGCCATTCTCTCTCTTAAAAATTTTATTTTTCTACTTGTAAACACTGGATAACAAAGTCAGCCTTTGTACTCCGGTTCAAAATCAATAGATGCAAACATCTGTCTAAAAGCTCTGACACACAGCTCAGGAATTCAAATTTACAACAGAAAACAATGTGCTCAACACTTTCTGCACAAAACAGTCTGTAAGCAAAGAATCATGAAGTAAATTAAGATTTATGTCTCATTTTTGTTTCCAGCACAAATTCCAAGTAATATTCACATAGATTACACATTTGTTTTAAAGTCCTAAATAAATGAGCTTACCTCTTTCCCTTTAGTATCCCCATTTTCAATCCATTCAACAGTTACACTTTCATTATCTTCATTTAGAGATGTTACCATAGCTTGGTGAATTCGGCCTAGAAAGCAAACACAAGGTGATCATTTATTGACGGAAATGATCTGGTGGAAAAAATTTCCGGAATATATTTTCATTCCTGCACTTAGTCATATAAAGAGAGGTAGGAAGAAGATGGTTAAAAAAAATGTGATAAATAGAAGGCAGTTGTAGGCCACACAGTGTGAAGTGGCTCAGACCTGATCCACAAGTAGAGCCTGTAATGGGACAGTCAACACCAATCACAATCAACAGAAAATCCAGTGGTAAGTAAACAGAACCTCTCAGGAAAGCCACACCACTCAGACTCTCTGTCCTCAAGAACAGAAAACTCCAATACCAGAAGATTCTGACAGGTGCTAAAGGTCCCTTAGGTGCCCTTCACAAAGGCTCGTTTGTCCCTCCTTCTAGACTGATACAACATCAGACATCTCAACACTGAAATTAATCCCTTTGAAATTGTTCTGATACTCATTTTTTATAGGCAACAATTAGGTGGTATTCCAACGAAAATTAAACTGCCTGGAACAACATAAACCATTATTTTAAAAAGAGCTACTTACACAGATTGCTGAGCTTAAGATCTGCAAGACCCAAAGGAAGCAAGTCCCCACAAAGTAAGATAAAACCAGTAAACCTTCAGTAGTAATAAGGATTTTTCTTCTAAAATATATAGTACACTGCAATTTTTTATGGCCTCTTTCCTATGCACAGTACAGAAGAGCAACTGGAAGAGCAGGACAGCCATGCACAGATGCAAAAGGATCAAGACCCAAGTGTCACATTGATTTCACATCTGTGCTTTGCCCTCAAGTACCAAGAACTGAGGTTTCTAAACAACACAAATCCAAATCTTCTGCTCCTCGCACACCCTCCTGTAATGATGCCCATACTATGCAGAAGTAATCCTTTGCTCCATCTGCCATGAGCCACCCCCTAGGACTACGTGCAGCTCCCAAAGCATGAGTGATGGTCCTGGAGCAGTTGAGCATACATTGTTGCTGCTGCTGCTGCTAGGCACTTGTTCAGGGTAAAACGCAGTACAATCAGCACAGATGCATCAGTCTGGGCCTTCTCTGCCTTGCACTTTTTCTTCTTTTCTAAAGCTATTCGCCCCACAAACCCCTTTTAGTTTTCTGCTCCATTGATTGTTTCAGCTTTTTGTTTTAGCCACTTCAGTCACAATCTAACAGTTTTCCAAATTAAAAAAAAAAAGGATTTTTACAGTCTAAGCCTTCTAGGGCCTGCAGAGGGACAGAATGAAAGCAAAACCTTGAATAATATCCCAAATTATCTCAGCTAACAGTGAGAGTCACAAATGTATACCTTTAATACTTGTATTACAAAGGCTGCCTAAATATTCACATCTAGTTAAGATTTAGTAAGAAGGGAGAAGACAGGCAAGCATCACAGAAGGTAACAGCAAATCCCTGTACTGTCTCACAGCGTGTGGAGGAAGAGACTAGCTGCAGCTCAGGTGAGGTGCAGCACTCAGGAACTTGCAGAGCAGTCGGCAGCCCTGGGCAGCATCGCCCTCACCTCTGCAGCACTCTCCTCACTGGCAGCACACGTTACACATGCATTTACAGCCTCCACTCTTCTCTTGGCCCAAAGCACAACAGTCGCTCCCACAATAAAGCAAGTTAAGTAGTTTTTTTACATTCTAAATAAAAAGCCTCCCCTTTTTGCTTCACTTAGTTTCTGTCCTCTGGCATTCTCTTGTTTTTATTTCCCTGACCCATGCTTTTTCTGAACAAACCCTTCCATTTGGGCTTCCTGAGCACCATTCTCACCATCCTAAATACACCTCTCCATTAATATTCAGCATTTAACAACCTCTAGGGACTTAATTTTGTGCAAAAACACTGTTGTACAACTGTTTCAATGAGCTGTCTGGTCCTTCAGCAAAGTAGCAACAGAAGCTGCTATCTTCCTGTACTAATGCCATTCCAGCCTCTTCTGTAAAGAGTGTGCTGAGACCGGGCTGCAAGGACACAAAACTCTGGGAAGTAGGAATTAAAGCTTACTTTGGTATAATCTTCTGCTTCTTTTTTAAGGCCTGACCCAGATGTCAATTCAGAACCAAGAGAAAAACTGTTGTAATAAGTCAGCTGAGACTCCATTTTCTTCATGCAGGAAAAGCCCCATCTTTATTGTATAGGTCATATTTTATAGGATTATCAGAAAGCACTGTGTCAGCTCTTATTGCCTGACAATATAACACAACAACAACAATATAATAACAACAACTCACAATTAGTTCATTCGTCAGTACATGGTATTTTGAATATCTATCAAACTTCTGTATTTTTAAGTAGTTTACATACTTTTTCTACTGATTCTCATGAGACAGATCCCCTATTATTACAGGTGCCCTTGTTTTTCACCCACAAATGGTTTGTGGTGTTAATGAACTCTCATTCCCTAGATTGCTTTGCCTGGGAATTTGCAAGCTGTTGTTAGCTGAAGCAGCAGAGCCTAATCCATATCTTAAAAGACCTTTCTTTTATAACATCTTTTACCTGTCTGCAACAAAATACAATGTATGAAAAACATCTGTTTAGTAGAACATATTTGATACAGTATTCCAATAATACTTAGTACATTACCAGATTTTTAAAATTTTGAAGAAAAACACTATTCACAGCTGAAACCTGTGACACTGTCACTGACTTTTCAGCTTGCAAATAATCACAGAGCCACCATGTAAGTCCTACTATGTGTTTCTGTGCTCTGTTACTTTTGACAGAGAACAAGTAATACTTAAAAAAGGTTTCATGTTTTTTGCCATAACGAGTGAGAAGAGATAAAAGCAGGCTGATGAATGAACAGAAAATACCCCACACTCTAACAAACACAGTAAGCCAGCACGCCATAACAAAAGAATCACAATAAATCTTCCATCTCTGTGCCAGATTTCATCCCTTTCCTGGCCAAAAAAGTCAGGGCTGAAAAATACCCATAAAAACTCACATATTAACAAAAATAAAAGTTATGTCCATCTTCTAAATACTCTGAGTTTAAACAGATAATGTTCACTACAGTATTTACACTGGCATTTACAATGTACTCATACAATTTGTTCCTAAAAATTCTTTGTGTTACTAAAAGTTTACATGTTATTGAAGTGTCAGATAAAGCATTTACATTTTTACAATTGCCTCTTGCTCTCTGGAAACAGTATTCCATTATATTTTTCTAGTACACAGCTGAATACAGCAGCTGGGAAATTCAGGAATGCCAGCAACCAATTAGGCTGGCATAAACCTCGTCTAGCATATAAAGCAAGACCAAGTTACAAATGCTAACATGTAGGAGCCAACGGGCAGAGAGTGTTTCAATGCAACAACCCTAATTTCTGGTGCATTTTAAGAGCTGGTATCAAAATTTGACATATAAGCATGTCCATGTAAACATGAACCAGCATTATAAGCTGAAGAAATAACAAGTAATTCAAGAAGATGCACCTTAAAACCAAGAGAAGTAGAGCTGATACAACAACTCTTCACTTGGCATTTCCTTAATTTCTAGTGCCTCTCCTCACATGATTAGAATTCAGACCACAACCAACTTTCTTTTTCTGAAAGTTGTTCCATTTCTGTAGGGCTCCCTGTCACACTAACAAGTCTGTCTGAGTTTGTGTTTGGACAACATTCTCAGGCACATGCTATGACTCTTGTCGTATGTCCCTTGTCAGGGCCAGGAGGTGGGACTAGATAATCCTGACAGGTCCCTTATAACTCAGCATACGCTATGATTCTACGAGTCTCAAAACTAATGGAGAAGTTATTTGAAAAAACAATTATTTGGGTAAGTTCTGTCATACAGCACATGACATCTGGCTAATCTCTAGCAACCAGAAAATACTGCTGCCAGTACAGCAGTAGAAGAGAAAAACGTGGAATGCCAACACTTTACAATTACCTTAAATACACAGACATTAGAATATTCTCACTCCAGTCAAGTGAAAAACATCAATTTCCCATTCCCTTTCTTCCTAGCCACCTGATAAACATTTGACGAACAGAAGGAAGCAAGCATACTGATCTGATCTGCAAACATACAATATAAATCTTCTCTATTGGGAAAGTTCTTATGGCAGCTAATGGTGCACAAAAAGGTTCATGAAGAGCAGTGAAAGCAAATAACCAGAGCTAAATCAAACATTTTAATTAATCCTTAGCCTAGCTAGTAGTGCCAGCTCATTGCAAATACCAAATGTACTTAGATTCTTCCCTCTAAGGAAAGAAAACATTTTCTACCTACCAAGCTTCTCCAAACCACCACAATTTTGAAGCAGAGATCAATCAGAGTAATAAACCCACGGCCCTTTCATCTCCCTACTATTTTTCAGAGACATAAGTTATCAGTCTGAAATATGGGTTGGTGTCTAAATTGCAGTCTGGACTACAGCTGTGGCTGACATGTGACAAACTCCTCTGTATTTTCCCAAGAAATAGAGTTGGACTACAGCTCTATTTCCCCACCCGCCCACATAACTGAAGTGTCTGCCCCAAAAAACACTGTACTCACACATCTCATGCACAAGCTTTACGAAATCTTAGAAACAGCTTTGAGCTGTAATAATTAAAAATTACAGGCTCTGTATTGGGCTACAGAGCAGACAATTTCAACTATGATCCTCTCATTCCACCCCAAAAAACAGTAGGAGGACCATGCCCTGCAGTGTTACATTATGACCATCATATAGTTCAAGTCTTGGCAGCCCCAACACAGGACACTATCTTTAGCAGGACCCAGATGTAGCAATGTTAACAGACCCCACCTTGACTTGGGACTTGGTCACCTTACATTGCTTGTATTTGCCACATCTTCAGGAGCACTAACATGTTATATTAGCTCTGGCAGTGGGCCATCAGCCAAACATGTAGCTTTTTTAAGTGCATCAACAGATTAGGTGAATGCAAAAATATACTACAATTTCACACCTACTACAGTCTTGCTGAGGATGACCACTGCAACAGAAGCTACTCATGCCTTAAAAGATTATAATACACATTTGTGAAATTACTGTGATTTTCCTATTCATGTTCCTGAGTGACTAATGTGAATGTTACCTCATCAAGAGACACCTGGACATGACTGACCTTCACCCTCTGTGAACTGATAATCAAAAATTAAAATTGTAAAAAGTACAATTTACTTTATTTTCTTATAAGTACTGTTAACTCCAAGTTAAATACATATTAAAAAAAAAATTCAGAGAAGCATGAGGCTACAAATACAGAAGCAGCACATACCAGACGGAATTACTGTAGTCCAGAAAATGATCTTCTGTGCTACAAGTTCCAGTTCCTGGCAACGCTGGTGGAAGAGCTTTCCTGCTCTCACAGAGCTCAAGGAGGCAAAAAACCTCACCAAATAATGCTGTAGCAAACTTTAAGGAAAGAATCCCAAGGAAAAAGAGAATTCCTGGTTTGGTGTCTCCATCAGTGTCAACTACGGGGACATCCCTATTCACACAAATCATCATTTGTCATAGCCTCCCTGCACTACACAGAGAGTCCTGCTGCTCATCCCTCAAGGAAAAACCAGTAGTTACTGCTGACGGATGCTACTTGCTCCATAACACCAAATGTATTCGATTTTATTTTGTTTTGAAGTTTCATTCATCCACAAATCAGTGGATATCGTATTTTATTTTCATTTTATCTACTACTTTTATACCACTTGTTTTCTTAAATCATACAAATTTATTTCAGCTCTGCCAGCCTTTCCTATTGTCTTGTCTGTTACCTTAGTTACAGTGTTATCACAGCATCAAATGGACACTAAATATACACAGTCCCTACAATATTTCTAAAGTTTTATATATATATATACATATATATATAATTTTAGTATTTAAGAACTTAAATACTAAAATTAAGATATAACTTCATTAAATACATATCTTAATATTTGTTTTTGTGAATCATCCCTAGCTGCTACCAACTAATTTTGTTGTATTATCTAAATTATCCCAGCAATACTCAAGTTCTTCATACATGTGTTACAACCATACCTTATCATCTCTGCAAACATCTACAATGTAAGAGACAGGGATTTTGAGAACAGAAAGTAATATTACCCAAATTACGTTTCCCACTTCTGCCTGTATGTTCCAGCTTTAAATTAAAATCTAAATTAATCTTTGTCCCTACATAAAAACCTACCAAACTCAGAAATATCCCAAGCTAGGTATGTACGTAATTTCTGTGCAAGTACTAATCAAAAATAGTGCTTTACAAAAACAGAGTTCACAGATATTGCCGACAGTCAGCAAAGAAATGAGGAGGGGAGAAATAAACAACACACAGACATGTGACTGAGCTGTGTACAACATTTAGCTTCAAAATACAAACAGTACATTTAATGTTCCTCATACAGCAAGCAGGACATAAGTGACTTTTTGGTTTTCCATCCATTCAACACTAACAAGCCACACCACTATGAATCACTAAATCACAACTGAGTGTGTTCAGCCTAGCAGAGCTTGTTAGCTATCTACACTGAAGCACCTCCTCTAAAAAAGTTACCAAGAGCTGCATCCCCACATTGCTGTCATGGTCTTTGCTTCTCTAATAATTTTCTATCTCCAGTCTTGTCATGTTCTGATTTGGTTGGTTTTTCTGCTGACACTTCATTTTGCAGGCCGATCTCTAAAGTTTCCCTTTACGCTCAAAACAAGTTTTCTGTGGTTTCACCAGTTAAAGGAACACTTTGTTTTTTATTTCCCTTCAAGGCAGGTCCAGTTTCTTTTGGGGGAGGGTGTTAATATCCTTTTAAGCAGATTTCAAAGGGCTTTATTTTACATTAAAAACCTCTGCTTAAAACATCTTGTCTTTATTTGCTTTAGAAGCTTTAACTGCCAGTGAAATCAATGGCAGTGAAATCATTGGCTTCACAAAAGGTTTTCAATATCATCTGACCATGGTGGCACTGGGGAGTTCGCACTACGTACTGCCTCTGGAGGTGCTAGTCAAAGAGAAGCATCTTAATAAACAAGATACATGTTACTAAGGCAGCTCAATTCATAACAAAGTGTCCTATTATTATGCCAACAGATGCACTGATACCTTGATACTTACCATCAAGGTATCTCAGCTGTATCATGCCAGTAATACTATCATTTTTAAGAGTAGGTGAGCTCTCAGCTTACTAACTTACCCACAGAAAAAATTATTTGGAAGGAAATGCTTTCAAGTCATATCTAATACATGCTGTTATAAGTACCCCAGAAAATTTTCAATAAACCAAAAAAAATTCACTTTGAAATATTTGAAAACTAGCACTTTGATGTCAATATATATAAACTTTTTTAAAGATTTCACGTGTTCACAGTCATTTAGTACTCTATGCTCTATTTTATGGCTTATACAAACACACCTGTACAAGCCCTATCTCTACCTGTTTCTGTCTTTTAAGAGTATCTGCTTTTCCAACACCATCAACCAAAAGATGAAATACCCCTGACACTCCAGATCACTTTCTACAGGAGCACTCATACCCCAATAACATCAGTTCTGAAATGGCACTTACTTTTCTTCTTGGCAGTTCACCCTGCCCACACTTACTTTGTGACTAGCAAGAATATGAAGGTTTTGCACCTATCATTTACATTTTATGGTCTCTTAATCTGTAGCAATAGGATGTTAACTTTGTGCCACTTTTACCCCAGTTGTTTTGCTCTACACCTCTGTCATAGATGAGTAATGTGACGGTTGATTCTCACAGTTGAAGGGCAAATATTAAGTATATGTTAAGAGAAGTTTTATGGATGTACAGTTATGTCCCCCCTCCTTACACTGTTATCACAGGATGGCCTGGGTAGTCAGGGCATTTGGGAGGGTTGGCTTTTTACTATGGCAAAACCTGGCCTCAAGTGAAGATGTAAGAATATGATCTCTGCCACTGGAAGCAAAGAAGGAGTCAATTGACATGAGTTTGGGAGGGGGTAAAGGGTTAAAGGGTGGAACATCCATTGTGCGGATGAGCACATGGTGACAGAATCCTGCAGTGCTTCCTGCACTGTATTATCTTCTCTATTCACTCTTCTGTTGTAGTTTTGATAAGGTCAAATACCTCTTAATGTTCTGACACAACATACATCTCCACATACATGATAATCACACTCTAGTGAAGTAATGAAGCTTCCCAAAAGCAGTGTTACTTTCTGTGTTATGACCAGGAATTAATAACTTTAATGTATGGGAAAAACTAGCCATCCAGTCCCAAAACTGATCCCAGGAGTTATATTGTTAGTTAAAAATTACTATGTAAACTATCATCACCTGTCTTAAGCACCTTACCTTTCTTGTGTTAAACTTCATCTGAATCATTTTTCATAGTCTACTACACAGTTTATTAAATTCAGAGAAACTTATGGCTTACCTTCACAAAATGGTCAATACTGGCAGTGCTGCATAAAGTCTCTCCTATCCTGACGCTCTGGCAGGGACAAACTCAGGTCGCCACACACTCAGCTCCAGGATTCAACATCATGCTAACCTGCTTCATCTCTATCACACTAGTTTGGGACACAGAGACTAGAAGCACTTCAGAATCTGTCCTCCACTGCTTGCTACTAATTTTAGTCAAGGTATTGCACATTACTGTATGAATGATTCTATTTAATTTGTAATTTTTCCATCTACTTTAGGGCAAGATCAAGCAGAATGAGCTGTAATCTCATCTGAAATTGATATTAATGCAATCACCAGTTGCTCCATGGCCTAAAATCTTTTTATTCAGTTATGCTGGTTTTGTTGTTGGGGTACCACAACAGTTTTTCTATTTGTGGAGAGGGGAAGGAACTCAGACAAGCATCTAGCATTTGCTGTCAAGGTAGATTGTGCCATGGTCTTACTGAAGCATGGCATAACCCATGACCAACATCTTCATTCTCAAGTATCAGACAGAACTAGGATGTAAGAGAAAATGTCCTGAAAATCAATTCTGTGCCTTTCTTTCAGACCACAGTGTGGAGAGAAAACCTAAGACAACTGGTATGGTGTTGGCTCATGTTCACAGCTGCCTGAACCAGTATCTTACATGGCATACTGCTTGGATGTACAGCACTTTAGTGCTCAGCTCAGGTCCCTCAGTTGTGCCTGTAGCACACTACTACACCAGGCACAGACAGGTCTGCAGACCAAAGCTGGTGGTGCTTGGGATCAGCCGTTCATACTGTGTGCTTTGCACAGGACTGGCCCAGAACCACAGTCTGAATACCCTTTGCCAGTGTGCATCATGCACTTTTCTTGCACATACCCTCCAGTTACATTTCATCCAAAAGGAATTTTGTGTCAACTAAAGCACAGCAAAAGAAAGTAAATAGGATCAAAGATATGTGTCCAAAGTCCATTTACTATATGAGCTGAATCCTTGTTACAGACGCACTCGTGGTCCCAAATGGTATCTATATGGATACACAGAGTATCAAGACCTCATAATTTACCTTGACTTACATAAAAAAAAGAACACTGCATTCAACCTCCAACAACGATGCCTTCAAGAGCATGGCTAGGTGCATGTGCTGTATGTCCACGCACATGCACAACAATATGAAAGCATGATGCTTACCAAAATAAAAGATTACCCAAGCAGTGACAGACAAAATGATGCAATTCAGGCCTCTCCTCAAGAATCAGACACAGGAGTTCAGGTTTTCTCTAGGAGGCAGGTCATTAGGTTCATTCCAGATGGGAGGCTGGAAGTGAACTAGGACACATGCATTGAGAATTATCATGGTACCAGGACATTAGACTAAAATGAGGTACAAGATAAACTCATGGCCAGAACACTGCAAATTGTGAAATATTTTATTCCTCTGTACAAGGAGATTGCATGCAAACAAGGAATGAAGCAGGGCATCCCAAAAGAGAAGCATGTTTTCTTTTATTATATGGGGCTGTCACAACACTAGCTACAAACTTACAGAACATCTTGAGCCTGGTGTTTAGTAACACTACATTATATTGAATTTGCCATCTGATCCTTTGACAAGACAACTTTCTGGGTAGTTAGATGACTCCAAAAGAGTCACCCCAAATATACAGGAGTACAGAAAAATGGCAGATGAGCTTCAACACTGTTGGGGTTTAGGATTTCTTCCTTTTGTATTCTTTCTCTAAAGGAATTTTCTTCCATTTTTGTTGCTAACACTAATGATCAGTACTTAAGAGAGACAAAAGAAGTAACTACTTTCTCTCCAAGGAGCAGAGATACAGTGAGAATTGGGCTGTGGGAAAAGGGACTAGGCACAGCTCCTAGGTAGGTGCCTTGGTCTCTTGGCCTCAGAAGGCGACGATTGAGCTGCTGCTCGGCGTGGGAACTCGCTGCTGCTGCCGGAGCCCAGCCCTGCCCTGCTTCTTGTGCTGTGGGTGAGCCTTTGCGCATGAGAGCAGCCACTGAACTGGACATTATTGGAACCCTGCCTTACTGGAAAACAAGGATTCTTCACCATCTGCTGGGGTGCCTCAGGGGAAATCCCAGGATCCCCAAACCCTTCTCCCTGCCCTGTTCTAGAGTCAGGCTGCCTCTATCCAGTTCTCCTGCCACTGCTCCCAGTTTTCCACTACACTGTAGCCACACACCCCTTGCCTGCTGGGATGCACAGTGGCTCCAGCTGCAACTGCAGAGTTTCTGCTGGGTGAGCCCAGGGTGAGCCCCCCCTGCGTTCCAATCACCGCTCCAAGGTTCCTGCTGCAGCTCCTTTCACTATCCGGATGGGCACTGGGACAGGCTGCCACTGGGGGTTTGTAAAGGAAGCGCCTTCCCATCCCTTCCGCCGCCTGCATCTGCCATTACAACGTGAGGGAGCCAGCTGGAGCCGCGGCACAGCGCCCCCTGCAGCCCCGGGGGAGTCATCGCCTGCCCTGCCCCGCCAAGAGCCAGCAGTGCCCCTGCTGGCTGGGATCGGAACTGCATTAAAAGGGGAGTGCCTAAAGAGCGCAGAGACTTTGTTGGGTTTCCTGTTCTTGTTTGTTCTTGCTGCTGTTGTTGTTGTTTCTTCGCCTTGTTATACATACACACACTAGTAAAGAACTGTTAATTCTTTTTTCATGTCTTTGCCTGAAAGCTCTTTCATTTCAAAGTTATAATAATTTGGAGGGAAGGGAGGTCATGTTTTCCATTCCAAGGGAGGCTCCTGCTCTCCTTAGCAGATACTTGTCTTTCAATCAAAGACAAATGCTAAAGGAAAGATAACACATCCAGAGAAATCTCAATTACAGCTTTATAATGCTGAATCTGGAACTAGAAGTTATAGCTCTAGAGATCCTTTAGTTGACACAGCTCTCTCAAAACATCGTTGCCTAAACATGCACCTGCAATGACAAAAAAAAAGCTGTTGAAACTTAAAAGCAAGTATCCTTTTCAAAATATAAATAAGAGTTTGGTACACCCACATCTCAAGTACAATGGCACACCAAAAAAAAATACGTAGTGGAATTAGAGGATGTTAAGGGAAGGACAGCTAAGAAAACAAAGAGAAAGAGGATACTAAGCAGGTAAAGACTGCTCACTTTTAAGGAGAACACGGAGGGTGGACTTGGTTGCGCTTTACAAACAAAATGAGTGAAAACTATTAAGGACCAAATGCTTCAACACTAAAGCTGGGAGTGGTCTCTTAAGGCATAGGTTACAGACAGATGAAAGTGGTAGTGTATTTCTGTACACAGAAAACAGGGAACTTCTTGATCTTGTGTCTGCAAGAGTCAAGCAGTATAAGTCGGGTCAAAAAGGTATTCAATAAATACACAGACAACTGGTCTATAAATTGCTTGAACTAGGGAAAGTTGTACTTCTAACATCCTAGATAGAATTCTGCATAGTGAAGGAAGACAAAGACTTCAGAAAGAGACAAAGCTGATGTGCTTCCCTAAATAGCCCCTGGTTGCTGGGCTAGATGAACCACCCATCTGATTCACTAGTGTACTTCATATAGAGGTGGTGAGCTTACTGCAAGTACCATAAGTGGTAAGGAGACTGAAGAACCTCCCCAAAAAGCAAAGATACTTCAGAAGAGTTTAAAAGAACCCAGCTTTCTCCAATTTCAGTAAGTCTTATAAGGAGAAAAGGGAAAAGTTTTCATTCACCTTTCATAAAGAAAAATTTGGTTACATATTCACACATCAATATCCCTTTTAAAGTGTAAAAAATCCCCAAAATGAAACAATTATAATTATCAATTTCCAAAACTCCTGCAAAGTTTTCCAGCACCTGCCAGTGCCTTCCATAGCCCACACCAACCCCCTCCAGTTCTCATATTTAAGAAAGATTAAACAGCAATGCAAACTTTATTCAAATGAGAACAAGACATCAATGTATAACAGGACTATATTTGCTGTCCTCTAGCAAATTTTTCTTTTACTGATGCTGCATACGTGAAAGCTTCCATTCAATTCCTGATAACATTTCTACCTGTCCAATGAGTTCATAACTTGTAAACACTTTGCAGGAATAGTTCAGTATCTTATATGTTCGTGGGTTTTTTAATAGTTTTGTAAAACTGAATATAATTTGACATATTTTTGTGCATTTAGTCTTCTTTGGAAACCACTGAACAATTTTGCAGGCAGCTTCTATAAACTTCTAAAGCTGCTTCTCAAAGTTACTCTCAGAATACTTCATAAACTTCTACAGATCCAGACCCTCTGTGTTATGTATCAATTTCCTTACATTTCTGACATGTAAGCAAACTTAGATTCAGTTCAGGTATGTCCTGGTATGGCACTGACTCAGATAGTTATCATTCTTCCTAGCAGCCAGTATACTGCTGTGTTTTTGACATAGTAAGAGAATAATGTTGGTAACACACTCGTGCTTTGGTTGTTACGCATTAGCGCTTACCCCAAATGAAGGACATATTCATGTCCCATGCCAGTGAGTAGGTGACAAGAACCTGGGAGGAAGCGTAACCAGGAATGTTAACCTGAACTAGCTAAAGGCATATTCCATATTTATACAATAGCAGGTAGGGATAGGACTAGGGTAACAGTCTTTGACTCATAGAGAGTAGGTTTATACTGGATATTCAGAAAAATTCTTTGTTGTGAGGGTGGTGAGGCACTGGAAATGGTTGTTGAGAGAAGCTGTGAACGCCCCATCCCTGGAAGCTTTCAAGGCCAGACTGGATAGGGTTCTGAGCAACCAGGTCTAGTGAAAGACCCATGGCAGGGGTAATGACATGGTGGTAGGGGATAACTTTTGGGTCCTTTTCAACGCAAATCATTCTATGATCCTGTCACTCCATACCTGGTGTAAACTGGTGTAAATTGGCTGGGGGGGTCCAATTCGCTGCACAGGGACAGACTGCATATTGGTCGGCAGGTGGTGAGACCTTGTTCTGTGCATCACTTGTCTTTTTTGACATTTTGTTTCTCTCTCTCTTATTGTTCTCCCTTTTCATTACAATTACCTTACTAATTTTATCACTACTACTATTATTATTATTACTCAAACATTAAACTCTTTTTTCAACCTACAGGTTTTAATTTGTTTTTTGTTCTTTAATTCTCCTCCCCACCCACCACGGGTAGAGGTGTGTGGACTGAGCAAACAGCTCAGTCAAAAAGTGGTACTTAGTTGCTGGCTGGTATTAAACCTTGACAGTCTTTCAAACAGCATTTTGGTTTAGTGGCTGTTGAAATTTGTTTAGTAACAGGATTTAAGATTGTGGTGGATTAAACTAACTTGGTGAATATCATCTGCAAAAGATTCACGTGACTTGGCAAGTCTTCTCTCTCTCTTTCCTCCTTTTCCATTTTATTTGAAAAATGAATTTTATTGTTTGAATAAATGGCCAAGACCTCCTTTGGAAGATTTTCTCTACTTTCTCTAAAGCTAACCATACCTGCCTAAAAGCAACAGCTTCCTGCATCATACAGAAAATTTTTAACAGCATCTTCTACAGATATTTTCAAAATGGCACCCTTTGCTTTTCATGACTCATCCTCTAAGGCGATACCATATGGGTAAATGAAGGTGGTACAGAATGTAATCTTATCCCCTTAAGAGCTGCAGCTGAACCAATTACTAAAGATTAGGAGCAGGCATGATGTTAACAGGCCACACCTGTAGCCAATAAGAAGCGTGTTATAAAAGAGCGGACTGGTAGGTTCTGGAGTCAGTTGGCTACTGCAAGGACAAGGAAGAGTCAGTGCTTAGAGGAGCTTCCTACAAGAAACATCAAGGAGGTGTGAAACTATAGCAATATGGAACCCTTGCAATGTAATGACAATAGAACTCTTGCACTACAATGACAACACCATCCCATCACAGTCTTTTTCCCTTCACAAAATTGTATTTAGTAAGAATATATATACCGTTACTTAATTCATACTTAATACCGTTACTGAGCTGCCAAATGTTGCTCCAGTTCAAAGGTGAGAAGAGTTCATTCACATGCAAATTTAAAGCTTGTATTTTAGCTTAACAAGATTCTAGAAGTTCAAACCAACAAGAAAAACATTAAGAAGTATTTTAATTCTTCTGTGTTTGATGAAAGCTTATCATAACTTAAAAATCCTCTGATCATGATTAAAATATTGACACTATTAATCACCACCTGAATTTCTATTGTACTAAAATGCCAAAATTTACAAAAAAGTTCAAATAATAAAAATACAGAAGTACAAGAAAACATAAGCCAAAGTGGAATTAGAAATTTTCAGTATTCAAAAACCTACATGTTTATGTGCTTTTCAAGCTGAATTTATTTCCACTGCCCTCTTCCTACAGCCAGAGATCCTCATTAGCACATCACTATGCATTCCTGCATCTCTATAAATGAAACACTTCTACAGATCAGTTGTGCAAACACTTCTACAGATCAGCAGGAAATCCTCCTCAAACTCCCTATGTAGTTTAGCCACAGAATAGAAGTAACACATTTTAGTGACCGCAAAATGTGCAGCCCTGTGCAATAAAATTTCTACAGCCATACTCTGCAACGGCACAAGTATGTGCCACATCACACTTCTAAAGAGAAAGTTTTAGACAAAGACCACTGTGCATCTCTCTCCACCCACACATCCAGTGTACTTGTCCACTGAAGGCAATTCCTAAATACACAATTCTATAATTAAAAGACAAAAATTACACTTCTGATACCTGGGATTACACAAATCTAGAAGTGCCTGATGAGAGCCAAGAGAACATCAAACTTAAAAAACTTGGCACAGCTTTAATGAGATTTCTGATAACTTGAAGTAAACAACATTCTACTAGGTGAACAGAATTACCACACACTCCTAAAAATGAAAACACAGTAAAAGACTTTTTGTTATCTACAAGTCACTTTGTTACTGATTGGGATTGTCCAATTAGTTTTACGTGGTGCTGGTGTTACATCAGTGGCAGAAAATGCAGCAGATTGTCCCCTTTAGAGAAACCTGGGAAACATAAAAGCAGCTTATGCCTGATGGAATAAGAACTGCCACTAAATAAAAACTAAGCTACTCTGAAGGCATGTTTATTTGAATAAAAGAAAAAAATCTACTACCACATTCAAGCCTTAAAAGCAACAAAATCCCTCATCCATCTTTCAAGAGTCAAAATATAGTATCAGATCTAGTGTTGCTAAACAAGATCCAATTAAAAAAAGGCAAAAGGAAAAACTGAACAAGTGGCTTACTTAAATTTAATTGATAACTCACATTTTTGAAAACCATCACTAAAAGTTTTGGTTAGACACAGTTTTACAGAGTAGTCTTTAAGAGCCATTACCCACTCCTTTTAAGAAATTCTAAAACTGAGTTCCTAGCAACAAGAAATAACTGAATTTAGACAGTAATAGTAGAGTTATCAGAAGTCTTCTAAACATGAGGTGTTCATGTAAATGGTTCAGTGCACTACACACATTAAAAAAAGCACACAAGCATAGTCTGATAAATTCATACTCTTATCAAGGAAAGGTAAAGGTAGTGCATTTTTACGCACAGCATTATCGCCTTTCGTCTAACAAATGCAAACCCTAGTTTTATATATTTAGCAATGACCAAATTCAAACGCAGCAAAATTAGCTTTGCTGAACACTTTTTTAATGCAGAAATGGTAATGCCATCTTTGTAACGCCCGCCTGAGAACTACTACCCATGGCACGGAGAAGGGTGGCACAAGAAACCAACATCTAGCCTCCTGTTCTACCTCCACAGGGGGCTCCACATCAGGAAAGATTCAACAATGGCAGATGAATTCACTGGCTTCCAGCAAACCAATGGTATGTGAATGTTCTAAGGTCAAAATTGACCTTATCATTATTCCTTTTGGGGATATGAACAAAGCATGTTTCCAGGCTATCCGACACAGGCAACACTGTCTCATGGCTAAACACTTAATACAGAATTCAAAGGATCTGTTTACATAAGTCAAAGGTGTAACAAAATCATGACAATCACCCATCTATACATGTATTTGGAACACAACAGAAAATACACACTGTTTCATTTCTTTAAATGAAAATTTTAAAATATTGTACCCACAAGCAATATAACCAATATAAAGGTTTTTAGGAAAGGAAAAGAAAACAGCACATGTGTCCATACATACACAGAATGGGTTTGAGGATATAGCAGCATTAGACAACCTCTATCTAAATGACATATCTAAATCACAGTTTTAGTTCCCTGCCCTCCCATCTTCATTTCCCTACAAGACACCCAACTAAAATCTAACCCCAGCGCAGCAGGCAGCAAAAAGCCGTCTCAGGTTAAACATCCTAGTAGTCAAAACTAACTGCAGCCAACTTAATTATGAAAAATGTTTAACAGTCTTACATATGTAGGGGAACATCTGCCCAAACACAAGAAAAATTGCTCCAAACACTATAAGTATGAATATCTGGTTTTATATCTATATTCAGTCCATAACAAAGAGAAATTTAAATAAAATCCCAAATACCAAGTCACAGTAAAATCTAAAGGTTTGAAATGTACAACTACAAGCAAATATTTTAAAAAGTTGTTAGAAGGATCTTCAAAAACATAAAAAAACTTCTGAAAAGACATGAGTTGTAAATCTGGAAAACACACACAAGATTTCAAGCAATGAAAAAGAACTGTTCATCTATCTGAAAGTTTTTTTGTGTTTTTGAAATAGATGAAGAGACATAACAGAGAATGTATTGCAGCTACACAAAAATCTTCTGTCCTACATCCGGGAATACACACTGAAAACATATGCACCTTTAAACAGTTTTATCTATGCTATAGACATATAATGAGAAATTGACTATTAAAATCCAGTATCTTCTTAAAAACTCCTCAATTTTAAATCACAAACACCACCATGCCTGACCACGTATTATATTTTGTATATATTCTCACTACTTGACAAGGTAAAGATTGCTTAGTAGTTCTTACTATGAATTTCTACATCTTACTTCTTGTATCACATTAGAAATTTAACTTAATTCTGAAGTTAACATAAACCTTTAATGCATCAAAAGTAACTGAATTCTTTTCCTCTATGGAATACACACACAGTGAATAATTATAGGGAACACACCTAGTGGTCACCATGGGTTGACCACTGCATTCTCCTCCTGATCCCAAATCCTGTCATACAGTATGGTGAGGAAGACAAGATAACTCAACAAAATATAAGACAGGAAGAAAAGCTGGGGAAAAAAACCCCACTTTATGATATAGGCAGTAGATGTTTATAAACAAGGAACCTAAATAGTAACAGAGCAATGAAGTTAATTTACTCCATTCTGTTACTTGTTCCTCAAACACAAAAAAAAAAAACCAAAAAAACCAACAAAAAAACCCCTAATAAAATTGTATTGACCACACTTCACAGGTCAACACAATAAATATGCTACAGATTTTGTCTCCAAGAAAAAAGCTCACCTGGTAAATACCTCACTCTTTTCTCTATCTTGTTCCACTGTAAGTGGATGTATGAAAAAAAACTCAAAAGGCTAGTTTGTTTCCTAGAGTAAACAGAAAGAGATACTTTTGCAATGACATTACTCTTCAGTCAAGCATGACTTCTTCCCCATGACTTATTGTCTTGTCCCACCTTAACAAGAGGAAAAGAGATACTTGGTGCCATGGCGGCACAGAGAAGTCTTCCATCCATAAAGCCGTAAGAAGGAAAGACGAGCAACACTATGCTCAGGCAACACGCCATCAGAGAGCATAGGAGCTCAGAACAATAACTTTACCTATTAAATTCAGAACAGATTCCCCTATAATATCATTACTGGGGGAAAAACATGCAATACAAGCTGTGTGATCCTAGCTCCCACATACAGCACTAAAGACACTAGTGCCAAAAATGCTGTATTAAACACACAGAACAAAGATGAGAAATTTCTCTGAAGACTAGAACTCAGCTCTTGTTATTCATCTTACGAAAAAGCCATTTCCACAAAATACAGACAGCCTACATAAATATCTGAGAATCTGTGAGTTACAATAAAAATTCATGGCTTAATGAAAGCTGAAGATGTAAAAAGTGACTCCAAAAAGGAGACAGAAAACTTTACATATCCTCCTGGTCAAATTTTCTGAGGGAAAAATCTCAAGAAACTTTGGATGTAACAATGAGAACCTACACCAGATAAGCCTAAATGTTGGACCCAATAGCTGGACTAGCAACAGCAGACTTGAAACCATGGGTGTATTCTGGCTATTATGGAAGTACAAAGACACATTGTATCTGTACATATTACATAGGGATTAGGTAATTCAGTCAAATGATTTAAATGTGGTAACAAACACCTTAATCATAGGGAACACAAATAGATGTATGTCACCAAAGGAAAGAGTAAAAACACATTACCATTTAAATCTATCCTCAAGAGCTTGTAAAATAGGGTGACTACTCAAACCTGAACAGAAATTTTATAGCATTATTAAACCTTCTCTCCTGCTATAAAATCATTCTTGCCACTGGGAGTTGTACACGAAGATACAAGATTACCCAGAACACAGAGGATGCTATGGAACTCGCAACTCTGAGAAACAAGAATTTCACAGAAGCTGGGTTTTAAAGAAACAAAGTATGGCACCAATTGTTGCTACAATGTAGCACAACTTGTCTGAAGATGAAAACAGTTACCAAGATGTTTTAGAAGACTAAGCAGCAAGAAGCTCCCAGGAGGTTTTTAGGCGGAATGGACCATCCCCTACCATGACCATTCCAGCTGTTCCAGACACAAATGAAGAAAATTCTTAAGTAGGCAATTAAAAACATCATAGCCATGGGCAAGATTTCTTCCTACCTCACATCAGTAAGAGGTTATTTAAACTACAAACTCAGGAAAAAGAAAAAGTATTTACAGTTCCTGGTGTAGTTCTTTGAGTTTTTATTATAAACTAGATATTCCTACCATCCTTCTTCAAATTCTGCTATGCTTCTAGATTCAATCTCCTCTGGTAACAATCTTCCTAGTACTGTACCTAGTAACTCTACCTAGTCCTTTCCTCTTTTAACAATTTCAAGTTTTCCTCTTCAAACACTGACAGCTCTCCTATTCTTGTATTGTGAAAAACATGGGCATAAATTCATGATCTTTCTTTTTTACACCATTTGATGGTTAATCCTTAAAAATTCAGCATTTGTCCTTTCCTGAAAGTTCAGTCAAATCTTAAGTCAGTCTCCTAATTACTAGAGTGTCCCTTCTCCTCATGCCTGTATGTTATTTCCGACAGAGTGAAGTCAGAATTGTATTTGCCTCTCCCTCTCTCCCATCACACTTTCAAAATGAGCAAATACATAATTAAATTCCCTGCCTTTCTATGTAGTATTTCAGATATGCAAAGCCAAAACAGGAACAGACAGAGGAGGAAATGGTCAGAAAAAGAAAAAAATTCATCAACCTACTAAAGGGATGCAGAGCAGAAGTGATTTATCTTGTTTCAGCAAAAGACTGCATTTATGGAGAAAAAAATGTGAAAGACTATTTCTGCAAATACTTATACAGGTCTTTGTCACCATTAATGGCATAATGCACAGGAAGTGCAGATACAGGTGTAAGTTTACACATAAAGCAGCAAGCTATTATTATTTGTGTAAAGGGAATTCATCAACAGAAAAATGCCTATCTTCAGACCTCAACAAAGGACATCTTCTGGACAGGATCAATACTGTGAGTCTGGCAGGTACCTTCAGGTTTCCTACTAAATGCCCTAAGTTTCATGTCAAAAGGCACATTTTTCAAATGTGGAAAAACAGTCCATTCTTAGCAACTTGCAAACTAACACAAAGTAGGTCTTCCCATTTCCAAGACAGACTAGTCACATTTCAAGCAATGTGCATAAATTAAACCAAGCAGTAAATTTCAGTATCAGAAGTTATTATAAAAACCTGAACTAGGTGACCACTTAGTACCTCTTTATGATACATGAACATAACTAGTTATTCCACTGGAACAACCAGTATTTACTAGATAGTAACTGGAAATACTATCTACAGCTGTAGGTAACAGTTATAAGGATATTTACCCACTGAGAAAAAAACAGCAAGCAACTCTGCAACATCAGCTCTTGAAAATGCAAGGGCTTATCCAAACTGCTTTGCGTGTGCTTTTGGCCATGACTTCTAACAATGCCCTTCTTTTGTACCACATTCATTTTCTATTCAGTTCTACAATAAATCTCTCACTTCAGGCTAATTAGAACTTGTCAAAATGACAGAATATGTGACTTATTTTTTCCAGAATGTTCTGGTCTCACTTGTAACAATCACGTTTCACCAAAAATGCATTTCTTTTAGCTTTTCTTTTTACTTAAGGAAAAACAGTCCTCTGGAATCAATAAAACTCTGTATTCAGCAAAGAATGTTTTAAGATTACTGGCAGATAGATGAAAAAACCCACACACTTTTTCACTGACGCCATTAACTAAGTAAAACCATTATTCTCTGAATTCAGTAAATAAAGAGGTAAGTAAGAAAAACTTAAAGAATTCCTATCTCCACTGCTCAAAACAATTTTTAGTTTTAAGAACGGACTCACTACAGACAAGAAAATATGTAAAAAGAAAAGCCCATATGAACACATTCCGCTCTCCAAAAGTTTCCTAAACAGTTTTAATGGTTTTCAGCCAACAGCAGCTGACATGACAGACAGCCCTGATTCTTCCTAGAATACAGCTCTGGGGAGAGCAGATCCAGAAGATGATGTGTAAAGACTTCTATGTCATCCGGACTATGACTATATATATTTGCTACATACTGATACTGCTGGGGTCACAGATCCCTCCATAAGCTATTGGAACACACTAATTGTGCAGAAAACTAGCACATCCAAAAGTCTTCTACTGGGTTTAGTTAATCAAATCATCAATTAACGTATTAAATAATCAGAAGGAAAAAATCAATAGACACACTGGAGGGGAGAGAGTCTGTAGGAACAATTCAGCTGACAGAGGAACAAGCAGCAAGACCCTCACCTTGTCATCAGCAACAAGACCGATTTCCACTGCTGTGGAGATCCGCAGCTGAGGTTATAAACTGCCTTCTATGAGGCAATGCAATCTAGTCCTGGCTGTCCTTCCATATATCCCTCAAAATGCTCTTTTCCACATACCTAGGACAGTTTCTCCTACAGTTTAATGGGAAGAGAATGACACTTAGCTTCAGCAGTCTGAGTCAGAACAGGACATCTCTTCCAGTCCCAAAGAAAAAAAAAGGACACATCACAATAACTAGGACCTGCCACTAATTATGACACTGCAGTCTTGCTCACACATGGACCAATTTAACACGAATTCTCAAAACCCTACAGTTTGAGCAACTGCTGTGAAGACATCCCCCTAGTCCATATTACTGATGAGTAATATACTTAATGTGCTGCATCACCTTTCTCAGTGATGCAGCAAAGTACATAAACTGTTAATAGTAATGAAAAGAAGTATTATTTTATTTGAGAGCTACCAAAATCACTTCTGATATTCAAAAGTCTGTACAACCCTACAGAGCAGAAAACAAGAGGAGCAAAGCATTTTCATGCCTAATTTCCAAAGGCATGATTTCCAAAACCAAACGGTAATTTTCTTAGGAGTTCACACAGACATCAGAAAAAGTTTTACAAGATGCTACTGCGAGGCTTTTTGAAATCCCAGACAGAGAAGCACAGGAGTTACAAAAAATAATTGCCAGACTGATCAGATTCATCACGTGGCAAACAGGGCATTTGGCACAAATTGAGGGGCTGGGTGTAATCCAGGGTCCAGCCAACACCAACCATTATTTTATTGTAGGGCTGAATTGCAGCATGGAACACAAGAAAGACAAGCTGCATAAGGCTTGTTGGCTGCTTTTTTCCTGCCTCATGACAGAACCATGCTGGAGCTTCAGAGTCTTGGACCTCCACATCTCTTTTCCCTTAGAAACATCTGCTTACTCTTTAGCAAGCTTCTAGATCCCAGAGGGAAAAAAAAAAACAAACCAAAAATCAAAAACACACAGCAACAGCAGCAACAACAAAACCTTTCCAGAAAATCCCAGCAGAACCCCACCCCAGTTTAGCAGGTTTCACAGATCTCAGAGATGCTGCAAATAGATTACATATTCCCAACTCGTATCCAAGAGCTGAAGTCATGAGTGACCTGCCATTGATTCAGTCAATTTCCCACGTCAGTTGTCTCCTAACGGCAGAACCACTGAATTGTTGATATTGGAAGGGACTTCTGCAGATCATTTAATTGAACACTTCTGCCAAAGCAGGGTCACCTAGAGCAGGTTACACAAGAACACATCCTGGTGGGCTTTGAATATCTCCCGAGACAAAGAGGAAGAGTTAGCACCCCAAACCTGTCACACACGCCTTCTTGATTCACATGTATTTTCAGACAGCATCACACATCCTCCCACCAGGAGAAGCTGGGCAAGACGAGAAACACTGGATCCCCAACGGAGAAATTACAACTCACGGGCATAAATAGCAAGTACTCTTCCTACATTTTAATCACAAAGAACATCTGAAATAATAACATCATGCTTTCTGCCAAGTGATGGAAATGTCCAAAGGCATTCCTATCAGGGCATTACCGTTGTGTCATTTTTCAGAGCACCGGAGCAGACAAGAAGTTACCTCTCCCAAATGAAAGGCAGGCAGGCAGGCAGGCAGGCAGGCAGGCAGGCCTGCCTGCCTGCCGGCCTGCCTGCCTGCCTTCCCTCTCTCCATCACCTCATCCCCTGCCCGAAGGCCCTCCTTCCTCCCTGCCAAAAGCTCCTCGGCTCCCCTCCCACCGACCCACGTCCGAAACGCCACCCCGCCCCCCCCGCAGGCCACCCCGCCGGGCTCGGCGCCCGCCCCACCCGCGGGTCCCCCCCGGGCCCCCCCGGCCCCGCCCGTGCTCCCCTGACAACCGCAGCGCGCGCCGGGCGTGGCCCCGCCCCGGCCCCGCGCACACAATGGGCCCCGGCGCGCGCGGCCCCGCCCGCCCCCCGCGCCCCGCGCGCGCGGCACCGCCCGGCCGGGATGCGGGGAACGAGGGGGGGTGGGGTGGAGGGGAGAGGGGGGAGGGTGTCCGCGGCCGCCGGCCCCCGCGGCCCGCTCACCATCGCTGCGCTTGATCTCCACGTAGATCCCTATCTGGATCTTGCCGAAGTTGGCCGCTGCCATCGCTTCATGGGGCGCACGGGGGAGATCGGAGGCGTCGCCGGCCGGCCACACCGCGGAGAGGGAGAGGAGGCCGTGCACGGCAGAGGCAGCGGCGGCTCTGGGCGGGGGCGACGGGCGGCCGGGAAGAAGGAGGCGGGGAGCGGAGAAAAGGCAACGGCCGGATACAACAGGCGCTGTGGGCGCTGCTGCGCCTGCGCGGCCTCCGCGGCGTCACGGTGGCACCCGCTCGCGGGAGGGGGCGGGGGCGCCGCGCGGCCGCAGCCCGCGCGCCCCGCCTCCTGGCCCCGCCCCTCGCCGCGGGCGCGCGCAGGGGGCGCGGGCACCCCGCGAGGCGCCGGGCGGGGCCGGGCCCGCAGTGCCGGCTGCGCCTTGGGGCGCTGGTCCGGCCTTCATCGCGGAGCACACGCGCTGACACGGCACACAGCACACACAGTGACACCACACACAGCACACGCACTGACACCACACACACAGCACACACACTCCCCTGCAGCACCAGATGGTGACCGAGCTGCTCTGGAGCCTTAGTGTAATAGCTTTATCTACCTGCTGCCTGCTCATGCGGCTCCCATGTGCACAGCAGAGCAGCTTAGGAGCAGTCGTCCTGCTCCACAGCCTGCCAGCGGCTCTTGTGTCCCAGGAAGGCACATGGTGTGGTTTCTGAGGATGTGCAGGGCTAACAGTTGG
This sequence comes from Zonotrichia leucophrys gambelii, assembly GCF_028769735.1. Taxonomy (NCBI): domain Eukaryota; kingdom Metazoa; phylum Chordata; class Aves; order Passeriformes; family Passerellidae; genus Zonotrichia; species Zonotrichia leucophrys. Next base: position 31,601,878 of record NC_088200.1, on the reverse strand, counting down.
ACTAGATAATCCTATCTCTTCCAATTCGGAATATTTCATTAATCTTTGAAGGTCACACCGTCAACGGCATCCATCCATCTTGGGAGCCTACAGGGAAGCTGGAGAGGGGCTCTTTGTCAGGAACTGTAGTAATAGGACAAGGAACAATGGGTACAAATTTAAAGAGGGGAAATTTAGGTAAGATGTTAGAGAGAAATTCTGTGAGTGGTGAGGCACTGGAATGGTTACCCAGGGAGGCTGTAGGTGCTGTCCCCATCCAGGCAGTGACCAAGGCCATGTTGACTAAGGCCTTGAGCAGCCTGGTATAGTGAGATGTCTCTCTGCCCCTTGCAAGAGGGTTTGGAACCAGATGTTCTTTAAGGTCCATTCCAACCCTTTAACATTCTATGATTCTATGACCTTTGCTTCATGTCCTGTGTCTTTATACTGCTTAAATAAAAATAAAATACAAATCATGTTCCACATTTCCCTGTTGTGACTTCATCCCAGGCAGGCCACTGTGTTACACACTGCCCTCGGATTTCTCCTCCAAGGGTGGTTCCTGACATGATGAATCCGCCACTGGTTTAAAATCGTCCTTCCTGCATAGCTTCTGGTGACCTTGAGCAGCATTGCAATAAACTCCCTAATTACTTGCCAAGCAAAAGCTAGTCTAGTGAAAATAATCCCCCAATCCACACATCAACTGGTTATATGGAATGACAGCTGACACCCTGCCACACCACTGGGGGCTGTGCCCTCCCAGCCAGCCTGTCACTCTTGCCTCACCTCCCTGCCTTCACTGTCAGTTTTATACTGAAATCAGTGTGATACCTGAAAAGTCAGAGTCAAGGAGGCGGGGCTCCAAATTCCTGCAACCTTTGTGCATGTAGAGTAGCGGCTGGGGTGGTACAGCTTTCTCCCACCACGCTACAGTCTCAGAAATACTCATTAGGCCTTGATCACCTGAGCTAAGCTCCTCTTGAGCTTATCAGAAACACTGTCTGCTCTCAGGAACTTACCTTGACTAATGAGCTCCTGTGTTTTATTCAATAAGCTTGGAAACTCATTTTTATTGCCTGAAAGACAACCCAAGTCAAACATTTTTGTCATTGAGCCTTCAAGGCCTGAATTTTGGCCAGGATGGAGAATTGCTGTCTCTAAAATCCATTCTCCTGTGACCCCGCAGTTGTGAGACCCTTGGTGCTCACCTGCAAGGCTTTATTTATGATTAGCTTGTTTTAACCCTACCTGATCTTTTTATATAGTGTGAAAATAAAAACATTTAGGTTCTCAGGTCAGATGCAGAGTAAAGGAAAAGTGACTCATTTGAAATAGTTAAATAAGAAACAAGATATTATTTTTCAAATTACGTGCTCTGTGTACTCCATAAATGTTAGCATATGAGCAGTAAACTATATATGCATTTCTGGAAAGTTATTTACTCCTGTTGTGGCAGAAAGAGATGACTACTTTTACAAAAAAATCATGCCAGTGAGAAAACTAAAGTGTATCCTAGAAAAATATACACAAGCTTAAGTTTTTACAAAATCAGCTTTTACTCTATATTAAAATAGATCTTTTTTGGTTTTGTCATGATATACACATAGGAGCATTTGTAGAGAAAGTCAGCAAAGCCCAGAAAACTTCTTGTTTATGCCTGGAAAATATACAGTGCTAATAGTAAATAAATTCAAAATAATTAAAATATATGACCAAGCATGATAAGTTTTCTTAAGAAATTAAAGATTCCTAACTTTTTGTAAGAATGTATTCTTTTCATTTTTTTAAGGAAAAGCTTGCATAACTTACTCTTGAATACTGGGTCTTACCAAGTATTCTAAATATATATCTCTTCAAAATTTTCATTAATATATATTCAATGCAATTTTAAAGAGAAGAATAAAGTTCCCAAAATCTAGTCACACATTTTTAATTGAGGTACAGGAAAATTTTATTACATAGAATATAACATTTTATTGGCTCCCAACATTAAATTACTCAGATCGTTTTTTAGAAAGCGTATTCATGGCTTCTAAAATAATGTTTACAGAATTCCAAGAGCTGTATGTGTCTACTTTTTATGCATTAAGAGCACTAGGACATATTTCTCTTGCCAATACAAAAAATAAGACAATTACTGAAGCTTTGGCACTCCATTCAAAACTTTGACTGCTGTTGGATGAGTCATCCAAAATACTGGAAAATGATCATGCACCAGTTATGTTTCAATGGTTAGCAAGAATTCTTCCGTCTTTAACAAACACTAACATCGGCTTGCGTTTCATACAGACACAGTCATAGCAATTAAAAATTTCAGTTTACTGTATTTCAATACAAATCTTGAGTTATTAATATAAGTCTACATGCTTCATAACTTAGAAGTAATTTATTATTAAATATTTTAACTATTTCACAGCATTAGTGGAAAAAATAGGATTAATCACCATACACATTTATAATCATACTGATATGAAATTACTTCTTTTTAAAGCTCAAATCTGAAAATACATTTCTCTTTCCATTAATGCACCTGGTATCAAATGTGTAAACAGGGCAGCCAACATTCAGGTTTAAGTAATGTATGGTCACTTGCAAGATTAAAAAAGTAAGCCAGCATACCTATTATAAAGAAACAAATTTTTAAAGGAGACATTATACAACTATATCTTCTCAGGTCATCATGAGAACCTATTACCAAAAAAACGAAGTGCAAATTTAATTATAGTAGATTTTTTTTTTTCACTTAAGGGTAAGAAAATGTGCAAGAAGAGTCTGAACTAGTTTGACATCCCCATTTCCCGCTTAGACTGATAGACATGTCTTGTCCAGTTCAGTACCTTGCTGAAAACAGTTCAGCTGAGCTGTCTCTCAGATCCCTCCCTGTTATTTTTTTCATTCAAGCATCTCTTCATCTGTATTGTATCACTGTTTAAAGCTACCCCCTGATGGACACAGCACTTCCTGAGTAAATGCACTGTACAAGAGTGTCAATAATTAAAAGAGAACTGCCTTACTTGAAGATAAAATACTAGAATGCATTTCCAACTGCATTACTCTATATAAAAATCTGATTTTGATGCAATTACCTCTGAATAATGAGCTATTGTAACATTAATAATTTTTCATAGCTGCTTTATCTGAGAGTCAAAATATTTTCAACTGGACATTCAAAGTTTAGTAATTAACCTTTTATCTTCCAGGCATGCATTCTAGATTCCATTGGTTCAAATGTCTACAAATCTGCTTGTAATCAAGTTAGCAGACGACTCATTTGAATAGCAATTCTTTGGGGATTATAATTAACCATTTGTATATTAGAAACAACATGGGATGATTAGATTTTCAGATTTAAACAAATATGTCTAAGCATAAGAGTGTTCTTGCTCTGTATAGGGAATGTAGGTGCCAAAACCCTTGCTGTGAAGCTCAAACATGCTCAAACATAATTTAATAGAGCTGTCAGTGAGCTACTCAAGATCACTGATCTCTGCTCTTGCAGGCACCACACTCCACATGCGTAAAGGCCAACACTCCTCAAGGTTTAATACATTCTATTGGTTTCAATGGTCAGTCAAAAGTGTGGAGAAAAGTGATAACTGAGCAAAGCTGTCCCCAAACCAAATGCAACCATAGAAATAAAATTGTTATTTCTCTTACTGCATTATTATTCCATATTGAGCTGCACTCTAAAGAGCTTCTGTATGCATAAAATCACAGCATTGCTGGGTAGATAAAGGAGTCAAGAACTGAAAAGAGTGTGAATGTATTTCAATCCTTTCCAACCAGGAGACATGAGAGAAGCAAAGTGCTTTTGAGAAAAGCACTCCTCCCTCTCTCACCATGCCCTTCAACTCCAACTCTGCATTTGTAGTAATGGTGGCAACATCTTTTGCTCTTCCCTGTATTTATAGCTACTTCTGCACTTGGTAGGATTAGTTATAATATGTCCTTAAGGTGAAAATGGCTGTCCAAGAAAAACTACACTAGTTCAAAAGTCACAGAATAATAGGGGAAGCACTGAAGAATAAGAAAGCTGGGTGTGCTTATTGCAGTAGACAATAATGAGGTCATTATAGCTCTGGCATATACATGACTTATTTTCTTACTCATTCCATATGCTGCTGCAGAGTGTCTGGCCCAGGGCAGCTATCTATTTGGGGTCATGTTTCATTATGCTTCCCTATTGATTGTACTAAAGACAGGCAGTATTCCTAATAGATAGCAAACTGCTTTGGAGAAAAACTGAGAAGATGAATCTCTGTCCAAGCTTCTTGCTGCCTACAGGTTAGCCCAGAACTCTGGTTATTTATATTTAACCTTCATTCTCCTCTTCTTCCATTTCTCTCTTTGCACTCCTCTCCAAGTCTTCATGGAAAATTTCGGAGGGATTATGGTAAAATGGTGTTCCAGTCAGGCAGTTTGACTGAGTGATAAACACACATTTCTTACACCCTTCTACTACCCAGTTTCACTTTTCTGTCAGAAGGAAATATCCAGTGACATATTACCTGTGAAAATAACTTCAGCATGTATGCATCTATTTTAGACCTTAATCTAATATTTTCATCCCACCTTTGCACCATCACTACTGAGGCTTCTTCAACAAATCATGTAGAACTATCACACCTCATGTAAACTGGGGGGTTTCTTTACTTGTCCTTAAAGGTTATTCAGTAGCTGCCCGTACATTTCTGCACTAGTAGGACACAGTGTTAGTAAAACCAGGCATTCATACATAAGATATTTTTGTCTTAACACATAGCTCTTTAGCACATTGTTATGTTGAAATTTGAATTAATGTAGATTGTCAATGTGCTTGTTTTGTGGTTTCACCCCTTTTTGATGTCCTTTCATATGTCCAGTGTAACATTTGTGCAACTAGCTAGTACTGCATGGCATCATACTGTGTCAACATCCAAACAGACACTAGGCTTGGTAATATGCCTGGGGGACACGGAGCTCTGTCCTGAAAATACCTGTTCCTCAACATACAAGTGAAAAAAATGCAAAAAGAGCTATTTGTAGTTCCTCAATCGTACAGTAGCCAGGGCCTAAATTCAAACTAAAAGGATATTTATTCTAAAGGAAGTCATGCGATGGATTTGGTTATACAAACCCTGGAAGACAGAAACTTTGAAATTAGTATGATGGCACAGCAATCCCAAGGTTTTTTCCAAGCACTAGCATAGACTTCTGATGGTAGATATCTTTCTACTACTACCTGGATTGTGCAACTGGAGCCCACTTGTAACTATAATGATGAATAATCTTATGAAGTAAACATCGTGAGAAAACTTTTTTTAAAATCAAAGTAATTAAAACAGCACTTTTCATCCATACCCTCCTACAAAACAGGCAGGTGCATTTTTGTTCCCAGTGTTTTTTCAAAAAACAAACTTTCATCAAGTCTTCTAAAAAAGAAAAAATACTAGAAATTGTTTTATAAAAAAAACACTACATAAAATTATTTTCTTAAAATGCATTTTTTGTCTAATAATTTGACAGATTCATTGGAAAATTTTATAAATTTGCTTGCAAATTGATTCATACATGTTTTTGTCTTCATTAATGTCAGAGAAAATATAAATTTGAAAATATTTATCAACTTCTTTATCATTGCAAATCTCACTACATTTCCTATTTATTCATCTTGGAAATTAGAGAGAATTGATACATGCAGACTATTCTGATCAATTATGCATTAGAAAAATTATGTCTGTATCAAAATGAAGAATTTTAGGAGTATTGTAACAAATGTTTTTTGTTTTTAGGGTGCTGTTATAATTTATAAGAGCAGCTAGCAGGATGTTTTTGTCTTTAAAGTTAAAAAATAATCTTAGACATTGTAACTACTTACTGTAGAAACCACAGTAGCTGAAAGCTATTAATACCCTACCTTTTATTGTAAAACAACTCATATGTTATTTTTCTATTTTAAAGGATTATGGTCAAATTGTGTTTCTTTTTTCTGAAAGAAAATTGTGGAACTTTTAAAATTGAAAAGCCCTACTGTCTTCCCATCCCGAAGCAAATGTCTTGCCACCTCTTACTTTGCCAAAGCAATGAGAATGAAATGTTAAGATTTGAAGGATGCATTGCTGTAACTTCCCAGTCAAAGCAGATGTTTGCCTCAGTACAGTTGCAGCTGACCTGCTACTTTGAGATCATTTGAAATCAAGGATTCCTTTAGATTCAGTGTGGAGGAGGGCAACTCACAGGCATTTTATGGCAGTGAAATCCTACCAATTTTTAAGAAATAAACTGTACCAGAATGGATTCTGTGGCACACACATCTCTCGGGATCAAAATATAAATGGGGAGAAGCTGCATTTTTTTTGTGGAAGGACTCCAGCAGGCATCAATGTTTGGGCAAGTCCTTTTCTTCTGGAGGAGATGGCGGGAAGGCTCCATCTCTTTAAAGCTGGAGGCATAAAATCTGTCATATTTACAGAGGCACCTTTGAAGAAGATCCAGTGGCTGGCTGAAAGGCCTGGCATGGCTACAGTCACAGCCAGCTGCAGGTGGCTCAGGAGAGCAGTTATTTGAAAATATCAACATGCCTCAATACACTGTGAATGTAGTGTAAAGTTTTTCACCTGAATATTCATAATTGAGTTCCAAAGTTTCCAAGCTCACTACATAAAGTGCATGAAGGAAGAAACACCTAAAATATTTCTGGATCCACCCAGTGAAGTATATTTAAATATATTTAAGCTTTTTATGTCAGGACTAAGTAGTATACAGACAGTGAAAATATACTGGGGAGAAAACTGCTTTATATCTTTAGCTCTGAAGGTGGGTAGGAAATATTTTGAAGTTGTGCTCTTCTGTCAGGTTAAAGAAATACATTTGTATTAGGTTCTGGTTACTAAACTTCTGAGACATACTTGTAAGTGCTATAAAGTACCAGCTGAGTCTCAGAGCTTGCTCTAAGAAAGATCCTCTCTTATTTTTCTTCTTTCCTCTGGCAAAAGTATACATGATTTTCTCCTTTTTAGTGCAACATTGCCATCCAGGCAAATGGCAGAAAAACTTCTGGAAGATAAGCAAGTTTTATTTTATTTCCTTTGGACTTTCTAAGAATGAGATGCCCTCAAAAGCTCATAGACATGACTTTTTTATCGAAGTTTCATTTTAAAAGAGACTTTTTTTCCTTCTTCTTAACATGCTTTTAAAAAGATATACTGGGCATATAGAAGAAAGTTACAATTCCCAAAAATTAATATTTCATCAAGATTAAATGTCATAATTGAAATATTAAAATACAAATGAGAAGTAAAATATTGAAATGTGTAGTAGTAGTAGTGTCTTGAAAATTCCCGTATTATATACAATAATAACACTTAATACGACCTGGTGTCATGCTGCTCTTGCAGAAGCAGAGGTCAGTTCAGGCTGGATGTATTCTTGAAGAATAGCATGGGATACATTGTAGATAAAAAAATCCTTTCTGCTAAGTGTAGTTAAACCCTGGATCACATTATATGAAGTGTTTGTCATAATTCTCCAGTGAAGGTGATTCAAGAAGAGATTAAGTATCTCTTAGAGATGGTGTATACCTCTGAGCAGGAGGATGGGCTAGATGACCTCTTTCAGATCCTTGCAACCTTACATTTCTGTTGTAATCATCACAAATCCTTTTTCCTCTGCTCAAACCTTCTCCCCCACCTGGATTAACAGATTTCATGTGAACTTCATAGCTGTTACAATTTTAGCAACAAGTTTAATGCTGTGTGTTCAACCACCGCCAAAATTATTTACCTGGTGGCCTGAGCATGCAGCTAAAGAATTTGAAGAAAGAATCCCTGCCTTTCAATATGCTGACAGAAGAGGTGGAGGAGGGTTTTTTCTATATAATTATATCCAAAACCCTCTAAGTGCCCTTCAGTGGCATTAAAATGAACTTACTTAGTAATTACTGAGGTTGTTAGAGTTACTAGCATTTTTCATTTCTAATTCGGAGGTTATACCCTCCTCTAAAGAAATCAGAAACAGACAAAACCAGGCTAACCCAGACAATTTCAAGATATGCAATACATGTACACCTCTGTCAGAAACTACCCAGACAAGTTGTTTTTTGTTGCTCAGATGTCAACAGCCATCAATACAAAGCAAATAGAAAAATAACAAGACCTAGTTATGATGAGAATAAAATCCCTGTCCTGTAGCTTTCCTGTCCTCATAACTTACAAATTTTTGTATTAATCTCCTTCTGAAACAAAAAGAAGTTTAGATAAACAGGTGGTTTTTACACAAATTGTTCATCCTTGGAGTAAAATAAATTAGTAAAATATCCCAACATATTGAGAAACACTGAAATAGGGATCGTATAAGTTTTTTATTCTACAGGTTATAATCTACTCACAAAGTTGCCGCAGATTTTAGAGAATGGTGTTTAATTCATGGTGGTTAATTTGTAGAAACTGTAACTTTTCCCCCTCAGCTGTGATTTCTTATTTTAACTAAAAATCTTTGAAGAATTTGATTTTATTTGTCTTATGGAGACAAGTGTGGGTACTAAACACTTTACAAATTATGTATTGTAATAAAAGGCTCAATTTATGTTCCTCAGAGATAAAAGATCATCTCATATCTTCATTCTGCGACTATCTTATAGATTGTCATATATTGATTAAACCAGCTTTTCATGATTTTCCAGTGTTCACCAAAAAAGAGGCAAATAGAATGACTCTGGGTTGTGATGGTGCTTGACAGACTCATGGTGAACAATGTAACGATTTTTTGCATGAAGTTTTACTGCGTTCATAGAAATCTCTTTAATTTGTCATAATCCTTGACAGTGACCTGTCATTACACACACAAGTGTAAAGTATTCATATCAGAATAATTGGTAAAGAAAACTTGCATCACTGCAAAACACCTGCTACTCTGGAAGACTGATAATAATTGTGTAAGACTGTGGGAAAGCAACAAAATGGCATATTGAAAGAAGTTGTGTCAAGAGGATGGCTCAGTAATACCTTATCCAGGCAGCTGCCAGGTAGATACGTCTAAATATTGTTGCTGTGTAGAAAAAGAGTTCACCTTAGGCCTGGCAAAATTATGTTAGTAATACATTATTTGGATTAAGACATCCTCTAGACACTAATTTTTTCTTAGACCAATGGCATTTAGACACCCTAGCTGGTGTTAGAACACCAGCAATGTGCAGAGCTATGGCCCCCCAAACCATCAATATTCAAAGGCCATCAATATTTAGGAGATCTCCGTGAAGGCAAGCACAAAACCATTAACCCTACTGTCATCTCTGCTGTTCTGTTTCTGCTACAAAAGCTTGTCTTTCCAACCTAAACTGGTATGTAAGAAAGCAAAGCTAACTACTGAATTTTTTTCTGTGGTCCATATTTGATTCTTAGTATTCCAGGAAATTAGAGGCATGAGGAGTCCAATTCAAATACACTGAGTAAGAAAAAATTACAAGGACATGCAGAAGGCCAGCATTCCCCATATTCCCTATTCTATGAGTGTTTCCATGAGGGTTTGTTCTGAGGGCTGAACAACCACAGCAATTAATCTAACAGTTGATATGTCTTTTGATGTGAAATTGGTACACATAAAGCTGTTTGTTAAAGACCAGACAGCCTAGTGACAAAATAACCTACTATTGCTGGACAATCAAGAATAAATATGGTACAGTGCAGTATTGTTTGCTGAGATAAATATTCGCAGGTCATAGTCTAATGCTTTGCTAAGTAATCTCACTAGTCCAAGTGGACAAATATAGTACCTGTATTGGCTCAAGGATATGGGTTATTACCTGTTTGCGAATTACAAAGCTCAGCAGTTTGCATTGAGTACTATTATATCACTTAAGTAAGATATGATTCTTGCTTTTATTGAAAGTCTGTCAACATTTCAAGGATTTGTCTGGAAAATAATTTTGTGTCAGATTGCAATTTATGACATTCTTTCTTAACCCTTTTGTGGATATAAATCTTCAGTTTGATTTTCATCTGATCTTTTCCTTTGTGGCTTTCATTTTTCTCTCTGCTTCTAGAGTATGTCAACAGGAATGCATTTCCAAATGATAGCATTTTCCTGCAGAACACAGAACATAGAACATTTTAACCAGATAGAAAAATTATGTGATTTCTCCCTTGTAAGAAACTCTCTGGTCTTGCCCAAGATATATATGATTCTATGAGATGTTGCTCCCCAGCTTTTAGATCTGTACTTAGTATTTTTATGAGATCATATCTATCCAAAGTGCAAACATTTATCAACACTTACAAAGCCATTGGTATTGGACCAGAGAATAAATGTTCTATGGAATACCAATAATAAAGTTATTATTAAAGATTATTGATATGGTTCTAACGGATGAAAACATACGATCAGAAATTCAGCATGTGTGAATACTTGTATGTACTCATTCTTTCTTGTCCGTGTCCTTACAAGGCCCTTGCAGATTGAAGAGCAGCAGGCTCACCCTCATCCTGATGTGTTCCGAGGTGCCCTGTCCAGAAGTAAACCCAATCCTTTTCTGTGATGCCCACCAGGAGCAACTCTGCATATTCATTGTACCCTCCTTTTAGTCTGTAATTCTTCCACATGCATTTAGAGCCTTCTCTCTCCCTGAAAATACATAACTGAGATGTGGCAACCTGTTCTTGTAATGACTATCACCTCTCTCTATAATCTTATCACCTCTCCAGGCAATTTTGCCTTAAATAAGGAAATACAGCCACTTACCAAACATGCATTGTCCAGGAACCCCATGGGGTGACTAGTGTGCATAGTGTGCATGCTGTTGTGGGCCAGCTCAGACTTTTCCACCTCAGCCACACTGCTCCCCTTTCCAGCACCTACTGGGTGCTTTGAATCCCTCTTTGCACAATGGGCCTCTGCAAAGTGAAGCTTGGTCTGGGAAAGCTGCAGCACAGTGTATCTCCTCTCTTTGTAGAATCATACAACATTTGAGCTGTGAGGGATCTTTAAAGGTCAGCTAATCCCTTCAATGAGCAGGGAGGCCTTCAGTTAGATCAGGTTGCTCAGAGCCTGGTCCCGCCTGAATAAGCCCCAAGGATGGGGTATCTTCCACCTGTCTGAGAAACCTGTTCAAGTGCTTCACAACAATCATGGTAAAAAATTCTTTCCTTGTGTCTAGTGTAAGACTGTCTCTCAGACAGGCTGTTTGGGTCCAATCCAGCTAGCTATGGACCTTAGCCCACGTGATCTTACACAGCTGAAAGCCAAAGATCAGAAGCACTTTTCTCCATGTGGGGACGCATGTCCTCTGTTTATTGACTTGTGAGGAGACACCTCAGAGTCTGGTGACTCCCCAGATGAGAAAGAGGCCATTGCCTGATGGTGGGAAAGTTTTATACCTGGTGGAATGGCGGGCAGAGGAGGAGGATCACAGCCAATGGGATACAAGGGGGGAGGGGCAGGGGGAAGGACTGACCAGGGAAGAGACCCCCAGGGACAGCACTTGGTAGGGGAAAAAGGGAAGACCATGAGGTCATAAGATACAAATCATGTGAACAGTGCAAATTACCAAAACACCCTATGTAAACAACTAAATAACTATTTAGTGCAATACAACAATCTGGTCTGAATCTGCCTGTTTTAAGTACTGGGACAGGAAAGTCTCCCCAGAACCTTCTGTTCTCTAGGCTGAACAGCCCCGGTCTCTCAGCTTTTCTTCACAGGAGATGTGCCTCATCCTTCTTGTCATCCTCATAGCCCTCCTCTGTAACTACTGCAACAAGTCCATGTCCTTCCTGCGCTGGGAGCCCAGAACTGGATGCAGTGCTCCAGGTGGGATCTCAGCAGAGCAGAGCAGAGGGGCAGAATCCCCTCCCTGCCCTGCTGCCCACCCTGCTCTGGATGCAGCCCAGGACACGTGTGGCTCTCTGGGCTGGCAGTGCCCATGGCTGGGGCAGGTCCAGCCTCTCAGCCACAGCACCCCCAATTCCTTCTGGGCAGGGCTGCTGGGATCTCCAGTCTGTGTTGATAGAGGGGCTCTCCCCAATCCAGATGCAGCACTTTGTGCTTGGTCTGACTGGATCTCATGATCCAGTTCACATGGCTCTACTTCTCAAGCTCTTCCAGGTCATTCTGAATGGCATCCCATTGCATTTTCTGTGATGCAGCTCCAGCTATTGCCCAGACAAGCTCCTCTGAAAATCCTGGTTGTAGTGCTTGTCAAAATCTGTTGAAGTAAATGTAATAAATACTTTCCTAAAACTCCAATGTCATAATATTCTTCAGTAATTTCATTTTTAAGCCAGAGCAATGATTTATATTTCCTGCCATTTCAGAATCTTTCCATCTCAAACCTAGCTACTCAAAGTGAAAATTGTTTTTACTAGCTTCAGTGAGGCCACCATCAAAGACATTTTTTTGAAATGGGATTCTTCCTGGTTAATCACTAACATAATGATGAAAGTGATACATCAGCCATGAATCTCATTCAAAATGGAGATGTCTAGTCTCCAGAATCAATAAAAATTTTAAAGTCTGATTTCCTGTATGACTGCATGTTTCTGAAATACCCTAAACTGGTTCCTAAAAGATGCATGTGGAGAAACATATTTCTAGTATTTCTCATAGATTCTCTTGAATTAGATTGGAAATTGCTCATGGTATAAGTAACCATACATAGAAAACAATGAGAGGTTTGCAGCTGTATGTGGAATTTTCCTGATAATATTTCTGAAACTGGGTCACTTTTATGCAAAGTGCTAAATATTTAAATTCAAACTTAATCCTTGAAGTGTGCTTATTCTGTCTTTTTAAGAATTTGACAGCATTTGCAAGGCAAACTCTTAGGACTAGTAAAACTAAAAGAGCACCAGAATTAAAGGGAAAAAAAGAAAATAGATCCCTAATATAAAAATAAATGAAATTATGCCAAACTGAATAGCATATTTTTACTCCAGTTTAGAGTTACATGCAGTGCATACCAATAGTTTCATATTTGAAATCAACAGTGAATTCCATGCAATAGAAGAGATGAAGGATGTACTGTTGCTGTTCTTCATTTGCCCAGGTCAAAACACTAACATATTCATAAATAAGCATTCCTTAAGCATCATATTTTTTTTACACGGGAAGGAATTGTTTAGATTAGTTAGATTAGATTTGACTTCAGAATACTATAAAATCTGAAATCAATTTATCTCTTTTGTTACATAACATTTTTCTGTCACTAAAAGGCAAGAATCATGAAAGGAAGGTTACAGGGTCTGGAAGAGGAAGAAAAATAATTCTTTTTTAAAGAGGGAGTACAGCAGAATTGGGGTCATTGTTCATAAAATCTATTATAGTAATTTTTGTTTCATAGAGAGGTGATAGAGTGATGACTTTACTATAAAAGGCATAAATAGATGAAAGATGTAGAAGAGTTTACAGAATGTATTTCTACACAGTTTAAGAAATAAATAAGAATTCAGCTTCTTCAATATATCTATATATCTTTAATATTTTAAATTGCAGTTTACTGGATTGACCAAAGTGATAACATTTACTGTGGCTCTACACAGTTTAAGAAATAAATAAGAATTCAGCTTCTTCAATATATCTATATATCTTTAATATTTTAAATTGCAGTTTACTGGATTGACCAAAGTGATAACATTAACTGTGGCGATGATAAATTTTGACAAAATGCCACTCCTGACTGTGAATGCCAGTTCTCCTTTCACTCGGCAAAAATATTTGGCAGCAGTGTAACTTGGGAAGTCATGGCATCTCCCAAGAGATGACTCACAGAACCTTAAGACAATCCACTTACTGGTTAATATTTTAGAAAAGGATTTGAGAGGTTTATTCTTTTTTATAAGAAAAAGCTGTTGAAATTTAAAGCTGAAAAGTAGGGTATGATCTTGGACACATGAAAAGAAATCCTCTTTTATAGATGGAGAAGAAACTGTCATTGCCTTGTAGCTTAAAGTTATTCTGAACATTCTTGTGCCCTAGATTTTTCCTCAACACTCATATACTCATACTTAACAGTATATATTTTGAGATTAAAGTTGTTCTTTCTGATAATCAGAAATAATGAATGTATCTGCAGTAACTTCATACAATGCAATTTTATGAGTTTCAAAAATACTTTGGCACTCTAAACACTAAAACTATTAAAAGACATAGGAAAAAATACCATGAAAACTACAGGCAATAATTCCTCTCTTCCCTTTGCATTTTGCCTGGTATCTGGCTACATAGGCTGTTTTGTTTACTTCCCTACAGGAATGGTATGTGTATACAAAGCATAATTATTGGTAATTACTCATTGCTACAACAGTCTCCATGGGACTTGTTCCAGCAATGATGCCTAGAATCCTGTGCTATTTCATCAATTTTATGAAATTGTCATAAGGTTTTCAGCTCAGAGTGGCGTGGTGGGCGGGGAGCTTTCTGGGCTGGGTGGTTTTGCAGCAGTGTTTCCAGCAGGCACACTGAAGCACATCCTGGTGAGCACCCAGGAGAGCAAACCCCGGCCCTTCAGGGCTCAGCAGTGAACCTGGCTCACAGGCATCCTCTCTGAGACAGAGGGACTGTGTTTAGACATCTCCCTTGCTGCAGGGCAAGACTGGCCTCAAGGCAAGTTGTTTCATGAAAACACTCAGAGAGTCCCTCAGGACATCCACATTTGTGTGATGCAATGGGGACCATGTTAAATAAAACAATCACTGTACCAGGAAAGGTGTATTGACTTTTAATCCATGCAAACCAGCACTAACTAGTTACTTTATGCAGAAATGCTGTCTATTTTACAGGTATTTGTGCTCATTAGTACCTAAAATCTATATCTTTTATTTATGGATCTGATTTTTTAAATGTTTTTAAAAATACAAACAAGCTTGGCCAATGCATTACACATGTAAAATGAAGTCTTATTTGTATGCCACTGTCACAACTCACCAGATACAAGCCAAATCCCAGTCACTACATTTTCAACAAATTTGCATAAAAATACAATTTATTAAGCAAGAATTTCATTTGTTTACACAGGAAGTGATTCTTTAAGCAAGTGACAATTATATCACAATAATAAATGGATTACACGGAAGTGTTCATTAAAAGAAAAAGTTAATCTCTTCCTAAATTCCTTTTTTCCTGACCTTTGACAGATTTGGAGCAAGTCTTTGGAGTACATATACCGTTAACATTTTAGGAAAGCTTTTGATGCTCTGTGATGCTGAGGGTTTTCTTATTACTTTGGGAACAGCCTAATGATACTAAGATATGTGGTGCTGTAACATCCCTGTACATGGGTCATGGGTCTTTGTGTCTTCTTGGTAACTGCAGAGAGGACATGTCACAACCTTTACGATTTTTGTTGCAGATACACCTTTCAACAGAGATACAATTCTACTGTGGCTAAAGTGGATTTCTAATTGTCTTCTCTGAGGAATGAATTGATGTAAACAGTGGGGACTGTCAATATTGCCTAAATCAAGCACAGCATTAAGATTATTCTTCGCTAAAGAGACATTCAAGGAAGCTGTGACGCTTTCAGAAATTCTAAGAATGCAGGTTTGTGTTCAGTTCTCATCAGTTCAAATCCCACTCTGTTGTGTTGGTAGGTTAACACTGTGATCATTACCCATGTAGGGAAGTACAGAATCTGACACAAAATCCATAGAACCATTGTATTGTTACGGTCTGTTGAAGGTCTGGTCTACTGTATGTGGAAGGAGAGTTGGACAGATGCTTATATTAAGTGTCAAATATTAAGTGTTTCAAGTTTGGCACTCAAGCCACTATACAAGTTTTGAGATAAATTGGTCTGTGTAAAAGATTAAATGGTGCAACTTTAGTAAGAGAAACAAGAGGATTAACCAAAGGTTGTTGGAACAGGGAAGCAGAAGCTGCAGAAATAGTTTGGATATCTTCTAGCACTTCTGCAGTTTGTTGTCTCCAGAAAACTACAACCCAAAAGAGCCCTTGTTGAAGTCTGACACTTTTTTTATGGTAAACCACAAAAAGCATCTTTGATGTTTACAGTTGCAATCAAGATCAGAGTTGATCACACAGCTGCTGACAAGCTTCCCTGAAAACACAGCACAATGAGGTTGCTATAGTCAAGAGGGTATTTTTGCTTCTGTTAGAATGAACCAATTTTGTTTTGCACTAATAAGGAAAAAAATCTACAAAGTGGAGCCTGGAACGTTCCATTTCCTGCTTTCTGCCCTTGGTTAGATATCCCACAATAATAAATAACAATATTTTTAAATGAATAACCATCTCCCCAATATACCATTAATGTACTTTTCATGATTTATGTCTTGTTGAAGTGTAATGAAGAATTTTCTGAGAAGCTTGCTTCTATCACATTCTTTGCTTAGAGTAAATGAGGAAAATTAAACAAGGAACCTATAAAAGCAGTGGGAGAGCACTTTGAAAGTTTCCCCATCTCCTAATTTCTAAAGCTCTGTAGATAATTGCTCAGCGGACACAACAACTTCACAGCAAATGAACAAAATATGCAAAACAAGTGTAATAAAACCATCACTGTGACTGACTTGGATTTTACTGTGTTACAATAGAACTAATATTCATCAAAACCCAATCTTTTTGTAGGATATGAAGGAAAAACCTAACATTTACCCTTGTCAGAGCTAATCAGGAGTTACACCATGTCTGTCCATGGCTTTTGAAATCTCCAGGGATAATTGTCTGGAAAAAGATGGACTTGCTGCAAAATTCTAGAGCCTTTTAGGGCAAGAGTGCTCTCTTTAGACTACGGCAGGAACCCAGGCAGTAAATGGCAGAGGCCACTGAGTTATTCCAATGCCAATTCCTTGTTATTATAGGAGGAACAGGTTAGTGAAAGAAATTACAGTGACAGATTCATGTCAGGAATATATCTCTTCTGATATTGCATCCATTTTTTGAACAGTGCTACTTAATCTCTTTCAATTTGGAAAATATCATTTGTTAGTCACAAACACCAGTTATAAAACCTTCAAATGTTATGCACAAAAGAAGTAGGACCACAGTAGCTGCTGAAATACTACTGGGGAAGGAAGGAAGGTGATTTAACTTCTGGGTCCACGAAGTATACAATGATCATGGTTATGCAGATGGATTTTTGCAATGACTTTTCTGGTTTTTGTGGACTCAGTTAGAATCCTTAAACCTGACAGACTATTTTTTAGGCCAAGAATTACAAAAATATGCCTGTGTGCTCATATGTCAGTGGATCTTTGTTGACTAAGAATAATTTATTTAAAAGGTCTTTCTGCTGTGATTGTGACTTTTTTTAGGTGTTCCACTTCTTTCACTCAGAAATCTGTAGTATTCTTGAAGCTTTGTTGGAATGAAGCTTGACAGTGTCTGTTTAAATATAGCCATATAAACACGTAAGTCAGCCTGTTGAAATGATGCTATTTCTTTCAATTTCTTGATAAAAACATTGTCAGAGAATAGAGCTATAGAAAGTGTTTTGGCAGCTGCAGAAGTAACATTTGAAGCATCTTCATAATTAGTGTTATCTACAGCTTATTTACTATTTAGATGCACTGAAATTTGCTGCCAAATTAAGAGCTTTTGCTCTCTTGGGACTTTTAAAATAACATGGTCCAGATCACAATTTTATTTCCAGCTTGCCTCAAATCTCTCTTTATTTTTGTATGTATTTAATGAAGCTGATTATTTGCTTATGTTTTTCTTTTCTGTTGTTCTTTTATTTTTCTTTAATGAGAAATGTGGACAGATTTGGGGTTAAATGGAATGTAATGGAAAATGGAATGGCATGGAATGGAATGGAATGGAATGGAATGGAATGGAATGGAATGGAATGGAATGGAATGGAATGGAATGGAATGGAAAAAATCCACAGTCATGAATAAGTATTAAGGGAATGAAGAAGAAATCCATAATGCTTAATCTATATGAGTACTATGTTACTGTTGCCTCTCTTGCTCTCTTGGACTGAGCTGTTACCTAGGGATGAGGCAATCTGCAAGAAAGAGACATTAATGATGCAGGAAACATAATTTATTACCACAGGCACAGTCATAATATTTTTCTGTAAATGAGGATTTAATTTTTGAAGATGGGGTAGAGCACAGCAATACCTTTTTGGTAAATGCCAAGAAATACAGCTGCTGTTTCATAACAAAGTAAAAGGACTCCAAAACTGACAGACTGGATTTGCAGTGAAGAGAGGCTTAAGCTATGAGTCCACCAACTTGCTTTTTAGTCCCATGTGGTTAAAAATAATAAAGTTGTTCTTTCCCAGTTCATTGCTGCATTTTTCTTCTGAATTCAGCAGTAATAGTGTGTGCTGCATGGTTCTGTCTGTCCTTTGCCTGGGAGAGAAGAAGTCATTAGAATGGTTGGTGTTCAGCTTCCCTTTCCCAGTCTGAGCCCCAGACAGAAGAGGTGCAGTCCTAGTGCCTGAGAACAGAGCACCTGTCTGTGATTCAGCACTCACTCTCATTAGCAGAAGTGTTCTCCCTTAATTAAAGTTGGATCTTTGGGTTGGGGTAGCCAGGGAGGGAAGCTTGACCTGCTGGATTATGCCCCAATTATTATGTGGGGGCCCAAACCAGCCACAGGAAATGGCAGGACAGCACTGTCTATCTGTGTAACTCTCTTCATCCTAATGAAGAGAGATTTGAGAGCAGGGCCATACCTTGATTCTGGCTGGTCAGCACTGGAGTTTGGCATCCACAAGGATGGATCACATCCATCTTCCTTGAACTGCCATGAGGAGTTGAGCGAGAAGGATCAACTGCATCACACTGCACAGAGCTGATTCCATGTGAGAAGCCATAGTGAGATCTGCTGTTGTTTTGCAAATGGCAAAATGGTCACACTACAAAATATAACTCTTGTGGAGCCAGTGACTGGAATCAGTCTCCTTTTAATCCTTTGTACTGATGCCAAACCTTGGCTTCACTGGTGTGTTGTGGAATACCACTTCAGAGGTAGTCCATAAAAATAAAATGTGCACTGCAGGCCCTGATAGATTTTCAGATTTTTAGTGCATTAAGTGGAATATTTTTAAGGTTTTCTGAGATTTTCTCATGGAGTCTTATTTCTGTCTGAGCTTTGATAATGTAAGTCTGTGGAGCGCTTGGAGTTTTCTTCTCCCAATTTGAGAGAATTTTTTTTTTTTTTTTTTGGTAGAAACAAAGGAATGCTAAATATCTTTCCCCCCTGATTAACAAATCCATTTTTTATGGCATTCACAGATTGCCATGTGAAAGTGCTAGAGCTATTTAAAACAAGGTTAAAACCTGTGAATCTGTGAAGATTCTTCTGTGAATACTCTTCTGTGAAGATTTTTCTGTGAATCCTCTTATTTCAGTGTGCTGTACTTGATGTCACCAAGCTGCACATGGGTCTTGGCACACCTCAGCTGACAGAAAGCTGTTGTGGAGATGCTGGACACAGACCAATGATGGACAGCTGCATTTCAGAAGGGTTTTGTTTCTTGTGCCCTACAGGGCACAGTAGGGCTTAACTTCTTCCCAGGGCCAGGACCATGGGAATTTCCCAGGGCAGCAAGACAGGACTTCACAGCCAAGGCTCTCTCTTGATTTAAGGGTATAGGAATTCAGCAGAAAATAAACTCCTTATGTTCCAGCTGTTGTACAGATACCGGAAGAGCAAGGTGTGGCTGGGCTAAATTTCTCATTATAGCCAGTTTAGCACTCTAAGTCTGGTTGAGCTCCAAAGAAAAAATTGCATGAGCACAGATGCAGAAATGATCAAATTTACCGATTTGATACTACAGGTGTGATCGCATTCAATATGGATTTGCACATCCTGGTTGACAAAGAGCGCGGTTTACTGAAGCAACAGGAAAGCAAGTTCAGGATTGGAGGTGATACATGGTGATACACTAATTAGAGAGTGTTAACATGTGGCACAGATGTAACAGAAAGTATAGCGAGGGAGATTTGTTGACACTGTATACATATGCACAAATGGACCTACAGGAACACAGAGGCAAAAAAGCTCACCTAAAAGAGCTTCTTCAGGAAGGGAGGAGGGACACAGCCCATTGACAGATCCCGACCTGGCAGAGATGTTTTCCTCCTCCAGAGGTGTTTTCTCCCTACAACACGTTCTGCTCTCTCCTTTTACACCACAGATTCTGGCCTGTCCCACAGGAATGGAGAAACCACATGTCATAGGTGGGATTTGGAGACACATGATGTGCTTGCTTTACATGGCCCATGTTCTCCCTCAGTTGCATCCTGAGGGGTATGTAAATTAAAATCTAAATGGGAATTAATGAGCATCTCAGTTACTTCCAGAAAGGATTTACAGTTGACAAAAAAAGTAGAACAAACACTTTGATCCTACTCCACATACTGAAGTGGCAATAAAAGCTTTCTCATCAGAGGGTCATTGCACCTATCATTTTCTTATTAATGAACTAGATTTCAAACAAGGCTTGTTTTTCATGGTGAGGGGCGTGTGGCCATTGACTGGTACAGAGGGGCAGATGAAACAACCTTGGGCTGTGAGACCTCATCTGCAGTCCAGTTCAGTTGATAGTCCTTGCTCAAGCCAGGTGAAAGATCAACAAGGTATCCAGCTCATGTTTTCTCAATCAGTCTCATAAATTCTTCTCTGTCTTAGAGTGACATCATACTATTCTGACCCTTTCCTACAATTTCACAGCCAAAGAGCTAGGCAGGATGAGGGGACAGCAAGGCAGCCCTCTCCCTGGGCCTTAGGCATATTCCTGGGGATGGATTGGTATTCACAGAGGGTTGCTGTGGCTTTATGTATAGAAAGCACGTGCTTCACATGCCTTATTTGAAAGCAAAATGAAGCAGTGGAATTTTAGGTGTGCTATTTGCCCACTTTTACTGGACATTACCACTACTGTCACAAGGAGAGAGACGGCCCTGCTTCCATGCTGGAGCAGCCTGTCCTTGGAGGACTGCACCCTGTGGAAGTGACCCTTGCCACAGCAGTTTTGGGAGGACTGTCTGCCCATAGGAGGGACTCAGGTTGCAGCAGTTTTGACAGAACTGCTGGTCTTGAGATTAGAAGGTGCTGCTTGTGAGGTTGGAAGGAACCACACTGGAGAAATTCACAGACAACTCTGTCCTGTGGGTGGGACCCCACGGTGCAGCAGGGGAAGCACTCCTCTTCCTGAGCAGCGGAAGAAAACTTCAAGTGAGGGACTGACCAAACTCTCATGCCCGATCTCTCTGCACTGCTGGTGGGAAGGAGGGAGGGTGTGGGGGAAGAAAAAGTGTTTCTAAGGGCTTATTTTATTTCTCATTATCTTCTGATTTTGTTAGTAATACACTCACTTTGCACAATTAAGTTGAGCCTGTTTTGCCTTTGGAGTGTTTTCTCCTGGTCCTTATCTTAATCTGTGAAGCTTTCATTAAATTTTCCTCTCCTCTGCCCAGCTGTGGCAGGGAAGGATAAGTGAGCAACTTTTGTGGGTGCCTGACATTTGGCCAGTGTCAAACCATGACAAGCAGCAATGGCCTGAGAGAGAACAAGCATCCAGGAGTGCACATGTACCTGAACCCATTGGAAGCAGTAACAAAACCTCACTGCAAAGTGAGGTTTTAGCACCCATACTTAGCAATTCAGCTGCAGAGTTAGTGGCAGAAAACAAGGTATTTGTATGCAACGCTGGCTACCCAAGAGATGGGACAACAGCCCCGCAGTGAGCAGAGAACAAAGGCGCGTTGAGCTGGATCCTCAGGCGCTGCACAATACACTGGCTGCGTTTGTACAATTAGCCCATCTGACGTGAGTCATGGCTAATAAAGGGCTGTCTGTAATCCCCCGCAGCAGCAGCAAGGCATGGGAGGAGCTGGGGCTCTGCAGGCAGGATTCCTTAAAGAAGAATAATCGGGTCACTTGACATGTGTTTGGTATCTGTATGGCCAAGCAAAAACTCAGCCAAACACCTGGACACATCACGGGATTGGTAAAACCAGATGTGCGACTAACAGGAAAATCCTGCAAGCCTAGTTTCCTTTTCGTTGCTTTTGAAAGTGCCCATCATTTTCCCAGTACACTCACGGATGCAGATAGACCCATATAAATGATTTTTTTAAATTAAACTAATTTTTAAAAGAAATGAAATGTTGTGCTACTCTCGCTGAAGGCCAGATGTGTGTGGATTAATGTGAGCAAGAAGTTTGTCAGAAAATATTATCTCAGCTTATCAGGACTTCAGTCTCTGCCAGCATATATTATCCTTTCATACATCTATGAGAGTGCTTTTTGTTTTGCTGCATGCTTTGTTCTTTTGTGAATCCTTACAGAGACAGATGTCATTTTGGCTAGCTTGAGAGTTCCCTCCTCTCTGCCACTCCTATGACAGCTCAGTGGGTTGCTGCAGGGTGACAGACAGGAGGCCATTGAAAACAGAACAACAGAATTTCAGTTTCAAGTCCAGGAGACTGCTGTCAATATCTTCAATATCTTGAAGCTCCCTGAAAAGTCTTGAGTATGGGTAGTTTTCCATAACTTGAAAGAGATTGGGAATCACTGATCTGAAAGATTTAAACCCAGCAAAATCTAGAACCTAAGACACTGCTCTCTTTCTAGGCCCATATAGAGGTAGCCTGGTTAGTTTAAGCTCATATTCTCTTCTGTAAAGCTACCTTTTGAAGGAGACCATCATTCCTTCAGCACACTGTGTTTTCAGTGACAGCTGAAATATTTCAGGCTAATGTTTTTTGAACAATCCTACTTCCAGGAAAGAACTGATATATGACTAGGTTTGTACTAATTCTCACAAGGAAACAATAATTTCACTGAACTGTTAATTCAGCCATCATCCCATCAGCCATGTTGTCATTTGCCAATTTTTTAAAGTTGTTTTAATCTGTAGTGGTGACTTCTGATATCTAAAAGTCCTGAATTCACTTGTCTTTTGGTTCATGCAAAGATTTAAATGAACAAGGAAAGATCTTTCCATCAGAAAAACATGGGCAAAAAAAAAAAAAATCATTGAAGTGTATTAGGCTTATCACTCACTTTGCACTTGTCAGCTATACTGGTTTTATAGTAATTTTCTTAAAGAAAGGACACATGAGAAAGTTAATTCCTCAAAATGCCCTGTGCTTAGCATCAAGAAAATATCTGTAAGTCTGGACAAGTCAAGCTAGAATTTTTACTGCTCAGTCTTATCAGAGAGGGATTAGAAAAGGATTTGGAAAGAAACATTGTTTACATTTAAGCAGGCAGTACTTAAGCTTCCCAGATTGTTGCTGTGCTAGGCACACTCTACTCCCATCCCATGGTGAGCAGAGACCATAGCAGCCTTGAGACAAGACACCCTGACCCTGGGATGTTAGTATTTTGTTGGAAATGCAGACATTTCCAAAATATGTGCATTCTGTATGAGACAAAAAGCAAATTGTCCTCTATAATAAGATTTCTTCAAGTCACTCACTTCAAAATAAAATGTACTATTCTGTTTTGATTTAAACTTTTTAATAATATGTATCACATCCTTCAAATTTATTCTTTTGCTTTGAAGAGAATCATTGGTGCTTCAAATCTTAATGCTGCTGGGGAAAAATCATTTGTGAATTAGAGTGAAAAATACAATTGAGTGAGAAACAAGGTAGGTCACTAATGGATACTTAAAAGCAACTCCACCATTTATAAATTGCCTCTGCTAAGAGAATGCATCATGTGACATGTCTCTTCTGACTATGACAAAAAATCACTCCTTTCTTTTCCTGCACATCTATGGCTTATGAGTAAAATGGCAATACCCCATTTGTGGACCCACTGTTGTCTCTTCCAGCCTTCCCCATATTGTGATTCTATGATTTACAGTGGTAGATCTCTTCAAAAGAAATAAATTAATTATTTTCCTTCTGAACAAGAAAATAAAAGCTGCATCCTTTTCTATCCATAAGCCAGGGATCCACGGCTAGACACGCAGAGCCCATGACAAGACTTCTTCAATGCTCAACTGTGTAACCACCCTTTTGTGTTTGGGAGATGCTTTTGGTGCTGTGTCTGGCACGCAGAACTACTTTTAGAGTTTTAGTCAGATTCTTCAATCACTACATCTTTACTTGCATCAAACTCCAACTTTAGGCCACTATAACTGATTTTTTACATGTCTGCAATTTTAGTGAGCCAACTGACTCCCTCACTGTAGAAACTTGACTTTTTAGACCTTTTTCCCTTGCCGTATGCCCCTATACTGACCATGCTTTAGGGCTCAAAACCTTATTGTTATACAGAACAGTGTTTTCATAAGAGGAAAATCCTGGCATCCTTCCTGGTGGAGAGGGAGTTCCTCTAACAATGTCTGTTTAGCTCTTGAAGGGTCAACTGCCTGGCTGGCCAGGACACTGGGAAAGCATGAAGGTATACACTGTGAGATGAGGAGGTGAATCATCACTCCCTGGCTACAGGCCTTTTTCTGATGTGTTATGGACATCTCTGACATCAGGGAGGAGGGAACTGGCTGATGGAGCACCACCAAGGAAAATAGGACTTGCCCTACACACACTCTGCCTTGCTCCAAAATTTTAAAAGTGAAATTTTGTGACAGGTGCAGATGTTGTCATTTGAAGGAGAATCCTGGACTCTTCTATTTGATTTTTCTGGATTTGAACAGGAGATGAGAACTATCAAGAGCAAGGTCTCAGGGTAATTTTTGTATGTCTTTGGCAGGTAAGTGTTATTGCCAGGTGTCTTACATTGGCATACAGAACCACGGGTGTCGAAGGAAGGGGACCAGGACACCAGTTGGTTCATCACAGGCCCCTCAGGTCTGGTCTGGTCCCAGTCCCTCAGATCCTTCAGGCCCAATTTATTAAAGAAAGTATCAAACACTTATACAGCAAATAATAAGCTTATGAATATTCTGTAAGCCATGCAATCTATTGGTTAAACTATAGCATTAACTCATCCTCATTCCTTAGGGGTTACATCTCTCTTTTCTCATGTCTCTTTCACTGTTTGTTATTATACTACAGCTAGGCCTCAAGGACATGCTATCAGCACAGGTGCAGGACTTGGAATTAGCCATGGTTTTGTACTTTTCCATTTTCTAGCAGCTAAATTCCCAACATCTCCCCTGTTTTTATTAAAAAAAAATCTAATTAAAAGTGACAATCAGAAACATTTATAAGTAAAACTAGTTTTGTTTAAAATATATCTGCTATTTAAGAATAGAAAGCAAACTTTCTTTAGCTTATTTTTATTAATTATATTAGCACATGTGAGTTTGTTTAAGCTTTATAGCACATAGAATTCTTTTTTGAATCTGTTGTATAGCATATCTTATAATTAATGATAGCCTTTTTGGTTTGTTTCCCTAGCTTAGATCCCTTGTAAGAGAGAAACCTTGTTAGCTGAGAATATTGCTTATAATGTAGCAATTGTTGGAATTGCCTATTTTTGTGTTACCAAGAGTGTGACAGTTAGCCCATAGAACTTTTCTGATTCTTGTTTAAGTTTTATTAGAGTTAATTGATTTTACATATAAGTTTTGTTGATTTTAAAATAAGCCTGTTAAGTTTAAATATTTTAAGTGTTTTAAATGCATGCTAATTTTTCACTACTCCAAATCAACCAAGGACTGAGAAATAACCCAGATGATGCCATTTGAGCCAAATGACTAAAGGATTACAGTCTGTAAATCTGATCTTGAACTTTTCTGAGAAACCCAAGAAAAGGGTGGATGTGAAAACTTCAAGGACACAAAGGATCATTTTCAGACTCACCGTTCACCTCCTCTCCAGGTGCACATAAGGGAGGACAGCTGACAGCCTTTTAACCCTTTAAGTTAATGCAAATGGGTAAAAGCCATTGCTCGGACCATGGCTGGGGGACCTTATAGAGATACTGAGTGTGCTTTTGAATGCTTTTGCTTATTTTGCTTTATATTTTTGGTTGTATTCAAAATATGGTTGGTAGGATGATAGAGAAAACTTGGCAAACTAACCTTCTTTCTCAAAAAAAAAAAAAAACAGGGGAAATGTGGAGAGCCTGGTTTAAGCATGGCTTAAAGAAAGAGGCCATGAAGGTATTCAGCTAAGGGAAAAAGCAGCCTTTCCCAGGCTTGATCCTGTAAATAATTAGGTTCTCAGCCACCTTTTATATAAACAACAAGATTCTCAGACCGTTCTGTCCTTGGCTGCTACTGGGAACAGACAGCCAGTCTGGGAATAGATATGAAGGTTTTGAGAACCTTTCATATTATGGTGGGAACACTGATCTTGGTTTCAGTAAACGAACTTCAGGTATTGTAAACAAAAGGAGGAGCTGAAGTTTTCTCTACAGCCTGTCAGGAGCTCAGATTTTGCAATATGCATGAACTTAATTAACACGGTTATAAAAAGTGACTGATTGAGTGAATAAATGGAGTCAGATGCGAAAACAACAAAGGTGGTCGCTCCCTCACTTCGACACATGGGAAACTTGCAAACTGCGAGGGAAAGATCAACAAATTGCAAAAGGCTGGAAACCTGTTCTGATTAAGTCCTTTGGGTTTAAATAAAGAACAAGAGCCCTCTATTTGATTTTGTTTGATCTTGTGTAAAATGAAGAGCCTCTATTGGATCTTACCTGACCTATTAAAGGCAAATTCACACTATTCATGTAAATTCATGTTTACTGACTTTTTCTGCTGCAGTAGATAATATGTGGCCTCTCCAATCCTGAAAACATACCATCTGTAGTTTGGGCTCCTCGTGGAAAGGGATAGAGCTTATTGACCTAGAAAACATTTGTTTCCTAGCTTCCTAAGGGGATGTTGTTGTCATCTTCTGGCCTTATCTTGTTGCTAATACTTTGCCATGATGACTTTTAATGTGCATGTTACCTCAAAATTTCTTTATTATTTGTCTCTTGGTGTAGACCAAAAATGGTCAGTTCTGTAATGTTCTTGAAGGAATTAATAAATTTGTGACCTCCTGGCTCTTAAGACATTACTGGGACCTTTTCCCCCCGCTGTCAGTCTTTCCTCCTGAAGAACTCCAGAGGCAGGACATTCAGTGGGAAAGCACACAGGTAACATAAATTATAGGAAAGAAGAGAAACTGCTGGTGAATTTGTGAAACTGCACTTTTGAAGACAGTCTGTTGCAGGAGACCTCATGCACTTTACTTGTAAGAAAAAGTTACCAAATGTTTTGTTGATGTAACAAATTTCAGCTGTAGATGTGACTGTTTTAACAAGATTTGATGGCAAGGTACACTCAACTATTATTGCAGAGAGGGTAGAGTCAGACAAAGCTGTCAGAGAAGTCCATTCCTTGAGCCATGAGTTCCTGACAGGGCCCCCTTGCTTTCTAAACTTCTCAGAGAGGAGTTCAGGTGGGGCCAGATCCAATCCTAGCAAACTTTATGGATGTATTTTGTTCTGGAATTTTAGTCTTTATTAATGTAATCAGTATTTGTTCTTACAAAGAAAATATAATCCGATAAACCTTTTTCATTTCTATAATCCCATATTACTTGCCAATTCAAACCCATCCTGCAACTTCAAGCTTAACAAATTAAGTATTTTGTGATTTTTTTTTTTAAATAAATTCTTCAGGAACTAGTTGCATAAACCATTGGTCATTTCCCCCCTCAGTGAGTGTATTCTAAGCCAAAGAATTATAGGGCCAAAGTGGCATTGAATGATATCAGTGAAACTCTAGATGTGACAACCTTTTCAAAAGTAGAATAAAAGGTTCAAAGGTTTGAAGGTTGAACCTTTTGAAAAGTATAGTAAAAGGTCCAAAGGTTCTCCAAGTTGTTTCCTCTTACAGGCAGGCACTTGCAATCAAAACTGAATTTAGAGGATAAGATCTAGTTTTGGTTATGCTGGTGCACAGCCATGGCAAAACAGTGAAAACTGTGAGTGAAAATGGGTGTGTTTCAGAGCCATTTGCTTTGTACAATTGCTTTGTACAGACCTCATGTCAAAGCAGATGTCAGACCTCTTTTGCTTTGGCTTTATATTTGGAAAGAGGTGGCTGTTCTTAAGTATGTGCTTGCTTGTGATATTCTACACTGAAGCTGAGAGAAGTACGGATTTCAGCTCTCAAAAACTCTCCCATATTTCTTTCAGGATGAGCCATTTTTCACATCTGAATTCAACATTTGGAAGGATAGATTTATAGATAGTTCAAAGCATTTCTTTATTTATATCTAAAAAAAATATTACAGTGGGAACTTAAATATTTCTGGATCATACAATTTGCTGAGTTTCAGAGCCCAGTTAAGTAATTCAGGTTTCTTTTCTTGAAAAGAAAAGAAATGGCATAATCATAAATGTCCTTATTAAACTAAATTTGTTGAAGCCAGAAAAATTGTTTATTTGAATATATTTATGCAAAATTAATCTCATCTTCAGAGATTCATTTCTCAAATTTCGTAGTCTTTCCTAAAATAAATTTAAAATATATTTTAAATGTTACTAATCTAAATGCTCATGAGAGGACTATAATAAATCAGCCCTTTAACAGGCTACAGATGCTTCCTTTAGTGAAGGAATAGATTTTAGCTTTGTTTCTCCAATAGACCATGCGGGAAAGAAAATCAGCTCTAATTTGGGTGTATTTTCATGGCATTCACCCTTGCAGTATCTAAGTACTGCTTTATACCACATGAAATTTTGCAAGATTTTTTTTTCCTATGCCAACCAAAGCTTTACCAGCAACCTTAGGCAGAACCTAATACCATAGGAAGGCTGTGGTTCTCCATGGGGAGCAAGACAGTACTGGAAAACCGTTGCATGCACATAAAGGGAAATAGTGACTGAAAAAGAGACAGGCAAGCGATCCTGCCAGTGTGCAGGGCAGGCTGCTCAGCAGTGACTGTGTACTGCGCCCACGTAAATCTGTGCCTGGAAGTGCACAGGGCAGACAGCTCAGATCAAAGGACTCCGGGCAATGATTAAACAACGATGGAACTCTAACTGTGTGGGTGCCTGGTTGTGTGGGTGGCTCAGAGCAGCTGGAGGCAGCCAAGGGCAGGGAGAGTGTGAGGAGCTCTGGGCGCACGGAACAACTTGTGAGCGTGGAGAGGGGTCCAGCCAGGCTGGGGTGGCTTCCTCTGCACAGGGAACACTGCATGTTTTGTCCATGCTCAGCAATAAGCCAAGGCAGATGGTGTGGGGTTGTACAAACAGCGTGGCAGACATTGTTGAGATGTGAAACAAAACATCTTTACAAAGCAGTCAGGATAGGAATCCAGGGAGAAAAAATGCTGAAAAAGTAAAATGCTGTTTCATATGTGTCATGGTTTGAGCCTGGCACAGAGCCAGTGCCCCCCATGAAAATGCCCTCACCCTGGTGTCTGCTGTGAGATGTGACCAGGAATAAGCAAAACAGGCTTTAGCTTGAACATAAAGAACACTTTATTACCTAAACTACAGGAAAATAGGGAAAGACCATAAGGAAAAGAAAAAAAAAATTGAAAACCTTACAAAAACCACTTTCCCCCTCCCCACTACCTGACTTTCCCAATCCGATACATTCTCCCAAATCACCAACTGCCCAGCCTTGGCCCCACACTTTAGTATACTCAAACTGCAGTTCATGAAGAGGAAAGGAGTCCTTCTTGTTCCATAGGCTTCCCCTGGAAACACACTGAAACCTCGTGTGCTTCCCTGTCACTTCGGCACCGCCTGGAAAAAAAAGTCCTTTTGCCGCTTGTGACATCTTCCTTCCATGCCCAGTGCTCTCACCACTGACGCATGGACCAGAGCTGCTTTTAGGGTTGTCTTTCAAGGATGCCTTGTCTCACTCCAAAAAGGCACAGTCTCTGCTTTGGGACATCTGTCCCCCCCATATTTTTCCAACCCCCTGGGGCCGGGGGGTCCTCACGAAGAACCCTCCTGGTTTTGAGCCACTGCTTCCCCCTAAGTGCAGTCTGTGTCACAGGAACAACTGAGTCCATGGCCACAAGAAAAGTCCAGCCAAAAGGCCACTCCAAATCATCTCTTCCCATTCAATCATCTCCACGTTCTTCGGGCCAGGTCCTTGTCTCATCTCATCTCTTATCTCCCTTCTTATTCAGCTTCGAGGAGGATTAGCATTTTTGCAAGGCCCCAATCATGAAAGAAAGGGGTTAAAACTTTCAGTCTCTGTCTGTCCCGGAGCGGCACTCCCACACACGCTGCCCACACGCTGCCGCTCCGGCCGGGCACTCTTCCTCCCCCCTTCTCCTCCTGGGCCGGCTGCTATCACATTCGGTGTCGCCGGCTCTCTCTCTCTCTCTCTCTCTCTCCTGGGGGGGAGATGGCTGCCCGAGGGCTGACTCCCTGGGATCTTCCACCCTTCCATCCTCGAAGCCCCCTCACCTCCCATCTCTGTCCAGGCCCAGGGCCTACCACGTGGCTGCCCCTCCCCCGCCCAGCAGCAGCGACTGGACAGGGGAGGGTGATCTGACCTCTTCGCCGCGACGTCCCAAGAGAGCCTCCCAAGGCCAGAGGCCCTGCTTTTAACCCCTGTGTATTCTCGGAGGTGTGTCCAAACCCCACTGGCTACACCAGGTGTCAGTATGAAACTCAGAACATCCATTGGTTTGACCACAGCATCCCAGAATTCCCACTTCTTCCTGGTCAAACCACCACAATATGACATAAACACATGAACTTCTTTGAGGTAAAAGTCTTTGCTTCCCTCTCTCCACCTTAAAATGTCCAGTTTAAAACAGACATCCACTGCACTGATAAGAATAATATGATAGTTACAAAATATCCAATGTTTCTTGAGATGGGAACCTCTGTTGCTACACTAGAGAGATCTCAGATATGGATGAGATATAAATACTCATTCTCCAAATCACATATCAGCTGCAGAGTGCCAAAGTGGTGAAGAAGAGTCTATAAAAAGTGACTCCATAACTGGCCAGCACAGATTTTGTGATAATCCAGATCCCCTCCTTGGAAATCGTGAGATTATGTCCATCCTATCATTCTTCTTCCCGAGCTGCAAGAGCACTGCCATCGCCAGCCTACTACCCAGCAGGGCTAATTACAGCTGGCTCTGCAAATTAGCCATTGAATAGCCTCAGGAGATTGAAATCCTAGAAATTAATAATAGCAATAAGACAAAAAAAAAAAATACACCAAACCAAAAGTTAACAGATACAAGTTAAGCATCTTTTAAAATATTAAAATCAATTTTGCATAAGGCTGAATAGGCTTTCACATCATGCTAGAGGAAAATATGTATCAGTACTCCTAATAAAAGTATTCATACCTCTTTTTCCTTTCCCTCAAATTAAAAGGTCACGGACTTTCTCTGTGTCCTTTCTGAGGAACATTATCATACTTCTTGATAAGAACACAATAACTAAAAGTATATTGGTCACAGCGTCTTCAACAATTTTTACCCACAATATTTTTTCATTAGAACTCCTTCTATTTCTAGATTATTCTTCATTCTATATTGCAAATTCAGAGATTTTGAATATGTATCAGTAGTAGTTCCAAGAAGATTCAAGTGTACTTTATAGACACTTCATTTATTAAAACAGTGAGAGTTTATTTTGGTATGTTGTCTCTCTCTAGACCTTTTGATGTTAAATTTAGCAAATTGAGCCCTTTTTTTTCGTACTGTGAGCCTGTAAATGTGACACTGAGGAGTCTAACATCTTATATCGTGTCCTGTTAAAAAAAACTGGAAACGTCACCAGAGACTCAAGGATGAAATAAATTCACATAAGTACAGTAGGTGTATTTAAAATGACCAGGTTTCCTCTGCTGCAGGATGTGGTGCAACTATTGCAGTGATTGATGTACCATTTGTACCCACTGGGAAAGACCATTTTCCATCATCACGTTCAGTGATACCACATTCAGTGGCATCCGTATGAATTTGGACAGTAGTGATATCATTACTTTGGGTTTTTCTATACTTAAGATTTATTTTTTATTACAGAGGGACATGGTATTTTCAGCCTTACAGATTAGTGCTCCTGTCAGGCATTGCTAAATTGCTGAAATATGAAAGGAGAAAAATATTCTACTTCATAGCTAGTTCCCTACCTCAGAGTTCAGATCCATCATTTCCATACCATACTGTGCTGGTTTTGTCTGTGCTGGAGTTATTTTTCTTCACAATGGGTAGTATATGACTATGTTTTGGAATTGTGCTTGTGGTGGTTTGACCCTGGCTGGAAGCCAGGTGTCCACTACAGCCACTCTATCACTTCCTTCCTCAAGTGGACAGGGTAGAGAAACTATAATGAAAGTCTCAGGAGCTGAGAAAAGGACAGGGAGAGGTCACTCACTGATCACTCTCATGTGGAAAACAGACGTAACTTGGTTAATTTAATTGAATTTATTACCAATTAATTCAGAGTAGGGTGAAGAGAATGTGAAGAGAAATAAATCTTAAAAACATTTCCCCCATGCTGCAGAAAGGTAGAGATATTACAAAAATAAGGTCTTATAAAATAAGGCCCTGCTACTTTAGCTCAGCTAGCAGTAGCTTTTAAGTTCCCATAAGAAAAAATAAGAGGAATGAAAAGTCCGTAAACACAGCAACCCATTCTTGGAGAGAAAAATAAGTCTGCACTTGCATAAACAATGAATCTGCCCCATGAGAATCAGTAAAGAAAATATGTAAACAATCCAAAAATGGAGAGATTTTGTGGAAAGGTAGAATGCCCGCTACTAGCCAATGAATTGAATAGCAAAAAAACTACTAGCCAATTGGAATTCAACACGAGGTGAAAAATATGTACCAATGAATTATGTCAATGAAAAGGGGCTTTCCTGCATGAAGAAAATGAGTCTCATCTGCCTATTATTGTAACAGCCCCATCCTTTCCTGGGAGAGCATGGGAAGCTGGGAGGTGACCCAGCAGGGACAGATGAGCACAAGGAGATCCCATACCACATGGTATCATTCTCAGCATATAGAGCTGGGGGAGGCAGAAGGAAGAAGCAGAGATTCAGATGGATGCAGTTGGTTTTCCCTAGTCTCCCAAACGTGTGATGGGGCCCTGCCTTCCCAGGGAAGGCTGGACACTGGATTGCCCAAGCAAAATGCTGAATTAACTCCCTGTTTTATTTTACTTGTGTGCATGGCTTTTGCCTTTCCTAAAGAGTCTTTTTCTCAATACACAAGTTTTCTACCTTTTAGTCTTCTGATTCTTTTCCCCTTCCCACCAGGGGGACTAAATGTAGTGTTTAGTTGCTGGCGGGGGTTAAATCATGACACATCCCTTAACAAATATGCACTTTTTTATCAACTTTGCTCTCCACATGAGCTGTACAAGTAGGACATACTGTAATGCTTGCAAATAAATAAAATAAATAATAAAAATAAAATGCTTGCAAATAAATAAATTACCCATCCAATGAAGCTGAGGAATGAAAAAATATCGCAAGAGCCTGTTCTCAGTGGCCTACCCACTTTGGGCTGTTCTCTTGTGATCTGCCCATGAAGGCAGGCTGGCTTGCCTGGTTCTGGGCCATGCCAGCCAAGACACTTCTTACACTCTGTGTTGGAAGAGACGTGGGACATCCATGCCCAGACCAGGTGCAGATGGGAAGGACCAATTGAGATACTCAGCAGGATGGCAGTAGGGGTGGCTGAACCTGCTCCAGGAGCCCTTTAGGAGGGTCTAGGCTGGCCCATGACAGAAGCACTGCAGGAGCTCTTTTAGCAGCTAATAACTACTGTCATGAACATGTTTTGTGGTACTTCTGAATCCAGAACCATACCATGTAACTCATCCTTCAGAATCATCCCATGCACAGCCATATGGACACCATAATGGTACATGACTGACACTCAAGATTATTTAAACAACTAAAACCATAGAGGTTTATTTTGTTTATAAAGGGTTAAAAAACCCCACCAAACTGATTCTTGATGATTTTGGCTTATCAGAAGACAGAAAGCTCACGCATTTTGGTGGCACAATCTCCCAAAGGCATCCTTGGCATGAGTGGGTGGCTGCATTGCTATTAGTCTGTCTGGGCACGGGCAACTGCTAAATGCAGTGGGGTTTAGACTCAATAGATTATGAATATATACAAAATAAGAGCACGTAGGATTTAAGGGGGCTCATCTTAAAACTTTGTTAGCAGGTTAAAGACTGTGCATGTTTCATACAATAGACCAATAAATGAAAGATATTTGTTGTAGTTTTCCATTATATACAAAAGCAATAGGCTTCCTTTAGTGGATTAGTAGGAGCAACTAACCTTGCATGGCATAGATGTGCTAGGGTGGAAATGTTTGCAAACTATGAAACGGGACTGTTTAAACATCGAGTCTACTTACAGGATACTAATGAAGTTATGTTATGCATTAAACTAATCAGTGTTGTCAGACAGTCATTCCCCTGTCTGGTGATCTTATAATAGGAGCATTGCAAGCAAAGTGATAAACAGGAGGATTAGCTGCAGGAAGTGCAGAGTAGTTATGACTAATACATGTGCATGTAAATCCCACCACTGAGAATAAAGGCAACATCTCTACATTCTTGCTTAGAGAAGTGTTTTGCTCCCAAGATACATCTTAAAGCTCCCATTCACTTAATTTCTGTTGTAGAACATAGAGAAATTGCTTCTGCTAGGCTCATATGGTCCTTTTATGTTGTTAGAAGCAGGATGAGGTAGAACCACAGTCATCTGGCCATCTGCAAGCTGGGTTACCTACTGTGTGAAGGCTGTGTCCAGGGATGGTGAGGACAGATGGGCTTTCCCAGAGGGTCGTTTGCTGCATGAGGGTTAGGAAATGGTTTTAGGGGAAAGCATTCCAGCAGTGTCTCCTGCCCCCAGTGATTGGGGAGGATCTTTCCTGATGAGCTTAGACTAGATGCATACTTCCCAGTGACTAGGTTAGATAGAACAATATTTAGTTTTGATCTTGTGTTGCTTATAGCACATGCATTGTTTCCTATAATAACATCAATGGCTTATATATGACAACTTAGGCGGAGGAAGCTAATGATCAACAGATATTTGACTGTTCTATCTTTAGCTCAGTTTAGACAAAGTTAATGATCAACAGATATTTAACTGTTTTACCTTTATCTCTAGCTAAACAGTACTGTACTTTACATCCAAATTGAACAAGAAGAGCAATAATAAATAGTAATAACATGCTGAACAGATGCAAGTCTTTCATACATAATGTGAACTCTACCTGAAACTTATTCAGTTTCCTAAATGCATACCATAACTTCTAGCTGGGTTTTTTTTTTCAAATTAATAAAAACAAGTAAAAGAATCTAAAATACATTCTATAAAATCTGGCCAATGGTACGAAGTAATATGGCTGTGGACATACATTCTACCTGGTACTTTTGGATTTCAGAATAGACAATTATTGTCATGTGTCCCAGAGCTGAATGTTGCAGGAAAAGGACAATCCTTATAATTTCAAATAGAGTTTTGCCAAGACGCATATGTAAATTTGTGGATTTGGTCCCAGCAACTGTCAGAAACTTGAGCTACAGACAGAATTGTTGCAGCTCTCCAGGTGGTGGCACCACAACCCTGCTTTTCTCGGAGGCAAAATAGTGCCCTGAGAAAGCTAGGGGAAGCAAACATTTTGTTCCATAATATTTGTTCTGTATTTAAATAAACAGTTAAACTTAATTTGAAGAGTCACACTTTAATCACTAGTAAAAGACATAAAAACCCCTTCTAATAATTGTTAACTATGATTTCTTTTCTTCAAGCTTTTAAAAATATTCTGTCATTCTGTGCATAAAGACTGTTTAATATTTCATGCAATATTTGCTCATGTTAAAAAATGAAGTGACAAAGAATAGAGGCAAAGGTCTCCTACTTGCAAGCAAGAGTGGATAAATATATTTGTTTGCAGTATGGGACTGCTGTTCCACTAGAAGGAGCACATGACATTTTGATGAGTGTCTCCAGGGAAAATAGGTACTAACTTCAGAATATAATTTTAATTATACTAAGAAGATTAAATTATTCAAAAGAATCCCACTGGTAAGGTGCAGCACTTCCTGAAACAGTTTAGTGGAAAATGCCATATTAATCATTTCAGTATTTCACGCAAATGGCTTAATGATGGGAAGAAATGCAAATCACTGTAATTTGACAAAAAAAAAGGAAAAAAAAGAGAGAAGAGAAGAGGCAGAATGTTCATGTAAAGGGAGTAGGATTGTGCTTAACTTCCTTTTCCAAAATTTCCACAGAGGGGAATAACAGTGGGAAGAAGGCTGTACTGATTTTATTCTTCTTGGTGTGCTGCTACCCACAGTGGCTCTGGTACTGTGCTCAGTTGGGCAAAACCAAGATGTACCTGAGAGGCTCAGAACCCCACAAGCTGTGCCCATGGCTTTTGACTGACTAGAAACAGCATAAATAGAATCCACTCTTCACATGTTGGCATTTATGCTGGTGGGATGAGAACTCTGTTTAATGGAGAAGACAGATCCACTTCCAAGCATCTCCAGACCCACTTTGGTTTGTCTGCCCTTACTGTTAAAGCACAAAACCACATGGATTCAGCTGGAGTATTTTTCCTCTCTTCAGAAAGATAAAAGCCAGACATTTGGGTATAACATTTTTAAAATTAACAAAGAAATGAACATAAGTATGAGTTATGGCTGTGTTCACTGCACTTCTGCAATTCACACACAGATCTGGCCATTTTTGTCTTCTATGTGCCCTCCATAGGCATTTTTGATATCTCTGCTACTGACGCATATTACCCATGTGTTTTCCACTTTCCTGTGCCTTAACATTTTATTATCTTCTCCTTTTTCCTCATGCTCCTTTTTTCCCCATCTTTATCCCCAGACCCCCAGAAAAGAGTTTGCACAGCTGGTTCAATGCCACCAACAAGAAATGAAATAAAGTTGTCAGTCAAGCTGTTAACCTTATAAAATATCAGAGTGTAGCTGCAATTTTTCTGAAGCAGCAGCACACAAAGGTCTCTCCACACAGAATGTCCTTAGTAGCAATGTCCTTACTGGTACAAGTGACCCATGTGTGGGTGAGAACACTCAGCTAAAAGCGGTGAGGAGTCACACTGAAGCTTTTGGCCACATTGCTTTGTCTACTTTTCTTCAAAGAGAGGGGAGGGAGTGCAGTCATGGGGCTTTTTGGGTAATGATATTGATAGAGATGGCAAATACAGAAAAACAGAAGGGCACTGGAGGTCCTCTCTTGACTTACTGCCACTGAGACACAACCAAATTATGCTACCAGCAGTTTGCTAATGTACACATTCTGGAACAACGCCAAGAAGTTAATAAAGTCATAAGTAACTGGCAACATGGATTTGCCAAGAATAGATCATGTCAGACCAGTCTAAGTTCCTTCAATGCCAGTGTAAACAGCTTTGTGGCAAAGGGATAAAGCAGAGATGTAATATCTCTGCTTTAGTGTGTTTATTTGCACTGTCCCTGCAGCATGCTCATAGGCAGACTAAAGCAGTGCTGTGCAAGGGAAAATACCAAAACTCATGGCACACAGAGAAAACCAACCACAGCAACCACTGCTTCACCTCCAGCTTGGTCACACATATTGGGGGGCATTAGTATTTATATTCAGTCTTGTGTTGCCTACCATCAAATGAAGACTTGGTTGAAAAATGAGAGAGGATGGCCGATATATTTTCATGTAAGTCTAAGCTGGGAAGGATTGAAAATATTTTAGATAACTGGGGTGGCATTCAAAAGGATCTCAATGAAAATGAGATCTAGTTAAGTTTAAATGGACTGAAATAAATAGGCTGTGATTCAATGAGGATAAATGAAAATCTCCACACATTGACTGAAAAAGTGAACTGCAGTGTTGTGAGGGGGTGGGGGAATGAAACAGGCAGCAGTAACACAGACAAGAATCATCAGCTTTTCACAGGCCAAAAAACAAATGCAGATTAAGCGTGTCAGGATGCTGTAGAGCACTTAAAGCAATCCTTCTTTTCTGCCAAAGCCTCAGTTGGACTTCCACTTCTACATGATTCACATAAAGATATAGATTGAGAGAAGTATTTCTCAGTCTGCAATAGCAGAAGCAGTACTGAGATTTTACATTACTAGGACTCCTACAGTAAGAAATGTGTAGTAGAATATTACTGCATACTCTCAAATATTTGAAATCATTAAGACTGACTTGAGAAGAAATGGAGGCAAATGTGTTGGAGGTTTTCAGGCAAGATTGGTGGAGGTAAATGTGTATGGTTTGTTTAGGTAATGATAACAAAAAAAAAACCTGTGAAAAGTATGGTCTTTGGGGAAAGTTACACATATGCAAAGGGGAGTGGTGGTAACAATCAGAACTGGAAGCTGAGCTAATAGTAGAAAGACCCCTGCACTTGTGAACATGCAATATTATTCAGCAGTGTCCAGCAGGATGTACTAGAAGCCTGGTGTACACAAGTCTGTTACTGCCACCCTTCAGTGTCTCAGTTGGGAACAATCCCATTTTCATGGTTAGTGAGAAAGATAATACTCATATCCAACTTTCTCTAGCTTTTAAGGTGCTATGAAAAAAAAAAAAACAACAAAGCAAGAATCCCCACAAACAAACAAAAAATTCCAACCAACCAAAAATCAGCCCCAACAGAAACCTGGCTGTTTTGTTCGTAATAATATAATTTACAAATTCTGTAATACCCAGTAAGTTTTTCACTTGTTAGTCTGAATTTATACATCCATCTTTAAATAGATATAAACAACCTAATTTCTCTGGTTTAGTCCCCCCTCCTTTCTCATAATTTCTGGCATTTCAAGTTCATTGCTGAAAAAGAGTGTAGGGCTCCTTTTTGAAGGGAGGAATTCACACCATGCACACAAACACCACCAGTCAGAAGGCAAACTGTGCCCATAGGGTGTAGAAGCTGATGAAGCATGTCACTGCTATCAGACAATTGCTCTCATTCCAGAGTTAGTGCTGTGGTTGCTGACTCACCAGTGTGTCATCCAAAACTTGATTCCAGATGCTTCTTTGGAGGTGAAGACGTGGTCACTTCTATCAAAAGCAGAATAGCCTTGGTGTCTCTGAACCCTAGTAGGGATTGAGTCAAGCTGAGAAGGGGCAGGAGGCTCTTGCACTGCATGCCCAGAGGTACACAGCCATTGATACCTTTCCATCTGTTTTCTTCCTGTTTCTTCCTGATTTTGCTCTTGGTTCTGCAGCTGGGAGCGTTGGAAGCTTTTCATTCATTTGCCACTTGCTAGCACCCAGGGCGCACAACATACTTGGTTGTGATTTGCTGTTGAGATTTAGCCCTTTTATACATGTGGGATGCCTTATTTTCTAGAGTTTAATTTGTGAGGATAATACCTAGTTTGGTCTGGTTTCTGCTCTTTTTATAGCTTCAATTACTCTTGGCTTAGTGCTGTAGATACTTCTTCAGTGGTGGAGAAATATAAGAGAGATATTGTGAAAGGACATTCCAGAATTGGAGAAGTCAGCGTTTTGCTTTTTTCTTCCTTTTCCTTAATACTGCCCTTCAAACCTTTTCTTCAAACATTCTCTCAGTGCCTTGAAAAGAAGCCTTCACTTTTATCCTTAAAAAAATTATAAAAAGAACAAAAATCAATTTCCTGCCAGTTGTGAGCTGTTGCAGATTTCTCTGGCATTGAGTGTTGTCTGAGTTGAGCAGTGCTGGCACTGGGTGTCCCCTGGATGTTTCCTTTGTGAAACTTTGGCTCTAACCACAACCAGAGTTGCTACTTCTTTGTGCAGCTTTACAGCCTGGAGACTCAGTGTACCTCAAGGATTCTTATCCTTTAGCTTATTTTCTGGGCACTTGAAGACACAAGGTTTCATTTCTTTTTTATTTCAGCCACTTCTAATGTGTTCGAATGTGCATTGAGATTATGAACCCTTCAGAACACTAAAAATCTCTTTCATGGTACCAGAAATTTTTCTTAAGCTTTTCAACTAAACTCTGTACATGTCTCCCTAGTCTTGACACTTAGCATTCCAGTTTACTCTAATTATTCCTGTGAGACCCAATAGGCAGCTACACAGTTGTCACCAATGGTGCTTGGCTGCCACTGATTTTTCCTGGTTATAAAATTCAAAAATTCACATGAGGAAAAGTAGTCAATCTTTCTTTTGAAAGTGTTGACAGTCAGAGGTTTAGCCATTGCAGCTACTTTGGAATGAGTATGTCTACCTCCTGTCACTTCAAATAATGACCTAAACTCTCCTATCTGTTTTCTTTGGAAAACTCCCCAGATTTTTCCAAGCTGACATCTCCTTAGGAGAGAGCAGGCTTTCCTCTGTGTTTTTTTTTCATGAATCCCAGCTGAATAAAATCTATGAGGGTACCGAAGACAGAATATTGACAGAACTGATGGGAAATGAAAGCAAAACAAGATCTGAGAGAGAATGTTTTACACAGCTCAGTCTCTCACTTTGGTATAATCTTGTAACGCTGCACTTGGTGCAGGATTACAAGATTATACCAAAGTGATCACACCACGAAACCTGAGGATTTCACCTGGCCTCTGCAGGCAGACATCAGTAGAACAAGAGATAAATGTGAAGGTATTTTTTTAATGCTGGATCGGATTTATAATTATAGCTTTTGTGGATTCAGCTGCCATTAAGGATTGCAGGGAAGACAGCAATCAAGATGGAGAGGAAGTGGGGGAGGGAGAAAGAAAAAGAGAGTGACAGAGAAACATACGAAGTAGAAAAAGTATCATGACTTTGTAGATTCCAACAATGTCCTCTTGGTCCTTTTCCAGTCTTCCCAGTGACTGCAGTCTTGTTGAGATGGTGGTTGTAGACAGTATCCATCCAGTGCTGAGGGAAAAAGTCTGCAAAACACCATGTCCATGAGGTTGATTATGCCCCCGGTACCTCCCCTGAATGAGGTAACACTAGATCGCTGGACACTTCCTGCATCTTTTATATCTTCCTTTTATATCTTCCCTTTTATATCATCTTCCCTTTTATATCTTCCTAGATGGTGCTGCTGTCTCTGAAGTTAGTGTAGTTGAATCAATCATGGCCCATTGGCAAGGTGAATCCTTCATCCCAGCAGGGAATGTCCCAGTATCTGGGAGGGGAATTTTCACAGCTGTGTTATCACTGACAGAGGATATTAGCCTGATAGGAAGGATTTATTTCACCTGGAAGGATTTGCCTCTTATCAGCCTTTTCCCTTATCTGGAAACCTAATTTGTAGCCTCAAGCCCTTCTGCACCTAGGAGCCACTCTGTGCATCCATAGAAAAGCACCCAGCCAATTGTTTGAACCATTAGCACCTACAGTCCTGTCTCTCAGGACACCAGGGTGGTTGCTTGGAGTGGTTGAATGTTTGAGTCATTGATCACCAGCAGTCCAGTGTCTCACAGTATCTGAGGGCTCTCCCAGGCTATCCAACACTGGGCAAACAGTATATCCAGTCTCTCTGGCCATGGGACTTCAGATCATCTAGCCTGAGCTTGCCAGTGAACTGGTTAAAATGCATAACCACACAAACTCCCATGAATGAACATACCCAACACTCTCACCTGCCAGTAATGTGCCTTTTCTGCCGTGCTACAGGACAGAATATACTGTCTTCAGGTCAGAAACTTCCCCATGGTTTGTTCATTGTGCAGCTACTGAGGGCAGGAAGTGATATTGGAAGGAAAGTAGTAATAAAAATGTCATGTCAAGAAGAAAACCTTCAAGGACAAGGGCATCTGCCAGGTGGTGCCATTGAAGAGATACCAAAGTTCACAAGCAGTTATTGCAGACAAGTTTTCATTTTAAAAGAGAATTGAGAGAAACAGCACAAGTAAGCTGATCCAGGCAGAGTGGCCTGTGTGAATTTTTTTCTTTTTTAATACTCCATTTTAATGTTTATGAAGCTAACGCTTAAACAAGCACTACTAGTGTTGTCAGTAATACTGTAACATTTGCTTTGAATTCCTTTGTTGCTCAGGGAACATGTCAGATTTTCAGTACATTTAGCCTCACCATTTTCTTTTCAAATCACTGCTGCAGAATAGTGCAACCACACCAATTTTACTAGCAATGAAATGCTGAGAAAATTAAATTCCTCCAGTGCTGTTTCCAGGTATTCTGCAGTGCAATATTTTCATTAATTTTGTTCAGCAAAAATCCAAGCTATAAAATCATGGTATTCCTGTAGGATTAAATAACAAGGATCAGCAGTGAGATTCAAAAATACAGTATTTGTACTTTTGTGGATTCTAGTGCAACTATTCTGTTGTGTCAACAGAATATTTTTCAGACTATAACAATTATCAAGAATATCAGAATATAACAATACTATCAGGGAGGATACCAGAAGATAAATGTAAGAGACAAAAAACCACTTAAGCCTTCAGTAACTTCACAAGCTGGTGTTTGAATTGAAATTAAATGCCCTGTGCTATATGAAATGCTTTTGGTCAAGGTATTTCTTGCTATAAATATTTTATGTTGGATAGTAATGACCAGTTTTATTTTTAAGGCATCTGCAGTGACCTCTGAGGCAGACAGTGGAAGGAAGCTGATTGCACTGGTTGAAATGCTGTTGCTGAATTCCAGATGAAGGACACAGACATCTCATGCAGCTGTCTCTGGCTAATCCAGCAACTAGAAATAACGCTATGTGAATGTACCATATTTTACCCATTGAGAATTTAATTCCATGTTTATTTTTCAAATGTTAAAGAGCTCAAGGGAGACGACAATGAGAGAGGAAGCTCATTTTCTTCCTCATGGGTGAGAACTGGAAGTCATTCTAATACACTTTACCAGGGGCCTCACAGCAGAGTAATAGTTATGGACAAAAGTATTCCTAAGTCACAGTGGTTCTGCAATGAGACTGAGTCATTTGGAAACAGACACTTGACTTTCTTCTTGTCTTATTGAAACAGAGCTTCCTTTAGGTATTGCACTGCTGTTCAAAATTTGATTTGGAAGGCACTTGGAAACAAAGGTGGTGAATAACAATGTAAATTCTTCAGGTAGCTAAATGTGTGTAGCGAAGGAAATAGCAGAGCTAAGCTACAGTGGTCTGCAAATCCATTTGAATTTTTCCAATGTCATCTATGGAATAAGAACTTTGCCCTTCCACACAGCATGATTAAGCATCTTGGTAGTATGTGCCTATTTGTGAGCATGATTTTGTGTGATTTTGATGCTGCATAAAAGCTTGCACAATGTTAGGCTTATTTTAAAGTCCTCATGTTTCGAAATGAAGTGTGAGTTACTGTGTGAGAGAATCACTGTAATAACTTGTCATAGTCTCTACTCTGTAAAACTCAAAGCTTGAATTCAGATAAATATACACAATGAAATTTGGCCAGCATGCTACTAATTAAGCCAATTAAATACTGTCTCCCTGATCATTATTCTGTTAATTGGCCTATAGAAATTACTTTTATGTAACAGAGGAGCAATTTTGAAGTAATAAATTGTTAGGACTCACTGAATGCTCAGGTGTAGGCTTAGTCCATATATGTCCTTTCAATGCTGTGGATTGTGAGTTTCCATAGAAACTCTACAAACATTCAAGAATTAAATTTGGAACACTATGTTAGTAAATTACTTTCTTGCTTACCAAAATGTTTATGTGATAATATTTGTTATTATAAAGAACAATAGTGTCTGTTGACAAAATATAGGTTATAAATATTTGTATTTTCTGACTTTGTTCCTGTTTTTCCAATCTTATTCCACTATGAGGCACTTTCTACTACCCTATAATTCTTCTTCAGCTGAATTTTTATCTCAAATACTTTATTATCATTTTGCAATTTCTTTGTTGACTGAACAGAAGGAGAAAATACAGGAAAGTAGTAATTAAGAGTAAACCAAACTCTGCTATGTCCTACTTTTTCCTGCTAAATTCTTTCTAGGTCACCACCTCTTTTCATAAAACAACAGACAAGTGCTCCCCTCCATAGAACAGAAGATTAATGGAAAACAGTTTCCAAGACATGTATTTTCTCCCTTGTGCCACTGCCAATGTCAGCAATAAATTTGCCTGAAAATGCAGCTTCTTTTCTCTGTAAATGAACAGGTGTTTTGCTTTGAATTTAGCAAGATCCATAGCCTAGCTCTGCTTTTTCCATGTCTCTGATTCCAAATCATTACTCTGAGCAATGGACTACTAAGAAAGCAGAACCATGTGTTCCCCATCCCTGGGGAACCTCCTGCTTTAAAAAGGCTCTTTCTGGAATGTCAAAGATCAATCCTCCCAGTGTCTGAGCATTTCAGAAACACCTCTTGGTCTGAGATTTGCCTTAGTGCCTTTCATGGCAAGGCTGGGTCTCTTCATCATCAGCTTTAACTCTTCAGACACTGATTCTGTAGCCACATAAACATATCATCTTGCATATTAGGAGTTCTTTGCATCAGTGATCTCTTCACAAGTTGTTGTATAACAACTGACACGTCTGACTCACTTGACAGTTCCTTTTACAGCTGTGCAAATTTTGGGGAATGTAAGGAAGAGCACTAGCTGATGACAAAGGCAGTAAGGAGGAAAAAGGCACTGCAAGGCAACAGAAAAATCTTAAGCAAATGAAC
Source organism: Zonotrichia leucophrys gambelii (assembly GCF_028769735.1). Classification (NCBI taxonomy): domain Eukaryota; kingdom Metazoa; phylum Chordata; class Aves; order Passeriformes; family Passerellidae; genus Zonotrichia; species Zonotrichia leucophrys. The sequence goes on along the minus strand of NC_088200.1, from coordinate 31,557,517 downwards.
CATTAATTTATAACTCAGCAGATCAGTAGAAGACCTTCCAAATGGTCAACGTGTTGACATCTTCAGGTTGAATATCCATAAAAACACTCTTTAATATATAAATATGGTATTCAAAATTGTTGAATATCCATCCAAAAATTTTGAATATCCATGATGTTGAAAATATATTACAGAAGCTGAAAGAATGAGGACATCTTCTGCCAAAGAGTGAATTCAAATAATGTAGACTACAATATTCCTTATTGAAGTTGTCAAATTATGTACAGTTAATTAAATTATGCCAATCAGTGAGGGGCACAGAAAGTTTCAAAATATGACCAGTGAAACACATCAGTCTTTAAATGACTCAAGCAGAAAGCAGTGGCAAAAATGGTAGACACTGCGGCATGGCCATGCTGGAGCATGGAGGATCCCTCAGGACATGAGGGCTCTGGCCCTGGCAGATCCAGTCTACGTTTCAAGCAAGAGCATGAAGAGTGCAGGTAGTGGTACAACAAACGCATTTATAAAGGCCTTTTGAAAGTATGAGTGCAGCACCTGCATGCAGCACTATGTGCTTAAAAACGGAAAGCATGAAGTGTACAATGTCAGCAGAAAGCAGGCTTTACAAAGTGCTTGTTCATTGCTTCACAGTCTCCCTGCCACTCGCTGACACCTTTCTGAAAGAGTGCACCCTGCCTAGCATTGTGAAGATTCCAGCCTTATATTCAGCTCTAGCCCTCATTCTGTCCTTCCTGCCTCTGACTAAGATCTGTATTAACCACCTCACAGAGAAACACCTCATCCCCTGCCTTTATCTCTCTACTCTTTCTGATGTTGCTGAGTACACTCCACACCTGAAGCTCTTGCCAACCTTCCTTGCTGTGCTACTCTCTTTCCTTGGGTCTATTCATCCTCCCTAAAACCAGTTCAAAATTTCTTTTAGGCAATTCCCCCTTTTTCTCCTTTGAAGAACAGTTCTTGGTCCCTGTCTACTCTATGACCTTTCCTTTGATGATATCCTCTGCCTAATATGCTTGAGCTACTACATTTAACCTTCAAAAACCAAGCAACTATTTTAAACTACTCTGTCATCCATAAGTAAACTCCTTTGATCAAATAAAATATTTCTCCCATACATGAACTCCTTTGATCAAATAAAATATTTCTCTCTTCTTTTCTTCTCTCTTCTCTCTTCTTTTCTGATTATTAGTTTAAAATTAACTTGGTCAAAACTGAGTTCCTTTCAATCCTTTGCCAACTTCCATGCTTTTCTTAAGTGCCAATCACACCAGTATTATTGTTTTCTGTTATGGTTCATAGCTGAACTACAATTTTAACACTTCTTTATCGCTTTCTCTGCATACATACCTTCAGCTATGTTTATCCTCCCAGCATTTTCTAGTCTCTACTTCTGCCTATCTGCTCTTCTTATTCAACAATTTCAGTCAGATCATTACCTGCATGGATCTTGGATACATTATCCTTCTTCTGGCCTTTCCCAAACTTGTGGCATAATACTTCAGCACTCATAGAACAGATAAACTCATTTCTCTCATCTGCAGTGAATTTTTTGTTATCCACCATCATATGAAAGTTCATTTTTAGAGCTCCTTTTTTTACATCTGCCTTATATTCATTGTCTTAGTGATGATGTCTCTGAAAATCCAATTTCCCAATAATACACAAATACTGTTACCTTCTTGTCCCCTACTGCTCCTTGCACTCAAACTGCTGCCATAAATTAAAGAAGAAAGCAGAGCAGATACATGGATTAAGATATAGTTCAGTAAAATAAAATCCAGAAAAAAGAACAAAACAACAAAGTCACCTGCAATGGCTGCATGGGGTTATAAGGTATATTTATTTTATTTACCTCAAAATATAAGGTTTATTTATTTTAGAGGTTTCAAATTATTCAGAGTGATAATTTTGCAGCCTAGGTGTTATTACTTCATTTTAAAGGATGTATATTCTACTACTCTCTGATGTGCCCTCACATGTTTAACTTGCAAACATTTCACAACACACCCAACTGTGTGACCATCTATTGATAAAGTTAATTTTATTGAAAGTGGGTTTTGTGTTAAAACAGGGTGACATAATTTGTGTCTGACTGTGATAATAATGAAATGATAAGGGCTGAGGATAAAATGCTGCTGCTTTAGTTAGGTTTTGGGTTGTATCCCTTCTGTTCCTGTACAGTTAAGAGTGTGTCAAGAATATTTAGGAATGTTTTCTGAATAAAAGCAATCACATAAATAAGGATTCTCATTGTCAGGAATACAGTCTCTTCTAATTTCTAATAGGCTGAAGCAACAAGAAGGAAAAAAAAAAAAAAAGGGAAAGAGAACACCTTCTTTGAAGGGATTATACCCCTAAGGTAAGAAAAGATACGGCAGTCCAAAAAACAAAAAGAGGTTCAGGAGATAAGGGGTAGCCAGAGCTCTTCAGTAGTCACACAGCCAGTTTTTGAAAAGGTTGATGACTATACCAAATAAAGGGCTTTTATTGTGTTGTTAGCAGCAAAAAAAGGGAGCATGCTAAACCTACCTATTTTAGTTTATCACATACGCTTATCAGAATAAGGAAGCTGTGTTTAAAGGTCATCATGCTATGTGAATCATAAGGGAAGATTTGAAGGAATATCACTATGGATTTGGGTCAAACTGCTCTTTGAAATGTTATCTCAGACTCTTTCTCCTCACATGCTTTTTATCACACTCACATATCCTCCTTCCTCTGAGATTGTCATATTTACCAATTTCTCACAAGCAGAGGCGGTATCACTCTTCATGTCTGCATAGTCCTTAAAACAAAGGAGGCCTAAGTAAGGTGCATGGTTACTGGGAAAACTGTCATCACACCTCTTCTGCATTTTTGTGCCCTTTGCTTTTCTTGCAAAGTTTAAGAAGAAAACAGTCAGAGCACTGAGATCTTTAAACCCCTGGCTACATGTCACTCGTGCATGATGAATGGGGCAGAAGCCGACAGAAAGATTGTGGATATACACGATGAACAGTACCAAGGTTCCTTAGAAACCCAAACAGGTTTAACACTTATATCTTGACCATGCATCTAAACCTTCATATTGGCACCATTGCACCCTGATGTGTTTTAGGAATGGTGCTACCCAGTTTAGTGCTCCCACTGAGATTCTCCAAACTATGTGCCATTTGCTTGCCCCTTTCTCCTCTGCCTCTCTCTCTGTGGAGAGCTGGAGATGAGAACTGGAGGCACAAAAAGCAAACATCATGGGTTGGGATAAAATCAGTTAACTGGAAAGGGCACTGGACACTGGACACCACACACCATGAAGCAGACAAGTGCACACCTGTACTGCACACCTGTTCCCAGCACACCTGCACCATGCTCTGACTGCCCTCCCTGTAGCTCCTGTCTCAAAGTACAACACTGCATGACTACCTTCAACCAGGCATTTCACGATGTTAAACCTCTTGACTTCACAAATCTAAATCATATTCTCTGTGTCTATGATTTCCTTTTTATCTAAGAGTCTGGTAAAAAATTCTGTGAAGTACACCAGGGCCACTGACACCTTCACTGTGTCTTGGACGGTGAGCTTTCAGCAGAGAGCTCCTGGCACTCTACAGACCAAACAGATTTTGTTTCCAGCTGATGACTGCTACCTTAAGGGGATGACTGGCTGAAGGGAATATGTGCTTGGTCCATGAGGTGATCCATGGTAGCCCAATCTCACTTCCTTCTATTTTACTGTGCTTCTGCTTCCGTTTCATCTCAGAAGGCTGTCAAGGTTTTCCTGAGCCAAATGAGCCAGAAGAGGAAAATTATGACTTCTGACAGTATGTAAACAGATTTCCTGGAGTGAAGTAGATGGTCTTTGTAACCTAGGACTTTGTCCCCAATCAATAATATGATGCTTGTAATGGTGTAAGTGGCTCAGAAACAGAAAATTATTGAAGCTAATGAATAAATGAATTTAATTATATGTCAGGGAGCCAGAGCATAAGAGTTAATCTAGACAATCACAGTAGATACACAGTAGATCAAACAACTCATGGTTTGGCATCAATTAACATCATCCTAGTCAAGAGGGCAAGAACCCTGAGACATTGGACAGTCAGGTCCATTCCTCCATCAGCTCCTAGATGGTGCACTGGCACTATATTGAGGATAAAAATCTGAACAGAACACGATCTTTCACTAGATATTTGCAAACAATTTAAGAGGAAGCAACTGGTATCTCCCAATATGAAAGATGCACTACTTCATCAAGTCAACATATGGCAGGGGAGTATGGCTACATACCTCAACAAATAATTATTTAAGACAGAAAATGTGAAAATATTTTAAATAATAAGAAAATGATAATGTGGTTGGGTGCTACAAGTGAACAACTATTATATCACTATGAGAGTATGTATTGTTTTCTTTTACATTACAACTCTGGAGGAAAGAACACGTAGTGTGTAGAGAGAAAAGGAGAAACTGTATTTCAAAGGATAAGAGATTCTAAATGTTTGAAGGGAGTAATCCCATTACAGACCTGTATTCTGTAGGTGAGTGCTACTATTAAGTAAAGGGGGAAAACATGTAGCTAACTATACTCACAAAGAAGTTATGCAGCAAAGGCTGAGATCAAGATAAATCAGATGGGCTTATCAGATGGACTGAGTGGCTTACTGAAAGGGTCTCTCTTCTCCTTCAACTGCCTCACTGTTTGCGAATTTTCTTTTTATGCATTTTGCTGCTTTTGTACTTACAGAAATGCACTCTTCATTGTAGCTTGCCCTTAACAATTGTGCTTGTTTTGTGGAAGTCTCTTTAATGGAAGACAGACACAATTTCAATCCTCTAAGGTCATGCTGTTCTTCTCGAAGGTTATGGACATATGCTCAAGTTAGGCCAGTTTTTTTTCACCTAGTTACATCATTGCCTTTCAAGAAAGACTTGTAATGGGCAACATGTTCCTACAGAATTGACATATATTATTAAAAAAATAATAGTCTGCAAGAAATTTATTTTATAGATAATTTATGAAGTATAATCTATCTCTGCTTAGAGATAAGTTGGTCTTTCTCATATTATAACTACCGGCTTGTAGTAAACACATTAATACTAATGAGTCACCAATTAGTAGCTTCACAGAATATACCCGGCTTTTCTGGATGGTACAAAACCAGAGACTGGTCGGCAAACTGAGATCAAAGCCCTCAGCAAGAACAAAAACAAGTCTACTGCTGTCTAAAGCAAAATTTGAGTGTCTGGAGCCACTCAATGCTGCTGGCTCCTGAGTACTGCTCAGGGCAGCAGCGCCTGAGCGGGTCACGTTCTTGGGGAAGTGGCCTCCTGAGTCGTGGCCTTTGCCAAGAATATGAAGGATTAAGAGCATTTCCTGTTTGTTTAGTTTTGGGTTGTTGGTTTGCTTGATTTTACTTTACTTTGGTTGGCTAGTTTTTTGGTTTTTGGTTTGTTCTTTTAATAATATCTTTCTTCCATTTTTTTATTCATTTCCATATGTCCTTATGTCCTCCCCCAAGTTCTCAAGTGGGAAATAGAAATTCCAGGTCCAATATTAAGTAACATAAGTAATCTAGTAACAAAGATATAAGTAATTGCTGGAATTTAATGATGATTTATGAAGGCTTTTATATCTCACACTTAAGAAAGTCCTAATGAATTAATATCTAGAATCTCTTATAATGTGTCACAATCTGTTGTGATAGGATGTGGTTAGAGAAGTGGTCTTTCAGGATTTCAGATTTTAATTGATCTACAAGGCTAGATATAATTTCTCTTAGCAATTCCATTGAATATGTAAACTAAAATATATAGATAGAGAAGATTTCTCTGGATTTAGACTCTAGATCACACCAAAGGGAATTTCTTAATTTTGTCCTAGTTTATATTTCTAAGCAATATTCTCCTGAAGCCCCAAAAATGAGTACACTGAATCTATCCAGAGTGGTGGTCAAAAATGCAGATGATTTCTAAGTTCTTTCGATATAGATATAGATATAGATGTAGATGTAGATGTAGATGTAGATATAGATATGATATAGATATAGATATAGATATATAGATATAGATACAGATATAGATATACTAATAAAATAACATAGTATATACATATACTAGTTTAACACCAGCTTTGAAAAACAATTTTCATAAGGACATGGGAATTTCAGAAACAAGCAGGTTTTTACAAGTCTCTGGATTTTCTCATCATGGAATTTTCTGGGGTAATTATGCAGGAATCACGATTATGCCTGATTTATTGAATGTTCTTCTTGGTCAGCTGTAGGTAAGTCTAACATTACAAATATCTAAAATCTGTGGAAGGCAAAATAAGAAGTCATTAAACTGTGTCCAGGAAAGACACAAAAAGACATCTCTCACCCTGAACTGTCGTCATATGCAAGCATGGAAGTATCAGAAAGGAGAGAGAGGATTAACCAAACTGGCAGTGTGGCATTGCTGGGGCTGGTTGCATCCCTCTGAGAAGAGCATCAGTCATCTGGATGCTTCTGTGTCCTATCCAGGTCCAGTAAATGCGTAGAAGAAATGCTATAAAGAACAAACTTCAGGAGATTGAGCTATTTACCGTACTAAAATCAATAATGAAAATTATTTGGTATATAGGTGCCTACAGGGGAGAAAATATAAAACATTATAGGTTTCTTATGTTTTCCAGTCAAAAGATACAGTTACCTTGAAACCTACTGAATTCAAATTACTTTCAGATTTTAATAGTTGACAACAGAGTGGGATGGCTGCAAATTTTTGCTTCTCTACATTTTATAGCATCACAGAATATTCTGGGTTGGAAGAGACCTGTGAGGATCACCAAAGTTTGACTGCTGACCCTGCACAGGATAGCCCTATAAACCACACCATTTGACTGAGAGTGTTGTCTGGATGCTTCTTGAACCGTGTCAGGCTTGGTGCTGTGGCCACCTCCCTGGAGATCCTGTTCCAGCCTTCCCAGCCCCCCTCTGGGTGAAAGACCTTTCCCTGATATCCACCCTAAACCTCCCCTGGCACAGCTTGAGGCCATTCCCTCGGTCCTGTCACTGCTCGCCAGAGACAAGAGACCAGTGGCTGCCCCTCCTCTTCTCCTCACAAGGAAGCTGTAACAGCAATGGGGCCTCCTCTCCTCCAGGCTGAGCAAACCAAGAGGTTCAGAGGAGAGATTTGACCGAGTGCTGCCCACATACCTCTGGAGTTTGGGGAAAGGTGATCCAGAGGCCTTGGGAAGGGTGAATGGACCAGGCCTAGGTGCTGAGGAGAGAGCCAAGAGCCTGCTGAATCTGAGTCCCTCCAGCCCTGAAAAAGGTCCATCCATCACTAGACTATGATCTGAAATTTGAAAGCTGCACAAAGTATAAAAAGTTTCTTATTTGAACAACTCTGTATAAAGATGTTTTCTATTCAGCAAAATATTTCAATATTCTGGGAGGAATTTTCTCAAACTGGGCTCATCTTGCTGCATAGTGGGTCACAAATCTTACTCCAATAAAAATTGGTATGTGTTTTACTCAAATTGATACCTTGAGAAGGCTGACCTGGAAACAGATGCTGGACAGAATTAAAGAATAAAGCAGATATTTATTAAAAGGCCTCAATGGATCCACTTTGGGCAGTACAAGAGCCCAGCCAGGGCTACACCCAAGATGAAACCAGAATGGTCACAAAGCCTAGGACCAGTCACAAGGTCTCTCGCTTTTATAAGTTCTGGTCCATTTGCATATTGGAGTTAATTTTCCAGTTATATCTCTAGATATGAAGTCCCATCCTTCTTGTTTTTGTCTCTTCAGTCCACTGCTGTTTATGCTCTTGGGCCTGTAACTTGTATTGATTATCCTTGGTCCCAAGCTGGAAAAGGAATTGTTTTGTCTAACTGCTCTGTGAAGAGAGCTTACCAACACTTAATATGTAGCTCAGAACTACACACTAAAGCAGCACAGAATCTGAAAACTAAAAAAGCTAAAACTTAAGGCATCAAAGGAAAATTGAAGTTGAATATTGTAGACAGTGTTATCTATTATTTTTTGACATAATTACTATTGGTATTGTTATAGTTGTTATTCTATGATTTTTTTTATCATTTGTTAAATGCTCATGTGTTCCACACTGTAGAAGATGCAGTAGACAACACCTGCCCCTGTGTGCGTATAATTTCAGCTTCTGATCTGGCAATTTAAAATGCATGGCTGGAATTCCCATTAAAGTTAATAGTGCTCCACTTGAACACAGTAGTCTGCTTGAACATCATAAACTGCAGGGCTGGGGCTGTGAGGATTTTCATGTGGATATAAGATTCCCCTTAGTCTCTTAATCAAAGCTAATGGCTGATACAGACAGTGATTTTCATACCTTGGAAGAGTACCAGAGCTGTCCTGAAACCAGGTGTGCAGCTTTATGGATTTGTAGTTGTTTTAAGTATTTTGGAAGGAATACTTAAAGGAAAGGAAATCTTTCTCTGACCCAAATTTCACATGAAGCATAGGCTCCTTCAACCCAGCAGCCTGCCATTGGAATGGCTGTCACTGCCAGCTTTGCCATGGCCAGGGACTCTGGAAATCACCTGTGGCTCTGGGGCAAAGCTGGGATTTGCTGCTGGGAGGGACTGGACACATCCAGCACCCTGCAGGTGCGGCAGGGCTGGAGCCTGGCTCCTCTACACTGCTCCAGGTATCCTCACGGGAGCTGTCAGGGACACCAAATCTGCTTCTGGGGCCAGCAGAAGGATCAAGATGGGACATTTTGAGGGAAGCTATCTGGTTCAGTTAAGCAATGTTTGTGGAAATTTTGTTCATCAGTACACATCTGATTCATCCTTGGATTTTCAGTAATTTTAATTACAAGTCTGTCTGAGTCTGAATTTTCTTGTGTGCTTAAAATTGAAAAATACTTGAATGAAAAAGAAGAACATTGCCAGTGGAAATTAATTCCCTGTTGCAATTTTGTTTCACTATTAAAGCAGAAACTGATGCAGCTGATGATGAGGAAGACTGTGGGAGTGATTTGCACACAAGGCATTTAGGAAGGTCACCGCTCCCACATAGCACTGTGGATCTGAACTGTGTGCAGCATCTACCTCCAAACATGTACTGCTATATTTAGAGGAGTCTAGAAAATACTATTGAGTACAGGATGTTGAACAGAAACAATAATTTTCATCAGTGTATTATCCTCCCCCTCTTTACACTGATTCTTCAGGAGAAAACAGCCAGCTAAACTCTAGCTGAGATTAGTAAAAATAGCAGCAACCCGACTGGAAGTAATTTCACTGTTGAGTGAATTGCCATGTATACAACAGATTTCATTCCATATTCAGAGAAGAGCAATAGTATCATGGCTATGCTGTCTTTGACCTCTGCCAGCTGCAGCTAGTCAGCATAACACAGAAATAATTTTTTTCCTCTCTGAAATAGTGAGTGGCTATTTTAACTTTCAGATTACATACAAATTTTCAGAAACTTAGTGGAACCCTATAATTAATAGGGTAATCTTACCTCCAATGCCTCCCTTTTCTTTGCTTCAATTTCCATCTTGGACCAGAAAATATCCTTCAAAGTTGTTGTGCTACTTCAGTTAGGCTTAAAGATCATGAAAGTTACAGCTGGAGAAGAGTACGCTGACCTCTTAAATGTCAGGTTAGTACAGCACAGGGTCAGGTGCTGCCCTCAATTACACCAGTACAGATCTGGAGAAATTTTGTTTTCTTCAATGACATTAATCCTGTTAGCTGAAAGTCAAGAACACCACCTTCCCATTTCCACTTGTACCACTTCCTCAACTCCAGTTCAGAAATTATTTCTGTCAAAAAGGATTTGGGGATATTCTGTATAGCAGAAGGTATATGAACGTCAGTGGTATAATTGCCTGCATGATGTGAGATCCTAGTTAGGTAGTCTGTTTAGAAAGAGCTTGTTTATCCACTGTGGGCACCCTTGAATTTATGGGGTGTAGAGATTTCAGGGAAACAGAGTACCAGGTATTAATTTCTTCCTGAAAATCTCAACTGTCCTTATTCAACATAGTTCTTGATGTCCCATGCTAAGCTCATGCTCTGTTCAAGGAAATATTTTCATCAGAATTTTGATGAAGAATATGCCTTAGCTCTTGCTTATCTTCACCTCGTCCCTCTTAATGTCCTCCCTGTTCTATGTTTTTCCTTTCTGCTCTCAGCCCTTCTCCCTGTACCATTCTTTTCCCTGTTCTCCTAATTTACTCAGACCCTTTCTTCATTTCATTCTCTCTCATTTCTCTGCACACAAAAGAAAACCCATGTCTTATACATGTTTTCAGGTTTTGGAGAGGAGAAATTTAGTTTAGATTGTTGTGTAATTACTTTACCTCTTCTGAAATAACAGCTTGAAAAATTTACTTTAATTTGTGTAATTATTTTCTGGACTCATGCTAGCACAAAACTTGAGTAATTGGATTATGCTTGTCAACCAAAAAGCTATAACACTGGATGTTTCTTTAACAGTTTCTGTTTATATTTGGATAATTACCATTATCTTCAGCCGTTCCTCACTTCTGCTGTAAGGTATTTTTTGAGTAAAATATATGTGAAAACTTTGTTTGAGTGTGCAGAGCTGCAGGACTCTGTCTGAATGCTTGATACCTGTGCACGACCACTAGTATTCTTATAAAGTGAATTCCTTCCTCATGGCAGCTGCCTCCCTTGCAGTCACAACCTGTAACAAAAATTCAGCTGTGTGTCAGTGCAAAAAAACAATGAAGGTACAGCTATAATTAATGTCTTTAGTCTTCAGCAGAGCTGGTCCTCAATGAGAAGAATAGGAAGTTATCTCCATCCCTAATAAACCAGCATTAAACACAAAGTTGCTGAAGTATCACTCTGTGGTTTTGGTGATAGTTTGTGACCCACAAAAATAATGATATGTGTTTCTGAGACTTTTCTTTTTCTCAAAAGAAAAGCTCTACCCTCAATCTATAAATAGTTTTTGTCCATATATTGTTTTTCCTCATGTTATATTTTATGCATTTGCAATTTCTCCTTGGGGAAATAACAAAAATCTGATCATTTGAGCAGGAGACAAGAGTCAATATTTCTCAGAGGTGCAAAGTCTATGCTTTTCTAGCTCAAAACAAGTCACCTCAGACAAAGCACTAAAATATCAAGATAAAGCCCAGAACTTATTGGTCTCTATATTTTATGCTGGTTCAGCTATGTTTTTCCTAAAGTTAACACTGATATGTTTTAATACCCCAACTTACTTCCAGTTTTACTAATCTAAACCAGGGACATTCAGTTTTATGTCAAAAACTCTCCTGGGGCTCTGGTCCCTGGCAAGCTGAACATGAGCCAGCAGTGCCCTGGCAGCCAGGAGGGCCACCCGTGTCCTGTGGGCATCAGGGACAGCATCAGCAGCCGCGCAAGGGAGGGATTGTCCTGCTCTGCTCTGCTCTGCACCGGGGCAGCCTCACCTCCAGTGCTGGGGGCACTTTTGGTCACAGCTATGTGAGGAGGACAAAAACCTGTTAAAAAAGTGTCCAAAGGAGGGCATGAAGACGGTGAAGGGCCTTGAGGTGAAGACTTACAAGGAACCTCCAGCCTGTTCAGCCTGGAGAAGAGGAGATTGAGTGGAGACCTCATTGCAGTGGATATCTTCCTGGCAAATGAAAGAGAAGGGGCTCTCTCCTCTGCCATAATCAGATACAAAACCCAGGGAAACAGCATGAAGCTGTGTCAGGCTAGGTGTGTGATGACTGTTAGGAAAATGTTCTTCTCCCAGAGAATGGCTGGGCACGGGAACAGGCTCCCCAGGGAAGTGGTCACCGCACCAGCCTGACAGAGTTCAAGGAGCGTTTGAGCAATGTTCTTAGGAAAATGGTGTGATTTCTGGGATGATGCTGTGTAGTGCCAGGAGCTGTATGATCCTCGCAGATCCTTTTCAATTCGGGATATTCTATAAAGCTCCCTTCCAGTTTCTTTTTGCTCAGTGATGGAGATACTGAAGTAGGAGTGCCTGTGCAGGAGAGCCTCACTGGAGGAATAGCTGGACATTATTTGGTTCCTCTGACCTTTCTGAAATGGCTGAACACAACTCACACAAGGAGCAGCAGTTATCACAGTATAACAACTGTAGAATTACACTCAGAAAAAGGACCCACCCTAGAATTTAAGGAGCACACTACTGTGTTTTTCTCCAAATAAATAGATTTGTATTCTGGCAAGAACTTTGCAAAAATGAATACAACTGACAGTTGGTTAGTATTTTCCTTCTGCATCGGGATTCCAGGCACATCCTTGAGAATGACAGGGCTTTTCACAGTGTCTGAGTGGTAGACACAGCTGAAATCTGCATAACACCTCAGGAGAAACAACAAATTTAGTTTAAAGATCATGTTGTTTTTTAAAAACAAAGATATCCTAGAAGTATTTTAAGACTAGTTCTTCCATTAGCATTCCCATTTAATTCAGTAAGAAAATTCCTAAAAATTATGGATGCTAATGAGATTTGTACAGTATTTTATTAATTAAAGAGAGTATCTCTATCCATTTGAAAAGTACTCTGAACCTACTGGGAAATTTAGTACCACAGAACAGCAGTCCTCTAGGAACTCTATGCATGTCTCTTGCATAAAAGGTAACTGTTTTGTTGACTCTGTACATATTTATGTATAGCGTGTTGCATTTTAAATATGAAACAGTGTGATAGGGCTTTTTTTTTAGTTCTTGTTTGCTTTGAGCTAACTGAACACACACTAGCTTACTATTAAAAATCAGATGTTCATTTAGAGAAAGTAGTTCCTTAAGTAAGAAAAAGACTTTGAAATAAGTGAGGGACAAAGCCTTCTACGGCTTTGGTCTCATCCACTATTTGGTTTAAGTGTTCAGTAATTCTGTGAAGCCATTTGTGTACCAGTTTATTTTTCAGTTTATATGTCTGAAAGACATGATCTGATTTACCAGTAGATGCCTTTTTGTTTTTCTTCCCTGTAAATTAAGGAGCCCTTGAGTGTCATTCCTGGACACAAAAAAAAAAAAAAAAAAAATCCCAAAAAACCCAAAATAACCACACCCACAAACAAACAAAAACAAACAAACAAAAAACCCCAAACCAAAACAAAACAAATTGTCTTCATGCTCAGGCAATTACCACAACTATGCTATGAAACAACTCAGGCAGCAAGTTTTGGACTAATCAGCCTTGGGAGAAATAGTAAGATAACACTGTTCTACATAAAAGAACAAATTGTTTTAAAGTAAACATTGTGATACCTCCACTGATCTACTTCTGCTTAGAAGACAGTCAAAATCCAACAAAGCACCAGAATAAAATCACTGCAATACAGTGGCATGGTATGCATCCAGAAGATGATGATCTGGACAATGCAAGGTAAAAGGATTAACAATGGGGATGCTTATTTAATACTCTGCTGTCTGGAGATTTATCAGATGAGTTCTGTCTTAATATTTCTCAAACATTCTTTCATCTCTTGTCAGCTACTTTTCACTTCCATCTCTGAAATCAATACCATTGCTCCTGATTCCACTACCAATCACCCCAGGGCCCTGAAGTCTCTTCTGATTGCCCTCAGACTTGTCTTTGTTATTTGGTTGCTGCCAGTTTAAACAAGCAGGAAGAGATAGCAATCAGAAGGCCTTCCTAGACTGGAAGGTTTTTCAGTAATGTCCCTTACCCCAGCTCGTGGGGGACAGAAGACTGTCTTGGGAGTTGAGTCTGGCCCCCATTCCCCTTATAAGAGAAATTCTTATTACAGCTACCCTTCTTTTCTTTTTAACAAAGGGGCCTTGACGCAGGGTACAGGTAGTGTTGTTTCTTGGTGCAGGGTACAGCTGATGCTGTTTTGGGACACCTCAGGGCTGTCTCAGGGCTGCAGCAGAATTCTCTGTAGATGCTCAGAGGCAAGTGAGACTGGGTGCTTCTCGCATGGCAAATTTGGAGTAAGGGGAGCTCCTGTATTTCTTATGCTTCTTCCTAGAGTTTTAGAAGGACCTTGCTTTGGCAGATGGAGTTACCACAACCTCAGCTCCTTCTGTTCCTGTGCAGCAGGAGGCCAGCAGGAATTCAGAGGAGACACAGCCTGAACCACAGGTCATTCCAACAGTCCATTGTAATGGGCTGTCACAGCCCTGAATTGTCTTTAACCTGCATCTGCTCCTCAAAACAACAACTCTGGACTTATTCCTATAGTATATAAATATGGAGTGACTCTGTCTCACTCACACTTCTTCCATAAAACAGTTTGACTCAGATTAGTGGGTGCAAAAGCCACAAGACTGTCAATAGGTTGTCAAACTCCATCATGCCATATGGGAAGTGGCCTTCTTCTTAACTAGGAAATGCTATGGTTGATTAGCTGTAATTTGATTCAATTCTTAAGTATCTTCTGTGGGAAACAGAATCTGGATGGGAAAAAGTGAGTGAAGGAGATTTTGTTCTGTGTGGAAGTTCTGTCTGTTATGGATTCTGTGCTTTATTTTTAATTTCATAGGAACAAGCTCACCTGGGAAGAGACATTTGTAGAGTTAGCCCACGCCAGGACATTAAATTTTTTAAAATGCAGAATAAAAACCATAAAACATTAAGAAGGAAGATATAATGGACCCCAAAGAGGTTTTCTCATTTAATTCATGTGAAATAATTCATCTTTTCCCTAGGCAATCTATATTTTCCATTGTTTTCAAACAAGCAGGAAATAATGTCTCTAGTGTTGCTGTATTATTATCATCATCAGGCTGAAACAATCTTCACAATCCTCAGCAATATGCCAGTGAAAAATATATTATTCTCACTTGCATCACACTGTTTTTATGGCAGATGACTGATGTCAGAATTGAGACACAATGTATTTTGAGTGACATAATTCAGATTTTGTGTATTTATTACAAAGAGTTTAAAAAGCCCCATAGGGTCTAGGGTGTGAGAGTACAGTGAGCTTTTCAGGAGACTATGAAAAATGCATCTGAGAACTGGTTCACAGCTAGGAACTGAGTACTCAGGAAATGTTGAAATAGCCAGTCTGCTGCAGGATATGAAGGAACCCAGTCATGAGCAAGGCCCTTCCTATTCCCTGAAGCCTTGATTTCCCTTCCCTGGATATCATCAGAATCACCCGAACCCTTCAAGATGGGGGAGAGCATCCCAAGCTGTTTGAATTACAGAAGATTCCTGTTGAATCTTCTTGTGCACACTCTCATGCAGCCACAGATCATTTCCTCAGTATCTACCATTCCAGCCCATGAGCAGGAGGAGCTGTAAACCAAACCAAGCCTGCTGCTTGGGTTAACATTTGCAGCGATTCTCACACAAATGCCCTTTCATTCCTAGGCATGTGGGCAGCCTCAGTGGCATAAATGGAATGAAGCACATAATGCCTGCAAGTTGTACATGTGTAAAGGACTGCAGCAAGAGAGAGAGAGAGGAATTTTTTTCCACCAAGAATGTTCCAAATTTTAAAAATATCCAAAATACAACTTACCTTATCTCAGTCCATTGGGATTTGTTGTGCAAATATATTTGCACAGAGCTCATAAAATTACAGTAAAATTTGGAGCCAATTAATTGCTGACTTCCTAACAGGCATTTATTTTCTTTCCATGAAAATTTTGAATTTCATATCAACATTGCCCACTAAGACAAAGTACGTTGGAAAATTAATGAAAAGCTCACAGACACATTGTTAACTTGGCACCATTATCTCTTCTGGATAAAAGCCAGTAAAGCATAACTCTGTGTCTCAGTTTAGAAACACAAGCACAAGCTACAAAGACTGGCTTTTTATGGATAAAACCTTTCTACAATGATGGCACACAGACTTGTAAATATGGGAAGCTATTTGGGCCTAAGATGTGGGTCTGTAATTACATGTAGTGACTCTTCCCAGGAGAAGGAAGGAGAACGACTGATGCAATTTTAAATTTTATTTTAGCGTGAAGCTTTCCTAGGGTCTTACTAGTATCTTCAAGGACAGTATAGCCCTTTCCAGCAAAAAAATTTGCATTTTTTGTATTTGTTGCCTCCTGTACATATATAACATATAAATATATATATATATATATATATATATATATATATATAATGTTTATAATAAGGGCCAAATTCTGTTTTTGTGCAGCAATGCCAACCCAGAATAACCCAGCAGAGAGATGTAATTTAACATTGAAAGCTGGCTTAACAGGACTTGCTGCAGATGTGGTAAATGGTAATGGAGTGTAAAGAATCTGGCCTGCAAAATATGTGCTATGCAAGTGCCTCTGCATCTCTTTGCCCTGTTTCTGGGAGGGAGAAATGCCTGGGATAACCTAGCTAGACTAGATTTATCCCCGTAGCCTTCCCTCAGTGTGACAGGGCTCTGAATAAGGCCCTGGAAGCATTGCTGTTCTGCATCCCCATCCACCCCCATAAGTGTCAGGAGAGTCCCTTGCTTCAGTAGCTGCAGAAGGAGTAGTAAGCATGAAAAGGATGTGTGGCAGAAGACACTTTGGATGGATCCCTTTGGACAAGAGAACATATAGCTGCCTCTGCAAATGTGGTCTCAGAAGTATTCTGCAAAATGTCTCCTCTTCCCAAGAAACCGAAAATGAATAATTGCTAGTTTGCCTGTTGAAGGCTGTTTTGGTAGTTAAGAAAAATTTGCTACTTTATCTATATTATGTTATTCTTAGAAGAGGTAGGTCACTATTATACGAATTGTTTAGTAAAATCTTTTAGTCAAATGTGCTTAATATGCAGTCAGAGTAACTGTTTGCATATGGCAGTACTGAAGTGACAGTGAAATCTGGGGGTTAGAGATGAAAACACCAGCCCATTCCAGGACAAGAAAGGTTTGCACTGCTAAATGCACTTAGAGAATGTAGGTGAAAGCATGTCAAAGGAAGCACTCCTTTGTAGTGAGGAGGTAACCAGTGTAAGGAACCTCCTGCACGTTTGCTTTCTGGTTTTGACAGGGACAAGCAGGGACAGCCTGCTTATCACACTGCCTGGAGAGAACCACAAGAGCTGCTCAGCTGCATGAGCCCCTGCGTGTGGGGAAAAAACATTTCATGGTTTCCCCTCTGGCCCCCAGTGTTTCTCCAGTGTTTCTTAGCCCAGGGTAACCTTCCCAGCCAGGGCATCATTATGGGAGGAGAGGGGTCCCGACTGAGAGCTGCTGTGCCCCGCTGCAGCACACTGCACACAGTCCTGCTCTGTCTGCAAGGATGGCAGCTCTGTGCTAATTAAGGAACGGTGCCTATTAGCTGCAGCTGGTCTCTGAGTCGGAGCAGATTATAGACTGTGTTTCAGAGCCTAGTTCCCAGTGTGCATCATTTGCTGTAGAAGTGGCTTTCTGTTTGATCCCTTCTGTTTCACCTTGACCAGCCTCAGATGCACAAGTTGGATAGAGGAACAAGCAATGAAGCAGCTTCTTTCTCCATTGCTACTGATTTATACCTGGCTTCTTTGAGACCTTTGTGCTACCACCTCCCTCACATAGGCTCTGGCCTGTCCCAGGCACACAGTGTCATTGAAAGGCTGACTACATTTGTTTATATCACTACCAAAACCAAGGCAAACAACTTGCTTCTTATTTACACTGTGCAGAAGACTGATCTCTAAGCTGCATGAGTGGCAGAGGACCTTGTCACTCTGCACCTGCAAAATAAATTGGATTAAATTTATTTTATTTCCTGCAGGTGTTCAGCAGTATTTTTGCCAAGTAGTAGCTCAGTGGTAAAGAAATACCTTCTGGGGAGTGGAAAAATGAAATAACATTGTTGCTAGTGTTATCTCATGAGGCTAAATCGTTCTAGTGATGATGCTAGATAATACTCTGTGATGGAATAAGCTAATGCTATTGAGACTTCCTGAAATTGAGACTTCCTTTCCTTCTCAGATCTTGGCCTCGGTGGAGGGAAAGAATAGATTTAGGAAGTTTAAAGTAAATACAGTATTGTTACAGTATTGTTAAAAGTATGGAAATGTAAATGTACATACAGTATGTACAGTTCACATATCATTGTGAACTGACACGTTACCTATTTCTAAATGTTTTATACAAGGAAAAACTCATGCTGAAATTCCTGGCATGTGATATGGTTTAGACAAATCCTTAGGCATTCAAGCTTTTAAAGTCCATATGGAACTGATGTGAGCACTGGGATTCACAAAGACCTTTTTTCAGTAAGGATGTATCAGAGAAACAAGTTTTGTTCATAGAAAACCTATCAGATCTCCTTATGTTTAAGCCAATGTGGAAGTCTTGTCATTCAGAACTCAGAAACACATTTAGAGGTTACGGCTGATACCTTGATTGAGCTCTTGATCCACCATCATAAATATGGGCTTCCCTCCCAATAAAATTTGATATCTTCTTGATTGTATTTTCTGTCTAGGGTGAGATGAAGTAGCTGAGCCCACAGCTGAGACCACGGCTGCCTTTTTCACTGTTCCCGTCCAGCCAGTTTGCTTTGAGTCTGTCTCCCACAAGGGGATTTATTCCCAGTCGGACTGCAGAAGGCTTCCAGTGACAAAATCCCTTCAGGCAGGCTGACAGCTCTGTGGCTGAAAGCCTGCCAAGTGCTGTGGTGGCTAAACCACAGAGATGGTGTCCAGGCACCAGCTTTTCAGCAGTGCTCCAGGAATGGGATCAGAGTTGGAAGGATGCATGCTGCCAGGATGGGGCAAAGGTTTGAGGAGGAAACAGTTTGGGAAACTCTGTCAGGATCCCAACTTCAGCCCGAGTGAAAGGCAGCAGGCTGCCAGCTGGGAGGATCAGTGGTCTTCCTCAGGCTCAGCCATTCAGGAATATAAAATTTTCTCTTAACTGCAGCAAATTCCTTCCTCTGGTGCCATAAGGGAGTGAATGTGACATTTCCCTCAAGTAAGGACCTGTGATCCTCTGAAGATAATTTCAGTTCACTGCAGGCATTTATTTTAACCACTATAGAGGAAGGGCATGAGGCTCACACCGGTCTATCTCTGAGGAGGGAGGATCTTACATAGGCTATTAGGGACTTCAGGATTATTTAGAGATGTGAATAGTTACACAGATTTCATTTACACTGACAAATCACACATCCAGTACCTATCTGACTGACCAGCAGTGCATGGACTGCATCAGAGAATCTCTTTCTAGGCCTGGGATGATTTTGCCAAGTTATAGGTGAGGCAGTGTGGCAAAGTTATTGCAGATATGACTGCCACTGCTTTGCTCTAGGACTGGAGAGTCCCACCTCCAGTTCTGTCAGTCAGGAGCCTTTAAATATACAAAGTGGTCCTAGAAAAAAGACGTAAAAAAATATAATTCTACCCAAAATCAATTTCCCTGCTGTGAATTGAATAATGTTTTTTTAATACACTAAACTATTAAAAAATTAAGCTTCTTTCTTTATCATCAAAGCAAGGCAACTGCACTTTATCTGGAGAATGTGAATGCCTAAAGCTGCGGTTTCTTTTTCACCAGCTCTCAGCAAGTGGCCATTTAGTCTTAATTGCTATTCACAGTGTAGTCCAATTAAGAATGGCATTAGCAGGCCATGAACTATTTGTAAATCAGTAAAAGGTATGACAGACAGTTCTTGTTTTGCCTGAGGTTTTGATTCACATCTTTGTGTGAAAATCTAACCAGCTGGAACACTATCCAAGCAATACAAGAACAATATCAAGCTACCAGTTATAAACAAAATAAATTTACTTAAGTGATTGAGAAGTGCACAACTTTATAAAATGCTTATTTATATTTGGAAAGAGGCATGTTGCTGCACAGACAGAGCCAAGTGACAGTATTGACATTTGACTTGAGAAATGCTGCCAAGCTTCCTTGAACTGGAGGTAACTTGCAGGAAGACACCTTATGGTCTGGCACTTCAGGTTGCTTGTCCAGACAAAACAGCTACTCCCTTTCTGCTGGAAGAATATTATTTTCAAGACAAGAATGTGAGATGAATTGTGGAATTCCGATGGAAACTTTCTCCTGTACTTGAAGGGAGCAGTTCAGAAGCCACTCTTACCAATCCAGCTATTTCCTATCATTACTGACACTTGCAGGGGCAGCTTCAGTAAAGTACATTCATGTTGTATTTTTTTTCTCAGAAAAACACTTCACTCTGCATGGCTGTTTCGTGATTATAGTTTAAAATCAATACATGCTTTAGTTGTGCCTCTTTACGTGAATGGAATACTTGGTGCTGTTTTTCAGTCAGACATTAAGGTCTTATATGTCATTTGGTCTAAGTCACCATATTTGTAGGACCAGAAAAGGGAGATAACAAAGTGGGCAGGTACAAAAAGGCACAGACTTGAATGCAGTTTATTTCAGGATACAGAGGAATGTGCATGGGACGTAGAAGCCTGCAGTGGGATCACTTTTGTGGGCCTGCACAAGTGTGGGCCATGCCCTTTTCCACAGTAAACTCAATCCACTCTCCCTTGATGGGAGGTGGCAGGGCTAAGCAAGAGGAGGTTCTGCCTAAAAGACAGAAATCTTTGTACAGGGACTCAGCTTAGGAAAATCAACTTGGACAAAAACAATGCAGAAATGTCTTTCATAATATGGTTAAAAGGCAGCCTTACCGACTGAATTTTATGAAATTTGACAGATTTCAGTAATTCTTAGTCTCAGGCAAAACTCATCTTTTCTTGATACATTGCTAATGAAGACAGACTCTTTATTCCTACAATAAAAGTGTTTAATTTCATGCACTCTCTATTTTTAAGAGAGAACAATATGGTTTGGGGTTTTTTTTATCACAAGAATATACTCTCTCAACCAAGAGTTTTGCAGTTTTGTATGTGTGCCCTTGTTATTTCACCTGATTGCTTTCTCCCTGGGAGCTTCACCTGTGAGAGGGTGTATGGAGATCCAGGGGGCAGGCTCCAGGTACTTGCTAGGGAAGCTGGTCTGATTAGTGGACTTGTCCCCTTCACTGAGTGATGCATTCAGCTTATTTTCCAAAGGATTTTTACTATCTGTCTAACAGACAGATCTGAAATTCAGTGTTACAGAAGAAGATACACTGTGGTCTTGTTATGCAGTACACATGTCACTAGTGGACCTGTAATTTATTGGCTTTGTGCAGGTCATTATTTTTATCATTAAATGACAAATCATGTTCAAACAGGCTCTCAGTAGAGAGCTTGACTCTTGTCAATCTAAGGTGAAACCCATGGGTCCTCCCTAAATCTGTAGTTAAATTCATTACATTTCTGCTCTCTTTGGTGCAAGAAGTCTTTGCACTGATGCCCTGGCCCTGGCTGTTAGAATGCCAGCTGTATCAGTCGTGGGCTTTTCCACCCCTATTGCTGTGTAGGTTTTTAAAAAGTAATTAGATATAGAATTAGCTGACAACTGTATGAATTGCAACTATTAGCAGCTTTTACAAAGCTGAAGTTAATGCAATATTCACGTGACAATCAACAATAGGACTGAAATGATGAAACAGGTATGGAATAATCCCCACACAATGCGTGCTGCAGTCCCATCAAGCAGCTTCACGTTGTAAACAGCTTTGTGAGATTAATAAACGTATCAATCCACAATCCAATTCAGGAGAACTGTAAATCACTGGAAGCACCTGGTGAAATTGTGCCACAAGTGCAGCTAACAGAGGTTTCGGTATCAACTTCACCATGGTCAGGACTTCCTGCCTCGTCTCAGGTGGAACTTTTTACTGATTTACCTCTAGTGAGAAACTGGTGCTGAGCAGAGCCAGGAGACCCCCACTGCCTGGTTTGCCTGCAGGTTTCCTCACCCTGGCTAGGGAAAACTGCTGTGCTTCTGCCCATTTCCAAACCCAAGTGACAGTCTGTTGCCACACCCCTTTGTCTATCTGTGGGCCCTTTTCTGCTTAGCGATGATACTGAAAATGTCACAAAGTGTGGGCATGGGATTACCTGCTCAGAATTGAGTGACTGGATGGTTGTGAAGGATAAGCATAAATTTTATGTTTCATATAATTGAAAAGTTTATTGTACAGCTTATAAAAAATTAAATCTAATGATTTTCAAGCAGAACATTTATCAATGAAAATGTTTGCAATATGACAGGATTTATTTTCTCTTGGGTTATGATCTCACTCTTCCTGCCTAAGTAAGGATTTGCCATGTCTGGAGGCATTTCCATCCAGAGTTTTTCTTTTGTGCACTTTCCATGTGAAAGCCCATTCACCTTTCATAGCAAAGGATACAAAAGAATATTGCATTCTCCCTCAACTTCTAAGGATAACACATGAATTAAATAGTTGTAGGGTTACCACACAGAAAACTGGATCCTGATCCAGCAGAAAACACAGTCGTGTTTTTTCCCTTAATTTCATTCCTTTTCATCTGAGCTTCTGGACACCCAGAATTGGGCCTCAAATGAGCCACAGGTGTGCAGTGGCACTGACCTTAAAACCATTGGGCTTGTTCTACATACCTGATTGCAATATTTGTCTGTCCCTCTCTGATTCTGTCACTATCTGTTACTATCTAATTTCCTTCCCCACTGTAGCATATACCAGCAGCATATTCAGGGAGTTCAGAACCATTAAACATTTTTAGAAATTCTTCACAATATTAGTGTGGGTTTTAGGCATACAGCATGAAAAAGGCTAATGGATTTAAACACTAATGAAGAGAAAGCCAAAATAGTTGCACACCTGGTTAACAGAATCTCCTTCCCAGAATGTGCATATTGTTTCAATCAGAAATAACACATTGAAATCCCAGGCCTTTGCCACTAGGTGGTACACACATTATGTTTCTCAGTTGTACATGCTCTTGTTTGCAGATAAGGTTTGCTCTGAAAGCACTCATGACAATTGACGTAAATGCTGAAGTCTCCAGGCTCTCCCTGGTAAAGAGTTTTGATATGCTTGTAAAACCTCTGACATAATTGTTCAATATTTAGTTATCAGATACTC
The DNA here is from genome assembly GCF_028769735.1 of Zonotrichia leucophrys gambelii. Classification (NCBI taxonomy): domain Eukaryota; kingdom Metazoa; phylum Chordata; class Aves; order Passeriformes; family Passerellidae; genus Zonotrichia; species Zonotrichia leucophrys. The sequence continues at coordinate 31,534,668 of NC_088200.1, read as the reverse complement.
ACTCCAGTGGTTTAACAAGCAGTTTTCTCCTTGATTTGCTGGTGCTGTTGGTTATATATCAAACTAGGACATACTGGTTCTGCTGCCAGAGGAAGGGGTACCACCTACCACCTCTATCACCACCCCTAGCACCCTGTTTCTGCCTGCTGCCTGCCGAGCCATGTGCACGGAACAGGCATATGATTGCAGGTCCCAGCACCAGGGATGTGGTGAAGACCATCTTCTAGGAAAGAGGGAGGTGATATTCCTTCTGGTGACAACGACTTCTGCTGAATTCAAGTGACTTGGCAGTGTGAACTGTGAGGTTAAAGATGGTCCAAGTCTCAGAGAATCCCACCTTCATTAACTATATTCATTAAGGCCTCAATTCAATAATATTCTTAAGAACATAAGTAATTTTAAGTATCTGAACTGTACCATCAACTCCAATGAAGCTGCTAATGTGCTTAAAATGAGGTGAGTGCTAAAGCAATTGAGGGGTGAAACCATACAACCTATGGCAGCTACGCCAGAAATCAGCTGCAAAATGTTCCGTGACTGGTTTAACCAGGCACAGCCGTGCTGCCAGTCTGCCCTGGAACCACAGCATCCTAGAGGGTCTCTCTGGCCATGGCCCCCTGGATAAAACTGAGAGCACATGCTCCTCTCCCTCTGCCGTCACCTTCTCACCCTGGCGCCTGCAGCGGTGCTGCGCCTGGGGGGCTTACCCCAGCCACTTCACTGACTCAGGAGCTGAGATGAAACGTGCTGGCCCTGAGCTTAACAGCTTGTCTCTGTACCTTGTCCCAAATCCTTCATGCCAGCAAGGCTTCTCTAAAATCATCATGAGTTTTCAGCTGTGAGAACATTTAGGGTTGAGCCCAGGGCAGTGCTTAGAGTTTAGAGGTTTTCATTCCCCTGCTGTAATTTTAGCAGAGATTGATCATTTAATCTCATTTCAAAGAAGTAAGAAACCTTTTAAGTAACATGTCAGAAATAATTACTAAAGCAAAACTTATTTGTGTCCCTGCAGAATACACAGAGCTATTGAAAATTGTAATAGTCCTGAATTTCTATCAGGAGAGCTGAGTAGTGTATTTCAGGAGAAGGTGTACTGTGAGATGAAATCACTCACCTGCACTCAGACTCGGTGTGTGGAACCATCTTTGCAAGCTTCAGCAATGACAGCTGCTCCTCAAGTGGGAAGAGTTGCTGAAACACGTTTTATGCTATTGTGTGATGGGATTTAGGTTTTGATTATAAGCCTGACTTTGACTTCAGTTGATTTGATATATAGCCAAACTCAGGTAATGGCTGAGGAATCTTTAGCCCAATATTCAATATTAAATATTATCATATTCAGCTATATTTTCAAGGGAGAAAAATAATGGTGTCCTGTAATACAGAAGTTAGGCAGATAGTTCTCTTGTCTGGCCTTCTACCTGCTATGTACAAACCTCCTTTCTCCATGGAGTTCTCTGAGTAGATGGAAGAGGACTTTAAGGCAACCAAGGTCTTCCCTCCTTGGGAAAATTTTGACTAAAAATGAATGAGGCAGAGATTCAACATTGCTATTCTTATGCTCTAGGTTTGGGTCAATATTTTTTCACCTGATGGCCAAATATAACTGGTACCTTGTATTTTTGGAAGTCTTTTGTTAATATTATGTTCCTGCAGAAATTCATTTCCCTCCCATCCCCAGGGACCTCATCTCTATCTCCAGCTTTTCCTTCTGTCTGCTGCAGTGGGGTTTGGCCTACAAGAACTGGTAATTCTATCCTTATTCTGAAGTGGGAGGCTGTGTACCCTATCTGGGTTTTATGAACACTGCAAAGCAAAAGGGCATCCAAGAGTGAAAAGAATGGAGATGCTGGTCCACACGTACCTGGCTGTGAGCTGCCATGTGCTGTTCAGGGAAATCTATCACAGAGCTGAACTTGGGCTTAAAATCTATTTAGATTACATGCTGACCTCTTCTGTAGCTGCAGTGCAGGTGCTGACAGCAAGACTTCATTCTTACCTCTCACTCATGCAAATTTGTTACTACCTGTTCTGTGCAAATAAAATGAATTAGGAAACAATGCTGTTGTAAATCTTCCATCTCTGTTGATGCAAAATGAGATGCTAATGCAACACACAAGTGTGCTGTGAGAACTGTACAAATACATATGCATATACAGATATAAATGTCTTATATATTTCTGCAAAAATTCATAGATATTACACAAAATTTGTGAAGATTAAAGATCTGCGTGATCTGCTCCACTGCTGATAGTTCCTTAAGTATTGTAGTTAAAAGTTGTCAGATGCGTTCAAGAATATAATTTATATATAGAAATATAGTATGATGATGCTTAATTCAGTGTTATTCAACAATATATTTCATGCCAAAGCTTTACTATATATTAAGCCAAAGACATTTAGTGAGAATTTACTTCAGTCCTAGGGAGGTTGAATGTAGCTTTGGTGGGATTAATGGTTTAATTAATCCCACCAAATTGTTTTTCTAATGTTTTATTTGAAATGTCCTGCTCAGCACAGGAAATGTGACATTTTGCTCACTAGGGATGTTGAGCCAAATTCACTGCTGACATAGGCAGGTGTAACCTCATTGACTTAATTGGAAGCTGCACCTACTTACGTCAGTGAATTTGGTATCTTGCCCTTCTGCAGAGGAGGTGAAAATGTAAAGGTTGGTGCTTAGAAACCTGGAGGCAGAGCACAGAGGACAAAAGAAAGAGGAAATACCAGTGTGTGAAATGAGTTGGCTGGTTACTTTAGAAAAGTAACTAATAAATGCAGCCAAAGCTGACTTTGCCCTCTCTAGGAAGAACTGTGTGTTAAATCTTTTGAGTAAATGGTGAGGAAATATTCTGAGGTTTTAATAACCACGTGAAAGAAGCAAACATATAATTGTTTCTAGAGCAAAGAATAACCATTGCCCTTTTGTGAGGAAGAAACTTGCTCATTAGAAAGAAAATAGAGACAGTGAAAAAAATGCTGATGACCTGGAGGAGGAAGGAGTGGTTCACATTTATAAGTGCATATTAACCCTGAAAGGCTGTAAGAGATAATGGGGAAGTGGAAGACAATTAAGAGGTGCCTGGCCACTTGTCTCTACGAGACAAAGACAGTGTCCCCAGGAGGTGCCAGGTGGTCTCTTCTCAGCCCCTGCAGTAGGAGTTCCCTTGTGCAGAAGGAAGCTACAGGCCTGATTGCTTCCAGTAGAGAATTTGACAGCATTACATGTGTAGGACTCAGACTCCTGAGGATGGACTTGATTTGTATTTTTTCATGCTACATTTTGTTTCCTTTAGGGGACTTTGAGGCCTCTCATTACAACATCATAATTCAGGAAAGGAAATCTGAAGAGTAGGTCCACAGTCACTCTAAGTCATTATAGGCACAGTGAGGGAAAGAGAGAGATAATCTTTTGAACAGAAACAGATTGATCATATAAATTTCATTTGATGATGGAGACCATACCTTCCCATGCAAAACTACAGACCTTACCAAAGCTGTGGATGCGGTCTGAGTGTAGCTGGTACGCCTCACCTCAAGTCCTCAAGTGGGGTTTTGGGCACCTCAATGTACAAAGGACATACAACTATTAAAGAGTGTCCAAAGAAGAGCCAAAAAAGTGGTGAAAAGGTGAAGCTGTATGAGGAGTGGCTGATGTCACATGAGCCTGGAGAAGGGGAGACATCATCACAGCTGACAACTTCCTCGTGAGGGGAGGAGGAGAGACAGGCACTGATCACTCTGGACCCCAAAGAAATGGCATGAAACTGAGTCAGGGAGGTTCAGGCTGTATATCAGGAAAAGGTTCTTCACCCAGAGGGTGGTTAGGCACTGGAACAGGCTCCCCAGGGAAGTGGGCACAGCACAGTGATCCTCTTGGTTTTCCTGAGCCAGTTTATTTTAGACATCATGGAGAGCATCAGCAAACCCCATGGGTCTCCAGCAATAAGATAAGGATTTTCCTGCAAGAGCTAGAACACTGTGCTGCATGCAGTCTGTGGTTATGTTGTTTCTTGATCCTGACTCCACTCCCAGCCCAACCAAAGGCTGGCAAAGCTGGTCTCGGAAGTAGTGCTCTTGGAAGCATTGATGTCAACTGGTCTGAAGTTTATACTTTGCCATGGGATGTCTGAAATGTTTCCTAAAATTTTGACTATTCACAGCAGGTGAAAAGCTTGTGTAGAAAAGGTGTAAAACCCCCTTGAGAATGCAGAAACTGAAATAAATCCCACAGAGCGTATTAAAAAAAAAAAAAAAAAGTTGTGGGCATTTGGGAGAGATTAATAAAAAAATTATTGTACCTACCCCTGATCCTTGAAAGGACATTAACAATGTTTGAAAAAATGTGTATTGTTATCCTCAGCCCACCACCTCACCCTTCCCCACGATCTGTGGGAAGAAAATGAAAGGATGGAGAGATGGAGAGCTACCATGCAATAGAGGTGAGGCTCGCCCTGCCATGTGCAGAGCATGCTCCTGGGGAAGGTAATTCTCCAAGCTTTTTAATCCATGTTTGAATTCCTGATACATGGGGTGCTGCACACAATTCGGGAACTAGATATTGACTTCAGTCCAGGAATGCTATTGACAATGCAATTTGCTCTGAATGTAATTTCAAAGCTTGCTAACTGGCTTTGTTTTCAGTCCACAAGCAATCCTGCTGATAATTAAGGCACTGTGCTCAAAAGTTATATACAAAAATATATTTTCTTTAAAAGATTAGACAACCTATTTAGCTGAAATCCATGTAAGCCAAGAATCCTCTTCCAGTAGTTCACATAGCTAGGAAGAAAAGGGGAAGTGTCAGATTATAGAAAAATAATTAGATTTTGAAGCATTTTCTAAATGGGAAGTAATTTTTTCATGCAATAAGAAACAACCTAATGCAATATCTTGCCCTTTAGCCTTGGTAATGCTGACATTCATGTATCATCATTGTAACCCTTTCAAATGCCTTATGCATCAAGAGTTCTGCAGTTATAATGCGCAGATGATTTTTATTGGGTGACTCCTCTGCTTACATTTTCAAAATCCTCCAAGCTTTTCTCCAACACAAATGCCTTTCCATAAAATAGGCAACAAGGTAAGATGGTCTGATGTAGTTTTCTCCAGTCAGAAATGCCAATTCCTGGTTTATATAAAACATAGATATTTTATATGTTGTTAAAGTATTGAAAATTTTATGAACAGAGGAAATCTGCAAATGAATTATTCTTCTGAACTATCCAGGAAGTGTATATTACTGGTCAGATTCTTATCTCAGACATGGTGAACAGGAACAATCAAATTTAGGTGTTAGATACCTAATACAGAGGAAACTCTATTTGAGCATGAAAACAGCAAGTTACTTTACTTGAACTAAATAATAATGTTTTACCATTCAATTTGAATTCTAGTGATCTGCATGTAGAGGATGAAGGTGAAGTAGTGAATATTTTTTACACTCATTTTTAATATGTCTCAATGCAGTATATTATGATTATTATGTTAATATTCCAGTAAGACATAACAGAAATTACCAGAACAGAAGAAGAGACTGTTACAATCATGTAACCTTATAATTGTATAAAGCTGTGCAAAGAGCTGAGCGATATTCTCCTAAGAGCTCAATAGAAAGGTTTTTTCATTTGCTCAAGAGGTAGAGGTTTTCCTTTATTTGCAATTTACCTGAGATTTGTCAATGTTTCCAGATGTATTTTGGTGAAAGTCAAAGTAAGTTCAGGCATCAAAAAAACTGTTTACAAACTAAGCCTAGAGACGTGAATGACTGAAGAAGAGATGCATAGCAGTGAAGTTCAGAGACACAGGAAAAGCTGCTAAGACAGAAAAGAGAGTATTTTTGCACAATAAAAATTAGTTATCTTACAGCTGCATCACAGAGATGTGAATTTTTTTAGAAACTCACTTTATGATTTTAGAAGCAGGTTTAAATATCTTACTCATCAAGGAAGGTTCTGAAATAGGTTTTAGCATCTCCAGGACCACCTCTCACCACTGTAAGTCTTGGCAAGGGAGACAGAAAAGAAATTAAAAGTGAAGGACTGTTTATCATCCCAGTAGTAATGTATGGAAGTTCTTCCCATCCCTTTTATCCACAAATATCCCCCCCATTCAATACAATCAGCACCGTGTTTGACTTGCCAGGACCACTGGCATCCCACGAGGCCAGCTCTGCCTGTCCCTTCCTCCTCGCTGCCAGGTGTTGGGTCAGGCAGATGTTCTCCTCTCCACAGCACTGCAAATGGCAGGGGGCTTCTATCTGAAGATGGACTAAAACTCTATAACCTCTGTACTTTCTAAGAGGTTCCTTTGGGAGTGCTGGCTAAAGGGAGGCTTCAATGCATAGTGGTGTGAGAGAGACTGTCAGAGTGATATTTATATGTGAGCTGTCATTTCAGAAGGTAGAAGTGCAATCTTGCAAGATAGGCATTGCAACAGGGGCATGTTATTTATTAGAATTTGGTTCTGTCATCCTTTGTTCACAATCTTTAATTTAGACTGTGGATTTTGGTTTAGTAATTTCACAGCATCAATAAAATTCTGAGGTTTTGAATTTTGGAAATTACAATGATAAAAATTGTGTCTTCTGTGCAGAGAGAAATTTGAGGTGCACAACCACATTATATTGAGGCCTGAAACGGGAATATGCAGCCACACCAACTCCCAAAATAGAGAATAAAAACCCACAATACCCCACACTGAATTACAGAGGACAGGACCATGGTCAGTGAAAACAGTAGAGCAGATCCTAGAAGCAACAGTAAGAGGCATCCACACTCTGATTTACTAATTAGCTCTGCCCTGCCATGTTGATGGTTTTATGTTTCTTTTGCAGGTAGCTCAGATGTTGCTGGCTTAAGGTTTTCTCCTACACTCCTTATATAGGACAGGCCCTTGGTCCTGTGACTCAACACAGCATGGTCTGAGGTGACTGCGAAAATGTTCTTTATACAATAACCAGACGTAACAAATCACTGTACATAATATGTGTGTTCATGTGTGCACTGTTGCCAAAAAGAGTTTTGCTTTTTATACAATTTTCATATATTTGTAGCTCTGTAAGCAACTCTTCTATTACTATATATAGTTACATATCTCCTTAATTAACTTGGTATGTTTCCTATCCTTTCTCTTAGATTTTAGAACAACAAGCTGACCTTCTAAACACATTCCTCAAATTGCCAGGAAGAGGACCTACAAGAAGAACATTTTTTTCCCCACCAGTCTGAGAAGTCATAACAGAAAGTGGGGCAAAGAAGCCCTTGGACCAACTCCTAGAGTTTGACCCATGGCTGGTTACTGCAGCGACTGAATCTCCTATTGGACGTACCTGTCAGACATCCTAATTAACCAACCCTATAAAATTGTGAAAATCAGCGCTGGGTACGCCCCATCACCACCAGAACACCTGGAAGCTTCCAAAACAGGATCTGCTTTTTGCTTTACTCTTTTAACACTATTGCAAGGCTTGGTGTTTTTTCTCTTTTGATTATACACAACAGCACCACAGAGCAAACATTCTTCTAGAGCACCAGCACCTTGTCCTCTCAGCCCCACAGGTACATTTAAAGCCAACTTCAGAATGTTTTGCTAAGAGCAAGCTCAAGTTCTGCTGTCTAGGATCTAAGAGCTGCCTCTGCTCACCAGGGTTTGCTCTGCAAATCACCAGTGAAAAGTCTCTGTGGCTGTTATCACAGGTGCAAGCCCAGCGTTAGGCCAGGCTGTGAAGTGTCATCCACAGCCCACATTCCCAGTCCACATCCAAATCCCTGTTTAGGGGATTACATTCAAGGCCGTAACAGGACAGGGAATAAGGAAGAGTGGAAAATTGGATTGGAATTGCCCCAAATGTTTTTTTCTGGTGTTCCAGGGACATTTTAATTACTATTTTGCAGTCAAATCCCTTTGCTTCAGTAATCCCATTTTTGGTGGTCCCTTGGCATTCCTATTCTCTTCAAGATACAGGATTCCAAAAAAAAGACAAATGTCTGCTTCACTCTTATTAACAAGCTACCAGCCATCTGTTGGAGTGATTAACTTCTGGAGGGCCATAATTTGCTTGCATTTTTAATTGTTTTGAGGCTTGTATGTAATTTGTTTCCAGACTTTTTTGGTTTTTTACTATTCACTTCCCAAGCAGTGAACAACAGTGGTGGTGGTGATGTATTGGGAATATCAATACTGTAAATACTGTTCATCAATTTATAAAAGCAATGAAATACTTAAAGTTACATCTGCATCAACCCTCAACATTTAAGTGGTGTAGGATGGCCATCTGTGTCCTGGGGTACATCAGGCACAGCATCACCTGCCAGAAAAGGGAGGGGATTGTCCTGCACTGGGGCAGCTTCAGCACAGGTTCTGGAAGCAGTTTTGGGTGCCATAGTATAAAAAGGACATAAAGCTACTATGCCAAATGTGAGGGCCAGCAGCCATTGCAGGCTGGAGCAAGACGGAGCGCTGTGTTGGTAAGGGTAACATGCTGTCCTTGGCTGGAGAGAGGGCCTGCATGAACCTAATTCTATTGTACTTCTGAGGAAAAGCTGAAGTAATTTCTGTGCCTCCGCTGTATTACCTCTTCAGAGAGGCCCTTGGAGGTGACTCACTCCTGCCTTTGCATCAGAGCTTATTGTTTGAAGTAATGACATATCTGTATAAAGGAAAGCAAAGATATGGCCAAGGTCACTCTATCCCAACCTACTTAATAAGAATCTAATTCAGACTGAGCACTTTCTGTAGCATCAATTTGCCCAACCTATTATCCAACGACAGTATTGGGTACTTTTAGTTCTTCCTGCATTTACAGGGTCTGTGATCTGCCATTGTGGCTGTGAGAAAATACTTGGACAGGAAAGAACATGAGTTCACAGAGTCATTGATAGGTCCTGACGTGGAAGGGACCCACAAGTACCATTGATGTTCAACACCCGGCACTGCACAGGACAGCCCTGAAAATCATAGCATGTGCCTGAAAGCATTGTCCAAAACCTTGAACTCTGGCAGGCTTGGTGCCGTGACCACCCCACTCCCTGGGGAGCCTGTTCCAGTGCTCAGCCATCCTCTAGGTGAAAAACCTTGTCCTGATGTTCAACCTAAACCCCCCTGACACAGCTTGAGGCCATTCCCTCAGTCCTGTCACTGCTCACCACACAGCAGAGATCAGTGCCTGCCCCTCCTCTTCCCCTCAGAAGGAAGTTGTGACTGCAATGGTGTCTCCCCTCAGTCTCCTCCAGGCTGAACAGACCAAGTGTCCTCAGCCACTCCTCATCCTGCTTCCCCTCAGTGCCCTTCACCCCTCCATGCCCTCGCTGGACACTCTCCAGTGCTGTCCTTCTCACACTGCAGCACCCAAAGTGCCCCCAGTGCTGCAGGTGAGGCTGCCCCGGTGCAGAGCAGAGCAGAGCAGGACAATCCCTCCCTTGCCCGGCTGCTGATGCTGTCCCTGATGTCCCACAGGACACGGGTGGCCCTCCTGGCTGCCAGGGCACTGCTGGCTCATGTTCAGCTTGCCATCAGCTTGCCCAGGGCCCTTTCCACGGCACTGCTGTCCAGTCTCTCATTCCCATCTGTCTGTACATCCAGGGCTGCCCCACATCAGGTGCATAATGTGGCACCTTCCCCTTACTCCTGAACTTCATGTGGTTGGTGACTGCCCAGCCCTCTCTGCAGGGCCTCCCAGCCAGAGCCGACAGCTCCTCCCAGTTTTGTATCATCTGTGAACTTTGTATCCCTCCCAGTCCTGCCCCAAATAATTTCTGAAGATGCTGAAGAGCACAGAGCCTAAGGTGGAGCCCCGTGGAACCCATCTAGTGATCAGGTCACCACTCTGATGTCACCCCATTCACTGCAACCCCTTGTATCTGACCCATGAACCAGCTGCTCTCCCATCACACGATGTGCTTGCTTATCCAGCTGTGTGCTGGACATCTCGTCCAGCAGGACACTGGGAGAGACAGTACCGAAAGTTTTACTGAAATCCAGAAGGATTACATAACTGCCTTCCCTTGATCAGCTAGGTGGATTATTTCGTCATAACAGGAAATTAGGTTTGACAAGGAGGACTTCCTCTCATGAAACTGCGCTGGATGTGACCAATGACTTTGTTGTTCTTCAGGTGTTTTTTCAACAGCTCCTAGCTGAAAATTTTACCAGTCACTGAAGTGAGGCTGACAGGCCTCAGGTATTTTCCAAGGAACACACTTAGAAAAGGCAGTGAGATACCTGAGTATCAAACTCTTGTTTTCAGTCACTGCATGGAGCAGGTGCAGTCTGTCCAGCAGACTGCCAATGCAACTTCAGGAAACTGATTACTGTCTGTGCACATCTAGTGCCATAGGGGATAACCATATGGAATGAACACAGCAGGACAAAGTGATCCATGGCCGAGGGTCTGGAACAGAGGGCAGTGAGTTTCTGGGGCAGCCCAGCAAATCCCCAGCCAAAAGACTGATCTTGTGTAATAAAAGGACACTTCTATAGCAGTGTGTCCTGAATTGTGTTCCTGCATCCATCTCTCTAGTATCAGGAAGATACTTTTGTATGTGTCCCAGGCAGACAAAGAGACACAGAAGACCCTACCTGTGCACACCAATCTCACCACTGGGAAGACATCTATGTGTCATATCCCAGAGACTCCTGTCTTGCCAGATCTGCTTGTGACCAATCAATGCTAACATGTTTTGTCCATCCATCCAAGCCCTGGTCTGTCACAGCCCATCCCAGATTGTGTCCCAGCGCTCAGCAGCTCTAGATGGATGCTGATGTCAAATACTGGAGATGTTGCATGGTCAAGCTAGAAATGGTACTTGGCAGGAGACTGCACTTAGGAACAACTGAGTGGCTGGGAAAAAAGACAAGTTCTGGCACTAAGTTTCAAGCCTGAGCAATGATTGCAAGATCAGGCTCTCAACAGGCAAAGTGAGGCCTTGAGGAGACTGGAAAAAACAGGTGTATAATTATTGTAGTTAATAATCAGACTTAGTTGCACAGGAACTACAAGCATTAATTTCTTTTGTTTTAGAGGCTGTGTTTCTTCACTGCTCTGACCCTTCCGGTTCAGCCAGAGAGACTTTGAGACCCACATCTTCCCAGATGCCCCCTGGGAGGTGTTATTCTGCAGGGATCAGCAGGGGAGGCCATTTCTCACAGCCCCTTGCCCTATTCCATGTTCCATTAAGCTTCTTCAGTTCATTTTTTAAGACCTGCTGACATCGCATTTTACCTCCTGTCAGCCTATAGCGAGGTTGTAACTGTGAACTTGTTCAGCAAGGTCAGGAACCCAGTGCCCCTTCCTCCTCAGTTTGCACATGCTATGTGAAACGACTCCTCTGATTCCTGTTCTTGCACTGAGATGGGTCCCATGTTTATATAATTACCCTCCAGAATAATCTGCTTGTTCTGCCTGTTCCTCTGAGCAAAGGTTTGTGCATGCAGGAGGGAAGGGCTGGAGCTCTGTTTCATGTGACTTCCACGGAGGTAATCCTAATGACAGCTCCTCACCTGTGCAAGAGTAAGGAAGAGAAAACTTGTAAGAGAAATCCCTCTTTAAAGATGCCAAATCTCTGAAATTCTTTAAAGGTTTAATTTTATTATCTGCATTTACCAAATCTTGGTTTCAGTTAGGGAATGCACGAATATTTTCTAATGACTTCCCTAGCTTTAAAAAGAAAAGTTCAGGGATAGCCATGCAATTAACTGTGACTTAGACATGTTTGCATAGCAACAAAAGCCTGCTAGGGAAAAAGTTAAATTTCTACCTGAAGGAGAGTGTTTGTATCGATGCCTTGTTCAAATGTGCATATAAATTGTTTTGACACTTTTTGCAGGAAGGAAGAGAGGTACATGACTATTGAAATAGCTCTGTGTAACACAAATCTATTCACATGTAATTGGATTGCCTCACCTGTCTCAGACAACAAAAAAAGGCTGATAAAAACAAGCCTTAAGTGATGGAACAGATTTACACTGAATTTGATCTCTCCACATTCAGTAGTGCTGAATTCACCCTGCTGCACAAAAGAAACTCCCAGCTATTACAGGAAGGGGAGCAAGAGCAACGTGTATTAACAGGAATTGCTTTTACAGCAATGCCCTGCTTCCCTCTGTCCAGGCCATTCCACAGTGCAGGAGCAAGGGGAGACTGTTCCCATTTAGGCCAAACAAAGTGTAAATCTCCTAAAAACTGCTCTGCTTTGCACTAAAATGGTTTCAGAGTCAAAGTTTTGTGTAGCTGACATCTCCCATCCACCACCATGACAGCTGTGGGGACCTTCAGTGTGTTGCAGGGGTTATCCCCTGTGGTTCAGGGGAGCACCCAATGGATGGATGCCTGGAGGCTAGAAACCCTCAGCTCATGACTATGAATTCTCACTGTGGTCAAGTGCACTTCTGGCTACTATTTTAATTACCAGCGCCTATCCCTACCTTGCTACCTAAAGGCTACTCTGATATTTTAATCTACTTTTTTGGATTTCATTTGGTCTGCCTCCATAGACTTGGGACCTGGCACAACAGTAGGAGGAGCTTCGTGTTCAGTCAGACTCAAGCTTCATCTCATTTCAGACTCCATCTTTAATTATGGCTGATATCAGCTTTTCAAGAGAGGCAATAGGAACCTTTTAGAGAGGCATAGGAACTTTTTACCTATGGGATCTGTACTTGAGACAGGAGAGCCTGCTCACTGGCAGTCAGGCTTGGAAGGCATGCTTTAAAAATGTATTTGTCAGCAGTAGCTGCAGCCACTCTGGGTAGCCTAATGTCCATATGCCACCAAATCTCACTTTGAACTGTATTTCTTGATTCTACATTTTCTCTCTGTCACTTACACAGGGGTCTGAAAACATTTGCCTTACTGTTTTCTCCATTTCTCCATTCCCGCATTTACCAGGACTGGCAGGAGATGAAAATGTACTGGGTTTTTCAGAACAGATCCAAAGTGAACAAGTGCCTGTGTGTGTCCATATAAGAAATTCAGCTCCAGTTAATAAAAAAGAGCAAATGCCACGCACATCACTGTGGACTGTCAATGACTCACCACACTGCTCAGAGCAAAAGAAATTCAAGAACAGTCCTTGTTTCCTTCTGCTGCCAAGTCTGTGCCTCTGCCCAAGGGGAGAAGCCTAGTTAACTGCTGACACCAACTCTTAGTTGAGGCAAACCACTGTGAGCCCTTTCCTAGGCAAATGGGAAAACCCATCCAGATACCTACCTGCTTGTTTGTATTTGCAGGAGCAGGAGGAAGGCTTGTGCTCCTTGCCTTCCCAACCTTGCTTCCAAGCAGGGAGGAGAGGAAAAAGGAAGGCAGAGGGAGCATAGGAAGCAATTACATGTGTTCAGCTGAAGCATATAATTTACTCATCTTCTGATTCCGTGCTACAGACCTGTTGTGCAGTTTCCTCCCCCTGTCCATTAATTGAGGGCTAAAACCAGAACTGCTGTTTCAATGGGCAAATCACTGGCTTGCTCACATGTGACAAGTGCCTGCCTTTCCCTGCTTTCATTTTTCCCTGGCAGATCTCCTCCTGCAGCACACACCCTTGGGACATCTTGTTGGAGCTGTACCTGCTCAGGTGCCTGAGGACCATGCTGCACCTATTATTATTTCATAACTTGCAGTGAAATTTTTGAAATATCCCTCTGGAAGTACATGCATGGCATGCCACCTAGAAAATCAAATTGCTGAAAGAGTGCCTACTGTGAGTGGCATGGTGAGCCTGGGTATTCCCACCCAAGCAGAAGGAAAGGTACCATCCTTTGCAGCCACAGCTTGGGACAAGGCCAGACATTTTGGCTTGATCTGTGTCTCTCAAAGCACACTAAGCATCAGGTCCTGCTGGAAAAGTTAATTAATTTGGGCTTTGACTGACCTACTTGCCTCACCAGTGCCATCAGTTGTGGTTAATGTCTCCCATAGTGAGATCCTTCCTACTTCTGCTCCTTCTCTATTGTACAAAGCCAAAACAGCTGCACCTTTTTGCATCACAGCCAAGAAAAATAACAACAAACCTGGTGTGGTTCAGAGCTCAAAGTGACTGTTGTGTAAGATTTCCCATGGCTGCACCTTCATCCTCAGTGGGCAGATCTCTGCTGCCCCATAGCTCCTTCCAGAAAGCAGGATGAGCACACAGGGAAAACATTGTCATCACTTTTGTCACAGGGGGCATTTAGACAGCATGGTAAATGTTTTAAGACTGGAAAGATGGAGCATTTCAGTACAGAGAGAGTGAGTGTGAGAAATGCTTTCATGGGCTGCCAAGTGCTGAATCACAGCTGTGGATGTACCTCCTAGAAGCTGCTGGAGATGTCCTGTGAGCAGCCCGTGAGCACTCAGTGCATGTGCACAAACACACATGCACATGCAGACCTCTCACATGCACACAGCCCCTCCACGTCTGCCTGATGTGCCTTTCAGAGCTGGCAGCATGGGAAGAGAGAAGGGATAGCTGTGCTTTATAGCAAAGTCCAGAGAACAGGGTTTCTCTGTGGGAGCAACAGAGGACATAATCTCCCAAAGAAGGTAAGGTCCTCATTGCACAATGCGAAAAAGAATTTGGAAAAAGACAGTGGTGCGATCTTCTCAGGGCACTTACCAGTTTTCCCTGGTGGAACTGCTCCCTGTGTGTTTGCCCAAATGTCATTTCTCATGTAGTGTGCAGTGCAACATCAGCCACTCTTCAAGCCCCAAAAAGTCTCATTTCAGTGCTCATTCACTGTCTTGCTTTGGTTTGACAGGTGCCTTGGAAAAGTAAGCTGCTATAGTAACAGTAAGGATAGTAGATAGTAACTTTGCAGGAATTTTAAAGTGAGCCACAATCTGAGGCAGTTAGCAATTGACTGTTAGACACTTGGCTGAGAAAAGGCTAGAAATGGCTTAGCAAAGTCAAAGAGACACCTGCCCCCCAAGTACTAGTGGAAAAAACAAAGAGGATCACAATGCTGGTCACATTGCCTGGTGTGTGACCAAAAGATAGATGCTCAGTGACTTTGCTGATGTCTGAGGCAGAGGAGGCTATGCAGACCAAGATCCTGCTTGGTATAGTCACAAGACTGGATTAAATGTCTTTCTTTTTCTTTTTTTTTTTTAGTTAGGGACTTTACTGTATTTAAAACAATCATCATAGGTAAGTGAAAAGCTGATAACTGAGCTCAGGGTGTGCTCTGCTTTGCAATAACTGAGCTGTGGATAATTACAAGATTACCCTGGGGGGGCTGCTCCTTCACTCAGATGGATTTGAAAGCCAAAGCTTTGTTGACATGGTGTGATGACTTTTTTAGGGACACAGTCAACCCTGTCTTTCTGTCTTCTGTAGTTTGGTCATATGGGGCTGTTAGCTGGAAGAAAGGAGCACAGCAAGAACACTGTCAAGTGTTACTTGCAGCTAAGTTTCTGCTACATCAAGTTTTTGAGGTATCTTTTATGAAGATGGCTATAAATAAAACAACAATTTATTCATACTGAAAGAACACACGGGAAGGTAATTAAAATCTCCAGAGAGGGAGCCTGAGATTATGATAAAAGGGAATAAAAATTAGGAAATATCCAACAATGACGCCTCAAACATGTCAGTCAAAAACATTAGATGAAAGAGAATTTCACCAGTTTCATCAGTCACCATCAGCAGTAAAACGCCTCCCTCTCCTTCTGTCCTATGGAAAAGTTCAATCCATTCGTTTTTCAGACGCCTTCTGCTGAGATCGATGGCGTGCCTGGAATCCTGAGATTCCGGCGGTTTCCTGCGCGGGGGTTTTGAGCTCAGCCGCGCACCGGGGCCGGAGCAGCAGCAGCAGCAGCAGCACGGCAGCTCCGAGCCCGGGGCACCTCCTCAGCTCCGCTCCCGGCGCGGCTGGAGCCCCGCTGCCCGCCAGCTGCCCGCCCGCTCCCAGCCCCGCTCCCATACCCTCTGCCATCCCCGCTCCCGTCCCGCTGTCCGCCCCGCTCTCATCCCGGCTCCCATCCCCGCTCCCATCCCGCTCCCAGCCCCGCTCCCAGCCCCGCTCCCATCCCGCTCCCAGCCCCGCTCCCATCCCCGCTGCCAGCCCCGCTCTCATCCCGGCTCCCAGCCCCGCTCCCATCCCCGCTCCCAGCCCCACTCCCATACCCGCTCCCATCCCCGCTCCCATTCCGGTTCCCAGCCCCGCTCCCGTCCCGCGGTGGCCGAGCCGGCGGTCCCCAGCGCCCGCAGGGTCCCCGGCAGCAGCGCGGCTCCACGGGAGGGCACTCTGGTTCCACGCAAACCGAGCCGCGGGAGCATTTGTCTTTCTTTTAAACAGGCATTTCAGCGGTGACAGGTAATTTGGCACATTTCTCGCTGAGATGTGCCAAATGATTTGGCAGATATTTCGCATACGTCTGAAAATAGGAGCACCTGCTGCTGGCCTACGGGGAGGCTGGAGATGAGGGGGATTTCATTAGTTGTTAATTACAGGCCCTGCAACAAAACTCTCACATTGGGTGCACCAGCCAGGCCCTGCAAAGAGAGACCCATCTGCCCAAAGATGTACAGAGGCACTCACTTGAAAAAAAGTTTCCTCCCAAGTGCCAGCATCTTTTCAGCCCTCTAGGACAATTCCATCACTTTGTAATGATGAGGAGTGTGACTGATCTGGTTTGTCAGTCACACCGCATGACTGCATTTGCATGACTGGCAGATAAAGGTAGATCTGATGTTATGGGGGTAGAGAAGCTTGTGATACCTCTACATCCTGTTCCAGGAACATAGTTTTCCTTTTTATGGTCTCCTAAAGGGTCTGCTGAAGTTTAAGCTGGCAACAGGGAAGAATCACTAACAAAAACTTTACTAAAATACGAGCAGAGAGAATACAAAGGAATTTATGGCAGAACATAATTGTGAGTACACCAGACTTCTGAAACCAATTGATTGCCTAGAATTCATCTCAGACAAAATTTTCAGACTAGGAAAAGAACTAGAGAGCTTTCAGAGATTGAAATAGGTAACAATAACGTGAAACATATATAAAATACTAATGAAAATTATGCATTGAAATGTCTTTTTACATGCCCCTTTTCCTGATGAAGTAATTTTTGGTTTCAAATACTAATTAAAAATAGGACTTCATGCAGACAAGTCGGGTCTATGTGTGAATAAGCATTTTGGCAACTGTAATCACATAAATTGGCAGAAAACTGCACTGATGTCAGTCCAAACACAGTGCAGAATATGAATGCAATAGCAGTTTACAAAGTTAGGCAGGTTTTTCTCCTTTATTCCTGTCTCCAAATCTACAGGGCAGACAGATGGCCAAAGCTGGATTATGTTTTTAACTAACTGAACTTCAGCACTTGCCGCTTTGAGTCACAGTTTTGGTCCTGTATTAGAATCCCATTAACTTCACAAATGGTTTGGAGGAGCATTTGATTTTCTCATAATTGTTATCAGCCGCACCTCCAGTAAAGTCTAATGTCTTTATTTAATTATAAATATTTATTAAAAACCAAACCAAAGCTAAGAATCAGCTGTACAGAACACTAGGGAAAAGGAGAGCAGGAAAACAATACCCATGCTCATGTATGAGGTTACAAGATGGAGAGGGTCCCTGGATGCAGCAATCCCTGCAGGGTCCAGACCCTGCAGGACCATTTATGCTCCTAGTTCAAACAGGACCACTTCCAGTAGAATTCCTCATATTTTCATGCCACATCTGTTCTTTATAAATTGCTTGCTGACCCAGAATGTCTTCTGAGAATATCTACAGAAGAAATTTTTCAAAAATGAAGATTTTCATCAAAGCAAGCAAGCATGCAAGATCAAATGAAGCATCTTTGCTCATTTCAAACATTTTCCTGTCCACTGGCAATGATGAAGTCCTGTTCCAGCAAAGACTCAGGCTCATATTTGCACCTCGGCCCAGCACAAAGAGCACCTTGAATACTGGTGAAGGGCCATAGAAGGGCTACACTGGACATCTCTGTCTGCTCTGAGTGTCTCTTGGGCTGCCAGAGCTGACCCCAGGAGTGCCCTGACAGTCCTGGGCACTGGGCATCCTTTGGGGACTGCCTGGATGAGGGATGGGATGGGAAGGGATGGGACGGGATGGGCAGGCACTGGAGGACTGGCATTGCACTGCTGTCCCCGACAGTCCTTGTTGATTTTTCTAGGGTGGTTCCCCCTCTCTGTTCTCCTTTTTATTCAGGGAGCACTGAAAATCCGGGCCTATAAATCTTTCAAAACATATAGTGGCAAGCCAGATGCAATTTCAGGCTATAACAATTTTAAATAGCAAATATTACCAATTAGAAACACTGTAATTATGTTTAATCATTTAAAAAGTTAAAAATAAGGGATTAGATGCTGTCTATGTGGAAAATCACATTTATTTCATTAATTTTACAAGATTTAGAGTTTATGTAGTCTCAGGCCAAGCAAATGCCTTGAGCCAGCCACTGAAGAGATTAAGAGCAGCCCTGGGCACAAGAGTTAGATCCCCAGTCTGTCCAGACAAACTCTTGGTGCAAAAGGGATTCTTGGAGGAGTACATCAAATGAAGTTCACTTTTAGTTCAATAATAGGCTTCTAAGAAGATGCCAACTAGGTATATCCATCATTCTTGGGTTCATTAGCTTATTTAATGTAACAGATTAAAAAAAGTAGTCTGCAGGCAAAAAAAAAAATTCCTCTTGCTCCAGTTCATTCATATCACAGTTGAGGTTTTGAGGAGACAGAAGTAATCTCCAAAGGCCAGAGCAACAAAACTTGAATTTCTTGTCCAGTTTTGTCTTGGATGCAACCTGGCAATTACTCTTCATGCTCTGCTTCTGCTGTAGGTTAGGTAGGTAAGGCAAGGTAGGTATCCAGGACTTGTAGTAGACAGCATATGGCAAAAAACCACAGAAGTGTAACTTCCTGGTAGTTTGTGATGAGTATATATACACATCAGTTACTAATACATTTGACTGCTCTTTGAATATAGTCTGTATATTTTTTTTATTTTTTATTTCAAGTTTTCATGATGACCAGAAATTGATACATTTGTGAGGAATCTGACTGGCAGAGCTTTAATTTTTTTCAAATATTAATTTTTAAATCATTGTTTTTGCTCCACTTTGGAAACAGTGAATAAATGAAAATTAGATCTTTTTAATTACAGCATCTGGACTTGAGATTTTGACCTTGAGGCAGTCACAAGGAATGGGTCACCTGCACCATTTTGCACATTTCCTTTGCATTCTCTCTCAAGCAGGATTGTACATTTTCTTACTATTTTTCTTCTTGATAAAATCTCTAGACTGATACCAAAATAGCTAGAGAATACTGCCTGTTGAAGCTGCATAACTATTTGAATTTCTTTTTTCTCAGGATAAATTGTGAAAAGTGACATTGAATTAATCCATTATTGAGAACATCATTAAACTATAATGAGGACAAAGTGGTACAAAATGCGTTCATTCTCACGAATTCTTCATGATTGTAACCAGAACAGCTAATGTACTTTTTACAATAAAAATGTAATAGTGGCAGAAGACATTGTAACTTGAATTGATTGTTGTGCCAAACTTAGAAATCAAATTTGAATAACAGACTTGTTTTTGTAGAAAAAAAGTATCATATGAAACTACTGTAGAGGTACCAGAAAGATACTGATCTGGTTATGTTGCTGTAGAAGGGTAGTTTCCTTTTTAGAGACAGGATGAATTAACAGTTGTAAAAGAAATATGAATCTGGTCCAATGTTTAGTAATTTTAACACTTTACAATCTTGTTAAATCTGAAGCAAGAGTAAGTCTGAAGGGGAAAGAAAATCTGTAATGATGGATGCTAATAAATAAAACACCCAGCCAGGGGAATTGGTCCAAGGAAATTCTCCGTTTGTCCATCCCTTCAGGAACTGTTTTCCTAGCTCTCCTGCGGAAGAAATGGTTGTGAGCGCTAACACCCTCCATCCACTCTTGTGGCATCCCCAGCCAGAGCAGCTCCTGGCAGCAGCCTTCAAGCTGTTTCACCGCTGCTTTAGCACAGCACAGCTCCAGGCACACTCTGCCTGATGGTGCAGCACCGCGTCAGACAGCTCTGCTTGACCCTGTGCGCCCTGGAGCGCCCAAGCAGGGACTAAAGCACCACAGAAGGACACTGCTGGAGCTGCCTGGCTTCCTCATGGGACAGCCACTAAGGACACCTCTCACTGGGCTTAAACCACAATCATGTTACTCTGATGCCTGTGTGCATGCAGGCTCTGTCCGCCCTCGGAGCTGGCTTGCAAATTGACCACGACCCAACAGTATGTGCCAAAGAATCTCTGCCTGGGACAGTAACTCACAGCTCCTAATTTCTGTTGCCATGTTTTATTGCAGGAGTGAGGAAAACATCTCTGAGATGAGGAAGGAACCACATGGAGACAGAAGCAACTCACACTTGCCTGCTGGTATTGGGAGAGAGGTCCTAGAATCACAATGAATATAGGGACAAATCCCCAAACGATCTACTTCTATGACAATTTATTATCCACACGCATTGGGGCGCAGTGGGGTTTAACAGCAATTAGTCCATGAAGAGAAAATGACTTAAAATTGTTGACAGTGTCTCATTCTAAGAGTTTGGAAAATAAGAAGCACTTCTCACCCCAAACCATACAAGTGGAATTCATATACGTGAGCATGTATATATGTGGTTTATAACTAGAACTGGAAGGTGATAACTGCTTTATGGCAAAGGTAACGATTCTGTTATCATTGCTAAGTGGAAAGACAATCTGCCTGATGGTAAAAACCAAGTTATTCCTGCTTTTAATGCTGTTGTGAGTAAAATCCTTAATGTCCAGACTTTTAAAATGAAGCAGGGAGCTCAGCTGTAAAAGATGGCTTAATGATAAAAGAGGGTTGCAAACTGGCTTACAGTTACCCTTGCAGAGCTCCCATAGTGCCATTCTGGTAATGATAATTTTTTAGAGAGCTGGCCACCTCTAGCATTTAGCTGTGCCAGTTGTAATTAAACAAGTTAAAAATACTTTTTCACAGCTTATTCAGGGTGACAAATACTTCTTGTTCTGCAAATATGTGAAAACTAAAGCAGCTCTTCTCCCTGAAACATTGTTCCAAAGTACTGATTTCATTTTAATGAATAGGAAGAATTTTGCAGAATTTTCTTCAAATCTTTTTCATGCATTTCCTCCAAAAGGGCTGCCTTTGTTGTCCAAGTCCTGCAGCAGGGACCCACTCTACTGAGTCACTGCAGCCTGCTGACAGAACCCACTCCTGCTCTCAACTTGGCATCCATGTGAGCCAGTTGGTTCACAAAAACAAGTTTTCCTAATTAGCCATCTCTATTGACAGGCAGAGGTCAGCTCTGTTGTGAAAATGGTGCTAGACTAGGAAGGCCCAAATAATAGGACTAAATCAGTAAAGTAATGGTGAAAGAGAGGAAGTTCACCCCCCACAGGCCAGGCTGTGAGTAAAGCCTGATTTCTGCAGTGTGCGTTTTGTCAGAGGAAGCACAAGCAGCCTCACCAGGCCTGCTCAGCAGCAGGGTGGGCACATATGCAGTGCAGGAACCCTCACTCTGCCTTCAGTCACAAATGAGAAGTACACGTGGGTCCTTTGAAAATGGGACTTGCAATCAGACTGTTGGCAAGGTACACCTGAGACATTTACCTGATTCACTCTTCCAAGATGACCAAGCAGAGAAAATCAGATTTGACAGATCATGCAAGCCTAACCTTGCTGCTTCATGTGAAAATTGATTTCATGGCTCTCAACACAGCTTTCTGAGGACAGTCTTTATTGTGTACCTCTTAAGCACACTTCTATGGCGCTGATGTGTAAATGGCCAAGAGACAGGCATAACATTTCTGACAGACCTGTTGGATTCGTGCATTGTATGACAATATCATGACCAGAAAGGCTGCTCATTTTCTGTTCCACTATACATATCTGAATTGTTATTTTGTCCTAATTCTCTCTTCATTCACCACCCTGCAGTAAATTTTCCCTGTCAATGAAGTTCTTGTGTTTTGTGGTGTGTGTTTTTGATTATAATTTGGTCCTAGTAGTCAGTTTTATAACCCCTCCTATTTGGCATTGTTATAACATATTTTACTATCCATGGGTTGATCCTTTCCCCCCTGTGTTGTCAGTTTTGCCCTAATTGTCCATCTCACCAAAGACCTGCCCTTTTGTTCCTGTTCCTCCACAAATCCCTCCCCAAGCCTGCCCCTTTCTTTAGAAACTTCCCTATCAATTTTGTATCCTTTGAAACCCCACTGGTTTATTTAAGCTGTTATCCTCCCCTGTACCCTCCTGTCGGTTTAGAATTGTATTCCCTGCTTTGTGTTCCACCCCCAGTTTCTCCCAACTGGTTCAAGACTGTATCCTCCTCTGGAAACGCCCCTGTTTATAAGGTGATGAGTGCTTTTGATTCAATGTCTTTCTGTCCCTGACCCTCGGGGCAGTAAACACCTTTGGAAAACATACAGAAGACCTGTTCCTTGTCCCTACCCTTGGCACAGTCCTGTCCCCAGTGCAGCCCACCTGTGCCGTAGAGAGCTGTACCCTGCAGCCTCACCCCGAATTCGATGGCTATTTGGTGGTGGCCCACTCTTATAGTCAGTGTCAGGAGCTGGTCAGGCTGAAGAAATCCAGCACTGCAGCACTTTACCCATGAGAAAGCTTGTTGGGTTGGTTACCCCCGGCAGCTCACAACGTGCTGCTGTCAAGGTCCCATAGCTCTTGTGGCCAAGAGCTGGCAGGACATGCCAGCATGACACTGGTCGTGCAATGACAGCCCCTGTCCTGGATCACTGAAAGTTGCAAGCTCCATCACGCGGACAATCGTCCTGACCCCACCCTTATATTGTTGAGATGAAGCAGAAACCCTACCCTAAGAGACTCTAGTCCTTCAAGACATCCCCTCAGATAAATACCTTGTACCTAAGCAGTTAATTAGGTACATATCATCTCCTGTAAAAACAAAGGTCTTTAAGCAAATAAAAAACTTGCAAAAATAGGAGTTGAAAAGGTATATGTTTTAAACTTCCAGTGATAATTATTTTTGAAGCCCTGAAAAGTAGTTCATGTGTTGTATAAATACCCATCAAATATTGCAATTATTGTTTGCATCACAAAGGGTAATATGTTTTCTTCTCTCCTTTAGCAACATCAAAATAACAAAGTCCATCCCTTCAGATGCTGATGGCACTGCAGGACAATGGGAGTTGAAAGGAGAAGAGAAGAAATATGAGTCACATCAGGGTTCTCCGAACCCTTTATGTCATGCTGCCTGTTTCAAAACAAAATGGTTTCATAACCATATGGTTATGGTTTCATAACAAAGGGACATTTATGATGAATTGTTGCCATAATGTGTTACCAAAAGGCTTGCCAGGATTGGTGTGCTGTCAGTGGCAGCCATCCTACAAAGTACATCCCAATTCTAGTGCATGTAGGAACTGTCTGTGAGTGGTTAAATGGGGGCTATATGAATACATAAAAATGCTGTTGCTGATGTAGAGAATTTGGGTTGCAGTAAATAAAGCAGTCCCTTTAATCCTTTTACTTCCTAGGCAAATAGTATGAAAACCCATATGCATAAACATTAAATATGTCTGAATGAAGAAATACAGCTTGACCACAGGGAAGTTTGCAAGAAGGGATGAAAAAGGAGCTGTGAAACAGGGGCAGCAGGAAGGAGCTGTGTTAGACCAGTTATCCAACTCTCCAACAAGTTCAGTGAGGTCAGTGACTGCTGTTCATGACCCCCACAGCTCAAGCTGCTGTCTCTTGGCCACCTCTCTGGAACATAAAATAAAAGCCGAGTTGCATTGTGGGGATGCCATATCCTTGCTCCAGAGGCGCAGGAGGCATGTCTACCCTGTGTAGTCATGGAGCTTCCAGCCAGCTTTGCAGAAGGCACCACTGGTGATGCAGCTGTGGCAGTAAAGGAGTTCATGTGTTCTTTTGAAATCTATGCAGGAGATAAGGGAATATCCATGGGACTAATTTGTGTCAGGTGGCATCCATAAAACTGCAATGTTTGCAATGGCCAAGTTGGCTATTCTAAAGCTCTTTCAGGCCTGTTCATAGAAATAGAAGAACAAAAATAGCCTGCAGGTAGTTGTACTTTAGGGTATTCATATGTCAGTGTTTTCCAGCTCATAAATCATATAGCAGAGTCAATAGGAGGTTTGCTGGCTTGGCTGAAAGGTCCCCCATGTCACTCTCCCCCATTTTAATTACGTGCATTACAACTCAGCACTGTTTCATGTTGTAAACTGAAAGTACCAACTTTAACATGAAGACCAAAGAGAGGTATAAGTTAATAGTAGTTATATATAAAAGAGGTAATTTCTGTCCTCCGAATGAACCTGGAGAGCAGCTCAGTGCCCCTACTATCTAAGGGCAAATGGTGTCTGTCTTCTTTTTGAGGTGTTAGTCCTTTTCACCCTTAGAAGACCACCCTTACTACCACACTGCACCCTCTCCATGGTGCTCTCAGCAGAAAATTCAGTACAGGGATGCAGAACCAACTCTGACTCACAGAGAAAAGGCTGTGGAGAGGTAAGGGCTGAATAGGATAGGAAGGAACAGGGAAATAGAGAGTTGTGTTTGGTAAAGCTGGGCACTGTCCTGGTGAGGATGGTAAGGTTGAGCCACCATTCTTCAATCTCCAATGTGGGTAACAGATTGAAATGTGGCCTCTTGAAGGCCAGCCATGAGAAAGGTCTAGTTTCAGTGATAATGAAACTGTGGAGTATGTTAATTAGTGGCCTGCATGGCAACAGAGAAACCCCCTCCCTCAGCAAATCTGCAGGTGACACGAAATGGGGAAGATTAGCCTAGGCAGGGAAGAGCAGCACTTCAATAATCACCTTAAAGATTAAATACCTGAGGGTGTCAATCTAGACACCAGAGGTTCAAGCCACCAGTAGCCCCTGTGAAGCTTAGCCATGAGAAGCAGGTTTCTGGGCAGGACAGTCAGAAGCACAGCACAGCTGGGAAGTGCCAGGCGATGTCACCACCCGGCTGAAATGGACCAAAGGACTTGGAGTGGACTGCAGGTAGAGGCACTTGCTGTGAGCAAGGCCAGATGCCCACTGAGGTGCATCAGATGGAGTAAGGCTTTTGGTCAAGGGATGTTTTCATTCCCCTCCACTCAGTGATTCTGCACTCCCAGGATAGAGCCCAGATAAGGAGGGATTTGGAAATGGGGTCCAGGAGAAGGCTACCAGGATAGATATGACTGACAAGGAGAAGCCTGAGGAGCTGATATTCAATCACAAGAGAGTGGGCAAAGGAGTGACCACCTACAACAACTCAAAGGGAATGTAGAAACAAGAGAGAGCTAAACCCCTCCTGAAAGACGACACAGAAAACAACAATGGCTGCAAGCTGTGCCTTGAGAATATCAGAGTAGACATCAGGAAGATTTCTTTGCCAGGTGTGGAATTCAGCACAGAAGCAGGCTATTCAGGGAGGCTGGAAATCCTCCCTGAAGGTTTTCAGGACTGGAAGGAGTCAGAGATAAAGGGTGGGTAAAATGCAAAAAGCGGCTCTACTGACAGAAAAAGAAGTGAGTGTTACTTCTTAGTATTCAGCGTGGAAAACAGCTGTACTCAACATGATTTCACAGCTGGGATGCTGTACTCTAAAAGAAGCATGGGCACGTTGAGGCCACATCCAGCAAGGTGGGGATATGTCACAGGTCCTTCCACTGTGCAGAGGAGAATTGCCCAGCTCCCTGAGTAATTCTTTTCCTCCTGCTCATGGGGAAGGGTAAAAAGGTACCTGAGGCAAGAAGGAAAGGGATGTTTAATGAGAACAGGGCTTGACTCTGCTCTAAGCCTTTTAATGAGGTGCTGAGCATATGGTTCCCTCCTTTCACTGAAAAACAAGAAAGGCATGTTGATCATTCAGCAGTGCTCCACATTTCTGTGACTGTGCTGCAACCTGGGCAAAGGTTTGATCACTGTGGGGCACAAGGTGGAGCAAAGAAACCTTTGCTGCACCACCTGGTGCCCTGCAGTGATCAAACCTCTCCCAAGGATGTAGCAAAAAGCTGGAGCTGCTGGGACCCACAGCACATCATTGTCCCCAGCGTGATTCCATCTCTGCCAAGGACCCTCTCCCAACGTCCGAGAAAAACCACTGAGAGGTGTCCCAGCAACCAGGGGAGGGCAGTGCCTATGCCTCATTCCTGAAACCTCTTCCCAATGTTTAAGTTTAAGGTGTAAAGAGTAAGCCTGCAGCACCAGCTTGTGTTGTTTTGGTGTTTTGGCTGAGTAGATACACCATCCTACTGAAGCATGACTGAAGCAAGCACTGCACTCTGCCTGGGCCATGAACTCAGTTTCCATTCAACAAATGCATCCATTCACTGAAGCTTTTTTATTTTTCTGACTGGGGGAGAAAATCACCCATTACAGTGTACTCTCTGTGTCTCCAGGCTCACATATAATTTCCAGTAGTTCTCCTCAGCATTCCACATTATAAAATCAATCTCTATTTAAGTAACAGAGGGATATTTATTTCTTAATTTTTAATAATATATTTTGTGATTTGTTACAGCCCTCAGTGTTGTATTATTTATTTATTGTGCCTATACGGTGCCCTGCTACATGGTAATAGAGGAGCTACAGAAATTAGAAACCTAAGTAAAACCAAGTTCAATAATTTTGCTACATCTAGGACTACATCCAAAATTAACAAAAGAGCAAAACTGCAATGCAAGAGCAATACCATATTTTGTTCCCAAGTTTTAACTGACTCAGTGGAAGCAAGCTACAATACTCAGAAAGATCAATCATCACTGCAATAAAAATTAGAACTGGATCTTAACATGTATCCCAAGGTGTTTCAGAAATAAGTAATATGCTGAGGAGTTCTTAAAAGTTAATAATAAATTTGCACACAGGCTCAAATGAAACAAATATAAAGGCTTTCTTTTCGTCCCTTTCTTACATTCTCCCTGCAAATGTTGTTCCCTCTCAAAATACACTCAAAAGTCTTCAGTTCAGGGAAAAGAAGATTGATTTACCTCAAAAATGCCTGCATTCCCTAGGTGAGATCTCAGCAGCATTCATTTGGTAGCAAAGCTACCCACGAACTTCAGTAAGCTACAGTTTATTTTAAGGAGCTGAATTAATTTACCACTGAAACCTGAAAGCGTGAAAAACAGGGGTTCTGGGCCTTGCCTGCAATTTGTGCTAGCTCTAGGGAAGTCACGGTTCTACCTGCTCAGGCACAACAGCTGCAGCATGCCTGCTTCACCAGAGTTTAGCTGCAAGGAGCCCAGAAACCCCTCAGGCAGCCCAGGTCCACAGGCCCTGCTTTCCATGGGAACAGTGCAGTGATCACACTCCTGAGTGGCAGGGAGTGAAGAAAGCCAGATATAATGTGTATTTACTTACAATCACCAAATGAATCCCTGTCCTTCATGGTGCAGGGGATCTGGTACAGAGAGGAGCTGGAGCTGCCAGGAATCAGCAGTGTAATGACTTCCATTCAGGAAATCTTTACTGAACAAAACAGAACTGGTTCTGGTAGACCTGGTTCAAATTTCTCATGCTTTGATCACTCCATTTACAAACTTAAATATTTCTCACATCTTTCTGCAAAACTCCATGTCTCTTTCACTTCCCTCAAGATTGCATTGAAGAAATTTTTGGCTGATGGGTCTTCTTTCCATGTTGCTTCTTCCCCAGCTCCAAAATCACTCCTGTTCTGCAGTAGTACACCTTTTTTCAAGGCTATTTTCCTGTTGCTCTGATGCCTATCACTGCCTCTGAGTGGTGTCCCAGACACCAGGCCAGTCTTTGATAAATGTCATACTATGGCACTGTGCCTTTCACCCCACTGCCTGCTGGACTGCTCTAAGTCTTCACAGATGACAGTGAGGCAATTTAGATCCTGACTATCAGGCTATCTGGAGTGTTGGCTGAGCCAGCAGCAGAGGTGATCATGTCGAGCCTTCTGCTTTCAACAGCCTTTCAAGATGTTCTGCTTCCTCAGATGCTAGAATGAGAGTATGACAAATAACTTGGTGTAATTTCTGCTTTCTGTAGCTGATGAAATGGTAAGGGTCTAGGCAGAAATTAAAATCCAGCCATGAGAGACCCAGCAATTTCAAAGCCTACTTGAAACAGTTCCAGAGGGGAAAATGCCATTTTATTGCCCCCAGGACAGGCTGTCTGAATCATACCTAAGAGGAAATTCTAAGAAAGCAATCTTCAGATCATGGGTTTCTGGGGATGGTACCTCCATCACACACTGTGCAATTGTCACTGGCCTTGGCATCAGGATCTGGTTTTGTCTCACACAGAATAAAACTTCTCTAGTTTTAATTGGGAATCGCATACAGACAAAGCAAAGCAACCTGAGTGACCTTCCTAATTCGGTAGCTCACTGACCGACCTCAGAGAGCCAAGGCTGGTTGGAGCCAGCTGTGGCTTTTCAGCTCATCAGTGTTGGATCTGAGTCTTTTGTGGGGAGAACCTGAGCCTGGCTCTCTTCAGAGGCACCCCTGACTGTGTCCAGACTAGCCCAGCTCCATGTGAGCAAGGTGAAATGAATCTCCTGCTGAGGCAGAGTGGCACTGCCATTTACACTCTGACCCATGAATTTGGGCTGGAAGCTGAGAGCCTGTTTTGTGGGGAGAGCTTAGCAGCAGATCCAGAGGGTGGTGAGTGCTCCAGCATTTGGAACAGAGCTCATGCTGCCTCCCCAGGCAGTGTGGCTTGCCTTCTGGCACTGCAGTCCTCTCATCAGATTCTGCCACTGCAGGAGGGGCTGTAGCACACCTAACCAGACACAGCTGCTTCCCTCTTGCAGGGGGGTATGCCAGTGCCTCCTCTGCACACCTGCCTTGCACCATGACACAGGGCCGTAAGAAGTGTCCTGCTGGATACAAGAGACAATTCACCCCTCCCTGCATTGTGTCTTTGTGAGGGTTTGTGAGCCTGGCCATGACCTGCCTGTGCAGATTTCCACAGATTTCCCCAGAAGAGAGAGCTGTAGTGGAAGAGACTCCAGAGGGTACCTCCCTGTGGAGCTCTTCTGGCAGCACTTCTGGAATCTTCCATCCTCTAATTTGCCCAACCCCACATGGGGCCCACCAGCACGGTCCACTTCTGCCATCTCTTGTAGCAACACATTCCTACACACACCTTGTAGAGAAATGTTATCCTTCATCTGCTTTAAACTGATCTGGGTCTAGTGCTCTCTGTTTCTGGTTTTATGGGATTTGAGATTCAGTGAATCACAACATTGAAGTCACTTTATTGCCGCCTACATGGTTTTGTAAAGGACAGAAACCTTTTGCTTCTTTCTGTAGCTGCCAAGTAAACACCCTGAAACAATATTGAAGATTTCCATTCCTTTAGCTGCTTAGTAGAGCTTGGAAGCCACAGAATTCATTGCTCATGTAAGAGAGCAGCACATGTTTTAGACCTGGATTTTTGGTAGCAAGTGATGTTTTCTGATGGTTAGTTTGTGTGTTTCTCACAGGCCCTTTTCACAATTGACAGCTCTGCCTGAGGGAAAGGAATTAGCCCTCTTACATGTTTGCAAAAATACTGCCAGGTACACACCTGCAATTTTAGCTCAAATGCCTTTGAAAAATCATAGGTCACTTTTGAAAACTACCCATGATTAAGCTTACCAATAAATAATTTTCTTCTAATGATGTCTTGCTGTGGTTTTGAATTAATCATTCAGACACTATTCTCACCAGTGAGCACTGAAAACTGTATGGCACACTTGCTGAAGAGTACAAAACATTTTGATCACAGTCTTCAGAAAGTCTGGCCAGAGATACAATGGCTTCACTAACTACTCCATACTAACACACTCTGAAGAAGAGTGGGAATCTTTACCAATCTGCCCCAGAAATCGATATACCAGTTTCTTCCTCTGGAAACCAGACCAAATTAAACAGGCTGACCCCAAAGGGACTGCCTGCATGTTAATTGGCCCAAATTTGTACAGCACCTTGAGATAAAAGGTGTTATGAGGACTCTGGGAATGGAGCCAAAACGCATCTCCCTGATATAGCCCTGAATAACTCTGTGCAGGTCTATCACAGGAATGATCTTTCTATTCTCCTAAATCTGCTGGCTGAATGTGTTGCCCTATTTCATCTTAGTTGTTAGAAAACAACTAGCTCAAGGCCTTGAATCAGGAATAAATCAACCTTTTTAAACAAAAAAACATAGCACACCGAGTAGATCAACTGACCTTTAGCCCTGAACATAAAACTGAGAAGTACATTACTGTTTGTTTTGTGATGCACCAGGCAACTCTCTACTCCTTTGCCTCCTCATGTGATGCTCCTGGTGTTACTCTCAGCTACACTATCACAATTACCATAGTGATTCAGGCTCTGAATAACCTATAGGTTTCTTCTCCTGGAGCACCTTAAGATCAGGGTTGCTAATTTTATAGTATTTCAAAAGATGATTATATATTTATGCATTATTTATTGCACGAATCTAGCATGATATATTATTTACAGCAGTATTAAGAGCATTTATTATTTATTATGCTCCTATATTAATATATATTATTTCAAGCAAGAATTTTTTCAGCGTTGTTTGTTGATTTCAGCTACTGGAGTTAGTATTCTGCAGAGTAGACAGTACTGTCCTGTGGGCTGAGACTGCTGAAATCTAACTACCTTGGCCAAGAAATGCTATTCCTTTATGCCTGAGCATTATTTTATAACTCAGGAATGGATTGTGGTCAGCTCTGTCTGGTTATAAATGACCATGAAGAGGAATGCAAGGTATCTGCTCTCCTCCTCTATGCAGAATGGTTGTGCAGGTCCCATATACCAAATTTCTTTCCTCTGCCTGTGAACCTGGGCAGACCCACAAACTGCTGCAACTGCTACAGACATCCAGTGAGTTGCGGATACAGCTGTCCCCTTTGTTTTCCTCCCTTTGAGGGAAACCAGAATCATTCTAAATAGAAAATTGCACAAGCCTCAGCTGATGTAGACATTGGCCAGTTAGGGAGGTGATTTCTTGAAGTGACATTGGTATTGCAGAAAAAGCTCTAGCTTAGAGTTTATAGACCTTCACAAAAAGGCCTTGCTGAAATAAATTATTTTTGCTGGGGAATAGAACTATACAACAAAGACATGTCCAATCCTCTGTGGCTTAATCTCAGCAACTGACCTCTTGTCTCAGAAGTACAGAGCCTGAGTCGTCTGCTTCTGAGAAGAGCTACTCTTGGACAAATCAGAAGAAAATGTTCAAGATTGAAAAGGGCTGGAAGGCACTTGTAGCAGAAATAAGAATCCAGCTTGAATACAAGTTTTAAAACTGTCAAGATCACAGATCCCTCCTCAGGAGTGCTGCCAAGCTTCATCCTTAAAGCTTGGGGTGGACTTCTTCTGAAGAGTGTTCAGTTTTTAGTGGTCTTCAAGTTCCACCTTCCATTCCCACCCTGTCAAAAGCACTGTCAGACCACATCTACGTATCTAGAGCCATGTCCAGTGGTCTGATTTGCTTACATGTACTTGAGCTTGTTCAAGAAGTCCCTGTCCTGCAGTACGCCTCTCTCCTTCCAACTCCACCACCTTGGACCTAATTTCTGCAGGCTGGCATGCTTTACCTGCACCATTTTCCCTGACTTGTCATTGCGAGACAATCTGGAGTTCACTCAGACATTTTTCACTAAATGATGGCTGTTTGCCATGCAACCCTGACTTAAATTAGGAGATTAGGACATCTAAATCTTAAAAGACAGTAGGTTAGGAGAGTCTTAAACTAACTAATCTTTAATGAGAACATTTTCCCAGGCAGGTTTTAGATATTGTCTGAGGCTTCAAGGACTTTCATGACCTAAACTATTTGGTTGTCGCTATGTCAAACTTTCCTGAATCACCTTTGTCTGTGGGGTGTGCTATTTACGTCCTGATTTTTCATTTACTCTGTCTTTTTGTCTTTGGTCCCCCATATTCTCTTCAGCTGACTCTCTGATCCAAGGCCTCTCCATTGTGCCAGCTCAACTTCCCTCTCCTGATTTTCTCAGCTTACCTCACTATTCTCCTTCCTTTGTTTTTGCTGTCTGCACTGAAAACACTAAAACTGTCTCACTCCACCTCTGTTGACAAAACTGTAGTTCATACTCCTTGGTCTTCACACTTATCCTGACTCACTCCTACTAGAAGTGGTGGAAAAACAGCTATTTATCTCAATTAAATTGTAATTAGCATCTACCTGTCACTATTATTCAGTTTTCTCCAGTGTCTTCTTCAGCTACTTTCTATGCTATTTTTTCACCTGGTTTCCATGAGAACCATCTCAGTATATGTCTATCCTGCCAGACCTATATTTGGTTCCTGTCAGGAAAGAACAAATAATTTACTCTCAGGCAATATTTGAGGCTTCAGCTGTTCCAGCAACACTCAGAATATGGTGAGATGGTGAGAGTCACCTCATCAAAATGTATCCAGGACACTCCATGTGCTCATATTCTGCTATACCATAATAAATGGAAGTCTGTCCCATAGCACACTGTAGCTGTGCACCCAGCTTCAGATGATGAAAGCTTTACAGATGTGCCTCAAATCTCCAGCTGTGAGAGTGAACATGAACAAAGAGGATGATCTGGTTGAGAAAACAACTTCCTTTCAAATCTCACCAAACAGCCTGTGGGATGGGCAGCTGGACTTTAGATGTGATCCCTTCCTTCTGTTTTGTTGACTGGCCTTGTGAGAGCTCCATTTGGAAGTTCACTAAGTCATTCACTTGCACTTTCACTGAGAGAGTGAGAGGGAAGACATGGGACTGCTCTCCTCCAATGGGACATGTGGCTCCCTGGCATACAGAAGAAAAGGACCAAGCTTTGCAGAGGTCCCAGCTGAGTCAGCCAGGTGACTGGCAGCCCCTCAGGAGTCAGGGTAGGACATAAACCCTCATGGGTGGCAATAAAGCGCAACACAGGGATCTCTCAGTGCCCTTAAGGCAAAGAAACTGCAACAAATTAAAGATGATGCAATTTGTGTGAAAGACATTGCTGTATACAGCAATAAGAGAATTATTGCAGAATAATGCCATGCTGTATACAGCCACTGATTAAATTATACTAAAGGACTACTTACTTCACAAAGCTCTCCCTCACCACCCAGTAAGAGTATTTTTAAAAAACATTATCTGGGCTTGGCGCGTGTGAGAGCTCCTAAACAGTAATAGTTCATTTTTTGCCAATGAGTGCATCAAATCTTGACCACCTACAGCCTTATGACAGGACAAGCGATTATGTCTTTAAAACATGGTGGTTCAGTTGGTTGAGTATCCCTTTTGTGTGGAGGTGCTTGTTTCAGTTCAGCACCTGCTCCAGCTTAGGGAAATAGTCCTTACACTGTGGAGAGTAATAAACAGCTGACAGTCAGTATGTAATACTGCTCTATGCAGGTTTGTGAGATAATATCCTAATTTCATTTTATCTCTAGCATGAACGAGAATACATGACATAAGAGCCAGTGATGTTTGCACCAGCTAAATTGCCTCAGTGTAACCTTGTAAAAATCCAAAATCCAAGACACAACCATGAAGACTTTGACATGCTTAGTATAATTACTTATTCCATGTATGAGAGCAGTGTGAAAAAGGCAGTCAAACTGCAATTCCTGAGGAAGACAGTGGATGCATCTTCTTCAGCTGTGCTGCAATGCCGACCATGAACACTAGATAAGACAATTGTAAAGTACTATGTAAGAAAAAACATCACGTATTGCAATCTTTTTAGCAATACATAAAATTCAGTAAATTTAGCAACAGGTAAAATAAAGCAAATTCCCAACTCATTCACCATTTTTTACCCCACCTGGATCGAGGGAAAGGCCTCAGAGATTAACTCTCAAAATGTTTTATGAAAATAGACAAAAAGATGGTCTGTGCCATCTTTGCTTGTCCTTCTTCCACTCATAAAGCACTTGCACGTGAGTCTGCTGGGAAGGGGCAGGGGTGGAAGAATGAATAAAATAGTCAAAGGTACCAAGAGGAAAGGAGAAGCTGGCTGATAGTCAGGACAGAGGGACTTGGCAGTTCCAAGGTGCAAAGAGTTAGACAAATCTTCTGCATTTGTAGAGGCAGAAGAAGTTTAAGAGTGGATGGGAAATGA
Organism: Zonotrichia leucophrys gambelii; assembly: GCF_028769735.1. NCBI lineage: Eukaryota > Metazoa > Chordata > Aves > Passeriformes > Passerellidae > Zonotrichia > Zonotrichia leucophrys. The sequence continues at coordinate 31,500,600 of NC_088200.1, read as the reverse complement.
GGACTTATTGATTATTATGGGATTTATTGAACTTCATGCCAGTGTCTCTTTTAGATTGAATCATTGCTGCTTGGAGTCTGACTTGTTTTGACTTGAAGTCTCCTACTTTGGTGGGACCACGTGAAGGAAAGGTAAATCCTAAACGTTGTCCACTCTCTCTGTCATATTGCCTGAGAAGAGATACTATTTCTCCCTTGAAAAATGTTCATATTTCATCTTTGGACTCACTGTTAGCAGTGCTGTTGAATTTTAAGAAAGCATCTTTTGCTTTCTTAAAATCTTGCTGTTTTTTCAAATACTATCAGCTAGTTGACCTCGGTTGAATTCCATCTGTAATCTCAAGATAAGAAGATCTGTCTCCCACACACAGCCCATTAAACTTTCTAGAAAAACTCCAGATACAAGTATCTGATGAAGCAGGCTTCTTAATTAACTTTGTACAGTGGACAAGGAACCATGACTCATAACTCAGACGTATTAAACTTGTGCAAACTTTAGGGGTTTTATTTACAGATTGTTACATTGCTGGATTTTCTTTGAAATTGCATTTGTTCTTTGCTCAGTAATTTCCTGACTTACTTTATGAGATTTGTGCCAAATTTGTACAAATTTGTGTATTTGTGTGTGACATTCCCAGACAGATAGAAATGCCCACACAGCAACGAGGCAGATGTGAGAGGGAAAAATAGGTGACAAAGACATTTGCGCTTTATGGAGTTCCTGCTTGTCATTAAGAAGATACTGTCAAATATATTCTAATCCCAAACAAAGCTCATGGATGTTTATGCTTGCTGTGACTCTGAAGCTAACATAGATGCGTGCACTAAAATCTGTCACTGACCTGACTGGTAGCAGTGTTTGGTCCAGATGGTCAGTCAAGCAGGTAAAAACCTCTGCCCTGTGAGGATGTTTCCATCACCTTCAGCAGAACTTCATCACAGAGAAGTGGTCATCAAAAATACACTGAAAAGTCTGAAAACCTTGTTAAAAATCCTAAAATACCATTATGTTTGTCAAGTGAAGTCAGGTCTGCTTTATCACAACTTATTTGCCAACATCTAATTTTATCAGCTAAATGAAAAAAAAGTCAAAATTTGTTCAAATGTATTATTAAACTAGTTTCTGCTTTAATCCGTGTGATGTTGAGACAATGCCAATAAAACAAATGTGATTTAATCAGTTCTGACTGTTCTGACCTGACAAACCCCTTCATTTGGAGAATGATTTCTTGGCTGTCCATAGAATATTCATGGACTCTACAGGATATTCAGCTCTCCCTCTACACTTGCCAAAGATTTCTGCTGGAATTATAAGTCTTGTTGCCTGACATGTAGAAGAATAATATTAGCCATTCCAAATACATTTCAGAATAACAAACCAAAATTAAATTATTATATATATTCAAACATGTTTTTCCAAACTTTTTCAGACTGTTTGTTGTTTCTTCAGCAATGGGAGGAAGATTTCCTCTCTCCAAGGGATGGCTGCTAAGGAGCTGCATGTGGGACACAGCTCTAAATACTCCTCTTGCGTAGGCCGCTCACTCGATAACCAAAGGTGTTTGTGGTTGACAGATTTAAATTCTGCACCTCTCTAAAACCAGAAACCACATGAATGCCAGTGGTTCCAATCAGTATTGTGCTGCTACTCTGTTGCTTGCACGCATTTTATGACCTTACCAATCCCAGGTTGTCTGGGCTGCGTACGTTTTCAGATATCCTTTGAGTCTCCTTACACAAGAAATGCTAATTGAGGGGAAATATAATCACTCTGGTTTACAGAACTATTTGCAAATGTGGAACACAACTTTTGCCTGTAATTGGGAACCGGGTGGCAAAATTTGATCACTTTATAGTTGACTGTTAAAATAATTTATTCTGACTTCTCCTGATTCTTTATAATCACTGAGAGATTCATAGAATTTCAGAGTGGTTTGGGTTGGAAGGCATCTTAAAGACAATCTAATTGCAGCTCCCTTACTAGGAGCAGGGATACCTTCTACTAGATGAGGTTTCTCAAAGATCCATCCAACACGGCCTTTAATGCTTCAGGGATGGTGTGTCCATACTTCTGGTCAACCTGTTCCAATGCGTTACCACCTTCACAATAAAACAATCTTTCCTACCACCTAATCTAAATCTATCTTCTTTTAGTGTAAAGCCTTACCCCCTGTCCTGTCACTATCTGCTCACTTAAAGAGTTATTCTGCCCATATTTTATAAACTCCTTTCAAGTACTGGAAGGCTGCAGAGATTTTCATGGAGACTTCTCTTCTTCATGTAGAACAACCCCAACTTTTTCAGTGTGAATTCACAGGAGAGGTGTTCCAGCTCTCTGATCATTTTTGTGGACCTGCTTCACCAGTTCCATGTCCTTCCTGTGCTGTGCCCCCAGAGCTGATGCAGCCCTGCAGGTGGGGTCTCAGCAGAGCAGAGCAGAGGGGCAGAATCCCCTCCCTGCCCTGCCGCCCACCCTGCTCTGGATGCAGCCCAGGACACGTGTGGCTCTCTGGGCTGGCAGTGCCCATGGCTGGGCCATGTCCAGCCTCTCATCATCAATATTCCCAGGCGCTGCTCTGGAGGGCTGCTCCTAATGAGCTCTTCTCCAGGCTGTAGGCTGCATGCGGAGACTCAGGGGCCTGCCACTGGGGCTGTAACACCTCGATTTGGGAGAGGCAGAAACAAGCACGGAGAAACACCCCTCTAAGGATAGGGTAAGAAGCGCCTCTGTCCCATAAGCCTCTGTAGGCACGTGTTAATGTTTTAAGTTCTATTGGTTTACGCAGTTAAGCTCACCCTTGCCCAGCCTCCTTTACCATACTTGTATCCCCATAGAATGTTCTCCCTTCTCTTGATCCCTATTGGCCCCAGTTTGCCAGTGTTCCACCCCTGTTATCCCATTTGTTCCCCTAGTCTGCTGCCCCTCCTCTGCACTATTTTTCCCTGTCTCCATTGGCCCTTGAGCCTCAGAGACACCCCTTTCACCCTATATTTAACCCTGTGTCCCCCAGTTTGGGGTGTTTTTGTCGCTGGATCCTCTTTGTGCCAGTAAATGGGTTTTTCCTCTCCAAACAAAGACCTGTCTCTTGCCACCTTTGTCAGCTCTTTCAACAAGCATGCTCTGGGCCCTGAAAGCACAGGTTGGTCTCTGGGACTTAGTGAAGTGCACCACTTCAGCTGCACTCATGTCTGGTATTGCCACAGCCCAGGCGCAGAACCTTTTCCTTGGCCTTGGAACTTTGAGTTTCTCATGGGCCCATTCCTCAAGGCTGTCCTGATGCCCCTGGATGTTCATCCCATCTTTCTGCAGGGCCACCTGCACTGCTCAGCCTCCTGTCACTGCAGATGTACTGAGGGTACACTCTGTCCCACTGCTTCTGTCACTGATGAAGATACTGGAGAGCCAAAGTCTCAGGACAGCCCTGAGGGACACCACTCATCACTGGCTGCATCTGGACATAGAGCCATTGACTGCAACTCTCTGGCGGCCTCCATCCAGCCAATCCCTTATCCACTGAACAGTCCATTCTTCAAATCCATGTCTCTCCAATTTTGACATTAGGATGTCTTGTGGGACGATGTGGAAGGCCTTACAGAAGTCTGAGTATAGGACATCACTTGTCTGGTTTACCTTGTACACTACTAACTGCAGCGATGTCTGCTGTGGCACTGATGGTTTTTAAATGGACCTGAGTCAACATTTTTTGTTGACAGATTTTTTTATAGCATCAAAGCTGGTTGCCTCGGTAGCCTGTCTCTAACAAGCTTGCATCAAAACTACTGCATGAGGTACGTGGATGGTGTTGTTGCTGTGACCCACAACTCAGCTGGCGAGGCTGGACTGGGAGAGGAGCGGGCTGTGTGGGGCAGTCCTCACCACAGCTGTGCCTGTGAAGCAGCTCTAGACTTCAGAAGCCCTGACACAGTCACATCTAGCTGAGCTTCAGGTGAAAGAGTGGTTTCAACATTTTGTTGTTGTTCTTCTTCTTTTGGTTTTTTTTTTTCTGTTGAGAACTAGGTCCTATTGCTAGGCACACTATTACAACATCAGGTGATTACAGTGCAAATAAACTATTTTATAGAGAATCTTACTGGGAAAACATAATTTTTCTCCACCGTATCACTCCACAGAACTTGAGTTCAGGAAACTTAGGTTTTGCACAAAACTTATGTCAGTTTTCTTTTTACTGGGGGATGTCATTATAGATAGAGGGGTAAATGATCAGAAGATTACTGTCTACTGTTTTGAAATACTTATTTGAAATGAAATAAACTTTGTCACTTGAATATGGACTTAGGGACAAACAGCATCCTATTCACAAAACCGTATGTCATGCTTGATTTTCTCAACAGTTACAGAAGGTAAATTTACTAGGTCTTTATTTTCAATGTGTTTCTTCCACTGAAGACAATGGAAAAAACTTCCATTAATTTTATGGAAACATTATTTGGTCCCTAGTGACTCTACTTCTCTCTTTTCCCCACATTTTCCTTTTGAAAAAAGATACATCCTGAAAAATAGCACCTTGACTGGAGAAAGATTTAAAAATTAATACAGAGAGCTATTGCTTTTCTGCACATGTGACTATACACAGCTCAGAAAATTATAGTTCCTATCATTTTAACACATTAAGGGAATATTTTTTAAAGGTGTTACTTTTCATTTTCTGTTCTTGTCAACAATTTAGCAGTTAAAGAAGATGTAAAAGTAGTTAACTTCCTTGTCTCTGTTTTGCCACAGTGAAACAGTTCTCAGTTTGCGTCTTTTTTCCCCCCTAACTTTGAGCAATGAAAAAGGAAAGATGTCCTCTGATTATGCAAATATACCATGGAATCAGTCTTAGGAATTAATAGCTGAAAATACCAAAACACATCACTTAGGGGTTATGTAACAAGAGAAAAAGAAAGGATCAGAGAACATCCCCCAGAAACCCACTCCCCAAATTTCTTTCCTATTCCTCTGTGTCAGCCTGGAGAGGCGGGAAGATGAAAGAAAAATAATCCTGTTTAGTCAATGTTGTCTTAAGCTGACTCTGCATTTGCTGCTAAAAATAATTTAAAATGAGGGTATTTGACCCGAAAAGGAATCTGATGGTAAAACCCCCTTTTTTCCATAATGTGTACATATGTCCAAATAGCCAACTGTGGCTGATACTGCACTATCCCTTGGGCTGGCTGCCAAGCTGCAGCACTAACCAAATCTCTGCTTGGTCTCCACAGGATTTTACCTAGCACTTTCTGTGTAATATTCTACTGTTTCTGGAAGAATTTCATGACCTATGCTGCTATCAGCCACTCTAAGGACTTAGCACAGTTACCTGTCTCAAGCACAGTTAAAGCCCCAGAAGGCCTTTGCCATGAGATAAGCACAGAAGGGAGTGAGAGGCCATGTTTTTAAGGAACAGGATCCTAAGCTCTCTATCTACTCTCTGCTCTTTCTCTTTCTTGCATTCCTAGTTTTTCCCTCCACCCATCCTGCACTCCATAACCTTCCCTCTGTCCCCAAAGATGCCATCCACCATTTAATTTTGACCTTAGTAGCTTTGCATTTGTATGCTGGATCATAGTTTAAGTCTGACTCAGGTCCCTTCAGGAAGCCGACCATGGAGTGTTGGAGCATTTCTTCTCTCTGTGCCAGCAGTCCACACACACACAAACATACTTCACCAAAACTCGGGATTTAGCGCCCATGTTCATTGAACTTTCAGCTGCTTCAGCTGTGTGAAATTGTCAATTTCACTACATGCTTTCACTGTTCAGCATCAAGTTGCAAGCTTTCTTTTGTCATGCCACTGCTGTTAATGCATCAGTTGAAAATGTGAAAACCTATTCAATCCAGATAGCCTAATCTTGAGCTGCTGTGACTCAGGAAAATCCTCCTTCCAACAGATTGGCTACCTGAGGCTATAGCAGAAATTGTGTCTCTTTCTTCTACTTAGTGTCTTCCTATTCTCATTCACTGTTCAGACTGAAATGTTCTCTCTGCCTGTCCTTATACTTCCAACTTTTCTCTGCCAATGTCTGTTGACTGCTGGCTCCACTGAGCATCAGCCAACCATGCAGGCTGTCAGTGAGGGCACATCCTTCCTCTGCAGCGCCACTGCCCAGGCGATCCACTGCTGACTGCTGTGTGGCTTGGGCAGAGCAGCTCTGCAGTAAAAGACTTCACTGGAGGGTTTGTGGCATACCCATGGCTATGGGGAAGCAAGTGCTTGGATGGCAATGCCAGGGTTTAGGATGATGGGTGAAATCACCCCACCTCTGCAGTCCCATGCAGACCCAGGTAGCACCTGTCCTGCATCACAAGAATGCGGTCTCCTCCTGTGAGACACTAACCAGAAATGCAGCAGAAATTGTGTACTACATCCTGCAATAAAACACAGTCAGCAATAAAACTACGCATGGGTGGGAGAAACTCTCACTGGATGGCAAAAGACAGAAAGTGTGTAACTATTATGCTACACTTTGGACATTAAAATAAAAGCAGGTTCTGACAATGACAGTCATTTCATGTCCTGACTGGTAAAAAAATCATATTGATAATACACTGAAAGAAAGAAATGAGCCCACAAGAAGGAAATTAGAATACTCAAAAGTCTGTCTTTCATACATTTCATCAGTATAGACAAATATGTAAAACAACAGTTTTCATCCCATGCCAGATGGAGGGAAAATTATTTTGAGAGGTAAGTCAATATTGTTACTGAGGCGCAGTCTAGTATGTACCATGCTTCTCCTGAGGAACATGTAAAAACTTCTGGGATAAATACAGGAAAAAATTTAAAACTTCTAACAAAACTTTAAAAGCCGTTTAAATATTAAGTTAATGGATACCATTTTCAAACCAACCTTTCAGTGAAGGTCTGCATCAATGGCATTGCATAGATGTGGAGAGAAATCACTTGAGCAGGGTGGGGGGATAGTTATCCTATAATGGTATGGAAGCAAAATTAGTTAAATCACAAAATCATAGGAAAACAAACTCCATTGTAAATAAGTTGGGTCACTTGCACATTAAAGCTAGTGGGAGTTTTTTTCATCCATCCAGCAGGTTTCTCACCTAAATGATTGCTGTTCTTTGCCACATCAGAAAAGCTCATGACTTATAACCATTTTGATTCTTAATCTCATATATGTGCTTTAATTGCTGTCTTCATAATTCATAAATAATTGCTAATATTTGCTATTTAATACAACATTTTAAAATGTTCCAACTTGTACAAACTTCGTACAAATCATTTCACAGACTGCACAGAGAGAATAGAAGCTCAGTGACTATAATACCCTAAGGGAATCTGTGGCCATAAAAAGTTCCTACTTTTTTCTTGGGTTGGGTAATCCAAAACAACTAAATTGTGAATGGGCACTATTGCATTGACTGTGAAATGACAAGTATGCATTAGACATTTCCATTACTTGCAAGTAAAACTCTGAAATGGCTGTCTAAAAGCTATTTACATGGACAGAGAAATACAGCCCCAAATTTCTCCAGTCTGGTATCTGTAATTCAGCAGTAAAATCAAAGGAATTTCTTTCTTGTAATAAATGCCATGAGAGTATAGAAAATAATTAAATCATCGCAGGGTGGACCCAGTAATTTGAAAAAATAATAGTAAATTACTTGAACCACAGGAAAAAATCCAGTTTATTAGCAAACATTTAATTTCAGACAAAAACTAATTCATCATTTATGTTTGATAATATTATTTCCTTTGTGTTTAAAACGTGAGTGAATTGTTCAGGATTTTTCTTTGAATTTCCCATATATGCTTAGTAAAAAAAAAAAAAAAAACAAAGATATTTTAAATTAACATGCCTGAAATAGTATTATTTAGAAATAAGAATACTCATATAGGATATGCATATACATATTGCCTAACTCCAGGTGAACCAGAAACAGAGGTTACCATCACACTATTAATGCAGTACAGCAATTATATAGGTCCAAGAAACATGCAAGAAATATAGAAGAAATGAGAGCAATCGTGGTTGTGCTCTGCTGCTGGGATTTCTGTGGTGTTGGTAAGTTGTGAGAGCCTCAAGGGACCATTACAGAATGGAATTTGCAACAGCACAGTTGGCTAAGGGACATGTTTGGAATAACATATATACAAAATGCTTCTTACTCAGGTGTGGAATGCCACATCACAGCTGGAAATGCTGAGGAGCTCTATGGGGTGCATGGGAACTCTAGAACCTGCAGCAAACTGGGCCAGAGCTCTTTTTTTCCTCTTTCCTCTCATCTTGACGTCTGTTGTGTAGGATGTTGGGATTGACTCAGCCCAATATGAAGAAGATGAGCTGAAAATAAGGCCATAGGAGAACCCCTCAAACTCATAGTGAGACAAAAAGGCCAGTCCTAGAATTCCCCAGTTGTTATATGCAGATTTGTGCTAGAAAGTCCTCTGTTCTCCCCCAGTTGATTTGTTCATGGTTACCTCATTATCCTTTATTGGTCAATGTATCCCTGCATTGCTTTTCATATCCTTTCCTATTGGACCTCTCCCTCACATCCTACTTTGACTCTGCCCTAAATCCTAATCTGCTTTACCCTGGACCCCAGGCTTCAGCTAGTCTTTCCTGATGTGCTCCCACGTAGTTTGTTCACCTTTCAGTTCATTATTTTAGAGTTACTAAAATGTTTTTTTTGCAAGCCACTAGTCTGGACATGTGTCTCTCTCCAAAGTCGCCAAATCAGGTTCCTGACGTAGTTGCTTACAGATCCAAAGCAATCCAGCCTGGACCAGATTGCAACATCTGGTGCCTGAACAGGGACTTCTGACATTCAGGAGACCTGTCAGGAACTCACCCTGCTTCCAGGAGTGGGTTGTAGGACTTTGCCCTTCTTGTGTGTGCTGGCAACAGGGTGAAGCCTGGGAGAACTTCACCAGATAAGTAGCGAGGAGGATGATGCCTTATCACCTGTCTTCGAGGAGAAGGTAAGAGAAGGGTGGATATCTGTCCCATTTGGTTCCCCTCAGCTAGCGTTCCAAATTAAGTTTTTAAAATGGATGTGAGGATGTCAACTGTTGCACAGAGAGACATGTTTTAAGTTAAAATTGGCAAACGGGGGCAAAAAATTTAAGAAGGAACTTAAAGAATTAATTTGCTGGATCCGTAGAAATTTTACAGATATTTCTGAGTCCAAGATAAATTCACTGGGACTTGATAGGGAATAATTTATAATTCAGCAGCAAATCAAGACCACTCTTCCCAGAAATTGATTCCAATCTTAAAAATGACATTCAACATTATAAAGATAAACCAAAAGGAGAAAGAAATAAGAGAAAAGTTATTTGACACAGGGCAACAAAAGTCTAGTTTGGATCAGCCCAGGGAAGCCCACAAACCCTTTTCCTTCAAGCTTTTCTGTTCAGGGCCAAGATGGCAGAAGCCTGTGCCCTTGGATGGCCCAGGGAGTTACTCAGCTCATCTGGTGACCTCGCTGCCCTGTCATCACCTATCCCTCCACCTGGGACATGGTCTGAGATGGTAGTGTGCAAACCATCTCAGACCTCCCCCACACTGTCCCACCTCTTCCCTCACATTTCCCTTGTCCTTCTGACCTTACTAATATGAAGCAGTCCACCTCCATCGTGAACATCACTAGCTGTAATACCACCAACTGCCTTTTTAAAAATTACAGCCATTTTGAAGATCATTTTAACACCTTTGGTTGATGCCCATAGTTGTTGGAAAACCCCACCCAAAACCCTTCCTACGGTCCTGCCTACTTCATCCCAAGACATGCCCAGTGCTCCAAGGAAACAACCACCCCTGCCTATTTGGGAAACTCATCTAATAGCCACTCCCCTTTTCCAGAGGCTGGAACCACAACCACCTGGATTCTGGAAGGGCCCTCCCCCAGAATGGTGGAGCCCATGTCACCTTGGCCTGCCTCAAGGTCTAGCCTGAGGCAAGACCACAAGTACAAGAAGGTGTATGTAGTTAAAGGTGATCCCTCTGAATCCTCGTCCTCTTCCTTCTCCTCGGAGATGCACTGGCCAGAATCTAAAAAAAAGAGGTCTGGGAAAAAAAATTTAAAAAGCAATGAAAATTGAGGTATTGGGAAGTATCAAACAAAATGGAAGTAATGCTAGTCTGGTACAACAGGAGGGAAAATCCATACTGGGAAACTCTGTAATTTGGTGAAATCAAAGAATTAAGTAAAGCAGCTTCAGAATATGGGAGAAGCTCACCGTACTTCTCTATCCTGTTTGTAGTGACCTTCTCAGCCCACACTTCTACAGCCCACGATGCACGGTACTTAATGATCTCACAGTTAACATCCCCTGAGTATTTGCTGTGGGAATTGGGGTGGAAGTGCCTATTAACTTAATTATTACAAAATTATGCCTATGATCCAGCGAGGGTGCAAATTACCATGGACCAGTTGGCAGGTGAGGGGGCTCATACAGACTCTGACCAGCAAGCCACAGTCCTTCCTAAGCCCGTCCTCAAAGACACTAGGGACACAGCTGGGAAGGCGCTGATACAAATTCCAGAAGCAAATAAACCTCATCAGGACTATGCCAATATCTAGCAAGGGCCTACTGAGCCGTATATGACTTTTATAGATAGATTCAAAGCTGCCATAGAGAAACAAGTAACTGTGACCCAGTGAAGAAAAGACTATTCAAACAATTGGGTGTTGTAAACATCAATTCAGAATGCAAGAAAGTTTTCGGGCACTACTTCCCAACCAGAACCTACCATTCCTCAAATAGCTGAGCCCTGTAATTAACTAACCACTGCAGAACAAATGGTTAAAATTCAAGCCCAAGTGTTGACCAATGCATTAAACAATTCTCAACAAAAGCCTCAAAACCCACAAAATCAGAGAAACTTTGTCAAATGGACAATGTTTTAACTATGGTCAAAAAGGCCATTGGGCAGAAAAACTGCAAAAAACCAAAAAAGGCCAATGGTGAAGAGCAGTGTAACTGCAATAAAGGCAACCAAAATACCAACCAATCTTATCAAGTCCAAAGGCAGGATCATTGCCACCTGGGGAACCACCAGTGAAGCGCCAGAGTGGTGCATAACGATGTAATATAACCTGTCACCCACCCTGGTGAGCAGCACTGGACACCATCAAGTGCAGAACTGCAGCATGTCATCAGTGAACTCCCAGTTTCAATGTCTACAGGTACCAGACTGGAGCTGTCAACTGGAAATTGACCATCTCCAATGCCAACACAGAATGCCAAAAGACCCTAAGAACACTCCCTCTCGACCCTGAACTTAAGACTGAATAAATGATAGAGGCTTGTGCTAAAGGTATGTCTGTTGAGAGTGGCCTTGGTGGTAAGCAAAGGGGTGGTGAAGGCATGTGTTGGCCTAGGTAAAACCATTCAACAAGGACAATCACACCCTCAGGCACTCAAGCACACCACAGCTAGCAGGCAGGCAGACACGGGAGGATCTTGTATATGGGGTTCCAGCAAGGGTTTATTAAGGTCTGGTGCTGAAGGACTCCAGGGACAGAAGACAAGGGACAGTGGAGGGTCCAGGGTATAAATATATGAAAGAGGAGGTGGAGCAAAGCATCAGGGCCAATCAGCTGGGATATAGGGGTGGGCATAGGGGTGCTACAAAGGGCAGGAGCCAATAAGGAGTGCCAGGGTGGGCAGGCAGGATTACATTAACCAATGGGGAAACAGGGAGTGCGGAATATTCTAGAACAAGACCATATAGGGATGAAAGGGATAGGGATGGCAATGGGACAATGGGGAATACAGAACTAGGATAGTTCTGTATTCTGGGATAGCATAGTGCTGCAGAGCACCATGGGGGAAGCCTTCTGTTTCACCCTAATCTATGGCGGATGCCTTGACTATGGCACATCCCTCCAGGGCATTGCCACTGCCCTTTTCCCAGTAGGCTCATGGGCCTCCACAAATATTTTATTTCCAATTTCCAAAACAATGAGCATGAGTTAAAAAAAGGTAGTGCCAGGAAAATGAAGTAAAACTACCAACTGGTTTGCATACTTCCAAAGTCAAAGTTCAGAGATCGCCCTATCTTCCTTAATCTAACTATTTGGGATATAGTGGATGATCCTCTTGTTGACAGTTCTCAGAGAACCTTAGAAGATTGGAAAAATGTCATTCACTATCTTCATTTTACTACTGGCTCTCTTTATCCTTTAATTAAACGTCTGTTTGTGTATTAGCATCATGACAAACAGCTAGATAGAGTGAGCTCATTCCACTCATTACTGGCTTTGGATTGAAGCTACATGTGACGGTGGTGCATAGTTCAGTGCAGTAATAAGTTTGGGGTGATTGAGTACAGCAGAAGAGAAATGGCATATCTGGGGCAGGTCTGGGTCTGTAACACTGTGTGGGTAACGCAAACATGACTCTTTTAACACGGCAGACTTAATCTCTCCAGGTCACCTACACACTGGCACTGGGGTCAAGGTCAAGTGAAGAGCTGGTGAGGTTTGGGAAGTTGACTCAGGGGCCCTGTGCTGCCTGGACACCAGATTCTGCTAATCTGTCCCTCCAGCTGACAGGAACTAAGTAGTGATGCTGCCAAAAGTCTCTGTGTGAGGCCTGCAGGAGCCCAACCCCTGCAGCCATGTCCTACCAGCATTTCATTGGCATTGTCTCAGTGGCTCTCACTTCACCCCTCCGTAAGAAGGTAAGAGCTGATGCTCATTGAAAACACCTGGCCAGAAATATGGGACTCATGAAGTTACTGAAACTGCTTTATAGAAACCAATGAGGCAGGTAAACAATCAGTCACTCCAAAACCTCATGGCCTGTGTGTGAGATTTGCTGCTCTATAACTGATACCACATCATGAAGCAAGTTAGATTAAATGATATGAATGCTGTAAGGAGGTCCAAGACCCATAAAATGACAATCTCATCTCAGTGATATGGTGGGCTACATTTTCTATTTTATTTAGTACAGTGCATGTCCTTAATTCATGGGGAGCCATATGTCACACCTCTTCCTGTGCCTGTTGCAGAGAAAGAAAATGTGAGACAAAAACTTCCCTGTTTAAGGCACCCTGTAACCCGAGGAAAGAAGTATTGGGCCAAAAGCCAGAATTTTTAAGAGTATCTCTTCCAAAGACTGTTGCTAATATTTCCACGAGGCACCATGGTTATTACTGAGTTAGGCTTTTCACCCTTCTGCCAGGGAAGAGAACTCCAGTTCCCAAAGTGACATATCTAAAGTCAGTTCCCTCTGCATGCCAGATTGAAATTCCCAATTACACAATCTGCAACTCTAAATCTAATCACCAGACTGAGAATAACCAAGGTATCCTGACACTCAGCACTACTCTAGGCTCCCCTAGAGCTGATTACCTCTAGGATGCAGCATTTGTTCTGTGTGCCCCTCAGGACTGCTCTGTGTGCAGCCTAAACACCTAGGTGCTCCTCCAGATAGTATCTTGGGTATTCCTAGAAGCTTTGAGACCATTACTCTCAAGGATGGGCCTTGGAAATTAAGTTATTGCTGGTTTTGTCCTGAAGAACAGTCCATAACTTGAAGTAAAACCTGATCATGTCTGCATTTTAGGCTAAGAAGTTCACTCAGGTGGGCTGTTGCACCAGCGTTTTGCACTCAAACCTCTGCATCCTGTCACATCTGTGCAGCCAGGCAGCGCTCACTGCATGCTCACCAACTTCCCCTACATCTCTGAGGGTAAGGGATGCTAAGCCAGGAGCGGTGCCTAGCCCTTCTGCTAACCCTGGGGTCACAGAAGTTCATATCTCACTGTTCTTCATCTGCCACCAACATCTCCTTTAAGCTGAAGATAAAGTTTACAGCAGTTGCAACTGTGCTGCAAAGTTTCAACAATGCATAGGTTATCTTCTTGAGTCATTGCATCAGACACAACAATATGGAGCTGTAGGAAGGTTAGCAGACCTCTCTTCAGATCAGGAAACAGAGCAGGCAGCTGCTTGTTTGTTCCTGAGCACCATTAATGCACTAAGGGTCCTGAAATTACTTATCTCCAAATCCCCAGTGACAGAGCAGTCCAGTTTAAGCAGAGAGTGTCAGCTGAGATGCTCAGAATTGACAAGGAATTTCTTTTCTTTCACAGACCTAAAACAAATACAACTTTATGATGTAGACATAAATCTAACTTTAATGAAGATTTTGTTTATTAATTCCCTTCATGAACAGTCCTTGTCATTAACACCTTCCACTGGCAAACAGAGAATTTATTAGAAGAGAACCTTGCCAGCTGAAAAAAGTATTTGGCTTGTCTGACTGTTGCCAAACACTTTATTTGTAATTTTCAAGGACATTTGAACAAAAAAGGAGTAGATCTACACAAGTTAAATTTAGTTTTCTACTGACTGTCCCTGTTTGCAGTCTCACACTGCACTCATTAGTTTCAGTGTCTGTAATTAAAAATTGCAGAGAAAATGCCAGAATATTCCTAGCTTTCTTTTATGAGTTCTGAACTCTGATCAGTTAAAGGTTCATAGAACTGGCTTTCCCTGTGTTTTCTTTTGCCTAATGTCAGATTTTGTCTGAAAACCTTTTTTTAGTTCAACACACACATTGGTGTTCGTAACAGCTATACTGGCATGGCAAAGATATATGAGTGGTGTTTCAGAGTCCTGTGTCTCTACCTGAGAGCTCAGTGTTACTTCAGGATTCATTTTCTTGTGTCCAGCAAAAACAGGAGAGCTCAGAGGGGGCGTGTGAATGGGACAGTTGAGTGTTCAGAGCTGTGGCTGAAAGTGGGTGGTGTGGAGGTGAACAGACAAAGAGACAGGCATTGCCAGTAGAGGCTTTTCAGCATACATTGACCAATTACCAGCTATTAGACTCGTGCTGGGGTATGCCACACTTGTCTCTTGGTTTGAATGACTTCTGTTACTCCTGGACAAACAGCTTTGTAGCTGTCCTGACTGTGAGATGTCCCAAGTGGATGGGATGACAGGTGTGATTTAGGTTGAGCTGCAGTAGCCAGACTTTAACTGGTCCTGGAACAAGGTGCAAGAGCAGGTGCAGGGACCACATTTAATTCTCCTCTCCTCGTAAACTCAACCATCGTGCTCCTAGGAAAGGGCCCTGCTGTAGTAGATTGCATCTGGGATACCCATGTCCTAAGGTTTAGCCGGGTGTCTGCAGAAGTGGTGAAAGAAGCCTCCAACTGCCTGACTCATGAAGTGGTGCATATGGTGTCCTGCTGATGAACTGGCCGAGCACCTCTGATGAAGAGCAAAGAAAGAAACCAAAGGTGACGGGACACTGGGAGAAAGAAGCTTGGTGTGCATGTTCAATCAATTATCTCCCTATGTTGTTCCACTGGCAGTAAGCTGTGCGAGAGAAATCCTGTCGGGGTCCTCACACTTACTGCTGAGGCAAAGGGCTCACATGTGAAAAGCTTCAGCAGCTGAGACAAATGTTAATCTCCATACTCACAGGCAGACTGCCCAGAGGACAGGAAGTTTGTCTGATCCTGACACAAAGCACACACTGCCTCATTTGGGGGTCTGCATGTGGCTGTAGGCCCAGGATATGCACACACCCACATGCATACACACATCAAACACAGTTAATGGAAGATAACAGCAAAGCTCAGTGAGCTTTCCACATCTTCTCTTGAAAGCACCTGCATTTTCAAAAAGAAATTCCCATTTCTTGTGTCAAGCTCTTGGTTTCCATGTAAGATCAAGGTAATTATATTTGCCAGCTGTGAAGTTGCAGTGTCTACAGAGGAACATTGAAGATCTATGTTAGTTTGGGACTCACAAAAAGTAATTCATTATGCATAATGGTGATGTTGGCAGTGCATGCCAAATGGTTAAATCTAATGTAGCATACAGTTCCATTAAGGCACAACAAAATTAATCTATCCCTTCCCACCAGGAGGTTTAAACAAAAGCAATGGGGAAGGAGATGCATGGAAAAAAAACAGCAATTCATTAATGAAATGAAGACATGTAAAATAATTAGGCTTATAACAATAGATTAGAGGACTAAATTAACCCTTTTATTTTCTGTCCAATATGCACAAGTCAGAACCCTAGCACTGGGTGTTATGTAAATGAAACTTTAATTGTCTTCCAATTTTCTTCCAGGGAGGAGATGAACAAGAAGATCAAAATGAAGCCACCATCCTTTGAATAACTTGATTCTGGTTTGCAGAAACTGCCCATGGTGACTACTTGCATTCAAAGTCACACTTTGGATCTCCAGTGGGAAATTGCAAATGAATGAATTAACTCAAAGAATAAAAGAGAAACAGTTGCCACTAAACCGTCGTACAATAATTTGTGTAAATAATAATATTAAAACTAAGGGACCAACATAAATTAATGGAGGTATAGAGCTTTGTCTTGCTTTGTAGGATATGCTAGTTAGAAGGCACCATTTTCTTCCCTATATACGTCATGTTTCCCCAGTAACACAGGTGTATATTTTAAACTGCTCTGTGCCTTAACAGATGCTGCTTACTTTAAGGTATAAAGAGAAGACAAATGTTTCAAAATACATTACATTCATTCATTCATTCAGGATAAGAAATAACCCAGATGCACAGATCTTTGAATAAATCAAGTAATGAAGATATTTCCCAGCCCTTTGTACTTTAATTTTTTTAAATTTAGCTGAAAACAACAAGGAACTTCTCCTCTATTTTCTGCTTACAGCTCTCAGCTCTGTTCTGTAGGAAAGAAACTCTAAGCACCCAGCAGAACTTAAGGGATGAGGTGAATTCAGGGCACAGGGGAGTTTTTTGAGAAGCTCTGCAATGACTGCAACTCTGAGGAGCACAGAACTCCCTCCCCTAGGGATCACTCCAATTCCATCTGTATGGACCAGGAGTGTACTTTGCCTATAGCATTGCCTGGATGTGAGCAATGAGTCAGGCATGTCACACCCTAGCCTTTCATCCCACTGTGTACCCAAGGCTGGAGCACTGAAATGTTTTGAAACTCATGTGAGAATCTAAGGGACTATCGGGTGTATAACACAACATCAAAAGCCTCAATTGATATGCTGAGAACCTGACACTTCCCCTTCCAAAATGACTCTGCCAGCACCTAGAATGGGAGACAAGGTTGGCAGACAGCAGGAACATCACAAGAGGTAGTCTTGCAGGCAACGTGCATTTAGGACCCCGAGGGAAACATATCACAGCAAACTTGGCAGCAAGTCCATATTCCAAAATGGAATTAGGATTCATAAGGCCTCAGGCAAGCAGCTGCAACAGCAGGACAGGTGACTGTACCCAGCATCCCACCACAGCAGAACCAATGCAGTAGTGCACAGCATACCTGAATTCAGGTAGACAGGGCTGGTAAGTATCTAAAATGAAGCACTGCCAATGTCTTTTTTTTAAGTATTACTGTTAGTGGTAGCTGAAGAAGGAAGGTATGGGGAGCTATTTAAGCAGCTTTGGTCCAAGCTAGCTGAAGCTCATTATCTTGTTCAGGAGACCCTCATGCTCTGTTCTGTCATGCCTGTTTCCAATGCTCAATCTGTTGCTCCAAGGAATTTATGCACAGGGAAATGGTACAAAGATGGGGAAAAGCAATGATCTTGGTCCAGACTGGGGTAAGCTGAAATCTTCTCTTTGAGTTGTTTGTTCCACTTCAGGATTTCCCTTCTATTTTCTACAACCACAAACATTTTAGGGCTCTGCTTCCCCTCAATCCAGCGTCCGTGTACCTTCACTGACTTCAAAGGAAACATTTACCTTAAAGTGCCTATATTCTGACGTCTGAGGTAGAAGGCAAGGACACACTGATTTTGTTAGGGCAATGTTACCTTGGAAGGCAGTGACACACCTCCCCTGAGTGCAATACAACACGTATTGTCATTGTTTAGTGCATCTCTTTTGGTAAAAGTGGTGCATCTCACTCTCTGTCCTGTCCATCCTTTTATCAAGCTGCCTAAATGAGGAATATCCATACAGTTGATGAATTGGCTTTGGTGATACTGCTTCAGAGTCAACTGACAAGAGTTAAAACGTGTGGACTCCAATGTAATTCCTTAGGCATTATGTTAGGGCCATGTGTTTCATGGCGTTGGTGGTCAGAGACAGGGATGACACAAACATCTCAAAGCTTCATGTGACAAACAGCCTGTTTAATTGTCCAAACCTAGAACATATAGGGAATTTGAAACACTCCAGTCTGAACTGCCGATTGGTCTGATCCCCACACAGCCCAGCTTCTGAACAGTGAGATGTCTGCAGCTAAGGATGGAACGTGATAGGTGAAGTCTCTGTGTGGATTTAAATCCAACCTATCCTTGCCCACCCAGGGACTGTAATGGTACATGTAGGTACACACTTTTTTCATTGATTAAGCAGATGTTTAAAGATAGATGTGAAAACTATATTTTTATTTTATATTTATTGATGGTGGGTGTCACTAAAGTGAATCTGTGCCCTCTGCATAACTAAGTGATCTACTGGGCACTCCAAAGCTGGTGACTGGAAAATTCAAGAATCTAGAGGCAAATATTGCTAGGTCATAGGCAGCAGGCAGAAGTCCTCTTCATTTAGAAAACTACTTGACTGGTTTTTGTTTTTAAGGTATAACTCAACCTCTTAATTGCAAAAATTTGCCTAGATGTGCATGATATATCATAGATATAGGACAATAATAGTCTTACAGAGATGACTCAAGGGCTCCTGAGGTAATAGAAGCCTAGAGATGAACACTGGTGAGAAATCTCAGAAAGATTAGAGAGCATTCCTCTAAAAAGGCTGCATAGATGACAGCTCAGCTGAAGTGCCTCTACACCAGTGGGTGCAGTTGTGGGTTATAAACAGGAGGAGCTGGAAGTCACTGTGCTGCTAAAAGGGTATGAACCAGTGGCCATCTCTGAATGATGATGGGATGGATCCCATGACGAGTGTGGCCACTGATGGCTACAGGCTGTTCAGAAGGGACAGGCAGGGATCTCTGTGTGTTGCCCTCTACGTAAGAAATTAATGCAATGTGAAGGGCTGCCTCTGAAAAACAGCTTGAGAATTTCTGAGTGGGAATGAGAAAATGAGGTAGCAGAGGGAACCTTTTGGATTGTGCCTATTACAGGCCTTCTAATCACTTAGAGCCTGTTGACTACAAAATCTTCTTGCTCCAGCTACGGGAGCCATCATGCTCACAGGACCTTGTTCTGCTGGGGAGCTTCAACCCCCAATGCCTCTGGTGAGCTGTAGGCAATCCAGGGGAATGCTGGAATGCACAGAGGATAACTTCTTCAGACAGGTAATTGACAGCCCTGACAGAGGTAACCTGATGGTCACCAGTGCAAGTGAGCTCATGGGCTACACTGAGGTAGGAGGAAACCAGAGCTGCAGGGAAAATGCAGTGAACTAGTGCAGTGTCTGCATGAGTGGGCAAATGAAGAGCTATGGATGATGTTTATCTGGATTTCTGTAATGTCTTTGACATGGTCCCACCCAACATTCTGAACTCCAGACTGGATGGATACAGATTTCATGAGTGGACTTTTTGGTGTATGAGGAATTGGATCTATGGACAGTCAGAGGGTTTTGAAAAATATGAAGATTAGGGACAAGTAGTATCCCTCAGGAATCTATACTGGGACCAGCATTGTTTAATATTTTCACCAGTGATACTGTGGGGGTGAGTGCACCCTCAGCAGATTTGCAGATGACTCCAAGCTGAGGATGCTGTTGGCACACCTGAAGGATGGGATATCATCCAGAGGGACCTGGACAAGCTCAGGAAGTAGCCCATGGAATACTCAGAAGTTTTAACCAGTCCAAGAGCAGGGTCCTGCTCCTGGGTAGGGGAACCCCAGTATCAATACAGCTGGGGGTTGATGGGATTGAGAGCAGCCCTGATACAAAGGACTTGGGGGTGCTGTTGGATGAAACGCAGAACGTGACTCGCAACATTCACTGACAGCCCAGAAACCCAGCTATATCCTGGGCTGAATCCAAAGACTGAGTGAGTTGAGAGAGAGCATTCTGCCCCTCTCCTGTGCTCATGCAAGATCCCACCAGGAGTGTTGCATCCAGCTCTGCGGTCCTCAGCACAGGAAGGACATCAGCTTGCTGGAGCAAGTCTAAAGGAGGCCACAAAAATGATCAAAGGGCTGGAGCACCTCTCCTGTGTAGAAGGACTGAGACAGTTGAGGCTGTTTACCCTGAAGAGAAAATGTTCCAGGGAGATCTTAATTCCCCAGTACTTAAAGAGGCCTTATAAAAAAGATGGGAACAGAATTTTAGCAGGGTCAATTGCAACAGGAAAAGAAGTAATGGCTTTAAACCAAAAGAGGGTGGATTCAGACTAGATATAAGGAATACATTTTTTTACAGTGTGGGTGCTGAAACATTGGAACAGGCTGACCAGAGAGGTGGTAGATGCCCCATTCCTGAGGCTCATTCAAAGTCCTATTGGAAAGGATTCTGAACCACCTCAACTACTTGAAGATATCCCGTAATAGAAGATGTCATTTTGGGGAGGGACTGGACTAGACACATTTTAAAGCTCCCTTCCAAGCTAAAGCATTCTATGATTCCATGATTTTAAGGTGTCACACAACTTTGTGTGTTCACTTCCTCCTCTACAGTCATGACCCTGTCCTTTCCTGCTGCTTTTGTTGCTTCATGTCTCATATCCTGGCACTGGTGCCTGGTAATCTCAGCTCCCCATCACAGCTGTTCCATTCTCCTTTCAGTGCTGATCCTAGCATAGCAGTAGTTTGGTTATTGAGTTCATCTGGAGTAGGACTGCATGCATTACCAGCCACAGCTGTCCTTCCTTGTTCATGCATCAACAAAGTCCTGGTCCCTACGCTGGTGACTTCCAGAGTACAGCCAACTTCTCAGTAAACTCCAGTGTTTGGCCATGTC
Source organism: Zonotrichia leucophrys gambelii (assembly GCF_028769735.1). Lineage (NCBI taxonomy): Eukaryota > Metazoa > Chordata > Aves > Passeriformes > Passerellidae > Zonotrichia > Zonotrichia leucophrys. The sequence continues at coordinate 31,479,781 of NC_088200.1, read as the reverse complement.
TCTAAATAAAGAAGAAAAGTGAAATATGGAAAGTAGCATTTCTGTGGAAACTTCTGAATTTCCACTTTCACATATCATTAGAAGGGAAAAGAAAAAACAACACAGACTGGCTGTCAAATTCACTTGAGTTTTCAAGGTCAAGACTTAGGGAAGACAGTTTTATTTGTATATTGAACAAATCATATCTAAGACCCAGTGGGACAAGACAAATTTGGCAGCCAGCAGTGTTGTTCTCAGAGTGCCACTTCAGAAGAAATCTTTGTGAGATAGGGTCCCCAGCCAAATACAGGTGTTGCTCTGGCAGCTGTGTAGACACCAACAAGCTGAAAAGAGCTTGTTGACCTCCTTCCCCATGACTGGCCTTTCCTGGAGCCAAAACAGTGTGATGTAGTTTGCAACACATTATGGATTGTCCTGAAAGATAGTTTGTCATGCTGACCCAGAGCTGGAGTATCCACTGGGGAAACCTGGTGTGTGTTTTTCATTGCAAGGCTAGGAAACAAGTGGGAAACTGGTGGAGAACACCTGATCTGACATGTCTGAGAGTCTTTGGAGGCCACTGTAGACTGTCTACTTTCTCTGTAAAGCAAAGAAGCCAGAGGCTGAGACTGTGTTCCTAAATCGACTTAAAATTATAAATCACCAGCTAGCAGATGATTACAGTGTACAGTCTTTCTTCCATCAAACTAATGGAACTTTTGAAATTAATTAATAGGACTCTGAAAAATTGCCAGACCCTTGTTTTATTTTTAAATTAACAAAATTAACATAATTTCCAATGAGATGGTAGATCTAGACTTAAATGCTGCCATGAGTTATGTGCATATATCCCTACTGCACACAGATTACTGCCCTGCTAAATGATGCCCGAGTATGACATGCAAGGATCTGCATGTTCCCTCTTTGTAAGATGGAAAAAAATCTGCAAAAATGGACATTTTTAATCTCTTCATATAAAAGATTGTGTGAGTCATTTGATTCCGCTTCAAACTGTTTCATATTTATTGTTTTATATTGTTGTTTTAGGCATTTGCATCCTCAACAGTTACTTAAAAGCTGCACTTGCCAAAACCTGTCAATTATTGCTTCAGTCACAACTTGCACAGTCACTGAGATAGCAGCAGAGAAAGAAATTTTAAACTCATTTGGATGTCAGAATTTCACAGTAGAAACCTGTCTCTATGGATATCAGTGTCACCTTTTCAAGGAATACTCTGTGAGGTGGTTCGAAAAAGCTGCTCCTGGGTGAGTAGCTCATTGGGCAAGAGAGGGTAATGGTAGGTGTCAGGGGACCCTGGCTGGTGGCAGGAAGAGGGTATTGCAGAAAAAATAGGGCTGGCACTAAGGAAAATGAGATAGGAAAATATATCTCAAGTGAGTGTCTTGGCATGTGGGTGGCTAGGTCAGTAAACTCAAAAAGGAGCCTCATGTTACTTGCAGCCTGTGGTATAAAGATACATGTGTTGTTGGCTAACACCCAGAAAACCACACAAGTAGTGGAGTTCCTGGTCTTTGAACACTTTGAGAAGTGGTGGATGAGGGGAAGCCATTGTTCCAGACAGCAGCACACAGCCAGACTGAGGGGTGAAGGCTGATCTGTGCACAAAAGGTGCATGGGGCCCTCTCTGCTCCAGCTGCAGAGCACTGGGCCGGGGGCAGGCCTCACCATCTGCTGCTCAGCACACGAGTGGAAGGGTAAACCCTCCTGGAAATGGTACAAATCCAACAAAGCTGACACCAGTGATAGGATGCCAGTGGGGTAAATGAGGCCATAAAGGCATCTATGGGTGATGACTCCTTTCTACACAGATATTTTTAACTTGTTTAAGTAACCTTTAGTCCCAAAATTATAGGAAATTTCTTTTACACCATTGTGATTAGTTTCTCTCTACACTCCCCTGTCATTACAACTTCATGCTCTTTTTGGACTGCAGTATCAATGCAGGTAATAAACACTAATTAAAAAAGGGGGGTAAAAGTCTGGTTGTATCCATGTTTCTTAAAACTATTAATTCTTCAAAGTAAAGCACAGGGATAGTCTGCCTCAGGTTAGATCTAGAGCTAATGGAAATTAAGAGCTGGTTTGGCACAGTAAGGAAGTCCCACAACTCTAGTCCCACAGCTCCAATCCCACAACTCTGCTTGAGGCAGAGCATCTCTCCAGCAGGCTGCCAAATCTCCCAGTCAGTAGCAACCCTGCTTGAGTTGCCTGTTGGACACATTCCCCTCTTTACTGCCATCCTGAAAACACCACACAGACCAAAACTCTCAACCCTGTCTATCTGGCTTTGTTTTCTAGCTGGAGAGTGCATCTGAAAGCTACCACTAAGTGTCTTTCTTTTGGCATAGGTAAGGGACCATTCTAGGCCAGAAGAACAATTAAGTGAAAGGAATGTATGACCAGCCTAAGGAGAAAACCATAGATTATATAGATATATGTCTCTATGCTTACTAAGATGCTTACACATTTGAAAGGGTAAACAATACTCAAAGTTTTAAAACTGCTATTTTAGGAGGAAGAAAAGCCTTTCTAGAGAGACCTCCAACTAGCAACCAGGATCCAAACCATGTACATGAAGAAACTGGGAGCCAGGCACTATTTGGGTAACAGCCAGGTAAAATGATTCTTTGTCCTGAAGGATAGAGTGGATGTGAAGGTGGGTCAGGGAAGTCCTGTATCTCCCACTACAAATAAATAAAATTCACAAACCTAACAGTTGTAAAGATATGCTTCCTTTTTCTTTATATTTTAGCACATCTTTTATTGCTCTTCCATTTTTACTGGCTGAAATTCTTCCACAGAGAAAAGAAAATGTTGGTCAGAGCAAGAAAAATAGGGTTCACATTTTTCTCCAGTGTAATATAAAGAATATGTCCTTCTCCTCAACACAATTTCTTATGTGGTCAATGTCTGCTTATTTTTTCAAGTTAGAAAAGAAGCAAGAAGCAGGCACACAATACAAATCAACATCTGGCTCTATGGCTGGTGATGTAAGGAAGGTTTTGGCTTTTATGACAATGGATGGTGCTTTAATGATTGTAGTCTGATAGAGAAGGATGGGATCATTCTGTCTGAAAAGGGCAAGAGAATCTTTGGCAGCAGGTTGGTCAGTTTGGTGAGACAGACTTTAAAATGAAGGACTCAGATGATGAGGTCCAAAGTGGCAATGCTTGTGCCATTGCTTCCTCCTAGGCAGTAGGTAATTTCAACCAGTGCGGTGACAGATGTTCCTTGTTGCTTCTCAAGATGAGAATCATAGGGCTAACCACATCAAGGGTGTGTATGATTATGATGAATCCTCAAAAACCCTTTTCTGGGGAAGCTGGATGCTTGAATACCTTTCTGAAGTGCCTGTACATAAAAATGCACAGAGCATGGGGAATAAACAGCAAGAACTAGAAATGTCTGTGTGCGCTAGTAGGGCCACGATCTCATTGCAATTACAGGACATGGTGGGATAGCTCATATGATTACCATGCTGTCATGGGTGGCTATGTACTTTTAGAAAGGACAGGTCAGTGAGGTGTGGTTCTGGAGTTGCTCTTGATGTGAGAGAGCGACTGGAATGTATCAAGCATAGACATGATACATGATACTGGAATGTATCAAGCATAGACGGATGAGTTGAGAGCTTATGGGTAAGAACTAAGGGACAGGCTAATACTGGTGACACTATTGGGAGTGTTCAATGCAGGCCACCTGATCAAGATGAAGCTGATGGGGCTTTCTGTGAACAGCTAGAAGTAACCTCACAATCACAGGTCCTGGTTCTCTTGGGGAACTTCAACCACCCTGGTATTTGTTGGAGAGACAATACAACTCAGCACACACAATACAAGAAGTTCCTGCAGATCACTGAAGCTAACTTTTTAATGTAAGTGCTGGAGGAACCAACAAGGAAAGGTGTTTTGCTGGACCTTATACCAACAAACCAGGAGGGATGGGTTGAAGATGTGAATGTTGGGAGCTGACCTGGCTGCACAGACCATGAGACAGTGGAACTTGGGACCCTGCATGGAGGAAGCAAAGCAGGACTAGAACTCCAAATTCCCAGACAATTTCAACCTCTTCAAAGACCTGTTGAAAGGAATTCCAGCATCTTGGACCCTAGAAGATAAGGGAGTCCAAGAGAGCAGGTCAATATTCAAGCGTCATTTCCTCCAAGCTCAAGACCAGTGTATTCCCATGAACCAGAAATGGCTCCTGGGCAAGAGACCTCTGTGGATGAGCAGGGAGTTTCTAGTAAATATGGGATGGAAGAAAGAAATTTATGGGGGTCCTGGGGTGATGTTATGATGCTTGTATCCCCATTCATCTGTTCTGTGCCTTTAAGACCGGCTCTGAAGAGTGGAAGTTTTGTTTGGGTTTCTCTTATGAGGGACACAGAGACGGGCAGGACATAGGGCTGTTTTCGCTTTTTGCTTTGGGCTTTCTGCTTTGCTTGCTCTCTCTCTGCTCTCACTTCTGCTCTGCTTTGGCCTCTGCTTATTAGCTAATTCTAGCTAAACAGTCCAAATTCCTTCCTGGACTGTTTCTCCTCTCCTGTTCCTGTGACCATCTCGAACCTGCTCCAGACTGGGACCTGGGAACACCGAAGGTTCGGCTGCAGCAGCTGCCCCAGCGCCGGAGGGACTGAGAACAGAGCAACCACCCCCGAAAGAGACTTTCTGATTTTGCCATCTTTCTCAGAGCGGTGTCATCGGGTATTGTTCATTTTGTGTGCTGGGGGGTGCTGTGCCAGTCAAATAAACAGGTTCTTTCCACTTCTCTCCGAGGAATTCTTCCCAAACCAGCTGGGGGGAGGGGCCGTGTGGGTTTGCTTTCTGGAGGGGCCCTACTTTGGAGATTCTCTATCAAATTTGCCCTAAACCAGGACAATGGGATATGGAAAAAGGAGCAGGTCGCATGGGAGGGCTATAGGAACATCATTGGTATGAAGGGATACAAAAAGGAAGGACAAGGCCTGCTTGGAATTGAGTCTGGCAAGGGATATCAAGGACTAGAAGAGCTTCTAAAGGTACATCAGCAGGAAAGCTGCTGCATTTATGGAAAATGTGGTGCCACTGCTGGATCAGATGGATGTCATGGTGAGGGAAGACACAGAGAAGGCAGAATTGCTGAATGCCTTCTTTGCCTCAGTTTTTGTTGCTGTCTCCTTGAGAAACCTAGATCCTGGAGGTAAGAGAGGGAGACTGGAGAAGGGAATATTTCCCCTTGGTTGTGGAGGGCTGGGTGAAATATCAGCTGAGGAGACTGAAAATCAATAAATCCATGGGCCCTGATAGGATACACCCACAGGTACTGCGGAACCTGGCAGATGTTGTTGTTAAGCTGCTGTCCATCACCTTTGAAAAATCATGGGGAGCTGGACAGGTGCCCAATGACTGGAGAAAAACTGCCATCCAGCAGGACCTTGATAGGCTGAAAAGCTGAGCAGAGAAAATCCTGATGAGGCTCAACAAGGGCAAGTGTAGGGTCCTGCAGCTGGGGAGGAATAAACCCAAGGACCAGTACCAGAGAGACAAGGAGCACCTGGAGAGGGTCCACTGAAGGGGCACAAAGATGATGAGGGGTCTGGAGCATCTCTCTTAACGAGGAGAGACTGAGAGAGCTGGGCCTGTTTAGTCTAGAGAAGAGAAGACTGACAGGGGATCTCATCAATGCATACAAATATCTGAAAGGTGGGTGCCAAGAGCATGGTCCCAGACTTTTCAGGGGTGCCCAGTGATGTGACAAGGATAGATGGTCATACACAAAACCACAAGAACTTTCACCTCAAACCTCAGCTTGAGGAAGAACTTTATGTTAAGGGTGGCAGAGCACTAGAACAGGCAGCCCTGTCTCTCTGGAGACACTTAAAACCCAGCTGGACTTGTTCCTGTGCCACCTGCTCTGGGTGATCCTTCCTTGGTAGTGCAGTTGGACAAGATGATCTCCAGAGGTCCTTTCCAACCCTAATGATTCTCTGATTCTGGGATTCAAGGATTCAGGATTAAGGCTCATGTCTTATGACCAGCACTCGGATAGTACAAGTGCTCAATTAGATGTGAGGCATCTTGTGGCAGAGGTCAGCATTGCAGATTTTTCAGGGAAAAAAATGAGGACACCTGCATATGAAAAGACAATGTTGAAACAGTTTTCCTCTCTCATTACTTTTGACAGACTGGCAAGCAGCAAGTAGTAAGTGGGTAGTAGGCAAGCCTTACCTCCCTTCAAGGAATCTAGAACCATCAAAATGATACTGTAGTTTTATTTTACAAATAAGGCAGTTCAGAAATTAACTTCATTTAAACCTCCTGTTTGGAGTTTGGCTGCATAACTATAATGTAAGGTTATGGTTACTGCTGCTGCAAGGTATGTAAATAAATGCAGATTTGCTCAAAAACTTCGTTGCTAGCAGAAATGGGCAGGAGAGAGTTCCCACTCCTGCACAACCATTGCTGTACAGGGACTGATCTTGTAAGAAGAAAGAAACTACCCAGGTCTTTTGACACCTCTGACATACCCAACAGGTAGCAAGAGAAGATGGACTGACACAGTTATCTTGTTAAAAGAGTTTTCCTTTGATTTAGTGGCAGATAATTCCCCATGATTTCAGTGGATATAGTTCTTTGCTAGAACTCATCGGAGAAAAGAGTGGTTTTTAAAATGGTTTCAAGGACTGCTGTTTCATTTAGCTAGCCCACTTCAATAACTCTTATAGCTACTGTTCAAATTACTGCAATTTCCTGATAAATTCAATAAGAAGTCATGAGACTAAGAGCTGCAAATGACAAAGGAGTCATTTGCTCCTGGGGTCATCCTGACTCATAGCCAAACACAGAACTTCACTTGTGAACCTATCTCCTGGTGCAGGAGATAGGTTCACCCAACAGGGATTTTTGCCCCACTCTTCCTCCTGGAACTTGCTGACCAATTGTGGTGGGAGACCTTCAGGATACCAAAGGAATGAGCTGGTAGGCAGAGGATTTTTCTTATTACAGACTCAAGCATGTTGACCACAAAATTCAGGATAAGCAAAAGCAGCTACAAAAAGTTAACACCAGCCATAACTCCCTTTCTTTCATCAAATCTTTCCTCTGAAAGAAGGAAGCCTAGGAGAGGACAGAGAGGGTGCAGACCCATAAGCACCCTGAGCTGAGGCTCATCCCATGATGGTGTGGCTCTCTCAGGCTTCCCAACAGCTGCACAGAGAGCAGAACCATGGTGCAGAGCAAAGCTAGGGTTGCTCTTGCAATACAGCTGCAAGTGTATATAGACATGCTCTGTGTACTGGGGGTCTCTTCATCACAGCTTTCTCCACAATGACTGTGGAGCACAATAAAATTAAATCATTTGTGTCATTAAAAATGACCGTGTTGTTGGATGGATATGGTTCCAAAGACAGTATCCAACGGCAATAAAAAAATAACACTGCCACCCCATATTCTGGACTATCTTTTTTTTCTGAAGGGCAGTGCTGCAGGCTGAGATTTACTCTGGGTATTTAGTGTTTTCGCTGCTAAAACATTTCTAGGCCCATGAGAATTCCGGCTTGTCACTAGTAGACATTGCAACAACAGTCAAGCAGTAGATAGACTGAAAAAGGACTGAGTTGGTCACAAATGATTCAAAATCTGTGGGTTTTTTCCATGTAACAATCACCATTGCCAACTAGGAATAAAGAGTAGGATCACCTGGGAGTTGAATCATAGCAATTTACTAGAGACTGTGCTGTGAGGAGCAGGAAGGACAAAGGCATCAGAGAAATGGGTTTATCTAATGTTAATACAAAGTGGCAGCTCACCACAGATTTTAAAATTAAGCTGAAAAGGGTTCTTTTTTTTTCTCTTTGTTTTATCATCACTACCTTTTATTTTTTACTTTTTATTTTATTTGAACATCCTTTCTCCAGGCTCTACAAGGAGATCCAGAAGTGCTCCCCACTTTCCTTGCAGTGCATCCTAATCAGATCGGTGACCCAGCACTGCAGACCTGAGGTCATCCCTACAAGATGTTAATGTCATTCTCAGGATCACATTTTGTAAGATCTCCTTTTCAGTAATAAGGCCACCCTGGAACTGCACCCACTGCATTCCCATGTCCTCTCTAACAAGCAGTGTGGTGCCCACAGAACAGCATTTCCACCACCATCCTCCTGCTCTCCTGAGCTCCTTTTGGTACTCATGGCACACACCAAGCCAAGTCGTTCTCAAATTCACTGATGGCCTCCAGCCTTTCCAAGTGAGAGGGGAAACTCTGCTATCCTCTGTGAAAATCAGGGAAATTCTCAGCTGTGTGTGGTGTATATGAAATCTGCTGCCCTTACCATTTTGGTTCAGCTTGTAGCTTTTCCATTTTATAAATCTGCAATGTGAAATGAAGCTATGAGAACATACCACACAGAACCAATGAAGATGCAGTTAGTACAAAACTTGGCTGCACTAGAAAAATGCATGTTTCTTGCCAATAGTGTGGCATTGAAAAGGGCTTTACAGACGACAGATCTGAATCTTTGCCTCCCAAAAGCACTGAGGTGTGAGATCCAAAGACTTGTTTCTTTATAAGAATTAAACCCACATACAAATTAGGTGTTTAGCCTTAGATTACCTCTCAGTTCTGGTGGGCTGCTGATTTAGCAGGCTTTTTCACTCCTAATATACATCATCATGGACTGTCCTCTGCTTCTACCTAGGTGTTTACTGTATTACATTTATGCTCTAAGAGCATAATTACTAGCAGGATTGCCTTGTATACATACATGGAAATATGTAGTACAAAACACATCTGAGAAGCAGAAAGGAGATGAGGAGAATCATTCAACCAAACAAAAGCTTGTTACAGAGACCAGCTAAATTTCTAGAAATCTGAACATAATACATGAAAAATGGCATTAGAAAGCTGAAAAAGCAGGTAACTTATTTTGGCATGTATAGAGCCAAATGCAAAAGCTGATGTTTGACAATGCATTTACAGATGCCCTCCACAAGATTTGTATCTATAGAGCCATGAGGGATTTTTAAAATTTAAAAAAAATTTTTTTTTTTTAGAATTTTTAATCAGGATTTTTAAAAATCTGAAGTGTGTGTACAGTCATCGGTGCCAGCTCAGCTCTGACCTCTACAGCAACAGGACACTTCATCTATGCTAGAAAAGAAGCAAAGAAAACCAAATTCCATTGCAAATGCTTTGGGAAAAAAACATTGCTTCACCACTGGCAAATAGCCATACCCCATTCCTAAACTTGTGTTTGACATTTTGGCTTGATACTGAAGTAAGACACAATTTAGAAATTTTCCTCTAATTTTATTGTGTTTTAAATTATATTCTAAAGTTCCTCTGTCTTTCTTGAAGAAGAGAAGAATATATTTTTTAATTACCATTATACGGAAGACTGAGTTAATTTCTATGGAGAATATATCTTAAAATCATTCAATCACTAATAACTTTTATGAGTGCAGCATTTTTCTTCCATGTTTGCAAGCAGAATATCTGAAAGCTAGAAACACCTGTTTAAATTATGTCTGTTTTTCACTGTTGAATAGTAGATGTCTGCTCTGTCACCATCATGCACAAGCAGTTAATTGACAACCACAATGGTGGGAAATGAATATCTGCTGTAAGGACGCATGTCTCTGGGCTTTGACCTTAGTTGTCTAACGCTTAGAAAATTAGGTGATGCCTGCCTGGTTTCTGAGAAAGTCTCTCTCATGCAAATATGGAATATTCATTTAAAAAAGAGGCTGTTACAAGCTTTATCTAGCTCCCACTGAAGCTGTTCAACACTTTCACTTCAGTTGGAGCTCTGTGGAAGTATTTCCAAATGACACAGCCTGTACTTTCAGAAGTAGCTGTATTCCTCTTGTTTTTACAAGTGTTTGCTGTAATGTCTAGCTAATCTCTTGTGAAGATTCTGAAGATTTATGAGTTGCCATTGTTGGTTTGTCTGTGCTGACCACAGGCCACAGCCTCTAGAGCTCACCTGCCTTAACATTTTTGCAGTGTGCATTTCTGAAACCCTGTTTGTAAAGAATACTATAGCGTTACAGAAACTCTGAAATAGCACCAGGAGACATTGCTCTTGCCTAACCTCAGAGAATCACGTGCTCTAATTCTGCTAAAGGAAAAGTAATCATATTCAGCATATGAGAGAAAGAGCTGTATGCAGTTGGAAATGACATGATCATTTGCATTGGAGATAAAAATGATGGGCCATTAATTTTATAGCATTAAATGAAGAGAAGTATTAGACCCGTATAATTAACTTCAATGAATACATTTCAAAGACATTTTCACAAATGTATGTAGGAAGTGCATATCTGAAAATACTGTTGAGAGAAAATAATTATATTCAATGTAATCTTACAGACTGTATCTGCAAATATAATACATACTTTGACAGATTTTTTGTTCTTTAAAATATGTTTATTTTTTCTGGCCCACTAATGGATGTAATTTCCAAATGGCAATATTAAGATTTCATTGCTATTACTGATCTCTAGTCATCTGTGGTCCCCTGAATATAAGTTGTGATTTAAAACTGATGTGAATTTTACATACTGGTCATGTTGTCCAGCTCTATATCACCTTATCAGCTACTTTAAATGTACTTAACAATTTTATGTTAACATAATAGGTTTGGTTTTAAGTTTCAGAGTTTTAGGGGGATATTATTATTTTGTATTTCTTTTATACTGGGAAAAATTTACTTTAATTGGGAATAGGCACTACCAGCAACTAGCTGGTGGAGAGATGCTCTAGAGAAACCAAGTGAGGTAAAAAAAATTAAAGAAAAAAGATGAAATAGTCTCCACATTAAAAAAAAAAAAATTAAAGGAGTGCGATGCTTTACCAGCTCTCACAAAAATCCTTGGGGTGGATGTCAGATATGCCACTGAGGTTTCTTCTAACGTGTGTTGTACACTCAAGGTAGTACCTTGCACTTTGTGTGCATCCACCTCCTGATCTTTCTCCACCATAGCAAACCTTCCTCTGCTCATCTCCTCTACAAAGACAGTGATCTTGGACCTGTCTCTGCTGACCTGCCTGCTGCAGTCATCCCTCTTTATTTTAAAGCAAACATCCAGTTATTTATTGCCATTCTGTCCCGGGTGTTGGTGGAAGAAACTCCCCTCAAATATCCATTTTTCTGCTTGGAGTCTTGCCTCCCTCCTCTCCTTTGCCCTGATTTGTACTTGCTGAAGGTCACACTAAGAATGTCTGACCTGTCAGCTGTCATTGAGAAGGTGCAGGAGAGGGCCTGGAGCTGAAACTTTCCTTGTGTTGCTGCCCTTGGCTCCCTGCATGCCCAGCTCCTGTGAGACAGCTTGGGCTATGGTGTCCCCTGCTCTCTCTAGTCTGGATCTGGGCTTGGTCTGCCCTCTTTAGGGGTTCCTTCCTATTTCCGTACCTCCCTGTTGTGCACTATCACTGTCTGGTTTTATGTTAGCCTACTGGAGCCACAAATGCTCCTCAGTGCCCTGGCACATGGTGGCCTCATGTGAGGGAAAGGATAGACCTCCCACTATTCTTATTCTTTTATTTTGAGGAAAATAATATCCAGAAATATCTCAATCCGTAACAAAAAGACCAAAAACACTAAACAAAAATAATACAGATCAAATGGTTACTACCAAATGCATCTACCTGACAAAACATGAAATGTGATAGCACAGGATTAGGAATGTACAATATTATAGTTTTTATAAAAACTACTTATATGCCAGAAGTGTATTAAAACAAAAGGGGAAAAAAAGGAGAAGACTATAAAAAAAGTGAGCTTAGCAATGTGAAAGGACAGATTTGGGCACAGTTAACTAGTTCAAATTTGGTCATGGCTATTTCCATATCTGGATGTAAAACAAGGGGCTCCAAAGAGCCTGACCTCATAGGAACAGGGTGCAGAAAAAGGACAGAGAAAGAATTCTTTTGACATGGTCTCAACATAACATAGTCCCACCTGATCTGAATGAAGCCCCATCCTGCAGCCCTGACTCCCTCTGACTCTGCTGTGCCTCACTGCTTCCATGAGGGTCAATTAGTAGAGGCTTTACATTGCACCAGTGTCCTTCTCCTCAGCACCTAAAAAAAAGGAATAGCAATTTTTTCTGCTTTTCCATTATACTCCAGATCTCAAAGATTTCTCAGTTCTACACAGGTCATTTTATTATGCACTTAGAAATAAGTAAGCATATATTTTTTTTCACTTCACAAAGTTTTGCATAGACTGTTGGTTAGAGGGAGGTGAAGATTTTAAAAGAGTAGTAGAGCTCTAGTAATATAGAGTTTTCAAGGTCCAGAGATTATTTGCTTTATTGGAGACATTTTTATCAGAAATACCTTATTGGTTGGGTGACATTTAAGGATTTTTTCCACAGCAGAGGTGTCCGCTATATCTATGTGGAAATGTTGTATATCACTTGACTTTTTTAAAATATGCTAGATTTGTGTTAGATCATAATGACTTTTTCCATCTTAAACCAAAACACATGGCAAGGGACTTCTCCAGTGCTGACAGCAATGTAGCAGGTTGTTGTCATATGCAGTACCATACTAAAGCCCAATCAACACACTCCATCAATATAAATGAAACCTACTTTCCAAATATGATACACAGTCAACTTCCTAACTTCTTCAAGCATTAACTCAGATGACTTTTGAATCAAAAAGAAGAAATCCTCCAGCATGACTTTTTATTTTATCTTTCCCCTGTTACATCTCAGAGATGCTGAAAAGCATGTATTCCATGTCAGGATTCCAAGGAAGGAATGTTTCTCAGGTCCTCACATGCCAGTGCACTGAGACTGCACAAGGAGCTGCTGTTTGCTGTCAAAGGGCTGGTGCATCCCGTTGCAATTTTAGGTTCTGCTCTAAATAGGTAACAGTGAAGAGAGGTAGATGAGGAGGCAGAGGCAGGCAGAACAAAGAGTGCTTTGGTTTGACCTGTAAGTCTGATTCACCACTAAAGCTGGGCAAGGTAGCAATGCTCAGGGGGACTGGTGGAGCAAGTCAGTGGTATGTCTTCTGGAGCAAGTGTTCACTTCAGCCCAGTGTGTTTAGGAGCTGCTTCTGTGCAAGTCCTGGCTGGCCGAGGACAAAATGGACTGTCAGGGTGCCTGCTCTTAACTGCTTGCTCCTTACACCCAGAAAGCCAAAGCTCCAGCTGTGAAATTAGACCAGGACCTTAAAGGTGTGGACAGAAGGTTTGTTAAAACACTTCCAGCATCTGCGAGTGGGACGATCTGTCAGTGTATGAGCAGCCAGTTATTTATGTCTCATCCAGGGAAAGGCCTGCTACAGAATGGATTGGTGCCTGGCAGGGATATCAGTTCATGTCTGTTCAAATTCCTCCCTGGGCTTTCAGCCGCACCAGGGTCATTGGAAGCAGCGTTCCCCAGGCATGGTACCATGCCCTGATGGGACCAGCGGTGCACCCCTACTCCTCATGCACTTCCAGCTCTCTGATGGGGCCCCATTTCTCTGGCTGTTGAGTGTCTGGAGTATCTTTGGACAGTTGATTAATGTTTGAAAAATGTTTGCAAATATTTGAAACTAATTATCAAGTTGTTGAGATGAATGAGTTTTTCACAGGTGAACATTTGGTGAGTATTTTTGTGTGTGTTCTTGACTGGAGACTCCTTTATGTAAATTGTGCTGATGCAGCCTTGGATGCAGAGTTTTAAAGCAAGTGTCAAGTTTTCTCACTATGTTCCCTGTATGAGAGAATATTTTTCAAGTGAGGGTTTCATGTGCACACAAAAACCTGTGTGCAAAATCTGGATTGGATTCTAGACATAATATATTTTCTAGTGTTTTTCAAGAATTTTCTGTCAATGGCTTCCTATTTCTTTGGTAAACTGCTCATTCCATGCATATGGAAAAATGTATGTCTAAAAGAGCTATGATCTGAAGGTTTTGATTTATCAATTTATTTACCCAGAATTGGACTTATTTACCCAGAATTGGAATAATAAAAACTGGAATACACTGATACATATGTTCATTGTTACGACACCCCAGACACATACATATTACTGAGGTAGGAAGACAAAAGGAACCCCACCCCTGCAATCTCACCTAAGGAAACCTGCCTCCTTATAGTCATCTTCTTCCATCAAGCCTTTTCCCACCATTTCTTGGAATGCATAACATTGCAACATTGGTACATATTTTACAGCATTTAGTAGTAATTATAAATTCTACTCTAGCTCATGCACGTTTTCCTTAGATTGTGAAATTCTAGTCTTTTCCCCCTCCAAAAGCAAGCCAACATGCTGCTTTTTGCTGATGTAAGCTTTTAAAAAATGGTATTATTCTGTGACACACTTATTTAGTCAAGTAATTTTTATTTGCTTGTTTTTCCAATTAAATTATGTTTAAGTTTCACCTTCCTAGGGTTGCACTCCTGTTTCTGAGTGCGAAGAAACAGGTAGTTATGAAAACCTAATATCTTTGATCAGTTGTGAGACCAGAAGTTGTGTATGCTCTTGAACAGAGATGTGGACTTGTTATTACCAGGGCCCTCTGAGTACCCTGGCTGAGAGTGGTTCTTGGTGCTGATTTTAACCTCCAGACAGATATTAGACATTCATACCCTTGTTGGAAGTTCAGATCTGACAGGAAACTCAGCTTTTATCTCTGCAGTATTTGGATATTCACTAAATGCTCAGCATCAAGAGCCTGACCAAGCCCATCCACTGTCAATCAAAGCTCTAGCAACACAATTATTGTACAACACAATTGTACAACACAATTATTTCTGTCCCTTGTCTCAATCAGGTGCTAATGGAGCCTTCCAAGATTCAGGTCTCCCTATTTATCCCTTCCAAGGAAAGATGTAATTGATAAAATCTTACAATTATTCTGACAGTGTTTTGAATTCTTACAACCCATGTATTAACTAAAATAGCTAACTTCTGCATAGCAATTGCTCTCTGCTCATGTCCAATCCCTTCTGTTTTCAGCTGCTTCCAGCAAGAATTATTGAAGCTTGTGTGACACCTTTCCTTGACAAAACACTTTATTCATACCTCTATCACTATGTGACTTCCAAGATAGGGAGAACAGCTCAGCTACTGTTGGTACTTAGTGCCCGTTTTAGGAGACAGCCTCACACAATAGGAACTCATTCTTTGTATTCTGTTTTTCAGGGGTTGTTTTGGGGTGTTTTTCCAGATTTTTGTTTACTAGAATGGCAACAGGGTACAACTTTTCCTTTTTGCAATGTGTTCTATAATAGAAGCTGTGAATAGTCATGGTTGGCAAAAGTAAATTTACTCTTTTGGTGACATTTTCCACCAAACCACATGAAAGATATCAAGACTATCTTGTCTAAACAAGGCTTCCATGCTTGAAATTCTTGATGCAACCTTTTTCAGACAGCAAAATCTCAAAATTTCTACATCTGGTAATAATAGCTGTGGTATGCATGATCACATTTTTGGTTGTATTGCTTTTTGTGTTGGAAACAATCATCTGTGACATGACCACATTCTTGGCTTTATCCAAGAGTATAAACTTCTGTACAGTGATTTGGGATGTCACACCGCGAGCCTGGTCTCACTTCATAGAATCATAGCTTGGTTTGAGTTGGAAGGGACCTCAAAAATCATCCAGTTCCAGCACACCTGCCATAGTCAGGGACATCTTCCACTAGACCAGGTTACTCAGGGTCCCATCCAACATGGCCTTGAACACTGCCAGGGATGGGTCATCCACAACATTTCTGGACAATCTGTTCCAGTCCCTCACCACCAACACAGTAAAGAATTCCTTCCTAACATCTAATCGAGATGTGTTCTCTCTAAATTTAATTTCTTTTTTATTTCCAGTTATGTCAATGGCAATCAGAATCCATTTTTCATTTGAGATATTTTTTGAGTCCACTGATAAATACATGAAATTTTCTCCTGGATTTCATTTTATTGCTATTGTCAAGTGCTCTAACAAGTGCTTTTGCAATAGCCAGATCTTTACCACCCTTACATTCAAGAGCCAAATCATAAACCTTAACAGAAAATGAATTCCCTTTAGTCTTGAAGAACATCTATTTTGGCCATCATGATGAATGTTATATAATCACTCTGCACTGACACTGACCTCTCAGAAGTAAAGTTCTGAAAGTTTTACATGCAAGGGCTAAGCATCTTGGCCTATGTAAAAGTACCAATTTCCAGTTTTTACTGATACTTATGGGATATACATTGAAACTCTCCAAGTTAGACCTGTCAGATGTCTGAGCACAGCACCAGTATGATCTTTGGAGGCACCTGTGAGTAAGACAGACTTTTGCTCAGAGTGTGACCCCAATAGTTATCTCAATATTTAAAGTTTGCCTTTGTGTCTCTTTGATATCCTTGATAAAAATTCCTTTTTTAGAAACAGATTATTCTGTAAGTTTTCAGTTTTATTAGTCACCTCTTCTGCCTCTCTCCTTGCCATGCTCACATCAGAGTTTCTAGCACTGTGGGCACATATTCCCATCCTATTGTTACTGAATGGCCATTGGGGTGGGTTGTTGGGGTGGGCAGTATAGCCCTGAGGTGAGCTACTGAAAGTCACCTGTGAATCCCCAGCCTTGCAGGGCTTCCAGACTGGAATGGAAAAAGCCAGGTCAGCCTGATGTGGTGCTGGTCACAGTGCTGCTTTGAGCAGGAGGCTAGACTAGCTGTCACCTCCCAACCAGCATTCCTCTATGTCCAGCATAAGTTCACTGTCCATCCACCCTGAGCTACAATTCTGATGAATGCTTTGCAAAGGGTTTCCTGTGAGCTAATGGTGGTATTGTCATCCTCTCTAAGTTGAGCACTATTCAGATCTTTGGAAGTTTTTGGTAACTCTGTTATCCTTTGGAATTAATCCTTTTTTAATGCCGAGCCCTGTCTGGACTTGTATATTTTGCCAAAGTATATTTATATCAGTACTAGTTTTTACCAATTCCAGCTTTGATCCTTGTGACCCTTCTTGGCACTTGACAATTTTAGTGCTGTTTCAGATCCCCCAGTGCATACAGAGTACTGTACACTGTGCAGTACTCTGCGTCCCCTCAGCTTCAGGCAGAAGTAGCCAATTACCTTTGCCTGGCAAATCCTGACTGTCTTGTCATAACTTATTTCTGGGTCCTCTGTTTGCTCCCCAGATTGTCTGGCCAAGGACCTCATGCCCAGTCGGGGGCACAGTTTGCCACTCCAGCCTGGCAGCAAGATTGATCCCTTGGGGCTCAGTCATTCAGAGGACTTCTGTTTTCTCCCTTTCTTCATCTTGTCTTGATCTAAAAACATATAAAACATATGCTGAAAAGTCTTATGAAAGCAAATACACTTATGCAGGGTTCAGGATTTCTCAAATTTATTTATGACATCTTCATAGTTTGCCCCCTCTGTGTGAGTTCAGTGAAGCCTGCTAAGAACATCAGCTATCTGAGAACCAGTCCTTGCCAGAAATAAAGCTTCTTTCTGTTAATTTACCTCTTTGTTGGTGGTTACAGCTTGCAGAGACAAGCTGTAAACTCCTGGTTAAACCCCCTCCACTTGTTCTTGCCACTGTCAGCAATTTCTTGATGCAGTTTTTAACTGATCTCTTTTGACACTGTGCAATTTTCTGAATTTTGCATTGTAGGTAGTGGCAGGTATTGTTCAGCAGCTGGCCAGAATCAAGGTTTCTACAAGCTTCTGCTTCCTTTCGCCCTGTGAATGATGCAGGAGATGGTCCCACTGCTGCATTTCAGAGCCCCCAGAGGAACTGCTTCCCACTGAAAATACCCCTGCCAGTCAGATGGTAGCTGACCTTACCCTTTTGCCAACACTGCCACGGCTGTTTGTAAATTAAGGAGTTATTAATAAGCTGGCAACTGGAAAGGCCCCCTGACAGTCAAATTTCTGCAGCACAAAGGAAATCTGCAGGGATGAGACTCATGCACTCATCCTCTATGCTTCAGAATGTTCCCTTATGAAACTTGGTTCCAAGTACCTTTGCCTTGCTCTTATGCTTAGATACCCACCTGAATACTGAGCATCTCCCTTACTAGGGCTGTAGAAATACTGTGTAAGGTCATGTTTTATGTTTGGGGTAATTTAAACCTTTCTCCTTTTTTTCTTGCAGGTATTGGTATTTTTTTCCTTTTTTTTTCTTTCATTTAGATGTTGAGTTATGCTATGAAATTTGGGCTGAAAATAATCTCATGACCTCGTTTTGCTTCTCTGGTAGAACAATTTCTTCATAATAAAATTTTACTTACTTTATGAATCCTTAGTTCAATAAAGTTTGTTGTTTTGTTAGTTTTTTTTTAATCCTTCTGGCTCAGGAATTACTTTTCATGTCTGATCTGGATGCATTTCAATTCCTAGATTTTTCCTTACTCAATATTACTAGATTTTTCCTGGCCAAAGAGCTGCAAGATATTTCTTCTGATTGGTTACTCCTCAGCTGAATGCCAGGAGTGTTCCTAAAACTGGCATAGAGTGCATGTTAATAAGACAGGGTACACTAATGGCAGTATTGGTGTATGCTGAACTGAGGCCTCTGATGATAGCTGGACTATATAAAAACTGCATTATTGCTCAGTGAAATGTGGCACCGAGAAAAGGAAATGGGCTCACAAGCAGTGAGATTGCAAAGGCCATTTTTTTTGGCATAAGACAAGGATTAATTTTTCCTAGTGGTGCCTGGTAGATCCAGGCCAGCCAGTTGCATTGTTGAGCAAGCACTTTTATTATTTAGTCATCCATTTTCCTTTCAAAGACATTTTTTAAAGAATTGAAAAAATAAAGTATCAAACTGTTGAGATTCTATCAAACTATAAAACACATGGACACAATTCATTAGTAGTGTCATGTAAATTGTCCATGGAATTACATCAGAGATCATCTCAGTGCCTTATGTCATTATGGTGATTACATACTAGTTTTACCAGAACCAAAATAAATTTGGAAGCTTAAATCATGATTTTATAAAACATAACTGATTTGCATGTTTTTCTTACATGTATCTTCTAACTTGCAGCATACTACAGAGCAGAGGTAAACAAGATCTTCCACCTAGACCTGGGTATGCGCTATGTTAACATTCTTTAACAAGATTTAGTTTCTTATTTTTCTTAATGATGATCAACATGTTTGCCACTGTACCTAATGTTCTTCATTATAACAGGAAAAGCTGCTGTATAAATCAGTGAGTGAAATAACTATTTCAGGATTTCTTTTATTTTTTAAGGCACCTTTAACTAGCAAGGTACTAACAAACACAAATGGAAAAGCATATTAGGACAGTACTTTACCCTGACTATTTTAAGGAGTATTAGGAGTACTGGGAGAGCCCAAATGGCATATGTGTACTATTATACATACATCACAGTGTCTTTTTATGTGTATATAACTAAAATTATTGATTTAAAGAAATTGCAGAAATCACTTTATTATAGCAATGGTAATTTTGCTTGATGGTGATTTAAAACTGAATAATGCCCCTAAGTAATTCAATTTTAAAAATAAAATTGCCAATAATTGAAAAAAACCCATCTCCCAGATAATTTTCTTTTTTGGTTTTTAAGGATTAAACAACAAAGTCTGTATTCCTTATTGCTGATTTCTACCATTAAACCAACTACATGCAAGCAGTGCTGATTGCAATATAAAGAATTATACTCTCGGGTCCTACTTGTATTCATTCTCGCTCCACACTTTAAAAACCCATTCATCAATTACTCTGCACTGGCACCAGAGCCTAGCCTGTGTGTGCTGTTTTTGGCTCGCACTGAGCGCATCCTTCTGGGGCGAGGGGAGGCACTACGAGCGCGCTGCAAAGCGTCTGCGGCTCCTGCCCCGCGTTCTCCCACCTGTGCAGACACTCACAGCGCACCCCGCGCAATTCCAGAGAAACCCTGCACGGGGGATGGATTTAATGGCCTTCATTCCCTGCTCCCCAGAATCTCTCGTGATGTTTGGAGCCTTAAACCAAACCCATCTTGTAAGCAGCCACGTGTGTGTCAGCGCCAGGAGTTTTTTGATGTGCAGCATAAGCGAAATGCTGCATAATATAAAATAACAGCGCTGTTAATCCTATAGCACTGGTGATTCCCAGCCCCCTCTGCTGTTGATACCAACGTCATTGTCTCTGGCTTTAAACTTCATCAGTATGCAAACGGAGTGTCACTGTGATGGGTGGTAACTTGGTTGGATGCACTTTCTACATTTCTGGCAAATGAGTATAATTATTTTCAGAGCTGCGGGCAACTCATGCATGTTTTATCCTCCATCTGGACCTGCGTGGTACACAACAGTGATAAAAGATGATTTCTCCCCTTGGATGTTCATAGGCCATCATCAACACCGTCCTGATGAAATGGTCATGTATCCCCTAGCACTTCTATATCTGCCACAGCTTGACAACAAAATTATTTCCCTATAGTACTAAAACACTTCAAATATTCAAGCCCTCTGTGCATATATTTGTGTTTTGAAGCATTCAGTGTTAACGTAATGTGGTAATTTATAAACTGCCAAATTAACTATGCAGAAATCCGAGCAGCGCCTTATGAGATCTGCAAAGCAATAGAAAAGAAAGCAAAAGTTTTTTGGTCTCAATAATAATAATAATAATAATAATAATAATAATAATAATAGTAGTAGTAGTAGTAGTAGTAGTAGTAGTAGTAATAGTAATAATAATAATATTATCAAGTACCAGAGGCAGGTTTTACTCTCCCATTGTCAGTGCTTTTCAGTCCTGGACTTAGTTACTGCACACTGAGGCTGAACCCGGGATGTTTTGAATTGAACTATTGTCATAATTACAGGTCATGACAAACTATACTGTTGTTGTTCAAGCAAAAAGGGGAAATATGACCATTCAAAAGAGAAAAAGATGAAGGCAAAAAGGCTAGAATAGAATTTATTAAAAATAAATATTCATCTCCATGACAGAAAATAAATGAAGCCCACCCGAGCAAGAAGAATCAATATCTGCAAAGCTAAGATTGCTCACAAGAGAAGGAGGAGAAAAGAGAGATCAGCTTCCTTTGTTTCTTTGTTATAAAATCATTTTTATGATTCAAATCCATCACTATGACTGCCCTCTTTAGCAATTGTAGGCTGTCTTTACAGGCTCACCACTGATCCTCCAAGAGCCAGACACCAGCATTCACATCACCTGTACCAAACAAAGGACACCCCTCTCACCTTTACCACAGGAGCCTGATTCCCTCCAAAACAAAGTAAGGGTGAATTTTGACAGACCCTTGAAGGGGACTTGGTGTCTTCTGATTCTCCATCCACAATGCCCAATACGGGGTGCAGGCAAGGGGGATGCACAGGCACTGCACCCCTCATGGTGCGACCGTGCCAGACTGTGCCACCACCCTGTGCAGGCCCAATGGCACCAGCACTCTTCATCATGGCTTTGCCAGGGTCGCCATGGCAACAGTGTAATAGATTTGCCCTTATTCAATCCCAGAGGCCACACTGAGGTGGGATGCAAAATTTGCTGGAGTCCGAATTCCCTTCAAGTCATGGCTCATGTGTCAGGAAACAAGTCAATGTACAGGCAGCGGTAAACACAGGGAGTACTCTCCCATGCCACGTGCTGCTGATTATATTCAAGACTCTTCCATTCCCTATTTCTATCTCATTTTCTCATTATTAATTCACTTTTTGGATGGAGACAGCAGTGAGGCCAGGCAGCAGTGGTGGGCAGAGAACAGCTTGGCAGCTCTGAGGTGACCACACTCCACTTCTGTGAAACCAGTGTGCTCCTGAGGGAAGCAACACCATCCTGCAGCATGGAGCATACCAGGAGGGGCCAGGACTGCCTCTGAGCACTTGGAAGAGCAGCTTGTAAGTGAAATCATTCTCATGTCTCTGCTGTTAGCTAAAGTAAAACTGGTTTGCTGACAGATCGCTTGACTGTGGTTACAGGAATGAAACATTTCACAATCCTGATGTCTGCAAGCCCTGGCCAGGCAGGGGACTTCTCTATATCATTGGTACAGCTGTCTCCCTGACACAACAAATATATTTCTTTTATTTCAAAATCTCATGTTAATATACTTTGTCTTGGTTCAAGAAAATTAACTCTATTCCGGATGAAAGATGTAGATGCTTCTACAGCTTTGCTCATTACATTTTTACCCCCACAGTTGCTCCAGAGTTGGGGAAGCCATGTATATGTTGGAGGAAGTCAGCCAACACTGCCTTGGAGCTGCGGAGAGAAAGAGGCATCCTGGGAAAAGCGTGGATGCTGTTACATCTTAGACCCAAATAGATAAGCAAGAATCTCTCCAGTCCTCATCCAACGGGCACGTTTCTTTCCATACAGAACCCTGCGGAACCTTCTGCACCCACCCCTCACCCATGAGATGCACCCCAACAGAAACCTGCCCAGGAGGAAGGCTGAAGGGAGCAGAGCATGCCATGCTGGAACATCATGCTGTGACCTCTGTAAACCAAAGGTACCCCTAACACAGACCCACAGCCCTTCTTATCTGATTTCCATGGAGACTGGACCGCTTAAAGTAGGTAAACTTCAACCCAGGCTCTCTGCACTACATGGCAGAATCACAGAATAACACAAGGTTGGAAGAGACCAAGATCATTGAGTCCAACCCATGTCCTAACGCCTCAATGAAACCATGGCACCGAGTGCCACATCCAATCTTTTCTTAAGCACATCCAGGGATGGTGACTGCACCACCTCCCCGGGCAGACCATTCCAGTACTTTATGGCAGAACTGAGCAGGGAAAACCAGCACCTTCCATGTACTTCTTTCCTGACTAGTGGCTTTTTTTCTCGTTTTGCTGAGCTCCTGGTATGCATGCCTGTTCTTGGAGTACCACTACTTGCAGGGAGAAATCCTCTGGAGGAGGATGGCAGTGTCAGGCTGTAGGCTGTGGCTGTTCTGCTGGCTGCCATGCTTTTGCTGCACACCCCTCTGAAGGGCACGCTGGTGATGCCACCACAGCTCACCCTGACCTCCCCACTCCTCTGTGCCAGTCACCAGTGCCCCTCGTGCAGCAGACTGCTCCTCACTGATGGCGTCCCAGCATGAGCTTCTGCAATGTCATCCATTTTAAATATTATTTTTTTTCTTTGGCTGGTAGAGTGGTTCCTTCTTTGTTTTAACTGTCATTTGTCTTCCCTAGCTTGTATGCTGAAATTGCCATTTTATTTTCACTTCAATCCCAGCCTAATATTAATGCAAGTGGTGATATAAGAATAGGAAAAAATTAAATGCTTATGCTCCATGAATCCACTGGTCATGGGTTAAATTTTTTTCCTTATGTGTCACGGAAATAGTTCTTGCAAGTCTGAAGACACACATAATATTATCTAAAGCACCTTATTCAGACATGCAAACTAAGTTGCCTCTGCTGTACTCTGAGCAAACAGGATTGGGCTAATGGTGTTTGTGTAAATGAGGCACACATTAGATATACTGCATTCAGGTTCTGTTTATCTAGTTACAATTTTTCTTTCCAAGACCTTTCAGTCTCCAGTTTCCTGGTAAAGATATCCCTTGCAGCAGGTATCTAGGGGATGGGGGAAGGTCTAAAGAAGTTCAAGATTTTACAGATGAATACTGAGGAAAATAAATGCCAAGGTCAGGCTAAGAGAAAAGAAATTGATTCCAAGGGCAGCGGCACAATTGAAGAGGCCTAGTCTCTAGCAGAACATTTTCGCTATCGTTGTTCTGCTAAATCACTCATAATAGAAGGTAACAATGGAGGGAAAAAGTTATGGGAACTGAACATAGCAAATTTTACTGGTGATTTATTATATATGTATTTTGATTGCTCCTATCTCACTGTTCAGCTTCTCTGCACAAAACTGCATTGTGGCAGGCCCTGGTAATGGATTCCTTCCAGCAGACCCCTGCCAGTTCAGATCATTGATCCAGACATATATGCTGGCTCAGAAGCAAGAGGCTGCACCTACATCCTGCCATGAATATTTTCAGGAGTAAGCTATTTCACACTTTAGTGTTCTCACCATTTCGAATATGTGTATAATGCAGTACAGTACTGTACATCAAAAAAACACCTACATAATACTGCAGATGTGACCCATTCTAGCAGGGAGGAATGGGAGGATAGCAGCGCTGAGTTAACAGGTTTTTTGTTGTGGCTTCACACTAATGATTACAATATTTTCAAGACACTATCACAGAATGCTACATGGAATGCATTTTTATTAAGATGTCTTTCCTATTGCATTAAAAATAATCAGCTTCACTTAAATCACACAAATAGCTACCATATGCTAAAAAAGTTCTGCATGTAGCCATGTAGAAGAAATCACTTTTTTTCTGTTCACAGAAAGAGGCTGTGAAATTCTTCTAATCCATAAGAAAAAAACTGAAATATTGAAGCAGTGGTTTTAGACATCTATAGGCTAGAAAAGTGCCTAAATTTGCACAAGGCATGCAGAGTAACTTGCAAAATAATTGATTTCACCTAAACAAACATGGGGACATTTTCAGTTAGATAAAAAGATACTCATGTGTCAGAAGGCAGTTTTTTGGAAAGAGATAGAGCTGTCCAGAACCTTAGGTCAGAGATAAATCTAAAAACAATGTCACCAAATGGGACAAGAAGTGTCCGGGGTATCTGTGGGTCTTATTTTGCCATATCCCTTGTACACATGAATTCAGTTGCACAAAACCATTGTGGTCATTTCAAGTCACACAAAAGTTTTTCTTGAAAAACAGAGAGAATGTGCTAACAGAGGTGGAAAATCTCATGCCAAAAAGCCAGAGAATGAGGTTTCAGGGATGCAGACCTGAGCCAGCAGGAGTGAGAAGCCTTGCCTCCTCCCAGGCATGGGCTGGACTAGGGCATGGCCTGTTCTCCTCCCCAGAGTCACCCAGAGATGCACACGTCCAAGGGCTGCTGCTCAGACACTGTTCCCTCCCTCTTCTGCAGGGAAAACATCCTTGGCAAAACCCCAAGGCCTCTGGATCCCTTCCTGACGTGATGTGAGATCTACACTCGTGAGGAGGGGCTCACCTACAGGAGCTGTGGATGGGATAAAGCCCTCCCCATGGAGTCTTTATATCAGCTAAGCTGGTTTCTATTGGTCTTTATTCTTACCCACTCAGAAAACAACGGGTTCAAATGAAAAAAACCCCAGACTTTATAATACAATGGGCAGAGCCCTTTGGAAGATATCTTTTTGTCAATGGCACTCACTATATTGGTTTAACAGTTATACATTTGTATAAACTAGATGTTTGTCACCATCTCCAGAATTACACAAAGTCCAAATACTTTCAGTGCTACATAAAAAGAAATTAAAATTCTGTCTTAAGACTCCTAATTAACTCAATTTTTAACTCCATTACAAAAAGGCTATACCTGAATGCAAGACCATTTATGATTAAAGAGCACTACTTAAAAGGATTTACTACTGAATTTTCCTGCACTCTACCTCAGCTCCTAATTTTGTTCTAAGTTCTGCTGAGCCTGCCTGAAGCCATGTGCATTCTTTGCACAGGGTCACACTTACACACGCCTGAACACCAGCACTCACTCAGGGAACAGAGCTTAGCAGCTCTTTGACCTTTAGGTGCTCCTTACAGAGCAAAACGCAAACAAGAGTGCTGCCGGTCTTTTCCACATTTCACGGCATGAGAGCCTTTCTTGTGTTTGAAGGTGTCTCTGAGTTTTTAACCTTTCTGTCTCACGTGTGGGATGGAGAGGTGAGAGCTGAACACAGCCCTCCAGGTGAGAACAGGCTCTTATTTGTGTGATTGAACTGTGGTCTCTTGGAGCTGTTTGTGGTGCATCTTTACACCCTGGTAGGGTTGCTGACACTCACTGCTGCTGAGCTAAGGTCTGCTCGTCCACACTGGTGGAACACCTCTGCTTGTCCACACTGGTGACTCCCAGAGACTTCCACACACTTGGGAAAATTATACTCTGGGCCTGTTGTCTCAACATCTGCTCATAATTACAGATATCTCCACACAACACTATTTGTAAGCACAAGGAATGAGTTGTCTTAGGTAGAGTAAACCAGTAAATTCATGTTAGATGTGCCTGTAGACATGCCATTGGCATCTGAGGAATAATGTATGTGCGGAGCAGACTGCTCCCTCTTACAGCTCAGGCAGCAGCACTGAACATTACCTGCCAAAACTGTGCCCTGTACTCATCCTGCTTGTCTCAGCCTGGGAATTTTTCCTAAATCTTTTCACAGTTTGATTAACCTTAATGTGAGACTTATTGTAAGAAACCTAAATCAACTCCTTCCTTGATTTAAACAAGAAAGGAATGCTAGTTCCTTAAACATTAAGGAATGCTAGTTCTAGAGATGCCTAAGGAATGCTAGTCCCAGATGGACTAGGTCAATCCTTTTTATTATTAAATGGAAAAAAGCAATATCCTAAATAAAATGTTAATGTTTGAAAGCTTGAGGGGTTGTTTGTTTTTATTTCTTGTCCAGGAGGAAAGTATCAATTTCATGCAGAGAAAAAAGCTATGGGAAAAAAAGGTTTTAGGACTATTAGGCTACTTTTCATCTGTAGCTATGATGAGTTTGTCCAAATATTCTTGCTTTAGAAGTTTTACTTTAATTGTAAATTGAAAATATAATAGAATAGCAACATTAAATGTTCATGCCATAAAATTAAATTGTAGTTATAAAAAAATGTTGCACCATATTTAAAACTGCAATGTGCAGATTACTCAATTTGACCATTTTCAGAGCAAATTTAATTGAAATTGACAAGTTCATGTGGGGCAATGTGATTTAAATAGTTTTACTTCATTGTTTCTAAAGGACAAACCTGTTCTATTGAAAACACTTTTAACAGTTTCTGCTTTGCTATGTCAGCAGTTTACCTCCTATTCTTCCTTATTTTCTCTTAGCCAGTGTCCCTTCTAAAACTGAAGAGTTTTTCCTATGTGTATTTGGCCTCTTTGTTTCTTTTGCAGCTTCTCTTGGTGGGCTTTACCAAGTTGTCTGAAGTCCACACAATTTTTACCTCATAGGAATTTATTTGTGTATTCCAGAATATTAGACAGCCACCACTTCCTTTTGGAAAAAGTGCTAATTTGACTCAATTTTTTTCTTTAGTGGTTTTTTTTGTTTGTTTGTTTTAATTAAAAAAATTTAAAAACTATTATGCCAGATTTTCCTGGTCATTCACATTTAGAGGTAAACATACTACATTTCATGAATAAACATTCAGCCAAATTTTCCAGTTTCAGTTAAGTTATGAGTGCTTCATCTCAACCTGTTCTCTTTAAGCCTCCCTAAAGGTGCTGATGGTTGGCTTGCACTGAACCACATGGCTCACTGCCTTGGAGTTTATCACGTAGCTTCAGTATGAAATTTTCTGGGATACTCCTACCTCAAAAAGCACATAATTCTTAACTTCTTAACATGTTTTCTGAGCAGAAAAGCCATGTGGATTTTAAAAATTATTTTTGTAGAAGCCAAAATTGAGAAAATTTTGCCTACCCAAATTTCAGATGCCACCAGCTTTCATACATTCAAAGCCTGAAGTCTGCTGCCACATCCAGTACTGTTTTTTACCAGGGTAGGAACTCTTAGAGCAAATCAGCAGCCTGAGCAATGTTGGGCTCCTATAAGCACTATGGAAAAGTGGAAGTAAGAAATACACAGGCATAGAATAATTTATATTGGGAAGATTCTTTAAGATCACCCAGAGATGGGATAATAATGATAGTGTCTGCTCAAAGTTTAAAGGCAGCTTTCTCAAACTGTCATGGAACAACTGGCAGAAAAAAGAAAAATTTACTAGCAAATCAGACGAATAGCACAGAATTATAATTATTTAAGATGGGAAATCCCTTAGACCAGTAACTTCCAAAAAAAAAAAAAGCAAAAACCTGACAGCATGACTTGCTTTGCACTTGTGCAACTGCCCGGGCAATTGCACAGGGATCACGTGGAAAAGGGCAGAACCCTTATTAATCTCCTTATTCTGTAACTCTAAAAATTATGCATATTCCTACCTATTTATTAATATTTTGTTGAGAACAGAACTGAGCTTCGTGGGAAAAAGTGCCTTTGAGGGGAAGCAGAATCCCACCAGTTAACTCAGAGGGGGAGCTGCTGTTAGATAGCAATGCCTGAAGTGGTGACATCCCCTCTCTAACCATCAGTTCCCAGGAATAAATTCAGCACAGGACAGTGAACATAAATACATCATGGAAGACTTGTATCTGTTATGATATGACATGGGGTTGGAACAGGGTCCACCTAAGTTTGCATTTTAGGCCTGAGGCAGCAGCATCTTAGAGAGGTGAGTAACACCTACATCCTCAGCTTAACACCTTACTTCAGCTCAAAGTAAAGCCTCTGAAACACCATTTGTGCTGGTTTTAGGCACCACTGCTTAGACCTATTGGTCTTCTTTATGTTTGTTATCCAGACAGAATAAAAGTTGGCTTCAATCAACTTCATTTAAAGGGTTGGTCCAGTTTTGCAATCCCACTGCCTGTACTCTGGAAAACAGAAAGTTTCTCACAAAATTTAGGGCTCCCTGCACACACAGACTTCTGAATCACCAGAGTGTCTAAAATTAGGCTCCAAGTCTCAGATTTTGCAGAGATGTGTGAACCAACCACCTCCCCTGTCAGCAGCAGCTGAGTTAAAAAGAATTTGCATTAATTGAACATTTGCCTTGAAACATGGCACACAAAGCTGACCTCAAAGGGAGGGAAAGACTTGAAATCTGAAAGCAGGCGTATCAGAGAAGACTGCAGGTAAGCAGGAAAAGGCACCACTGATATGTCTAATATTGCTACCGCTACAATCCTCATAAAGGCTTCAGGGATAAGATGAAACCCCAGTAAAGAGCTCAGTGCAGGCAGAAACCAATTACACAATTTTTACAATAAATAAGACAGTACATAAAACATGCACACCTATGTTTCCTGTCACCTCATCCATGTGGATATAGGGAACATTGGGATTGAGTTTTGGCAATATCCTACCACTGAAATTTGCCACTTTGACTGATGTGGAGTCAAAGTTTGAAGAGCAGTCCTGTTTTCTGTGAGAGTAGAAAAATGCCATCTCCTGTCACTCTGACTTATCTCTCCTTTCCCACCTTCCAGAAAAGCCTTTTTACTCTTGTTCTGTTCTCCACCCATGTTGCTTGTTGGCAGTCACAAATACTGAAAGTATCTGAGAGATATTCCTGGGTCTGACTCATTTTTGTGATGGGTCTTTCAGTCTTTTTGTGGGGTAGGTTTTTCTAGACACTTGCTAGGTCACAGGATAATTGCTTTGGTGAAAGAATAGATGTGTATCACGGAGCCTGGCAGGGATTGTGATCTGCATGCTCTCCCCTTGAGGATTTGCTTTGTCCACCTGCCAGATCCATAGATGGAGAGGAATGTGAGAGGAGAAGAACTGTAGAGTTCATCCCTTGTATGATCACAATTACTTCATAAATATGCAGACTTAACAGGCTTAGCAGGAAAGGCTGTACCTGGCAACACCTGAGAATACTGAAGAAATGTGTACATATTATATATATCTGAGGTTACCCCTGCCTGTCATCCAGACCAAGTCCCCAGTAGAATCATCACCAACCTTGGCAGGGCGTTTGATGGGCACCCAATGAGGCAGCTAACCATAAGACAAGCTGTTTGACCAGACCAAGCCCTTTGTACTCCACATATCACAAGAAAGAAACCAGCAGAAAACAAAGAAATTAAAAGCCAATTCTCTGTCAAAATGCTCATTTGTGACATCAAGTCTACTTCCTTTGTAGTCATACGAAAGTATTAAATTTTATTTCAGTGTAACAAGAATTACTGGAATAATTTACTATTCCATTATTCTCTTGAGAATAATAACAATTGAATAATTTGCTAATAGCAACAAATTATATATCTTTATATATAGCAAAATTATATATCTTTAATAAAGATTATTATAGGTATTATTTTATAGTATGTGATTTACATTATTAGCAATATATAATATACAACAATAAAATATTAATATTTACTGAAATAATAAAATATTATGTAATAAGAGTTGATTATTCCATCATTCTATTATAATTATCTTATAATAAGTTGCCCAACTTGAAATTATTCTGGTTTTTGATTACTGTTAGAGAAAACATAAAACGTAAACAATTAAGAGATACACATTTAATCCAAACATGGGTAGTTTTCACCTATGTAGTTTTAATTAATTTGAGAGATCACAAGAACAGTTTCCAGTCTTTTTTGTTTTGTTAATGGTAAGCAATCCCTTCAGACGTAACTAAACAGCTGCCAGTCACGTATATTTATATGCTTACACACATGTATCATCAGTTAATATCTACAATTTCCCCAGTGTTCTAAACCATATACATGATAAAGAAAATTTAGAATGCTCTCTTACCATCAAGTTTTGATGTTAGGATGATCTTTTTCTTCTAAATTTATTTTCTTCACATTCTTACATGGTGTTGTCAGTCCTAATTTACAGTATAGGGTAAAAGAAAAATATCTCAAGATCAGAAATTTGAGAGTGAGAAGAGAAAAAGTAGGGAGGAAGAGAAACTTTTTTCACTTTCAGCAATGCATTTGAATAATAAGCCCCAAGACAATTAGGATCTGATGTTCTGGGGTGTTTTTGTATGGCCTACTGAAGCTGCCAGAAAGAATTCTATTCCCTCAGATCCCTCACTGCTGCTTGTCAGAATGAGGAGACACCAGCCAGAGAAGCTGCCCTCAGCTTCTGTTCCCACATTTCCCGTACTTTGCCAGTCTAGGCAGGCAGCTGGGAGGAAACTTGTTCTCTTTTATTACCCTGGGGAAACACAGAAAACTGTTGGCCCTCTTTACCTTAGGATGAATATGGGCACAAGCACCTTTTCACAGTGCAGCAAGTGAAATCTCCTACTTCTCTCTCCCTTTTGCCCCACACCACTTTTCTGTCCTCCTCAGACAGTGCAGCAGACAAAAGAGTCTCCCTCTTTGTTCCTTCCTTAACCCCTTGCTACTGCAAGTGTCTAATAAACTGATTAGTGGGGTGTTCTTAAGATGCACTGCACTGCTTTGCCACAAAAGAGTGATTTTATTATATGGAGGGAGATATTAATTTTCACGGTTTGTGTGTTTAATGGTGACAAGGATTATGATCTTATATTTTCATGGTGTTTCTCTACCCAAAGGACCTCAGCTTTCTGTATAAACCAGCAGTGCAACTCTGTGCAGAGCTGGGTTTCTTTCCTGGTTAAGCGTGGTCTCTTTGCATTGAGTCCAGCAATAATGGAAAGCATTACAAAATATTCTTCTAGGACAGAAAGCATAGCCTGCCTAATTCAGCTGAAAACAGCAGCTGGGGGGCAGGAGATGGGGAAGGTGGCCATGAAAAAGAGCATTTTTAGCTGCCAAAAGGAACAAGGTTCACTTTTACATGAAAGAGTACATCTCTGCAAATAAATTTGGTGTGAGTCATCTCTGGAAAGGGACAGGGCATTTGCCTCCACAGCTTAACAACTTGCTTCTGGGCCTCCCACCATGGGGCACTGGGTATGTTGAAGGTACATCACTACTAACAGCTGGATTCACTGTGAGCTTCAGTAGGGGAGGAAACAACAATTATCAAATAAACTGTTCCCCCCTGAAGAATTGATCACCTCTGATTTGGAAAGAAGAGCAGTGGTTTAGTGTGAAAGGTCACACAAAACTGAAGAAGTTTCACCTTAAATTAAGGGACTTGAGTTCTTCCGGATGGAAAATGGAAGATTTCTAGATGCCTGATGGAGCTAAAACCAGGCCAGCTGTCACTGCCTTGCTTGAACATCAGCTGAGGGAGCACAAGGAGATAAGACTGTGAGAAACAACTGCTCAGTTTGAAAATTTAAAAAGGTTTTTTAAACCTTGACAAAATACACCAAAGGACTACATAAGGAAAAAGTTGCAGCACTGGGAACTCGTGGAAACTCGTGGATACCACGTGGCTGGTTTACCTTCAAGATAGATGCTCAGTCTTCTATGCCCCTGGGTGTTGCATCAGCCAGCCCTGGCCCTTCCCAAAGTCTGTCAGTCAGCTCTTCTTTGCCATTAATCGGTGGAGACTGCTTTCTTGTGACTTTATTGGGGGTCAGGTGTTGCAATGCTGCAACCCCTGGGCAACCCCCTGAGCTTTTCCATTCCCAGCTGCCCCATCCAAGGGACACCTGAGCAGCCGTCTTTCTACCTGGCCTAGACAGCTGTGCTAGTTTGACCAGGAAGAAGTGGGAATTCTGGGATGCTGTGGTCAAACCAATGGGTGCACAGATTTTGATATTGGCACCTGGTGTGGCCAGTGGGGTTTGGACACACCTCTGAGAACGCAGAGGAGTTAAAAGCCGAGCTTTGTGCCTGGGAGTTTCTATTGGGACTTTGAGGCAAAGAGGTCGGGTCTCCCTGCTGGTTCAGCTACTGCTGCTGGGCGGGGGAGGGGCAGCCATGTGGTAGGCCTGGGGCTGGACAGAGATGGGAGGTGAGGAGGCCCTTGAGGATGGAAGGGTGGAAGAGCACCAAGAGACATCGGGCAGCCATTCCCCTCCCAGGAGGGAGAGAGAGGGAGAGCCGGCGTCTGAATTTGATCGCGGCCAGCCCAGGAGGAGAAGGGGGGAGTGCGGCGAGAAGGTGCCCGGCAAAGCAGTGTGAGAGTGCCTTTGGGACAGGCAGAGACTGAAATTTTTAACCCTTTCTTACATGACTGAGACCTTGCAAAATGCTGATCCTCCTGTAGCTGAATAAGAAGAGAGATAAGAGATGAGATAACAAGGACTAGGCCCGAGGGAAGTGGAGAAGACTGGCTGAGTGGGGGGAGAGATGGAGTGGCCTTTTGACTGGACTTTTCTTGTGTGGCCATGGACTGAACCAGTTTTATTCCTGTGACACAGAGACTGCACTTAGGGGAAGGCAGTGCCTCGGAACCAGGAGGGTTCAGTGTGGGGACCCCTCGGCCCCAGGGGGTGAAAAAATTGGGGGGGACAGATGTCCCAAAGGGGGGACTGTGCCTTTTTTTGGAGTGAGACAAGGCATCCTTAAAAGACAACCCCAAAAGCAGCTCTGGTCCATGCACAGTGGTGAGAGCACTGGGCATGGAAGGAAGATGTCACAAGCGGCAAAAGGACTTTCTGGGCGGTGCTGAGTGACATGGAAGCACACGAGGTTTCAGCGTGTTTCCAGGGAAAGCCTATGGTGTAAGAAGGACTCCTCTCCTCTTCATGGACTGAAGATTGAGTACTCTAAAGGGTGATGCTGGACTGAGAATTGGTGATTTGGGGGAAATGCATTGCATTGGGAAATTTGGTGGGGGGGGAGGAGGAAGGTGCTTTTGTAAGGTTTTCATTTTTCTTTTCCCTTATAGTTTTTTCCCCTCTTCTTTTCTTGTAGTTTCATTAGTAAAGTTTTCTTTATTTATAAGCTGGAGCCTACTTTGCTTATTCTTGGTCACATCTCACAGCAGACACCAGGAAGAGTGTGTACCAACTGGGGGTATGCTTGGTATTGTCATGGGGGCACTGGCTCTGTGCAAGGCCTAAACCATGACAACAGCCCCAGCTGTCTGATGGTCACAATAAAGGTGGGAAAAAGGGAACTATGGGGAGAACAGAGGACATCTAAACTACAATAACACAACTATACATGACTAAAACTTTTCTTAATATTCACACAATTCCCTTAATTGCAAGAGCCGATTATCTCATTATCCATCTATAACAAGACTGATAACTGAATTTGGCAGAACCTTCAGGGGACCTTTTGGGAAGGAGTTTGTAGTCTCAGGGATCTTCAATAAACATGCAAACCACTGGACCCTGGGGAAAAAGGGCTAGAAGGAAATGACCATAGTAGTAAACTTATTTTAAACATTAATTGTCTTTGGTTGTGCCATTAGATTCTTTTAGAGGAAGTATGTGTGTGCTGTAGTTACACCAGGTGCTGAGCCTGTCGTGTCAGTCAGGCACATCTAAACTGGCTGCTGGGAAAGTTGGGATGGGACAGCATGAAGTTAAGTGCAGAATGCCAAACCGGGCAGCAGGTCACACACCTGGACAGTTAGCAAGCACTGTGCTTTGTGATGGTGACTCTGCTGCTGCCACACACACAGCTGGAGCGTGACAGTGCAGCAGTGTAGTGTAGGTGACACACAACAGCAAGTAGGTGCAGAGTCATACAGGGAACCAGGATGTGATAAAAGGACAAGAGGACGTGGAAATGGGATATAACACCCAGGGAAGTGTGATTCTGAATTGGAGCTGAAGAAAACACAAAACACCCCTGCAAATAGCCTGTCATCGTTTCCCTTCCTGGAGAGCTGTGCAGCTGGGCTGGTGAGGATTGGTGCGGCCACACAAAGTGACAAAAAAGGGTAAATGCACAATGTCTTGCAGCATCCTGGAGGCTGCACGCCACACATTTCCCATGTCCTGCACCGTATTTAACACCAGTGTCCTTCTGCACTCACAGGATGGAACCAGTAAGACCTTGCATCCCCTGTGAAGCAGCCCAGCTGCTCTGCAAAAGGAGAAGATCAAAAACAGTGAAATCATTTGAGCCCCACTTTCAGCTGCTGAGCTGGCTGCTGGTGTGTGGCCACATCCTCTCCCACACACAGGGTGTGCAAAATGTGGCTGTGCAGCACCGAGTCCTGGGTCCCTGGGGTCTCTGCCACCACCCTCCCTCTGCTCCCCAGGGACCAGAGGAGGATCCCAGCTGGGGAGCAGCAGGGAGAGATGCCCTGACCACTGCAATTAAAGCACGGCTGCTGTGGAAAAGGAAATACTGATCTGGTTCTGTAGTGCTGGAAATTAGGTAAACACTCCCTCTCTCTTGGAGGAAAGAATGAGGTGATCCCACAGAGAAGGGGAAACATCTCTTTTGGCATGTTGGATGTGGTCCTCTGAAGAGGCCATGCAGGTGTGTGTTGTACCAGTCTGGAATCTAGGGGTCAAGATTGTTGAAAAGGCCTAGAAAAAGACAACATCTTTAAATATTGCCCTTCACCTGCTTAAAACGGAGCACAATAAGGCGTCCTCATGTCTTCAGCTACAAGAGGCTGAAAACTGGTACCTTGGCTAGGAAGTGTTAAGCCACCTCAGCTGTGCTGATGGTTCAGCTCTCAGGGTGATATTAGACTGAGGCACAGGCTCTGCTGTAAACATTTCCTGGTTCACTTTTTTTCTCAGCTAGCTCTGAAATCTGGCTGTTGTTTGCAAGATCCAGAGCTGGAAGGCAAGGAAACAAGTTGCTTCATTGATAGGTTTATTCTTGGAGTTTCAGCTTTTTCTGTCAGATTAAGCAAGTAGTGTATATGACAGCAGGTCCTGTCATGCAGCAAAGAAATCTAAAGTCCATGACAAAAAAACGCACATAGTCCCACCCCCCAATGTTATTTTTTCCCCCTTCAAAGTCCTATATTGATTTTATCAAGCTCTCCCAAGACAGAAAATTATGACAAGGACAGAGATGCACTCAAATACCCATGTATTTTACAGGAACATCTACACCTGGCTTTTTTCTACTTCTATGGTTTTTTTCCCCACACCCTCTCTCCCCCCTGTGTTGTCTGACATTTAACAGGTTTCAGTGCTGCTGTTTTATTTGGCACTAGTGTGTAGCAACTGGGGGTATGCTTGGTAAGTCACTCCAAAACTGACACAGGTAACAGGAACTGTGTAACTGGGCAGGCAGGGAAAGAGATCTTACCTAATGCAAACAGACTAGGCATTCATATTTTAAAATTAGTTAAACAGTGATATTAGGAAGAAATTTTTTATTACATGAGATTTCCACAGGTTTTTGCAAATTATTAGAAAACTTGACAACTGGCTATCTTGTATCTTATACATTTAAAATTAAAAATCCAGTGTGAAAATCCAGCCCGACATTAATGACCTCTCTATGCTCAGCAGTTTATCATTTATAATGCAATAAAAGAGGATGATATACACAGGAATAAACTCTGCCACAACTGATAATGTAAAACATCTCTTCTAACATTTGCCTTTCCTTTTGAGAGTATACAAAAGACGCAGAAATGAACAATACATGCCCAAACAAAGAGGATCTTGAAAGCAGTGCATGTCAGATGTTTACTCTAGGTCCTTATTAGGGGGCTGAGTGGATTTGCTGATAAACACAAGTTACTTGGTGGGTAGGGAAATGAGAGAGAGAAAATGATTCAGGGATCAGACATCTGTTTTAAAGGCACAATGTTGCTTTTTCTGGCATGCACAGTAAGTTTCAGATAATGCTTCTTTTATGGGCTATGAAATGCTCTCTCCTAAGCAGTGCTGTAGAAGCAATGCTTTTTCTCTCCACTTAGTGCAAACACCCTTTTTTCATTACACAACAAATCTGAGCTTGTTTGGGATCAAACTGATATCAGAAGAGCACCTATAGAGTTTGGATATGCAAATCTCTGGTGTCCTGAAGAACTCAAAGGAAGATCTACTTGAGGAAGATCTACTTGAGAAAGGTCTTCTTGAGACAACCTGGGAGGTGTTCCTTCGGTAGCTTTCACCTGAATCTAAGTTTGAAACATGGAATCTTTCAGTAAGTTATGTTGTGTCATTTTAACCATTCTGATCCACTGCTGAATTTACATCCAGTCCAACCAGAGCCAGCAGAAGAAAAAACACCTAATCAAACAGAAAGATCCTTGGGGATTCAGTAATGGGTACAGAACGTGCAGGCTGTAGACATTCTTTTGATTTGTGCTCAGATATGTTTTCTATTTGCCTGTCAGAGAATGCATGCTTTCCCTTTGGATTGCAAATAATCTGAATCTGGATAAAATCATTACAAAATGCCCTTAAAAACACTGAGCCTGCATTTGAAATGAACCTGCAATGGAAAAGCAATGAGGATTAAAAACTTAAGCTAATGCAGAGGAGCCAGAGCATAGAAGACATCCTGCTGTGGATCTTTACTCCCTTTCCTGACTCCTCAGGCCTTCCTTTTCAGTTAATCACCACCACCTAGGAGAGTGAAGATGCAGCTCCTGTGTAACCAAACAAAGCCAACACATCCAGCATAATCCCTCCAGAGAGGAAACCTACTTCCTGGAAGTGCCTGCAGTCTGCTCCCAAGGGTCATAGCACGCTGTCCTCCCTACACTGCAGCTCTTCACAGGTATTCCCAAGAGGTTTTCCTATTCTCCCTGTGCCTCCTGCCACTTTTTGCATGAATGCTAAGTGAGGCATGTCATGCAGCCACGTTGCTGTAAGTACACAAGCAGACTGAAGCTAGCTGATTAACATGGTTGATCTGCAAACATTCATGACACCTTGACAGGTATTCTCAGTTAGTGATCTTAGAGTGAATGCAACCAGTCCAGTTAAAGGCACAGAATATTTAAAACAGGAACAGCACAGGTGGGTCCAACACCCCTGAGTGCTGCACGTTGGCTGCAGATTGCATGGGCAAACCTTTAACAGCAGCTCCTGAGTAGGACTTGGAAGTGTCACGGTACTAGCACTAAACAACAAACCATTCTTTTGCTTCTCAAATAGATGCCTTATGTCTACATACCAACATGACAACACTGCTTGCACTGATCACACCTGAGGGAAGCGCAGGACTGAGCATCATGCTCGGAAAGTCACCTCAGCACTAAGGTGCTGCAGGACACCCCTCCTCTTCTCAGCCTGCCAGTGCAAACAGCAGTGCCCAATCCATGAAGATTTTATCTGGCACACCATGAGTCCCCACTGTGGCACAGCTCTGCCAGAACCATGTCCTGTGCTTTCCTTCAGGACACTGCCACTCCTACTCCCACTGACCTCTGCCTGCTTGCTTCAGAGACCTGTGGCTGAGCCAAACCAAGACTATTTTATGTGTATTTCTGCTGCACTGATAGATTTATTTTGAGGAAGGTGAAGATGATATTTGGAAGGCACAAATGAGATTTCCACGGGATAGACAGTGGTAAGTAATACCTTCTCACAAGCCATCAAGGGGGCTCAGTGCACAGGCTGCTCTAGTAGAGTGGCACAGTCAGTTCCTGGGCATGGAGTAATTGCCTTCATCCTGAGAGCACCCCAGCCTCTAAAGCTGGCTGCAAAGGATCATCTCAAGCATCCTCTTTGCAGCTGATGTTGACACCAAGTCCCAGGCTGAGGAAAGCTGGAAGTGCTACTGAGCACATGGGAGGGAAGAGAAAAGTCAGTGGCACAGCCCAACTGAGAAATAAAATGAATATGGAAGACATTGCACATGGGGTTTCGTTTGTAGAGCATCCTACCAGCAGCCATGGAAAAATTATGCATTTTGAGTCTGTGTCAAGCTCTGAGGTTTTTGTCTCAAAGACTCCTAAGGAACCCAAATAATATGATTTAAAGGGTCAGGAAATATCTTGTCATGGCAAAACCAATCACATGTTTAAAAAGTATGATCCTGTTTCTATTGGTTTTGTGATTTAGGTAGTTATTTAGTTTGGAATATCAACTTTCTTCCTGTGTTCATTCTCCAGTAAAGTCACTGTCCTGTACCTACAATACTCGATCAACTAAACATTACAGTCATGTCCCAAATTCAGCTTTGTTCTATTACAACTGTATGTAAACAACAGAGGATAGTGTTACATAAACCTCCAAATGTTTTCTGCCAAACCCTCTCATACTTTTTGATTTCCATGCCTGTTGATAACCTCTCCAGCCTTCTCTAGCCTAGGACTTCTTGACTCCTCTCCTTGACTCCTGCATAAGGCTGAACAGTTTCTCTATTCATCCCTTGATGTCCCTCAGGAGCTCGCCCTTCAAATATTTATTCCTAGGCTTGTAGTCTTTCCTATCTTTCCAAGAGATGTGCTTGTCTTTGGATCAGATTATACCTATATCACTCAAACAACTTGGACAAAGACCTAACTGCATCAGCTGGATGCTCTATTTCCTCCTGGTCCATTCTCACTCACAGTGAGAAGGTATTACTTACCATTGTCTATCCCGTGGAAATCTCATTTGTGCCTTCCAAATATCATCTTCACCTTCCTCAAAATAAATCTATCAGTGCAGCAGAAATACACATAAAATAGTCTTGGTTTGGCTCAGCCACAGGTCTCTGAAGCAAGCAGGCAGAGGTCAGTGGGAGTAGGAGTGGCAGTGTCCTGAAGGAAAGCACAGGACATAGTTCTGGCAGAGCTGTGCCACAGTGGGGACTCATGGTGTGCCAGATAAAATCTTCAGGGTCTGGTGTTTCATCCAGTTCTCATTAACATGCGCTGGGAGTCCTGTGACTAGCTCAGAGAGAAACTGGGCCAAGTCTTACACCCTTTCAAAGTTATTTAAAATCTTGTTACCATCAGCATCCATTTGCCATGCTTCTAAATGTCAGGATTTAAAATTGTTTTCCTCAGATGTTAGTCACTAGCTTTCCACTGATATATTCCATTTTATACCAATTCTAATTGTGCTATTCTATAAGGATGTATGTTCTACAGGATCCATTGTCATATCCCCTTCTGATGGAATTGAGTACAAAATTCAACAAGATTTTAAAATTCTCTCAGCTAAAAATATGAATTAAATTCCTCCCACATACTCCCACTCTAATGTTTCTCTAAAATCTATTTGTCTTAGTCACGACCTTACAAGCATGAACAGAATGTGGCAAATATTTCACAGTGTAAGAATGTGTCTAAACTTTGGAAAAAAGTTGATATATCTGAAAAGGTATAATTTCCACACAGCGTTCAGGTTTTATACAGTGATAAAATAATAGAGATGCCAGAGAAGGTATTACTTTGTATTTTGCACTTTACTTGAAATTATTTCTCTCTGCTAATTTTGATTGAGTACTGCAAGTTACTAAGTGTTCTCAGCCCCTCAATGGAAGCTGAATATCATCAGGCAACATTCAATAATTTACAGGACGAAGCCCTTTAAGAAATAAGTGATTTCCAACTAACAAAACCTTCCACTTAGGGTAATTTTCTGCCCATATTCAAATCAAGTTTTTCAGTATCTCAAAGAATAACAGGACAGGGCATTCAGGATATGGTAATGAACTGCTAACACAGAAAAGGAGAGTTCTTAACTGTGTTTTGACATTTTTTGAAAAATCTGAATAACGATAAATAGAAAAGACAAAGAAGTATCCAAAACAAATAGGTTGATTTAACATTGTCTAACTTACTAGAATTGATTGGAATTTTCTAAAGCATTCCTTAACTTTTCTTCAGGGATGAACAGTAAACAATCTTAGATGATGATATTACTAAGTTTGCATTCAAAACAAAAGTTGAATTGCCCAAGGAAAAGACTGTCAACATTGGACCATCCCTGTGTATGTTTTGGGATAGATCCAAGAACAATACGTTCTGGAAAAAAAGATGATGTGCCAGAGAAATTCAGTCCTGGTCAGGCATTCCCTAAACTCTAGAAATGTGTTATCTGAGATACCAAAAATATGTCACAGGCATCTTCAGTATTTATTGATGCCATTTAGGAAGCATGAGGTCAGAGGCAATAAACTTGCTACATAATGTTTTTCTATGTTTCTGCATATGGCAAAAAAGAACTGACTTTTTTCCACACTAAATGGCAGTGTTTATTACACCATATACAAGTGCTGAACCAAGTAATGATGTCTATTTTGTCTACATTTCTGGTAAATGGCAAATTCTGGTATTAGTCTAGAAGGTGATCCAAGTTACCATGCTTCAAAATAAAAAAAAAAATTATTTTTAGATGCATTTCTTTTTCATTTATAATTGTCTTTGAAGGGCTTTCTCTAGAGGGGGCCATATAGAAAGTAACATAATTCACACTCCATTTGGGGGAGCAATATACCACCAGCAATA
This sequence comes from Zonotrichia leucophrys gambelii, assembly GCF_028769735.1. Lineage (NCBI taxonomy): Eukaryota > Metazoa > Chordata > Aves > Passeriformes > Passerellidae > Zonotrichia > Zonotrichia leucophrys. The sequence goes on along the minus strand of NC_088200.1, from coordinate 31,439,028 downwards.
TACTACCAGCACATTAGCATCATTTCGTTGACATGAGTCAGAGAAAAATGCAAGCCACATGCCTCTCACTCACCCAAAGTCTGTACCAGCATGATTCTGCTGAGTTCACTCCAAAACATCTGTCTTGATAAAGGTATTTGTTTTACATGAGCTGTCAAAGAGCATCTTGAGAGAGTTTAGAAAGACTCCTTGCAGAACCTCTTCTCTCTAGACTGAAAAACTTCAACTCTGAAATTTGTTTCTGCAAGAGCATTCTATCCTGAACAGCATCTCATATCATCCTCATATTAATATTCTTCTCAGAAAACAACAACAACAAAAACAAACAAACAAACAAACAGCCCAAACAAACAAAAAAACAACAAAAAAACCCAATCCCACCAACACACAAACAAAAAATAAAACAGCTTATATAATCAAATAAATTTTGGTCCCAGATATTAAGTCACAGCTCAAGAAGCACAGAATGACAGAATGGTTCATCCAATAAAAGTTTTAACTCTTTTCTAGGTATGGCTTTCAATCTAATCAAATTTTTAAAGGAAAGTTCAGTTCAGGATATTGTGTCGGACTTTTTACAGATTATGTTGGTAGGTTAGACCTGCCTTAGAAAAAACTGCCAAGGCTGGTATCAGTAAGGCTAGGGTAGGAAGGAATATAATTAAGCTTCAAATGGAAATTCTGTGGTTTTTTGTGGTTTTTTTAATGAAGTAGCTGCTGGCATTATTTCACGTCTTCCTTCTCTCTTACACAACTCCACCAGCCAGCAGCCCATGGGGTGTGTGCAGGAGGCACAGGCATACATCCTGTTCTGGGACAACCTTCCTTATGCTCCGTCTTTCTGAGTCTTTCTTTTAATGAAGATGCTGAAGAGCACAGAGCCTGAGGTGGAGCCCCGTGGAACCCCCCTGGTGACAGGCCACCTGATGTCACCCCATTCACTGCAGCCCCTCGTGCCTGACCCACGAACCAGCTGCTCTCCCATCACACGATGTGTCTGCCCTGCTGTGTGCTGGACGTTCTGTCCAGAAGGAGTTGATGAAGCTTTCCAAAGAATAGTACCTTGCATTTCACATTGACATTCCACCTTTTCAAAGCACCGTCCCCAGCTGTCAGGATAGCACTCAATTTTATCTTTATTTTCCAAGTTAACTGTTCTAATGAGGTGCTTTCAAAAAATCAATTAAACATACTTCATTTTTCCCCTGTAGTTTGTTATTGAAAATATTGAAGAGAACTGAACCAAGGACTGACTTCTCATCACCTAAATTTGTTTTAGTAGTATCTGCTGGCTCTTTCTTCTCACCCAGATAATATTGCCCCCATTTTAAGGGCTGCCTCACCCATGTCATTCTTACTTAGTCATGCTAGAAAAAAGTCATACAAACTGGTGTGATAATCTCCCTAATATAAAAATATTGAATTATTCCCGTTTCTCTGCCTGAAAACTCTTCATCAAGTGGTGTAAGACTAACAGACATTGCTTACTCTTGACCAAGCTATGCTTCTTTCTATGTACCAATACTTTAAAACCTGTGTTAACTTTTTCAACAGTTTCCAAGAACTAAGAACAGCCTGGGAGGTCCATAGTTCTGAACTCTTTATTTTACCCCTGGTAAATAATGTAAATAATATTTTATAGAGACAGATACCTTGCTCTTGCCTGCCCTCTGACTTTGCTTTTTCTGGCTCCCTCACATTTTCCAGAGCAGGCTATTATCAATACTACCAATAGGACTTCAGCCAATAACTCTTTTATCTCTCTCTGAGTGTGGGTCACCGAGCTCAGGAAGTGTGAAAACATCTGATTTGCCTGAAAAAACTCAACTTCAAACTCATTGTTCGTGAGCATTGCCTCGTGTCAATTCTTCGTAGGGCGAAACCTGTTGGAATTACATTGGATGAGGAAAATGTCCTGTGGCAGCCAGTATCAGCTTGCTTTGCTGATTGACGAATTGAGTTACACAGGAGCTCTCCAATACTAACACTATCTGTTGTTTGATTATAATCAATAGATATCGTGATATGCCTGTGGAAAGTGATGTTTGATCACTTTTGCATGAAGGCAGTATAAAAATATCTCTCATTTCAAAGTACCAAAATATGAGCTGAGAAGCTGGCAGATAAATTATCAGAATAGAGTCTTTGTACTGATAAACTTTTGAACTTTCATTGAACTTGTATACTAAGAATAGGCAGTTTTTCCAAGAAGAAAATTCACTAGACAACCTACAATTTTTCTTTCATATATTTAAGAAAGATGTTCAATCTGGTAAGAAAATAATAGTAATTTATGCCTTTGATAAGGATTGTAGTTCTATAGTCAGAGAGAAGCAGCCATCACCATCAGCTGCTCTCTGAGTCACAGTCCCATTAAAGAGGTAGATACCACCTTAACTGGATGAAGCCTCGATATTTTGGCTTAGGTGACCAAGAAGCTTCCACCTCCTGTGAAAAAAAAACCATCACTATCAGCCCTTTGCTGAATTACTCCTGCCTGAAGACCTGGCACAGAACTATCAAATCCTCCCTCCCCCTCCTCTTCCTCCTCATATTCCTTAAGATGAGACAGTCATACTCCCTCATGCATGAGTAAACAGGCTCTAGGCACAGCTGCCCTAATAGCTGAAAACTCACTATCTTCAGGCTGGGAGAATTTGAGATCCATCATCCTGCTCTAAATAAACTGATGTAAACAAAAATTTGTATATAATTAGTGATAGAGGTGATTTTTTTTACTACTAACTCTGCTGTGAAGGAAGACTAAAACCATTAAAAAGTATAATTTTGTCAGTGCACAGGACACAAAACTGTAAAATTTGCTGATGATCTTTGTTTCATCCTACTTAAAACACAACACAAGGAAATGAGTCAATGAGGAGGACATATGTGAAGGAATGATTGGCAGAAAAGTTATATCATCTGGACATTTGGGATATGAAGCCATGTCTTTTTTACTCACATTGGAGCAAGTCCATTCTTAAAATCCTCTAAGCCATGACATTTATAGTTGGGCAGCAATGTTCAGGGGAAGGTGTCACAAATAGAGGGTGTGAGCATGGAATACTGGTTCATCTTGTGAAAACCAGCAGATTCTGGAACAACAAGCTACCAGGAGTTCTGTTTTCCCCACTTCCTCTGAGTCCAGCTCACTTACAGAAATCAATGAGGTTAGAGGGAATTTGGGGAATATGAAAAGCACTGGCTGCTAATCACAGCTCTTTGTTGGTCTCATTGGCCCTTTTAGGGAAAAGAAGTGATGGATGATCCCAGGCTGGGTACAGCAAGACTTTCCTATCTCACCGAAGTACCACAACTGAGCTCTGTTTCTGCAGCTCCTCCACTCCATTCCCTCTGATCCCTCATGCTTTGAACATGAGAATCTTATTCTGAATGCTCTGGTGCTCTGAAACAGACTTCCATGCATCTCTCTCTTCAGGAATATACCCTTTTCCATCCTCATCTTTCTGGTACAGTTATTCAGTAACTTCCACCTATGACCTCTATGTGAACTTTTTCCAAATTAAAATCTCCCACTAGCTTAAACAGCCCTTGTATCAGTTCTATGTTAAGCATTTTAAGGTGCCAAGGTTGCCTCACTTAAGGAAGTCTTCTGCAACTTAAAGAAGTCCTCTGCAACAAGCATTGCACAGACTGCTTTCTTCTGGAATTAGAAATGAAATCTCATAATGATTTTCATTCCTCCTTTTTTTTTTTTTTTAAGCTTTTAGAAAGAAGTGTTGCATAAATTTCTGTGAGGTCAGAGGTATGAGGTGATATCAATCTGGCAAAACAGCATTCCATGCAGTGGATCAGCCATTCTAAGGACACTTACCACAAAAAGAGAAAGCAACACTGCCAGCTTGTGAGCACATGTATCCTGAAACACATGTGTGGTTGATGAACTTAAAATTTTTGTTATGAAATATGCCTCTAACAAAGGTGTTCCCAGGGTGATGGTCTTCCAAAGACCCTTATCCTCTTCTCCCAAAATGATTTCTCTTTGTCCTGATCTGTCTCTTATTTGTCTTATGTGTGCACTGCAGAGAAAGAGTTCTGTGAATTTCTTGAAAGGGCTCCTGTCAGGGATCAGCCCTGGCAAGGAGGCCACGGGGCTCACCACAGCCACACCTCAGCAAACACTGATGCACCAAAAATGGGCGAACGCCTGCAAACCACCTGCAGGCAATGGTCCCTGAGCGGCGCTGAATGCCACTGCCCTGTGCTGGCCCCCAGTGAGAACTCTGCTGTGCACAGGATCCCTTCTCAGCACCTGGAAACACTCCAGGCACAGCTGGTCTTACCCTGCAGTGATGTTTTTCCTCTTTCTCAAAGCTTCATGCTCAGTTACTGACAACTGCTCCACTCTGGATCTCCCCAAAAGTGACATCTTTAATACTTTACTGTTAAATCTGATCCCTGCTGGTCAGAAAGCAAGTTGCAAGCTGTACTGAATATTACCCAAAAAATAATTTCCCGAGTGTTAGCTCCAGTACCTTTTACGTTGCTTTTCTTGCCAGCTGTGCTGCTCTAACAGTCTCATGACAAGGTTAAAGGCTAAAAACAATCATGCAAACTGAAATATTCCTGCTACGATTAGAAAATGGCACAGAGAGCATCTTCCTTCTTCATTCAATAATGAGTTTAAATTTTACTGTTTAAATACCATTTGTCAAAAATGTTCCTGTAGGATAGTTTTTCACTGGAAAATAAGAAGTGGTTGGAATCTTAGCCTTCAGCAAGGCTGTGAGTGGGTGTGCCATGTGAAAGACAATACAAGGGAAAACTCAAACCCAGAGGGAAATCTCTCCCCTCTCAAAAATTAAATAATTTCTGTCTTATCTAAGTAAAATTATATAGAATGAAGTTGAGATAAAATGTTCTTCAATTTTTTCTTAAATTTTACCTTTGAAGACAAGTCAAACAAAAATATTAGACATGCCAACTTTTTTTCCTAGTTGCAGTTCTGTTACAGAGTTCCTGCGACTTGGACAGTGGAGAATGAAAGTTTGACTACTCCTTGCATGGCAGCTGATGTGCAGAGATACTCAGAAACAGCAGTCTGAAAATATCCTGGGCACAAGCCTGAAGAATTTTTTCTTTTTTTATCTGCAAAGATTTTGAAATGAGGCAAGCCTATTAGGCTTGATTTTGCAATAGAAAACATGTTAGTATAAAAGAGTTATTCACATATGACAACAGCCTCACGGAACATCCCTTCCAAAGACAGACTTTGGCCATCCTCTCCTATTCCACTCATTTTATTAGAAAATCCCTTTCTCCATGCTCCTCCTTCTAACAGTTTTCCCCAAGGAAATTAGGATTAAGGCATTTCTTTCTGCCTCCTTCAAAGTATCTGCAAACTCCAGACCCAAAAGTCTTTTCCCTTTAACAATATTGAGTACTCTAATTGCAATATGTACTACACATGCAAATTTTAGTGATTAGATTGAAATTAGTTTCTCATTGAAGGTAAGCAGCAGTATCCCTTGAAGCAAAAACCAATTTCTTTGTAGCAGATCAATAGCACCTGGGAAAGCATTGTTAAATTGAGTACTCACCTTATTGTGTATGCTGGCAAACTTAAGTACAGAAGCTTCTAGAGGTATAAGGTGTACTGGAGAGAGTGATAATAATGTGGTAAAACCCTCATCTGAGACTGTGACAGCAACTTGTTTTAATCAGATTGTGTGGAAAATCAATTGAAATCTAAAAAATGTAGCACTCAAACAATTCCGTTCTCACTCAAACTGTGTAGTCATCAGCAGGTTTAGGTCATAGCAGAGACTGTCTGTAGCTTTTAGAAGCAGCAAAAGAGATGAGAGAGTAAAGAAGATACCGAAAGAAAAAAAAAAAAAAAGTCCTTTTTTTCCTCAGAACATAGTTCTATTTCACTTTGGCAAATCCATATGCAGAGGCCAAAAGCACAGGAATTTCTGTGCTACCCTAAATGAGATCAGTGCAGCCTGGCGCCACAGAATGCTAACTAAGGCACCAGCAGCTCACTTGGCTTCCTTACATAACGCCAGACCAAAGTGGGTGAATCAGACACCAAGTCAGGAGGCTCTTTTCTATTCTCAGCTCTTTCCATAACTGTTCCCATGGCTTTTGGCAGATTCTTCATCTGAACTGAAGGGTGACTTGGACCAATGTTTTTAAACAGGGGCCCTAACAGTTATACATTTAATTTTGAGTGGTATTGCATCTGTGGTGCTGAAGAAACAGCATACCTCTGAACATTGGTTGTTTATTTTGAAGTTTAAGTGTGGATTTATACAGCAAGCTTACACTCCCAAGTGTGGAAGTGTGTACCTCTTATCTGCAAATCAGGGGAATGTATGAAATAACCACAGCCATGTAGCACATACTGCTGGAGCAAATACCACAGCTAATCCTTCTGCAGGGGTACAAACAAGCTCTACAATATGGAATAACTGGAATTGCTGGCCTGGTAGCCTTTTCCAGATTGGCATTCTTTATCCATTCTGGACAGTCCAATGATGCTTACCAGAAAAATCACTCCTTCATCCTCTGGTTTGGACAAGTCCTCATCCTCACATGGTGCAATTAATCAAGATGGGCACGTATATGGAACTCAGAAGAACGTGTCCCATTTCACATGTTCCCCTGCAGCATATGGAGGACACAGTACTACAGCCCACAAGATGTAATTCTCCAAAATCTAGGGAAGAAAAATATCTTGAGGCTGATTCACCCTGCAGTTGAGAAACTCAGTTGCAGCAAGAATTTCTGAAAAATCTCCCTTACGTACCATATGATTTGCTATTACAGACATATGCAGATACATATTGATTTAGCTTAACTTTTCTAGGATTATCCTGTCCAATGCCCTTCCGCCATTCTGTGTTAATTGTGCAAAAAGCAGTGATTTTTCCCTCTTTCAGACAGAATGACAGTGAAAGAGGTATGGTATTTTTCTCAGAAACTAGGGAAGACATGATGACCTGCTGATTTGCACAATCTCTCGCTGTTTTCCAAGTTCAAAGTCCTGCTCTGGTAAACTTTTTCTCATTTATAGGAGTGAAATAGGTCCAGCATGAGAAACTAAGAGAACAGCATTTGTATGAACAGCTTCAGAGATTTGGGAAAGCTTTACAAAAATAATAGTTGTGAGCAGGTACATAGTACAAATGACATTAGCAGGAAAAAGGAGAAAAATATCTGCCTTGGATAAGCTTAGAGACTATGAGGAAAGTTAAATATCTTCACATGTCCTGATGAAGTCCAGCTTAAGATGCTCAGGGGACAGGCTGAGTTATTATCACTATTCCTGAAGACTCCCTATTTATGGTAAGGAATCAGAAGTTTGAAGAAGGAGAAAAGGGATGGAGAGACAGGTCGGCTTGGTTTCATCACCTGTGCAAAACACTGTGATGAAACATTTTTAAAGGAGGTGTGAGTGTGATTTGAGCTGGGTTTACCTTGCATTGTACAAGGTTTTTAATATTCCTGCAAAGAACCAGAACTCCCCAGCTTGTACATCAAAGAAAGGCTTTTGTAATTCTGCTATGATTTGGTCATGGCTGCCGGGCTTGTTTCCATCCCCTCTGTGTTTTTCATTGAGTACATGCAGGAAAGGTGCTAAACTCCCAGGGACAAGCTGGAGGGAGATGCTCCAGGAAGCACCTGAGCCCACTGCCATCAGCATTCCTGCTGCAGACCTTAGTGCTGCGTGTGGGCTCATGCACGGGCGCGACAGAGCTGCGCCGCACGGCACATGTGTTCAATCAAAACAACTCATGTTTTGAGTACAAATAGCTAAAACACAAGAACTAGTTGTACCTCATTAATTATTCACAGTAGTTTGGTGTTTTTAAAAGGGAATATTTGACAAACTGGGTCTTGTTATGCACAATTTGTATTTAGAAAGAGATTAATATCATCAGTATATTAATTTTAAATTATTACTTCACTTCTAACATCAGGTTGTCTGAGCTGTTTCCTCAGAACTCCTTAGTCAAGAACTCAGAACTCAGAGCTCAGAACTGCTCCCCAGAGATCTCCCCAGCGCTGTCCTGTGCATCCAAGGAAGCCCAGGCCCATCTCGTCAGCAGAGCAGGGACTAGGTCTGTTCCTCTCTCCCTTCCCCTGCTTGGTTATTATCTATGATTTGTACATGCAGAACCTGCTGGTTTGGTTTTTCGAAATAACATTTGGTTGGAAATACACCTTTTTTTTTTTTTTTCTTCATCCATTTTCAGTGGCAAAATGAAAAAGGCAAAAGAACTTCAAAGAAAGAGAAATATTGGAAGAAATTAAATCTGACATTCAAGTTCCTCCTCCTACCTCTAGCCCAATTTATACAAGGATAGACTTTCACCAAATACTGGAATTGCTAAAAGCAAACAAACAAACTGCAAAAACACAACCCAAAAAAAGGCCTTTCAGAATATCAGTGGAAATCAACTCAGTAGTTTTCTGCAAAAATATCTGAGATCGCTTTGATCAACATTTTTTCTCTGCCAAAGGAGGGCTCAAAATGATTTTTACTGTACATAGAAAAAAACCAAAACTTCATGTGATAATGCCAGTCATAGTATCATCATCTTTCCACTCCTTTCATGTGGGAAATTATATTTATTCATCTCTGTCTTTGACAGTTTCCAAACTATGACGGAACATTGTCTTTTCCTGGCAATGATTTAGACTTCCTAAGTCACTCTTGCAGTGGGTGGTAGCCAGCTTTTCTGGAAACCCAAAATATTTTATTTACTAGCCATTTATCTGACCTCATCCCTCTACAAATTTGTTCTGTTGAGGCTAAAGGTATCATTTTTTGTTGCATAGAGCTGAAATAGGTTGACATAGCTGGTATATACACCATTCATCTTTCATGAACATGAGGGCACTGAATCAGTAGAAAACTTACTCACCCTCATGCATCTTGCTGAATTTATAGGTACAAGTTAAATGCATGTAACACATTTGAGGACTTTCTTTACAAAATAAACATACAGAAGTGTTGTCAGTTCCATCAAAAACATATTCTGTATGGTGCTGCATACAAACCTTCAGGGATGGATAGTAGTGTTTCTCTTTACAAAAGCTGTAAGGACTACTGTTCTTGGAGAGGGATATAGTAATTATAAAAGATTTTAAAATTCCAACTTCCCAGACCATAGCTGTTTTTAGTGTTTTGTATCTTATTTTATGAATATTCCTTTCTAATCTCATTAAAGCAAGCAGAGTCTGAGAAGAGTGGCTGGGAAGGTGACACCCATCAGACCTAAAAAATTTGGTTTCTAGCAAAACCTCTCTGGAAATTTGGAAAAGGATCCAAGCCCTTTGTCTTTTATATGAACCACTGTAGGGACACTCAGCTCTGTAACTTTTTTCCTTCTACCAGCTGGTCTGAACATCCCAGTGCCATGTGTTACCTGCTGTGTGATGAGTAGTTGTTTGCATAAACTTCATTAGTTAAGAGTCCCAAACACCTAATCTAAAACTTAAATTAGATCCAATTTAAGGTCTTTAAATTGAGTGTGTTCAGTTCTGGGGTTGCTGAGGCACAATGCCCATAAAAGGCTGTACTTTTCCATGTACACACCTTTGTTTTGTGCATCTGTGGAAGAAACTTCTTGAGGAGGTGACACCAGATAAGGATGGGAGCCAGGTCACCAGCACGGCTATGAAGAGAGTAAGCAGAGGTTTTACTGCAGGCTGTCTAGTAAGCTATCCTCCCCCATCTGCTGCGCCCCACCAAGGAAAGTGCAGCAGGGGTTCAGGGTCTCTCACCTGCAGGCACAGAGCAGCAGCCAATCAACCCCCCACAGGTTGCCTCCCACCCCCAGGCTGACCACAGTTTGGCCACCAGATTATCTCTGCCCTTGTTGCTTACATTTCTCTTTATGAAAAAAAAAGGATGCAGATGCCTAACCTACAGTTACACACCAACATCACAAATAAAATCGTTTAATCCTGGATCAAGATGCAGCCACGAGTTATTATTTCATCCTCCATATGTGGAGGCATGCAGGGTGGGAGAACAGCCCTCTTGCCTCCTTTCAGGCTGTTTCCAGCTTTCCCAGATTCATCTTTTGGAGGCTTTCAGGGATTCCACATACCCAGCACATCCTCAGTCCCAATGAGGCTCTTGGAGATTCCCTGAACCATGGATTTGTTTTAAAGCAACAGACATTACGTATAAAGATGCTCTTAGCAACAATCTAGAATAGTTAGGCAGGATGTGTAATACCTGTGACTTTATGATAAGCTGGTAGCTGCCAGAAAATTAATTAAAATAGCCTAATAAATGCACCCATGTTGAGAAGTTTATGAGCACTTCAGCTCCTAAGATGAATAGGAAAGAAAGGTACCCATTCAGAAATAATGACTCAGTAGCTCTTCCCCTTCTGAATCAATTCCCTGTCAGAAGCTATGCAGAGGCTGCTCCACTGTTCTTTGGTACCCACAAATGAGACAAGAGAATGTGGTTGATGGTGAACAGTATTTATCCCTAATAAATGATAGATAGAGAAAGGGAGGTGAGACAGAATGTATTCAGGGGATGGTGACTGTGAAATTTTAGGACTGAATACTAGAAAATTATTTATATGGGAAAAAAAGGCAGTGATCTTAGATTTGGCAGGTATGGGGGCATTTCTTTTGATAATAATATTTTTCAGAACAACAGCAGGACATATTTAAGCATTGTCTCTGTCTTTCACAGGCCTCTGTGTTTTCTATTTCTATCTCTTAGATTGTACAGACCAAAGAATAGCTTTGTCTGCTCAGCCCTCTGTCATTATTAATCAAACTGTATGACTATAGTACCAATAATACTTGGAAAGGACTTCCATCTTAATGGAATAAGACATGAAATTAAACCATTCATGACAAAATACCATCTGTCTTTGAAATAAAAAAATTTATCAAGCAGGTTTGCATATTGCATATATTTCCAGACTTCCACACTAGAAATCCTTGCCTAGTACCTGTGAGTGCTGGGGTTCTTGTGCAGGCACTCAGCTAACAGCTGCAGCATCTAACAATGTTGCAAGTTCATCAGGCCATTATCATTCTTTTGCCACCTTGACAACAATTTTTTAATGTGGCATGCTATAATGGTAACTACTTATCTTACATAACCTGCTTTGTAGCCCAGAAAAGCAGTCTATTGAGGGGTAGATTAGAGCCAGCATTTTGCATGAGCATCTTAGACCGAATTATTATAATTTGCCTAATGTTGTCTAATTATAACCACTTTTGACATCTCTTTTTGTACTAGTATTGTGGTTGTGTGACATTTAAGCAAGGAAAGAGACTGTGTAAGAATAAGCCAAGTGGGTCTTACTTTACTGAACACCCAGTGACATCTATGATGTGGTAGATATCAGGAGCAATCTTTGTGCTATTTATTTATTTGTTTTTTTATACATCATTTCCCTGGAGAGCCTACTGGATGTTCAGGTAACTCATCTTTTCATCTGTAAGGTAGCTGATATTTGGCTGGACATCCATGCCTCCTTTAAAAGGCTTAGAATGAAGAAAAGTCAGGAAAAAAACAATCTCATCTTTGGGTCCTGACGTACAAGTATTAGAAAATCAGGTTTAAAAAAAGAAAAGGTGGAAATAAGCTAAAACTCCTCAATGTGTGGATAGTCTGGAGAAAGGAAGTACACAAGTCAGGGGGTGAATATTGGTCAGAGAGGTTTTATTGTCTGGCACAGGACGGAATTTTTCTGAACTGTTGGATAAGGACATTGGGAACTGAGCAGCTTGTGGGAATTTGATTTGTATTGAAGAAGAAAATTCCACACTTCTGGAGTAGTACTTTTTTCAGCTATCAGGTGGGATATTATAAATGGATTAATATCTACAAATTTTCTAGAGAAATAAACTCTACAGGGGATGTATCACTTTTGAGTCATTGACTTCCCAATGTGGATTAAGAAGTAAGTTAAATAACTAATGGCACATCTTAGTTATTCTAGAATATAATGGATGACAAACATCTTGCCAAATAAACACCAGACCTACTAGAGATAACACTGTCAGATGTGGGTTTGATAGGTACTCAGGAAATTATAGTACAGTTGGTCATATAAGATTAACTTGGAGTGACTGAAAAGGAGAAGATATAGTTTAAAGAAAATTAGAGCCTTATATAAAAATAGGTCTAGAACATTGTCAATTTCTCAAAGGAAATCTGCAAAATGAAAAACAAGTTCTTGATAAAGTATGAAATGGTGAAGAAATTACACATGTGAAATCCAGAAATATTCTTGAATTAAAGATAAAAGGTTATTGAAAATGAGAAAAGAGATAATATTCTGAAAATAATTCTAACTACTTTAGAAATGGCCGGATAAGCTGTCATTTTCAAAAGATATTAGAAGTCAGCAAAGAGGAAGAAAAAGGAAGAAAAATACTAATAGGCCCATTTTATGGCTCAAAATTCAGGTTTAGCTATACTTTACAGAGAGAATAAGGAATAAACTACAAAAAGTGTAGTAATCATAGAAGTTAGAAGGAAAAAAGAGTGGAGTAGTTTGCTTTGCAGCTACATAAAAGAGAGACCAGAGAAATTAGGCTTCAAATTTGGATAGTTTGTTCTAGTTTTAATAGAAAGAAGAGGTTGAGCAGTGAGGTAGGAACAGGATGGAATGGAAATAAGGATTTGGGAACAAAGCTCACCACAGCTGGGATTAAACTAAAATTTATATCACATAATGGATCCAAGACAAGGAGAACAGCTGTCTCTTGACAAGAAGGGCATGGTCAATCATCACCATTGCAGTAAAAGACGTGTCACATAAAATTGCAGGTCCAGAAACAAGGAATTTTTATAAATGTTTCCAGTAAAAGTAATGTTGGATGACTGCAGAACAGCATCCATAGACACTCACACCGAGGACCAAGGGAAAGGGACTTGAACAACAGGTTCAATCTTAGACCAATTTCAGTACTAAGAAAGGCTTTAGACAGAAGACTTTGGGAAGGTGAATCTTGATGGAACAATTTATTATCCTGTTTTACTGAAATAAAACAGTAGATTTTTTTTTTACTGAAATAAAAAAGTAGATTTTTTAAAAAACTTGATCAAATATTTAGTAAAACAATAAAATGTGAAAATGTTATTTCATAATTACATATTGTTTAATAATGCACCACATAGGAAGCTATTAGAATGATGAAAATAGGAGTGTGTCAAATATAAATATATATGCTTTGAACTAGACAAAGGGAAGATAAAACAATGGTTCTCTACAGAAAAAAACTAGAGGCGCTTAGATTTGCCAGTGAGGCCTCATAACAATACATTTAAGTACAGATCTAAGTTCATTCTCTTACCATGGCACAGAAAACAGGGCTGTGGAATGAATGCCAATCAGAATATCACAGAGGAAAAATTCTGAAAATAAGTGAGACTGATACTACAAAACAGGATTAAAATTAACTCTCCCAATGCAAGATTAAGAACTTGGAAAAAATGCAAAATTCTACTGAAAAAAAGGAGCTTATCACCTGGAAATAGTGTAACAGGAGAAAAATTTAGATACCCTGATCTTTCTGAAGAAGACAATGTGCTGCTACTGCTACTGTGTGGGTCTGTGGAAGACAAAGCATTTGCTCTTTGCAAACCAAGGTTGTGTAACGAGTGGTGACACCACTAGACAAGGTCCTGGGGTGTTGAAGCAACTATGTTCTTAGTGGAGGTACAGAGCATAATACCAAGGCTGATGAGTGTCAATAATGGGAGCATTTTATGATTTCTACCTTCTCACAGTTCCTGATCATCCTTTGTGCCTCTGTTTACACATCCATCCATGCATGCAAACACAGAAAACTTATTATTTTCCTCACTGGAAAAATGAAACTGATTCAACTAAATTCCAATTTGGTGTGAGTGCAAACTCTAAAGCAATGGATAATGGTCTCTCAATGGTTCCCATTCTAAAGCCCAGGACATCCTGACCTGGCCCCCGCCTCTGATGTATCTCCTTTCCCAGCATGACTCTCCTGTGACTGTACTGCAGCTCTGCTGGGCAGCTCTGGCATGAGCTTGTGTGCTTTTTCCAGCCCAAGATGGGCAAGGTGACAGCTCATTAAATGTGTAGGTGATGTCTCTTTCACAGCTGAAGCAGGACTGGAGCTGGGTGTGGTGCCTGCACATGGTAATGACAAACACAACAGTCCGTATGCAGTGATGAACAGCTCTGAAACACAACAGTCTGTGCGCACTGATGAACAGCACTGAGACACAACAGTCTGCGTGCACTGATGAACAGCATTAAAACACAACAGTCTGTGCGCACTGATGAACAGCATTAAACACAACAGTCCGTATGCAGTGATGAACAGCATTAAAACACAACAGTCTGTGTGCAGTGATGAACAGCTCTGAAACGCAACAGTCCTTGTGCACTGATGAACAGCACTGAAGCACAACAGTCTGTGTGCACTGATGAACAGCACTGAAACACAACAGTCTGTGTGCACTGATTAACAGCATTAGCTGTCTCACTTGGGTGATACATTAGCTGAGCTGGAGGGTTAAGTGCATGTGGAGATTGAACAATCAGCCTCCAGGAGTGTCCCAGTGCAGCTGGAGCCGCACTTGCAGAGGTCACCTTGCACATACCCCGATGCAAACAGAGGAATCTACATCTATTTATTCAGCTTCTTCCCTCGATTCGCTTAAATAATTAAACACTGTGTTAGTGCACACAGCCTTGCATCAAGAACAATTCCACCACCCCCTTTCGCACAAAACTTTCATTCCTCACTTGACGGGGAAGTAAGTCTCTCGTCATTGAATTTGATGTAGTCAAATTGACATATATTGTTAAATCTTAACTAGAAGCTGGCATTAAGTCAGAATGTACTAAGGAGAAAATGGCTAGCAATGTTACTTCTGCAATTTGCACAATGACTTATTTTAAAACAGAATGAAAACTAACTGGTTCTGAAAACGTGCAACTTTCAATTGCCAGAGCATTTCTGTACTTTAATTCTCCGCAGAAAAATTGTCATTTGCATAATGCTCCTGAGAAGGCAAAAAATACGGTTTCAGTTTTCATATATTGTAGCACTGTAGAGAATGATCTCATTTCTTGTAATGTTGTATCCTGTCCCCAAACCAATAAATATTTTAAGCATTTAATGCGTTTATCAACTCTCCTGTAAAAAAGTACAGAAGAACCTATGCAATGGTGTCAAAGATATCTCATGCATTGAGGGATTCTGAGCAATCTCTTGGGAGATTCTCCACCTTGAAATTTAACTTTACATATTATCCAACAGCAGGGCAAGAAGTGAATCAATTCCACATTCTACCAAGAAACCATATGCTAGTTTTTCTTGTAGAAATTCAATTATTCTAGCAGATAGACGTTGTACATTTTTACACCATGTGAAATTTCACAGGTTACTCTTATCAAGAAAATATGAGAAAATTATTAAGGATGCAATATGTGATTTAATGACAAAAACACACCTTTAGTTAAATTGATCCAGGCAGGTTTATTTCTTCCCTTAAAAGTAATGGCTTGCATATAGTAAATAGTAAAGGGAAAATATAAAAGAAACTGTTCCACTTCTTTTCTTTACGTTTAAGATATTTAAGGCAGACTAATGAGGTCAGATACCTTAGTATGAAATTTAATAAGACTAAACTGCTTTATTTATATACCCCACTGAGAAATGCCATCCACTCTGGATTCTTACACTGGAAATTCTTGTATTAAAAAAAAAGGCTTTTCTTTTTTTTTTTTTCTTTCCCTATGTATACAGACAAATGGGCGTTTGCACTTACAGGCATGCACATGCATGAACACACATGATACAAATCTCTAGTATTGCATTAATCAAATCCAACATTATAAGCTGGATTTCAGCCATCATCAATACAGATAAGGATCACAAGACCATTTTAAAAGAACCTTTCGGTGTTTGGGATAACTGCAATACAATTAGCATTGAATGTATGGTCAGAATGAAGGTCATCTGCTGAGACATCAGTGGCAGGAACTTTGGCCAGAACACACATTACGTTGACTGGGAACAACACACCAGCAAAGAAAGGATTTTTTGTTATCAGAAAAGCAGGGGTTGAATCTGAACCACCAGCAAGGTAGACACCTCTGTGAAATATGGCAGAAAGGAGTTCAGTGCCTTTAGCAGAGAAAATGAAGACTAAAGGAGATTTTTTTATGAGCAGGAGGAATAGAGAAATACTACTTAAGGTAAGGGGCAATCCGGGGCAAGAACCAATGCATGTCACATTGACAGGCATGAATATGAGATAGTAATAAGGTGGAATCTTCCCCAGGGGAGCCAGGTAGCTAAACAACCCTCTCATATGAATACTGAGAACAAGAAGTGAAATATTTCTACATGAAAATATCAACTGCCCTAAAATTCAGCAAAATTATGCATCCTCGATAACTGATATTCAAGAGAGATCTGAAACAAGTATAAGAAAGTTATTGTACATGAGAAGAAAGCTGTAAAGATCAGTGACTAAAATAATAAGACTGATTGTTGTTTTAACTTGAGACAGTTTACTCAGAGGTTTATTCTTGAGTTTTAATTTGAAAAAGATTGCTGGAACTTTTTTGTTAGAGTATCTTCTTCTGTTGTGCATCATGTGTAATGTCTACTCGAGTCTTTTAGGGGCTGATTTATTAATAACAATTAATTATTTTAATTTTCTACCTTCCAGTTATGTTTCTGTACAGATTCAACAGGACCTCTATAAACTGGAAATCAAAATCTGATTTTTATTATTTATAGTTATTATATTTAAGATCAACTATTAAGAAGGTTTTGTATTTGCTACATATCAGATTTTAAAATCTGATATTTAACAGAGATATCATTAAATTTAGTCTTTCATTTTTCCTAGTAACATATCTAATGGCATTTCCATGTTAGGAACTAATTCCATGGTTCTTTATGACCTAATTGATGCAGATCTCTTTTGTAATTGTTCTTCTGTTATTTTGTTCTTTTGAATCTAGCATAGGTTCATTGTCACTTGCAGCAATCAATCGTCTGCATCAGGCTATCTAATTCAAAAAGGTGTCCAAAATCCTTGAACTCTTCCGTATCCATGTTTTTGGCACTGAAGTTCAAGGTTTTGAAAGGCACTAGAGGCTGGTGAAGGTTCTTCCAGCTACTCTTGCTGTCATAGCAACCCACAAACTTCACAGGGGGACCAAGTGAGATGTGAAAGGTCTCTGCAGAGCTGCCGTGAGCTGGGAGGAGAGAATGGAAATGTCCCTCTCAGGTATGCAGGAGGTGAAGCTGAGGGGTCTGTCTGATTTGCATGGCCACCGAGGCACCCTCTCTGTAGCTGGGCAGTTTGGCAAGCATTCATTACAGTCGAGCAATCCTATAAAGAGCTCCTGTTTTTCTGTGCTTTTTTCTTCTCTGAAGAATGAGGTGCTTTTATTTATTTAACAGCAGAAATCAAGACATACTTATTTAACCTAGGTTTAAGCCAGGCTCTACACTCATTACTAAGCTTTTAATTGAAGCCAGGAATGGCCTATGGGTGCTGTGTCCTGCCAAGTTTGACTCTACCTGCACAGCAATCTGCCATCACCCACCTTCAACTTTCACAAAATAAAAACTCAGTAGGAAACAATAAGAAGAGGCAAGAGAAAAATAAGGAAAAGGCTCTAAATGAACACGTGGCAAAGGTGACTTACTTCAAAGGAAATGCAATAGTAGTACAGGCTGTTGAATAGTTTATAAAGAGACTGCTGTCATCTGCTTTTAATTCAAACCTGCCACATACTTATATTTTTTATGTGCTAAAGCCTCCGAATCTGCAAAGTATTGCATATTGCCGCAAGTATTTATCAGATGCTGGTGCAATGACCACCATAATAATTGGTGATCCAGCTTTACTTGATCATATTACACAATAAAACACAGGTCACAGGGGACAAAAAGCCCTGGAAGGTAACCTTTTTTTTACCTAAATAGGCACTAATCTAGATGGCAAAATTAGTGATTATTATCTGTTTAAGTGTGCAACTGCTCTTTGGATACAGTCGTTGGGGACTTGCTATAACATCCTTCAGTTTATCAGGCCATAGAGAGACATTTTCCCCTGAAGTATCACTTGATTTATTTCTCAGACACCACAATGAACCCTGAGCATCTTCTCTACACACCCCCTGTACTCAGAAGCATATCTTGCCTTGTGTGCACAACAGCTTTAGGCAAAGTCAGCATAATTCACAGGTAAACTCCAATTTCCTCTTTGTCAGATTTAGCTGGAAAACAAAAAAAATAATTGGAAAAACAAAACACAAGACCTGAACATTGTCCATGTCCTTAATTATCCTGTTCTGGTGAGTATTTTATTCCCTGTCTGGTCAGAACATTAATTATCTTCCTAAATACAGCAAAAGTTAAATCCTAAGCACCCACGACTGCAGAAACGGTACAGTGATCAAACTTAAATGAACATATAAATTTTATTAATGGAAGCTTTATACAACTCCATATAATATAAATCAAACAAAAAAACCTATTTCCATCTTTAAGGCTGCAATAAAGAGCTTTAACATTATTGAGGATAATTTTATTAAGTTTAGAACTACTTTTTGGCAGTAATGAGACTGTTATAGGAATATTATCTGGTTTCTCATGAAGCACCTCAGCTTGTTAAATAAGTTAATAAATGACTATGCATTAATCAAAGTGACAAAGCTATGAAGAGCTGAGAATGTGAGACAATTCTGGTGATAATATTAATTAGTATTTAATTAGAAACTTAGGGGCCATAAATAAAAAATCATAGGAGAGACATTTATGCAAATTGCTTTGAGTTGTATTTGCTTTAAGAAAACACCCTTTCTTTCTTTCACCATTCTCTCCTTTCTCTTTTTAATTTCTTTCCACACTGTACATAGCAGAGTTGCAGTGACATCACATGGATATAAATAAGCCCATACTGGGTTTAATTTTTCCCTCTTAGGGAGGTCTACATTTGAATTGTGTTTTTCCCTCCTTTTCTTGAATAAAAGATAATATTTTTCACATTTCTAACTTGTAGACAAGTAGAAAGAACAAAAAACCCCTGAGAACTGCAAAGGGATAGGATTTCTATTTCTTCTATTTTATTCAAGATACATGTCACCTTTCTTGCAGAGCAAATTTTATTATTTGTTACACTTATGCAAGAACATTATCTTCAGTAAAGCTATTTTTTCTATTCATCAGTCTGTTTCTGTCATGGCTTATTTATGTGTGAACATGACTGACTGAAGCCAATGTTATCCACTACTGACAAGTGCCAGACCTGCAGTTCAATCAGCCCCCTCTTGGAGATAATGTCAAGGGTTTGAAGTAATGGGACAAAAATGTGGAGAGAGAGAAAATCAGGGTCAAATTGATCCAATTCTTTGCATATAAAAGGGATTCTGCCTAATGACACCAAGCTCTCCACACACAATACAGCTTAAACAGGTCTAAACCTGGCCTTCAAGGAAATGTGTGACTGACATGTTTAGAATGAAGCACTCAGCAATGACAGAAAATTAATTCTTCTTTTAATTTTATTTTATATTTGTTTAACAAATAATTTGCATCTGTTAATAAAATTAAACCTGATAAATGAATGATAATTCATTGGGAAATGTGTGATGCTCCCAATACAGCAAACTGGAAGAAATGACTGGAAGTGACACTTAGCGCTGTGGTCTAATTAATAGCTTGGTGATCAGTCAAAGTTTGAGCCTGATGGTCTTGGAGATCTCTTCCAACATCAATGATTCTGTAATTCTGTGACTTGTTCTGTATGGTATCTTCATGGTGTTCTCCATCAATCAGGACCCCTTCATAAGCAGCCTGCACTGAGGGGGTTACATATCTGAGCACCAGAACCTCAGACTCTCTTGTCTTATGAAGAACAGTGATTGCCTGGGCAACATTTGATGGAGTCATTAGTAGGTCTTCTGAAACTGGCTGCAAGGAACAGATACTGAGCAAACCTAACCCTACTTCATTTTCTGGTGAGGCCACGTCTGTCTATGTCTTTTGAACAGGGAGAAGAAGAGAAGTGCAATCAGAGAAATAACCTATATTTAATGTACTACTCAGGTACAATTGCCTTCAAACACAGAGAACTGAATGGGATTGCACAGCAAGTACTTCTCAATCCTAGGTGTCTGTGTTAGCAGGACACCTTAGAAAATTCTATATAGACAAATAAATTATACCTTTCCTGAGTTTATGTCTCCGCACTGATGGTTAGTCAGAAATTTGTAATTGGCTTTTACCTTCCAGAAAATATTTCAGTAAACACTGGAATTTGGCAAGTTTCCATGATTTAAAATCTTATTGGTGAGAAAACACCTAATGTACAACACATACAATTGCATATGAAAGTGCGCACCTTTTCATTTGTTAGTGCCTGGGTTTTTTGTGTTTGAGTTTTGTGGGCATCAGAGAATGAAAGCAAAATCTGGAATGCTTAAGTACAGGAAATAAACAAGACAGTCCCTCAACTTCTTCGCTTCTATTCAGGCAAACGGTAGAAGTGATGTGGATACAACACCAAGCAAAATCTGCTTTCCTGCGGCTGCTCCAAGTGTAAGGGAGCCAGGGCTCATTGACCTCAGCAGGCAGAAGATTTGTTACGGTGATCACAGCCTGGCTGGGACATGGTCTGTTTGCATCAGGAGCTGCAGGAGCATTTCAACACAGACATCTTCTGGGTTGTGATGCTGGGGAAGTTGAAATACTGAAAATGGAGCGTTTCAGTTCCTCTATGTAGTGTTTTTGCATTTTCCAGGTTTAACCAGTGAACTCCCATAGCACTTCCCAGAAACAGGCAGAAGCAGAGTTCACACACATGGCTTCATGGAGGGGGGAGATGTAGGCAGGACTTTTCCCACTTCTGAAGGCTCTGTGTGCCCAATTGCATGCCTTCTTACTCCATTGCTCATCCACAAATGTGTATATAAGTCACAGTTTGGAAAAGCCAGTCTTTATCTCACTCCTGCCAATTCCAATTATATAGTCATGGGCTAAAGTGGTATCCCACTAGTCTCCACACTGGGATGTTTTGTGAGTTTACAGATTTTGCCCGCTCCAATTTTGACTTTTACTGTGAGCACAGTGAACAGTATTCAAAAGTTGGGCAATAGCACAGACAGAAGTAGTACAACCACAGAGTCACAGACCTCAGCTCGCTTTGATAATTTGCTGATATCTAATATCTTCCCACTTAATATCTTAGGAGGTATCCTGAGCCTTTTTCCATATACACTTTTCCTTGCATTTTTTTTCCTTTCATTTTTTATTTTTACCTAATCCTTTTCTTTTACACACTTTTGAATTTGTGTCCCAGTCCCTGAGTATGAACAGAGACAGCAGGCAGAGTTTGTATGAACACACATACAAGAAAGATGAATTTCAGGCTCCTGATCCTTTCCCAATCACTGCATTCTACAAGATGCAGCCTGATGAAAGGTTAGATAAGACAAAATATAAACAGAAAATGCTGAAAGTGTGAGAAGAAAATTCTGACAGGTGAGAATTCCTGCTTTGGAATAGAAAAACTTACTGGGGGGAAAAAATACAGTGGAAAATGGGCTGGGGAGGCATGTGCCAGAAATTACTGCAAATGGCCTTTTTAGGAGGCAGGGGAGCTCCTCAAGAGGTCGTTAGCAATATGGATAAGAGCAGGGATGTTCCAAGGGCTGGGAACGTTTGGGCATGGTGAGCCTGGCTCTGGCGGCTGGCTGGTGGCGCAGGTGGTCTAACTGGTGGTCTGAGATCCAGAAAGTCCTTCGTTTCAAAAAATAATATCTTAAAGAGGACCTAAGAGTGTTTTCATTTTCTAAATATTATTCTGAATTCCATTTCTAAAGTTTCTTCACCTATAAAATGGGAGTATAATTTTCTTCACAACCTACCAGGGTTCATCAGTGGGTGACCATGCACGTACATAGTTATACCGTGCAAAGTCATATTCTATTAAACTTAATCCTGACTGATTTTTATCTGTGAAAAGTGTCGACCCTTTTTTTCCACTATAGTTGCCCAAAGGCGAACAAAACAGGTGAATAAAGGTGAGCTTGTCCTCACAGTAAGTTGAGACCTTTGTGCTAAGTTCAGCAGGGTGATGGCAGACCTCAGCTGTGTCACCTTTGAAAGGTCTAATACCTGCCCTTGTTTGGAAAAGCTGTAAGTAATGGCGCTGAGCTCTGTAGGAATGTAAAGAAATAATTCAGAACCACAGTAGCTTTCATAAGGGATAATCTTCTTTCTCTATATTTTAAGAGACCTATGAAAGCCCAGAAAAGCCTTGGAGTTCTTTCCTCAATAAATTGAACTCTTCTAGAGCAATTGTGGAGCTTTTGAGTTTTGGCTCAACTCTGACCCTTATTTGCCAGCCCTGCAGGACACTGAGCTTGCCCCAGTGACTGAAATGAGAAAGATTTCTTTTTCTTGTGTGATGGGAACCATGGTGCCATAGCTACTACCTTTCTTCTCCAGAAGAATGACTCCAATAAGGCAAAGCTCATAATAATTTGCAGCAGCCTAAGAGCAAAACATGTCTAAATTTTCAGGAGAAATCATTGCGTCTTGCAGGACTGCTGGCTGTTATTTTGTTTAAATACCGGAGATGGAAATTGAGAAGGTGGCCTTGAAAGTACTACAGTAAAATATTCTTTTTCAAAATATTTTAAAATGCTTCTTGCTGGTGAGAGGAGCCACTTAATCATATAAGATACTGATCCCCTGATTTAAGATACTGATACATTTAAGATACTGATCCCTTTTCCACAACCATCACCAAGGTTTTGAATGCATGGACAGAATTTTATTGAGCCAGTCAAAATAAGGTTGAAGTATAAGCCTGTTTCTCTCACAAGCATTCCAAGGGATGATATTGACATCCTAAGGGTGGGAGTCAGATTCAGAGCCTGGAAAGAGAAAATACACAAAGTGAAAACTCCTGCAGTTTGGGAAGTATTCCCTGGAGGACTTTCTCAGCTACTGAGTCTGGCTGAGTTGCACTTGGGCTTTTCATAGAGGATTCCCAAATGATTCCTCTGCATTCTGACTCACGGCTGTGTTCATGAACACGTGAGCCAAACAGAAAATGCAGCACTCTCTCCTCCCCAGGCCCAGACCTGACCCTTGGCCATCCGCACACGAATCCTCTCTCCATGTCTTGAAGGAGTGATTGACCATGACAAGGGCTGTCACATCCAACCAGCAGCTGCCACCTCTCTGGGTGTGGCTTGGATGGAGTCTGTCACCATGCTGTTACAGGGGGTACCAGCCAGCTGCAGCACTCTGACAGTGCCAGGCAGAAGATGCATGCCCACAGACATGCATCTTCTGCAACAGAGCTGCACAACACTGTGAGATTTGAAGGCTTTCTAGCTGCAAATGTTGATAAATATATACATGTTCTACTTCGATAAAATAGCTATTGACAGAGACTCTTAGCAAATATGATTGATTATTGTCAGTCTGGCATGCATTCATCATGAGATGAATACATATTCCACTGTTTGTAGAAACAGTTCTTAAGGTTCTGGCGTACACATATAAGAAGCTGACTCCATTGCAGATCTGCTCTCAGCATTACTGAAACTGAAGCCTCCAATGAACACAGATTTCATGAAGACAAAACTTGAGGGGACATAGACATCAGACCCTGCTGCTCCAGGCAAATGCATCAAAATTTATTGTTTCATAACCAGGTTAAGCAAAATGTAAAAACAGATTTATGTCCCCAAGAGAATGAATAGATGTTAAAATAATTCACTACAATGGCAACAAAAAATATGCTGCTAATTCCTTTCTCAATTTTTTCCTAGGCATTTTTATTAGCCCTTCGTTTTGAAGTCAGGATTTTCTCTGAGCTGTGACTGTTGACACCACTAGGCCGGGGTTGCACGTTTTTTTTCCACAGGCCTGTTGTATTTATAGCTATTTTTTACTCAGGAAAGGGTCTTAGGACTTTTTTTGTCATAGCCAACAATCTTACAGCAGAAACATTTGTTCCATGTTGATGACATGCAGCAGCAAATTGTACACCACATCAGTTGCTTCCAACCACAATTTTATCTGGTCCTTCCTCTGAGATCATACTACCCCCTTCAGTGCCAGAAATGCTTCCTACACCTCCAGCAGCCCCCACCAGCCCACTGTAATTGCTCATTCCTAATTTGGACAAAGAATGTCTTCACAAAAATAGCAAGAGGAAGCCTAGATTACTGACTGCATTTTTACACTCCTTTCATTCTCATTTGCAATCTTTTCACCACACACACCTCCCCTACCTCCTCCTTCACTGCATTAACATGTATTCCATTCCTCCCCACATCTCTCAGCCAAGCAGACTTCTGTCACCAAACTGCTGGGCATTACCACGACTTGGAATTTGTATTTTTATTGTATCATCAAAGTTCATAAGCAATCTCACAGAAACCATTCATCACATGCCAGATCTAGGGAAATGTCTTTCTCTTACACAACAGAAATTAAAAAAAAAACCCAAACAAAACTATTCACAGCTCCTCTGCCGCCTCAGATTTATATTTCATATATATATATTAAACGCCAAACCAAAACAAAATCACCACACAAAACCCCTCACAATAACAGAAAAATGTCTGCCACTGAAGATATTTAGCCCCACTCAGCTGGAAAGTTTCGTTTCTGAACATTTATGAGCCCACAAGAATGTACTAGCCCCTGGAAAGGGTGAGGTCAGGCTCTCACTTACCAGGGGTGGTTTTTCTCATCCATCTACTGTCAGTGGACAGTCCTGCTGGCTCAGAGCAGAGCAGACAGAGAGACGGATGGAGCTCTCACAAGGACAAAGAAAAGGTAATGGCAAGGAAAATTGACTTCTGCAAACTTTATAAAAATGAGTCCAGAATCATTCTGCCTAGGGCCACCTTCTGCACACCATGGTTTTCCTGGTAGCATCCATGTATCCTGCAAACTGCAATCTCTGAGAGATGAAGCAGAGCCCTGCAGCAGTGGGATGGTGGGTGCTGTGAGCAAGGGAGATCCCCACCTGCACCGCCTTGTCCCAGCCCTACATGCAGCACTGGGCCTCTTCCCAGCTGCCAGCCAACCCCAGCCCTGTTTCCTGTTCCATGGGCCCTCGGGTGGGAGCTGCACTGGGGTTTGCCATCACCCCTGGTGGTGGCTGTACCCATGGCAAGGTACCTGAGCTGCTGGCATCCGCCCTGGTGCTCCCAGGAAGGGTCTCATGTCAGTGTGACACTGCAACACCTGCCACAGGGGCTTTGGACAACAGGAACAAAACCACTGCAGGGGCTGGTATTGGTCTATAACACTTCTGCAGACATGGCCTGACTGCTGTCCAGCCTGAGAGCCCCATAGGCACAGACATTCCCTGATGCCTGTTGGGACCCATGCCTGCTCTTTCAGCGACAGCTCTTCCCCTGAAAGCCAGGCTGGAAAGGGCCCAGCCTGGTGTCTGGTGGCACCTGTGTGCACTCAGAGTCACACACGCACAAGCCGTAGTTTGGCCTGGAGGGTCAGGGCTTCCCTGCAGGATCAGCATCTCCCTTCCAGATGACGGTGGTGGGTGTTTGTTCTCTGCCCCTTTCCTGAGCAAGCCAGCAGAGTGGGCTCCACGCAAGAAGCCCATCTCCCCGGGGATTCACCCACTGCATGCACATCAGGGGTGGCTGACACCCAGGTCAGGGGCTCGTGTGACAAGCTTGGTGCATTAAATACAGGTGCATGAATGTCTGTAGCAGCAGGCCTCCTGCCTTGTTGCCTGAGGTGTCAAGTGGGGCCTTTATTAGTTCACAAGGGACTGCTGTAGCAAAACATGTCAGCATGAGCAGTGTTCCCAGCACAGCTTCATTGCGTCTTCCTTGCTCTGCTGTGGTGAGAAACGTAACATGAAAAAATCAGAGAGCAAATTGTCACACACTCTGAAAGCTGGAAGGCTTCTGGGCCGTCCAGTCTCCTCTGAATATCAGAGACTGCTATGTTTCCTCTAGACCTTGTTTCAAGTCTGGGATCTGGACATATGAGGCCCTGGAGGAGCCCCTCTGAGCCCCACAGCAGCACCAGCATTTCCCCAGCCGTGCATCTGTCATCCTGGAGCAAGTCTTTGTGGAAGCGGCAAATGGTCATGATGTTGTAACTTCCTCTCTGGGCCTTTGTAGTTATTGTTGTGCATGTCCTGTTTTTCATAATTATGTGATAGCTGGGTCAGTGTGAACTCCAGCAATGAAGAGCAGAGAGTAACACAACAGATCTGGCACAAAAGGAATCCTGTAATGAGATTTACGCATTCAAGGTTTACTTGTTTAGCAGTTGTTTTCTCTGCTCATACCATCTTTTCCTATTATACAATGGTTAGCTTCATAGCATAGAGAGGATTTTAGTCAGACAAAAATGACTTAACCTGTAATTAACCACTGAAATGTATATTATCATCCTACCTGCCTGTACACAGGAAACAATACCAGCATGAAGTGCTCTGTGCTTTCCATTCCTTATGCCATTGAAAATACTACAGGAAAATGTATTCCCCTGGCACAGTATATAGAATGAAAGATAATGGCATAGAAAAGAAAAATTAACAAAAACAACCTGCTGAAAAATACAAAATGTAAGGGGATAATACTGGTCAAAAGAAAATTCTGAAAGGTAAAATTTATGGAAAAATCTAGACAAAAACTTTACTTCATTGATTGTTTTTCAGTACAAAAAACTGAAAAAACCCCACACCACAAGAAAAAGGTTGCTCTGCCACAAGGCTGACTAGAGCCCCTGCTGCTATCATACTTGCAGAACAGTTGTGTACATACTAAAAAAGGACATCCCTGTATCCCATATAACTCAGCATTGAAAATATCTGCCTGAAAAAATATTTGTAATTATATAAACTATGTTTAAACAAATGCAGAAGAGATTTTTTGCTTCCCTCTGGATATTTTCTTTATTGTAAGTGGCTTATTTGAATGATGGTATACTGTGGTTTGTAGCTGAGGATTTTGTGTCTGGAATAATGAATTTTCTCCTAACATGCTCACTTTAAGCATCCATTGAGAAAAAAGTGTATCACACTGTAGTGATGTACTGTAACAGCAGAAAATTTCCTATTAATCATATAATTGATGCCAAAGGCCCTCCTGGCATTGTCTGAGATGCTGCTGTAGAGCCACTAATTTCGCATTGTTAGTGTCGATAACTTTATCTGAATACAAATGTAAGTACTATAAACAAATTCCAAATTAAAATATGACAGGAAATCCTCTCTCCTCCTGAAAAAGAAAGTTTATATTTAATTTCTAGACAAGCTGTTTTCTTCTTAATATCTTTGCACACACAGTTCACAAACAGCTTATCACAAGCTAAGCTGAGATGAGAACAAACAGGATGCTGTCAGCTGCTCAGAGTAGCCACCCATGGGGATGCTCTTACTCCAGGGCAGACATACACATGAGTCTGTCTCCCTGCTCAGGGAAGGAGCTGCTCCATGGAGTCCATAGGCAAGAGCATGCTCTCGGCTTGTAATCAAGAAACAGCTGACGTGGTCTATCTGCATGCCAAAAATTGCTCCAGAAGAGCTTTGTACTGGACTGTATTCCACGCAGAGATTTACCCTGGCGCCAGGGGGGATTTAATTCTCTTTTTGTTCCCTGTCTGTTGCCCCTTCCCCCGGCACAGTATGAGCCTGTATCCAGTTCCCCAGTTTCAAACATCCATGAAGGTGAGCGCAGCACCAGTGACACAGGAGGCACAGTGCAGCCACAGGGAGAAGGAATGGAAAGGGAAGAGGCTGATGCCTCTTGTGTGCCACCAGAGAAGGAATGGAAAGGGAAGAGGCTGCTGCCGCTTTCTGCCTGAAGATGTGTGCCCCCAGCCTGTCCCCACCACGAGAGCCACCACGCAGGGGTACAGAACAGCACCGAGAGCAAGGCGTGCTTGCACCAGCCCACACACCCTCACAGTCTATTCACACACAGAGTTATGTTAACACCAGTGGGTTCTGAGGTATCTCATGAACACCATACAGACTTTGAAAAGCAGAGATTAAGCTAAATCACTTAGAGCAGTCGCACCCTTCTATGACTATGCAGGGCTGTTCCTTACCATTTGGAGCTGAAAACCACCAAATTACGGGCTTCATACACATTCTTGGCATATTATTCTTCTTTCACAGGCAGGAAATATTTTTCTAATCTTCATCTAAATTTGCTCAATATGCTGTTCCCACACTGCTGATAACAAACCTTTGGAAACTAGTACTCTGCAATAAGAGCTTAGCAGCGTTCCCTCTTCAAACTGCAAGCCTGGATTGTGGTGAGGGAAAGATCTTGCCTTAGGAGAGCGCCAGCACTGCGGGGACATTACAGTGGCAATCAGTGCTGAGAGCAGCTGCTCCTGCAGCCACATGTGGGCACAGCAGTCTGGCCAGCAGGGTGCCACTGCAACATGAAACCCAACATGAAAGCCCTGCGTGAGCAGCGAGGTTCACAGCTAACCTGGTTACAGCTCTCGGGTCTTTCAATCGCTCTGCTTGCTTTTTCCAGTCTTATTGAAATTAGTCAAAGTCGTCACAGGTACCATCAAAGCCAGGAATGCATTGAAGGAATGAATACCCATAGGAAGGAGGCTAGCCTGTTCCAAATTTGGCAGTGGTAACTTCCTGGTGAGGAAAAGGATGTTACTAAGAAAAAATAGAGAAAAAAGGTGTTGATTGCTTCAGCTTAAAAACTCCACAGTGAAATATTGCATTTTTTTTTAAAGTTTACTCTTGTCTTCCCTTCTTCCCAAAATATCATAACTATTTTGAACTAGGAGATAGAAGAGTTACAAAAGGGAGAGATTTTTCTTCACAACTTTTGCCTTTTAGAAAACAGACATTCTGTGTTCTTTTTACACCTCGTTTTGATGTCTCTTTGATTAAAAAACAGGCTTTTGAAAATGAAAGGAGGGTTGATATTAAGAATTCCATACCTAGTTTCATATTTCCATTCTTGTTAACCCTGTTAACCCTAACAGAATGACTTTCATAGTTTCAATAATGGCTGTCCTTCAACAAGATAAAATGCAGGTAAAATTCTGCTGAGCCTTGAACTCTGCCAGTCTCTCCATGTTGAAAGTACAAAGAAAGGATAGACCATGCCTTTGTAATTTCCCAAAAATTAACTGGAATAACTTTAAATTTTGTTTTTCTTCTCAACTTAAGATTATTCATCACCCCCATAGAAAGAGTTTGCAAAGGAACTGTTTTGGTTAGGAAACAAACTTTAGGGGTAGGACTATGGGATTTTTTTTGCACTTCTCTAGAAGACTCATAGGTCCTTTCTTTATTTCTGTGGCATCCTCAGAGTTTTATTTCTGTTCAGTCCCAAGCTGAATTTCTCCAAGGAAGGACAACTGCCAGAGCTGCTCAGGATACCACATTTTCTAGGAGATATCCATGCTGCCCACAATTTTAGTGACAGAGCAGCTGAGAATGTTCCAGAACTGGCCATGGAAGTTCTGGCCCAGACTTCTGGGACAACAATAGTCTTAAAGCTCTACAGTTCAAGGCAATAGCATAGGTTTCTCCAAAAACCCAAGCTCTTCCCCTCAGACATCTTTCTCCCTTCATAAAAATGCAAACTCCCTTCCTTCAGCTATAGTTTCTCAAATAAGGCCAGAACAAGTTCAGTATCAAAACTCAAGTGAAGGTCACAACTACTCTATAATGCAAATCAAAATACAGTTTACAGACATGGCTTCTTCATCAAACCACTTGGCACGCAATTCTTCATTTTGACATGCCTTTTGCAGGCATGGGTGTAAAAGATCCCATGGTGATTGCATGGCACTGCAGCCTGTGACAATACACATTCAGATAACAAACATGCTTACTCACAGCAGGAAAAAGCTGGAGGTTGGAGGGAGGGAAAGAGAAATCATCCAGCTTTTCCCATCCAACACTTTGGTTCTAGTAAAAACACAACCTGATCCAGATTTCTGAAGTGTTTTGAGTCAAGCCTAACAGCTGTGCACCCACAGTGTTTTGGAGTTCTCTAACAACCAAAGTAAAATAAAGTGTGTTATATACTAAAACATCCCAAAAGTTCAAGGGCGTTCATAAAAACAACCTGGATACTCTGAAACACCTATGATTTCTGATCACCAAAGCCTGAGAAAAAGAAAACTGCATCAACCTGCCGTTTGCATCTTTCCAGTAAAAATAAAAGCCTGTGTCAATTCTGAATTCCAGCAGATTGTGCAGGCTAAATATCTGAAAGGAAAACCTTTATTATAAACTTGCAGTTCAGAGCTTTTTGGAAGCAGCAACTCAGCAGGATAATCAAAAAGATTTGTAAATCCATTTACTGCATGTTTTAGATCAATTTCCCTCCAAGTACTTGTACAACATTTCAAACCTGCTGAACCTCATGAGACACTCTTTTCCTGTGGTGCCTTTAAAATAAATCTCTGAATCATCAGAAAACATTGTGTTTTCCTTCAAAGCCATGACTTGTGACTGGTATTTTAGGCATCATTAAAACTAAGGAGCTGAATGTTGAAAATAAAGCAGTAACTTGGTCTTTCGCAAGTTCCTTCCTTTCTCGCCATACCATTGCTTTTGTCTTATTTTCAAACAAGTGACTGATTCAATTTCTTGCTATTGTTCTTTTATCCACTGCCAGGTCTTAATTGCAGCCTACGTGGACAAAATTAACAATACATCAAAGATCAATAAAAATACGTGCAGCTTTTTACTTCAATTCACTTACCTGTGTTTAGCTTTATGACAAGTTATGGCTTGGCAAACGTCTTACCAGGGTCTGATTTTTCTTGTTTACTTCTAAATCTGCTGTTACTACCCACTGCTCTTCAGTAACTTTCCTGAAGTTTTGCCTTGCATCCGTAGGAACATTTT
This sequence comes from Zonotrichia leucophrys gambelii, assembly GCF_028769735.1. Classification (NCBI taxonomy): domain Eukaryota; kingdom Metazoa; phylum Chordata; class Aves; order Passeriformes; family Passerellidae; genus Zonotrichia; species Zonotrichia leucophrys. The sequence goes on along the minus strand of NC_088200.1, from coordinate 31,408,136 downwards.
GAAAGCAACGGGGAAATTTGCTACAACAGCTGTGAGCTTTAGCCCCTCTCCTCTAGGTCATAATACAGCAAATGAAATTCCAAGCAGGTGTTGGTCATGAGTTATTTTTGCCTCAATGGTTCAAGGGTTTTTACTCATATGATTACTTTGATGGGTGCCTACTGCTCAATAGCTGGACTGTGTGATTGGTCACCAAAGTAAAATAGAATTTCTTATCCCCAGACTGGGAAGTATTTTCAAGTTGCATGTTTTAAAAATGAGAAAAATCAGTCACACGCATTTTTACCAATACCTATAACATTTCCAATTCCTTTGCACATTCTTAAGAGAATAAATTTTATGTGTTTACATGTGCCATCAATAAAATGTGAAACACAACTGCAACTGTAGTTAAATAAATAAAGTCAGCTCTTAGCCTTGTGGCAGAAGGCTTATGTAGGAAATGGGAAATCTGTGATCAGCTTCCTTTTCAGCCTGAAGGCAATGCAGTTACATCCCTGCAGCTCCTGCAGGTCCATTCCTCCCCAGCTGAGTCTTCCAGGTAGGGATATCCTTTACACTACACTTTGAAAGTTTTCCTCTTAGGAGTCAAAATTACGAGTTCCCTGAAGCTGGGGGCTGGCCACAAAATAAACCCACCAAAACCAAACAAACAAAAAAACCCAACCAAACAAAAAAAAAAACCAACCCCCCCCCCAAAAAAAAACCCCACCAAAACCCTAAACAAAACAACCCACAAAACAAAAACAAAACAAAAACAAACAAAAAAAACAAAAAAAACCCCCAACAACCAAAACCCAACCCAAACAGCAAAAAAACACAAAAACACACCAAAGAGGGGAAAAACCCTAACCAAAAAAAAAGAAACCAGCCAACAAAACGAACCCAAATCCAATAAATCAGGCCACCAACCAAAAACAAAAAAATCAAACTACCAAAACGACTAAAAACAAAGAAAACCTGATTTTGTAACCTGTTTGGTGGGAGACCTAGACGCAAGCCCAAGGCCCTTTTCTGGAGAAACCCTCTGAGCTGCAGTAAGGAGACAGTGGCAGAGGGTAGCCACTGTTTTCAAAGGCATTGTGGAAAACACCTTCTAAGCAGCAAGAGCTGCTCACCCCCGGACAAAGGAGGTCACAGCTCTCTGTGGCCTGAGGGGATGTGGAACAGCCAGAGTACAGCTCTGATTCAGGCACTGGGAGGAGCAGGTTGAGAGGAGAATATCTGCCTCAATATCTCCTCCAACTGACTCCTGATTGGGCTTAGCCAGTGTAGGAAATTTGGAGCTGTGTTACCCTTCCCATTAATTGACCAAGCAGGTCCTGTTTTGACTCCTATTTTCAATTACTTCCCTCTTCTGGATATAATTCTCTGTGACTCTCCCAGGCAGCTGGGGGGAAGTGCAGGACACTGTGGGACCTCAGAAGATCTGACAGGAACCTTGCCTCCCTCCAGCTCTGCATGCACTGAAGGTGACAGGGGAGAACTCCAAGGACAGACACAAATAAAGGTATGAGGTCATCCTTCACATTTCCAATGAAAAAGGAAGATTGTAACTTTGCAACAAATACCTTTCTGAGAGGAGGGGGAAGGTCTTCAAGAGCTGCTATAGAAACAGAAAAGCCAAAGGTGAGGAAATGCCAGGGAGAAGATGTGAAGGTAAGTTTTATAGAGAGGAAGAAGTATAAGCAATATTTGATAGGTACACTTATAAAAAAGCAACAAAACAGTGGAACATGACAAAACCCAAAACCTGTGCAAGATCCCATGTTTCTTATAAAAGTTATTGATTTTGAATGTACCAGGGATTTAGCCTCAAAAAATTATGGTGGTTTATGCACTATATCCTGCGCTTTCTTACCCACAACACCCAACTATAACAGACAGTGACAGAGAGAAAGAGATATTGAAAAACGTGTCCGCATTTTTTCGCCAAGTGTGCTTGACCCATTTGAACTACAAGGTACAATATGGAGTGAGTCTTTCTGTCTTGAATAACTGAACCCATATTTTCCATTGTCTACCTTTACCTGTGGTATCCACTGAAAGAGAAATACTGAACATGAGGACAACACTGTGCAGCAGAAGGAGCTGTCAGAGGAACAGAGCTACTCAGTGATTTGCCCTTGCAGCAAATCCAGATCCACAGAGATTTCCTGGTACCGCTCCCTCTGTCCTTGGGTGGGTTTCTTTTCACAGTCATACCTTTGCTTTATGGCAGTCAGTCCTTCCTTCTGCCTCTATCTTTTCCTCCATCTTGGCTTACATCTTCCCTTCTGCACTTTGGATTTCTCTTTGCTTATTGTCCTTGAGAAGAATGTTAAATCTCGTGGAGGGAGAAGTTCAACTTGATTCATTTCTTCCTCAAAGGGAATGGAATGAGTCATTCTCTGGCCATGCTGGCCTCCCTTATCTCCCAAGGACCAGGAGAATAAGTTGGATAACCTCAGTTAAACACGTGCTTGACAAAATTATTCAAACTTTACAAGACTTAGCTGCTTTTTGTACAGACCCCAAGATCTCAGTGTAATGTAAGCATGGTAGTAGCTGATTCCTTCTCCAGGGCTGCCATTGAGCAAGAGCCAGGAGATACAGTGGCCCCCCAAAGCTGCTATTGTGGCCAAGGAACCCTTTCAGATGAGTGTCCCAGTAAAAATGGGGAGTGAAGGGCAAAGGAAGTATCCCAAACCACTCTTCATTCTGCCTTGGAGATGCTGGAAGAAATCCCTTTTCCAGAGGCTGGGAACAATAGGACAATCACAACTTACATAATTTCTGCTGATGAAGCTACAGTGACATTACAAGGCATGTTAAATTTGTTGACAGCATAGAGCCGAGATCTCTCTTCATCTGGAGGAGTCCCACCCAGCCACTTGCCACCCTCCTAAGATGCTCAAATGCATCACCTCAAGCACATTCCTCCTGATTTTTGCTGGCTTCGAGATGTACTGTGTGTCAACATTAAAATGCCAATACGCATCTGGGCCTGGATGCTCTCCCGCCTAGCTGGGAACGCGAGCACTAAGGTGCTGCTCCAGCAGTGCAGGTTCCAGCCACTCTAGCCACTTTGGTTCCCTTCCCTGAGAAAAGTCCTGGGACACAGCCCTGCGCACAGAGATGCAGATGCTTTTAAATTGCCACCTGCACTTGGCTTCAAAACACAAATGCAAAGGAACGCTCCCAAGTCCAGGCCCCTCAAGGCTTTCATTTGAAGACAGCTCCTTGTATGCCTGTATTTCCCATCTGTAGGGCAAAACTCGCCAGCTGCTGAGAAGCACAACTGACAACAATATGCTCTGAAATTAATAAAATTTGGAAGTGAAGCAGCAGGCTCCAGCCTGGTAAGTGAACACAGGGCTCTGTCAAATGTCAGGCCTGGTTCAATGAGCTGCCTTGGGTTGCAGAATTGGTGGGGTGGGAGCTGAGGTGGTGATCATCACTTCTGGGAAAGAGCACCACACCCACAGCTCACCTGCCCCTGGGCACAGAAATTAGAGGCTGCTGCAGCAGAGCTTAACATCTGGATGTAAACAGGCACTGCCAGGCACAGCTGTGCCCCCGGCATGGCTGGCTGGGCATTTGGCAATGTCACCGAGCTGTAGCCGACTCAAATGTCCTGTCTCTCCAAGGATCACCAAAGTCAAATGCAGCATCAAGTCAATTATCCACTCCTGGACTTAAAACAGGCCTTTCCCTTGAGCTGTATGAGTTATGGATTCAGTCAGTTCATTGGTGACACTGAGAAGATGTTTTTTGTTACAAGTCGACCTAAAACTGTTGAACTGGTTTTTGGTAAGGGAGCATTCACAGTGGATTTAAACGTTTAATTCACCCTCAAAACAAGATTTCTTGGGAGGGAGTGGGGGATGGAGAATTGTGTCTTTTTCTCAAAATTAAGCAAAAAAAAAAGATAGAGGGGGAGTTGAAAAAGCTTACATTGTTGCCTTAACAAGAAACAAATAAAGTTGCTTTACAAGTCATTTTTCTTCCCAATTTTAATGCAGTTCCCTATTCAGCATGAGAACAAAATGACTCTTTCTGTGATTCATTCTCATATGAAATTCAAAGGGTTTAAAAATGTGCCTGATTTTGGAAAGTTTCTACATAATTTTATAGCTCAGGCTAGCGTTCAGTTAGAAAGCTGAGTTCCAGCAAAGACTGCTGACTATGGGCAAGGAGAGAAATCCCAGGGCCCAGCAGCAGTGGCCTTACAGCAGGACCAGTGTGCAGCAACCTCAGAATATCTTCTGCAATGCTGGATGGGGCTGAGGAAGTGGAAAAAGAAAGAAAGGGAATTGGGAAGTTTAAAGAAACACAGGATGTGCAAGCGGCACCAGCAGAGTGATTCAGTGTGATTTTCCGGTAACAATGAAGTTGCAGGAAGGGTCAAGAGGCAACACCTACCCACAAACTTCCATCTCCTGAAACATTCAGAGAGGAGAGGGGTGGTGGGACTGGGGTCAAAGATTTGAAGTTAAAGTTCTTATCTCTAAGTAGCATGGCCATTTGAAGAGCCCATGAACTATTTTCATGCCTTGATGTCTCAAGAATCTGTATTTCTGCTCTTTGTGGAGAGAGGTTCAACCACGTGTGCTTCTACACCTATGAGAAAATAGGATTAGACTAAAAAAACCCAAGTAAACCTGTTACATTACATTACTTGTTACAACAAATTATTGACTATAATAAACATACTACATCGCTGTATGCTCTTTAATGGCATACACAAATGATGCATGCCATTGGACATTCAGGACCTATCCCTGGTTTCCTCAGTCCTGAACATGATCTCTAAGATCAGGAGCAGAGTTCTCAGCCTTAGCCAAAGCAGCCAACAGGCCTGAGATGGGCCAGAGGCTCGATGGTCACTGAAGGATGTGCAGCGCAGCTGCCTAGTCTATGAATGACCCTGTAGACACAAGAATTACATATTTGAGTTAGTAGCAGAAATATGAGCTCTTGGAGAAAATTTGAGCAGGAAAGGATATTGCTGAGTAGAAGCAGAGGATGAAGTTTGAGCTGGGGCTGCAAAAGCATAGTAGCCCAGTAATGTCAAACAGTGTTCTAGTCAGGCTGAGCAGCTGCATCTCAGGCTAGGGGAAACTCTTTCTCCCCAGGAGCACAGCATGAAAACATGCTTACTCCTATCCCTGGGCCTGCAGCAGTGGAAGCTGTTCCTCCAAAACTATATTCCTAAATTCTGTCCTACCTTCTTGACTAAAGTCAAAACTGGTTTGCCAAAATCTGATTCGCATCACCCTTGCTAAGGGATTCTGTGCAAGTCATTGTGACACAGTTATGTAGGGTAAGTGAAGAACAGATGCAGAATATTTAATGTTGCAGCAGAAGTACAAATTTTAGGCAGTAAGAAATATTTCTTTTCCTATATGTGGATAGTATTTCAGTAGAGTAAATAAGAAAATATCCTGGAAAGTGAAGACTAGAATAAAACATGCCAAAAGTGGGGTCTCAAAAGATCATTAGTAAATTCTCTTCTTCAAAGCAGTAATGGGGAAACTACATCATCCCTCTGCCATTCCATACAAAGAGTCTTGGTATGGGATCAATGAATAGGCAAGTGCAGCCAACCTTCTTGCAATTGCCTGCAGGTTAAGAATTTGGAAGTTGGTGGAAAATTTGATATTGAGTCAGAGCATTCACTCACATCTGGACTTTATTGTAACAGCCTAAAGGAAGCATTGCTCTAAATTTTAAATCACAGTGAACTTGATGAAGGGCTTGATATGATCTATAGGAAAAGGTCAGAAAAGCTGTAAATGTTTATTTCCATGAGCTTAAACAAGTGCTTTCAATCCAGCTTTTACACTTTCATCTATGTTTTCACTCACAGTCTCTGCAGAACCCTTCTAGGGCTTTTCTGTCCTAGAAAATCTTTACCATGCATGCACTGAAAGGCAATGTATGTGGCATATAGCCCATAAGGGACCAGGGTAGTGAAATCTGCAAGCAACTGCATTGCAATTGCTAACTCCAGCACAACAGCAGAAAAACCAGCTGGGCGAGAAAGGGAAAGCTTGGACCCATTCAGAAACATTAATTCTTTTGGCAGGAAGGCTAGGGGCTACCCTGCTCTCAGCAGCAAATAATGAAAGATGTCTCAACTGTTGAGAAACCATGAAGAATATAATGGACAGCAAACCTCATGTGAATCATGCCAAAGACTGTGCACAGGTAGTATGCACCTGGGAAGTCATCACACCGCATTGCAAGCACCTAATATTTGGGAAGGGAAAAAAGTAGAGAAAAAAAATGAGAATAAAAAAGCCAGGCCATAATACTATTCCCCCAGAAAAGATATGTTAGTAGGTTCTGAGTCACTTGTGAAGGGTGGCAGAGACTTCATTGGCAATGGGAAAAAGGGATCATTTTATTTGTCATTTGGGCTAGTTGGCTGCATACATTGCAAAACACAGATGTGCCTGCCCTGCAGCATGAGTAGGAATAACTCACTAGGCATGCCTGAGCTTCAGCTGTGCTCACTCTAGGCTATAAGCAGTATTGCCAAGCTGTGTTTGAACTCTGCTTAAATGGTTGGTGATTTGTATGGCCTAACTCTGGTTCCCAGAGTGGGAACCCAGCACCATGAACTGTGCAGAAATTTGGAACTTTGTTGTGTCTAAAGCCAGCTGAAGTGTACACCCTCATTCTTGAAGCTAGTTAGCTGCTAAAATCATCTGGTATAGGGAGAAAAATAATTATGGGTACCATGGCAAGGTCTAATATTAATAATGACATGTGCTTGTCAAGAAAGAAACATTTAAAAGACAAAGGAACTTTTTGTTAAAACTGCAAGAAGATTAAAAAAAACCCCACGAAACCTCACAAAAAACCTGAGTTTAACCCTGGTCACACTGACATGTGGTTCCTCACAGCACTATTCCATATTACTTGCTGTATGCACTTTCTTGACTAAACTGAATTTTGGAGTAGTTACATAACACACAGCCCCAAACTACCTGTCCAGTGACACCTACTTTTGTCTGAGCCCAGCTATTCTCGGTGGCTCAAGTGCTATTTAGAAAGCCATAGCAAGCATACTTGCAGAGCGTGTGCTTCCTGGAGTTCAGACCCATGACAGGTGAATTCTTGGTTTCGTTTTCTCTAAACCCTCATCCTCTTTTTTCCATCCATGCTCAAATGCATGGAATTCCTGGTCTACAAAGCAAAGCAAGTAACCTGCAATGCAGCAGGAGGAAGCAAACAGTGAGTGTTCATGCCAGAATGTCAGATTGAACAGGATCAAGTCCAGGCATGAATGGCTGCATACTTATAATTTGTTGAAGTGATGCTCCCTCTCAGGAGTATTTGTCATTCCCAGTTCAGGAAGGTACACGTTTGCTTATTTAGGCTCGCATGCAGAAATTAAGTTAATAGGTAATATTTGGAAAACAATCAACCAAATAGGCTCTCTACATTTCTACAATGACTGCTGTCTATAGGTAACAACTATTTCTTTAAGCTATTGAGTACTTTGTTCCATCTGGCCAGTTTCTATGGAATACTTGTCTTTGTAGTGGCTACTGAAAATGAATAGTATTCTCCCAGGTCGAAAGCAAACCTCCTAATGCCTACTGCAAATTCAAGGGCCTCTCATGCTGCAACAACAGATCCACAAAGCTGAGGTGCTGTGGCTAACACTACTTTATCATCTAGGGCATCTCCAGCAAAAAGAGGATGGGTACAGGGTGAAAAAGTATTGGAGTGATTTTCAAATAAAGGTAGAAGTTCTTAGTATTATGGTGCTGTACAAGATTAATGTCTCTTGACTTCCAAGAATGAAGAGTTTCACATCTCAAGCATTTAATGTCAAATATTTGCCAGGATTTTTATCTTAGTACAACTGTTTATAGTGGCTCTAACGCTATGTAAAAGGCTGTAGCAACACATCCCCATGGGTTTATATTACCATTTGGCTTCATAGTTCTTTCACTTCTTCATAGAAATTATGAACTTCTTCAGATGTGTCAGAGGCATTCCATTTCCTCAACTGCAAATGACAAATGAATAATAATACACATTGTTTACTTTTTTCCCCACTCCAAATCCCTATGCAGCTCTCCAGTGACTCCAGTTGCTGCATTTGGTCTGGTTTTCTGCATGTGTCCTGCACAATGACCATGAATCTGTCAGATTTCATGTATGAATACCAGTCTTTTTCAGTGCCACACATAATGTATTCTGCTCGTTTATTCTAACTGCGAATGTAGTGGTTTTGCTTTCCCATTTGAAGGTAAAAAAATATTTGAAAATAAGGGAAACATTATATGGAAATAATTATTCGTTGTTCTGTTGAGCTTAGGCACCAAAGTAACCATGTGTGTAAATATGGAGCAAGACCACTTTGTTGGTAGTTTGTGCTGAAGACTGTGATTTCAGCCTTGTTTCCCAAGATAAATAAAGCTAGTGCAAATATTCAAACATTCAAAAAGTTGCAAGCTATATTTGTGGCAATTATAAATTAAATATTTTTACTCATGCTGTATATTAAAAGAACATCAGTGGAGAACCTCCTTGCATTTTGGGTAGGACTGGCTGGAATAACTGGACACATACATCAATATAATCAAAGAGAGAAGCTATTCATTCTCTTGCACTCAATGGAGGTTATCATGCAAAAATGAGTTGGTTAAGCCACTAAGGCTGCCCCAGTCCTAATACAAGTTTCAGCAGCCTTTGTTGACTTTGGTCTTTGTGAGCACAGTTCACATCACTCCTGAGTCAGTGTAACAAAGCAAAACTACACACTGTCCCAGTACACAGCATAGGGGTCTCTAGACACGGCTCTTTAGTAGACTTTCTGCTGTGAGAGGAATCTCTTGGGAGCAATCAGCCTCCTTTCCCTGTAAAATCTTGGCTGCTGGGTCATGTATGGGTGAGCATAACACCCCCAAAGTGACAGAGACACCCCTTTGTCTCATCCTGGGAACCCTTATGAGCTGAAGGTCACACTGATGGTTCTCTATCTTAAAAAAAGGTACTGCTGAAGGATCACCTAGGGACTGATTATGCTTCAGCAAAAAGGGTACTAAATAACCTAAAGCATCCTCCAATCTGCCACCACCTGGCTCAGAAGTCATCACTAAGGGCAGCCTCTGCTTCCTCAGGAGAGAGTTGTAGTGCTCTTTGGGAAAAATAGAGGCTCCTGTGTGGATAACTGTTAGGAACACTATCTTGCACACTACTTCAACCAGAAAGCTTTTGAATTGGGAATGACAACACATGTTTCAGGTCAACAGACTTTAAGACATTTTGAGTGAACAGACAAGATTCCTCAGTTGCCCCAGATTTCTGGTTTACAATGCCATATTTAGTACTGAATATAATATGTAAGAAATTTGCTTTGTCTGTAAGAAATTTGCCAAAAGAGTGCAGAATGAAGGAAAATTTCCATTCCAGCTAATCTCTTTAGAAGGCATATCAAGGTGCTCCTCTCATGTCTCAATCTTGCTATCAACTGAAAGGTTCCTGTCAGCACTCAAGCCAGGAAAATTCCCAAAGCTTAAACCTTAAGACTGCCCTGACTGGCTGCCCTCTGCTGTGTCCTGTAGATTACAGAGGGCTATCCTGGAAGAACAAAACAAAACACCTGTTTAAATTATGCTAATTAAAAAGTCTCTACAAAGCAAACCATGGGTTTTTTTTGTCTTTTCAGAAAATGCTGCTCAATAGCAGTTATTTTCCACAGTCAGTTCTGCTATGAGCTGAAAGCAGCATACAAATTTCCATAGTTTAGGAAAGAACTTAAACTTGTTTTTTTCTGGAAAGGCACACAGGAGGAAAACAGTAGTCAAACTCATCTGAAGAAATTACCTCAGCTAGGCCATATTTGAGACAATTGTAATGTCATCCTAGTGGAAAAGGGTTTAGAAGACCAGTTAGTCACTCAGCACAGCTAAATCAGAAGCATCACTTAGTTTTACTGAGCCCAGACTATGTTTAAACTGAATTCCCAATTGCATATTAACAATAGACCTCAGAGGGCCATAGTTGGGGAATATGGTCAAGGCAGAGGTCGTTCCTATCAATATTACCTGAGTCATGTTGCCAACACAATAGGATACCAAAGGTTTGTAACTATATCCATCATTAGAGCACTTTCTATAGAACAGATAAGATCAAAACAAAAGCTCCTTGACCCTCTTGCATTTCAAGATTCCATTATCTTTATTACAGAAATCCCTGAATGCAGCTTACTTCCCATTACGCATTTAAGTCCATGTTGTCTCTGACACTCTTTAATTTTCTCAAGATCTGAAAGCACTTTTTCTCCATACTTATTAATTTTACATGGTACTTTGAGACAAGTTAATAATAGGATCCAGCTCATCCATTGTCCTACTGTTGAGGAACCAAAATGCATGGATAGCCAACCTAGTACTAACAGCAATGCTATTCATATAAAGTTGATTTTCTCCAGTTTTGTCAGAAAGTTAAACAACCTGCTGCTCCTGATCCCTCCAATTTTGCTCTGAAGAAGACAGTAATCAAACTCACAAGTATTATAGACATATAATCTAATCTTCCTTGCAAAAGCTACATGAATTGTTATTGCAGTTTACATCTGAGGTTCATATGCTACCACATTGATACTATCTGTGCCATGGAAACACAGACTGATTAGCCAGAATATACTGCTCAGCTGAAGCCATTCTGCTTCCTTGGAAAGGTAACCGGCTCAGGAGGGAAAGGAGCCACCAGGAAAGGCCATATAGTTTTAAATAGGAGAAATATTTTTATTTCTGTGCCAATTCCAATACCTACTCTCAAGGCATAGGTGATTCAAGGAGACATGGGCCATACTGTGGTCTTCAGAAGACATCAGTGTGATAAAAAGATTTACCTGACAACTTCATTTCAGGTATTATTAATTATCAAAGTAAGACACAAAGCAGCTTCCAATGAGTGATTTATTCGGGTAACACACCACTGCTGTATTTGTGATTAGTCTAAAACAAAATCTCATCATTATTTTCAGTTCTGCGGTTTAGTGAAGTAAACGCCCACCTTTCACAAAAGTACAGCCATATGTAAAGGCTGGACACATTGCACAGTTTGCTTTTTGTTTCCACCTGAGTTACATGTTGTGAGTCCCCTCTAGGATAGCATTAGAGTGAAGAATAGGGCCCTAACCTGACAAAGTCATCTCTCACTGGGACTGATGCAGAAGGTAGGCAGGTTAGAGGGAAACCTAAAAAAACCCTGAGTCTTTAGAAGCAAAACCTAATAAATAAGATCATGGAGCTTCAGGATTTTGAGTTAAATCTTCCGGTGCCCTTTTGGAGAAGAAAGAGTATGAGATCTCCAAGCATGAACTGCAGACTTTCAGGAAGATGATGGCATTGCAGAGACGGTCTAAGCTATGCTCCAGACTACTGCTGTCGCCTAACGTTTGCACCAAGGCATTCCTCATGCACATAGATCCGAAATCATAACCAGAAGTACTGCAGCTGAGCCCCTGTCTGGCTTATTGAAAGGACAGAGCTGCACGGTCATGAACTGAGGGCACCCAAGTTCATCTCACCCTGTGTTGTGCTGTCCTGGCTTGCAGCTCGTGTCCTTGGCCTGAGGTTCTGAAGATGGTTTTGTTTTCCAATCTCCCCATCAACTGACTCAGTACCTGCCTCCTCTGAGCCTTCTGGGGGCTGCTGAAAATTAGGAAGTTTCTGGGAGTTTGGCAGGAGAGATTTGCTAAAGATATGAAAGGAATTGTGTGATACTGCACCTCCATCAGAGGGGAAAGCAGTCCATCTTATATCAGATGGTTTTCTACTGCCCCAGTTGTAAAAACTACTGATCACACTACAGCTCAGAAGATGCAGACAAGTCCCTCTATTTTCTCTATCACTGAGATTTCCTTTTTTAATTATTTTTTAATGGTTTGTTTTGAAAGGGGACCTTGAAGATCACAGAGTTTCAACACCTCTGCTGTGGGCAAGGCCACCTTTAAATAAACCAGATTGCTCTGGTCCTGAACAATTCCAGGGATAGGGCATTCACAACTTCCTTGAGCAGCCTGTTCCAGTGCCTGACCACCCTCACAATTTTTTCCTAATATCTAATCTAAACCTACCTTTTTTATTTTTGGAAACATTTCTTCAGTATATTCCTGCCCATCAAGTAGCTGGTTGAGCATCTCACCCCAAAGCAATACGGTCCCCTTTTTATTTACTTGTGGCCCCAGAGGCTGACCATGAACACTCCCTGCCTTTTCTTTGAGCCCCTTTAGGGATATTTTTCACCCTACAGTCAACAAAGTTTCAGCCCACATAGTTCACTTGGGGCACCAGGCTGCAGTGGGCTGCTGGACAGACCAGGAGACCCTGTGACAGAGAACATCGTGTTCCATGGGGAACAACAAGGAAAAGCATATGTTGTTTCTACATATCATGCAAAAGAATGGAAAGACTGTGGTAGTGACAGTCTGGTAGTGACGCCAGGCTCAGCCATGTCCAACAGAATAGCAGCATTCCTGTGTTTAACGCTGCTGTTTGCTGCTTGTGCTGCTTCGCAGAGTGAGTATGTTATCCCCTGGGATCACAGCTCAAGTCTGAACTGCATCACTTCATCCAGGCTACAGATCTGCTTTGCTATCTCAAGTGTGACAGAGAAGCTTCACGCCCCTGAGCAGCTGTGAAATGCTGCACAGCTTCCCTGCTCCACTCCCAGGCGGGGTGCAGCTTGCTAACAAAAGAGAAGGACCCACTCCAAAAGTGCTCACAACAGCATAGGTGAAAGTTTTAGCTACAGCCACTGTTAAATGCCTATTGTTGCCTATGAGACAGTCAGAAGCCCACTTAAATCTGTAAGAAAATGAGTAAGACACATGAATGTCTAAAAGCTAAGTTTATCGTGGGAGGAATTTTAATGAAAGCAGGTGTAGTGGTTGCACTTGGAACACAAAGAACTAGAACAGTTGCTACACATTTGGATTTATTTCAGGAAATAAGAAGTAGGGAAGAAGCTAGAAAAATATGCACTGTATCACACACAGAGGAAAAATTACATGTTCTGAAAATGGCTGTCATTTCTATATTGCAATTGTAAAAGCTTTTGGACATCAAACACATTATTTTGCTACTGGCACCAACAGAAGTGTCAGACAACACCCAGGGTTTCTTAGATGCCATTGAAGATTGAATTGGTTTGAAGAACAGAAATTACAAGCTTCACTTCAGGCAGAAGCCACTATATCTTCTTCCAGAAAAAAGACAGATGTTTGTTTTAAACCCTTTTATGGTGGTGCCTGTTAGTATCAACATGCTTAAGGATGTGTTACTATTTTCATTATAAACCCCTGCTTTGAAGTGTTTTATAACTCAGCTATAAACATATGGCACTTGCAGGGACAGACACAACTCTTCTGTTTCTATATCAAGATTTTAAAGAAGTGTGCATGCACAAACACATACCTAAAACAATGGTGGCATCCAAACTTTTAAGGCAGCTCTGTAGCCCAAAATTAACTAAATTAAAAGAATGAATTTTCTTCAGCCTCTGACATTTTTTCTTTCTTTCTCTGTACTGTTTACTTTCATTGCTCTCATGCTGTAGTCAGTTACAATTTAAGAACTTTAAAAGCAGCTGCTGCTAGACAAACAACCACTTCTTCTGAAGGTTCTAATATTACTGCTGCAGGAGCTTCACCTAAAGAGAGAATCTCCCTTTTCCTCTCCATGCACATTTCTGCAGCAGTCCTGTAACGAACCATTAGGTAAGCAAGCAAGCAGTAGTCTGAAAACCTACTTTAGCAGGCACTTGAAACAGCTGCCTTTAAACAGGAGGGTTTTTTCAGCACTTGGCTGAAAAGAGCTTTGATGCATTTGCAGAATATCGGTGAGTAAAACAGAGCTGTGGAGAAGCAATTTGTCTAAGTTTTATTTTTCACTCCTATTCTGCTTTTTATTTTAAGCTCTTATAACGAAAACAAAGGAAATTAAATGAAAAGTTTCTCCATTTAAGAAAGCCTGGAGGTTCCCTCTCCAGCTTCCCTGGCACACTCCCTGCAGCCCGTTTCCGAGATGCACTGTGTCTCACACAGGCATGGATCCCTCCAGGCAGAGCAGGACAGGCTCCTCCAGGTTCCATCAGTGGAGCCTTGCAGAAAGGGGTGGAAGTGGGGATCACCCTGGCAGCTCTGGGCAGATGTCCCCTAGGGTGATACACTTTGCATGGGCTCCCACCAGCTGCTGAAGGAACAGGCTGAGCACTCCACTGGGCAGCTAAACCCTCTTGATAGTGAAGTATCTTATGGAAGTTAACCATCGATCTCACTGACTACTCTCACACTGAAGCTCAGCTGTAAGATTCCATATCTTACTAAAACAGAGCTAAATCCAAAGACAATTCCAGACTTACATCTGGTCTTCATGTTAGGGATCCCTGCCATAGGACTTTTAACCCCTAGTATATAGAGTAAGAATTTGTGGGAAAAAGCTCCCAAAAACCATATCTATTTAGTCTTGAATTACAGCTTCCAGAGATCTGTGTCTTGTATGTGCTTCTGTAACATGAAAACAACTCTGCAGTTATGCTGCTGAACACTAAATAAATGTAGTAAGCTGAAAACCACTGCTTGGAAAAGTCAGACTTGAAGGATGCATTCAACTAGGCAAGGATTATTCTTTACAGCAGAATTCCAAAACTCTATACTTTCTGAATTTAACCATAAATCCACAGTGTTGCAATTCAGTATTTTAATTACTCCAAATTCTTACCTACAGAAACTTGCCAGAACTGCAGGCAAGTTGCAACAGCTGCAGAAACCCAAGAGCTGCACAGAAGAGCATTGGCTCCAAACAAAGGCAGCAGTCAGTCAGGCTCATGGATGGGATGGGAGGGCCCAACACAGGGAGGCTGTAAAGAAGGTCTGTGATCTCTCAGTCACATGCCATGCACAGGGATCAACCTGCTGCCTGAAATCTTTGCCACCATCTGTACAGCAAAGAAGCAATTAGTACTAGTGAAAAGAAGGGAGAAGCATTTTCTCCAGGGCTACCTAAGCCCATGGCTTACCGAGACACGAACTTCAGGACAGAAACAAACATGCTGACTCATTGTTTTGTTCCCCTTGCTGCCCTCTGGCCTGGCCATAGCATGCCCTTGCAGGCTGTTCATGGATATGAGTATCAGCTAGCCAACTCAGAGGGTCTACACATTGTTCCACAAATGCTTCATCCAACTGCAATACCTGAAGAAAAGCTTTGGTCCACAGATAATATCCATGTTTGGGCTTGGACACCCACATACACACACGCACATTGTCCTCACACCACAAGGTGAGTACATTTGTCTCCACTGAACACACTCACCTTTAAGTCCACACTTGAGTAGCAGCAAAAACAAAACCACTGTGAAATTAGTAGCCAATTCAGGTCCTGAATTCAGCAGATACTAAAGCTCAAGCTTCTGCTCAGAACTCTCAAGGCAGCTGCACTTCTCAAGCACCTGTCCAAATGTAGAAATGTCTTTTCATTTTATTTCCTATCACCAGAAAACAGAGATTTAGGATTGCTGCTGGTAATGGATAACCTAGATGTATTGTAAGTAATGCAGGGTGAGCAATGAGATAGCCCAGTGTAATTGCCAGTGTGGCAAGTGTGCCAGAAACATGTTGCTCTCCAATGCAGCAGCACAAACAAGTGCATAAACTACTGTTTTCATACTGGGCTCAACAGAGTCAGTGCTATTTTAGGTCATCCAATTAGGTCTCCCACACACACTCACAAACTGCATACAGACCATTCGGGTGTTAAAAAACTGGCAACTAAAATACAAAATTATCCTGTCTAGGTAACCTGAACTTTTCTAGGAGTGGAGAATTTGTGCCTTGGCAGTGCATATGCTTAACGACGGATGCACTTCCAACTCTTGCCAGTAATTACTGTTTTCTTGACCTTATTCTTTCTGATGAAAGACCAAATATTGTGAATTACTGCCTTAAAAAAAATTGCTTTTTAGCTTCTGGCTTTTATTGCCCGCATTTGCTGTGCAACAAAGTCCAAATGCTCACAAAATGAATGACATCAAACTCCGGTTAGTGCCACATTGCTTCCTCATGTGCCATGGCCACTTCTTCCACAAATGAGGATAGCACATACAGCTCCTAATTACCTGTGAGGTGCAGTAACTTACCAGTGTTTGGCTCATGGTTTCCATGCAAAGTCAAAGTGAACCCACCAGTCTGGACAAACTCTACTCTACAAACAATACACTAAGGTAATGCAGTCCAGCAGTTAGTAGAGGAACATGACATAACATTGTATGAATCATGTGACTGGTGAGATTAAATAAAACAAATTGCTGAGATACAGGAAAAGTCCAGGATCATTTCAGATGGAGAATACAGTGATACTTGGGAAAATGCAGGCTGTGAAACCAAAGCCACTATGAAATAGTTAAGTCTTCCTCACATGGACCTTCCTTCACATAAAATACTGAGAGTTTCAAGGCAGATGAAAACTCTTGAGTACAGTCTCCCTCTACAATCACCACTCCATAAAACAATACTTAAGCTTCTTTTTCAGTATTTGGTATCATCTCACATTAAAATTCCAAACATGTCTATTAGGCTTCTCAGTTTTGCATTAAACAATTTAGACAAAGACTATGAAAGACCTGCTAAATTGCTAAGTAGCAGCTAAGCCAAAGGCCTTGTAGCACATAGTGGTTTTAAATTGGACTCCAGATTTGCAAGAATGGTTGGAGAGGCCCATTTTTCAAAACTAAAAGTCCCCAGAACTGGCTGCATGACAGAAGTGGAGACAACCTCCTGTAATATGTAGAAATTGCAGGCTGTTGGAGAAAAAAGTATGCACTAGGTCAGGCATTTGTATTGACACACAGGAGCAAACACATCCTGAGTTATGAGAGTCTTCCCATGCTGCATCTATGCCATAAATGGAATCAGTCATCAGGTGGCTGGAGAGAAAAAGGTTTTAAACTAAGGAAAGAAAATACCACCCAAAAATAGATTCTCTTTACCTCTCTCCCACCAAAACCAGCTGGAGAGGGGGTGATGGTTGTCACAGTGTTAGTGAGAGCTGCCTTTCACATCTCCATGTTCACAGTGCAACAGGCAGAGTATGAGTGTGATGAAATTCCCCTCTTAAGTACATTTGCTCATTTCAGGAACAAGTTAACATGTCTTCCATTTTGGTGTTTATTTGGGATATTTTAAATTAACCTACTGATCTACTAAACATGTTTGAGGGATCAATCAGAGGCACAAAAGAAGTCATGTTTTCTTCAGAACCCACCATTTTCATTCATTTCAGTGACCAACTGCTGTTCAGAGTTTTGCAAATGGGATCTTGCTGGGAAAGCATTTTATGTAATTTTCTCTGTTGTAACCTTGGCCTCCTGAATTGGTTTGGTTGTGCTGCTCAGGGTTCCTCCTGAATTCATTTGATTGTGCTGCTCAGGGTTCCTCAAAATATTGGCAAGATGGCTCAAGCAAGGCCAGCCTTTGACCCACAGCCTGCCTTCTCAGAGGCAACAGAAGGCCACAGGGACATCACTTCATAAGAGTTGAGTTGTCATCTGCATGACTCTTGCCCGGGAATTGGAAAAGCCAGGCACTTTCTTGTTACAAGTAGACATGCTGCTTAATGCAATATAGATTGTCTGAAAATGAAGGCCACAAACCTCAAATGGTTTTTCCTTCCCACTGACCAGGCAGAATTTGGCACTATTTCTCTTGCTACTTTTTTTCTTATAACAGGCTTCTCAAAAGTGTCTGCCAACACTAGCCTTGATGTAATTCCAGCAGCTTCACCAGAGGAATATTTAGCTCTGTCCTTAATCAGCCTCGTCTATTTTTTGACTTTGCAGAATCCTTCTGTGAACAGTGATGTGCCTTTGATGCCTGAGACAGCAAACCAAGACTTCATTGTGGTCAGACATACAATTCCAAGGTCAGAGTGGTGGAAAGGCAGACAGTGCTGGTTTTGCACGTCAGCTGTGGCTGCTCCCTTAGGCCTTACTGAGGTCACCAGCCCCTGCATCAGCTTGCCCTTCCCATTCACTGCTCCACAGATTCTTCCAACATCACGGACCATGGCTGAGCTCTGTGGCTCATTTTACATCATCAAACCACAAGTACATCACCTTTCATGTAAACACTTTTCCAAATACACAGCTCTTTAAATGACATATGAAAAACGACAAAGGCTAAAGAGGAAGAAAAAATATCCCAACAATTAAATGCATTTGTTACAAAACTCAGCAAAAGATGACTCATTGGGTGGCCTCATGATTGTGGTACTTCCTAGTCATTATCGTTCTCTACCTAAAAAGCTATGGAAATTAGTCAAGGTTAGCTTTAGAAATAACTTGTGCTTTGTAGTCAATATATGTTAATAGAAATCTTAGGTCCTATGACCTTGGAGTTGTCGGCAAATACAGCAGCGGACGCGATTTTTTTTTAAGACACATTCTGTTTCTCAGAGCACACAATTCTCTATTTTTAGTAAAAGCAGGACACAGATAACACCATAAAGATGGACTGCAAACATTTCAGCTGACAAGTATGTGCTACTTGACGCTGATTGCCCAGGGTATTAGCAGAGGCAAGAGTTACCTTCCCATGTGCAATATGGAGAGCACACTTCTCCACAGGAGGCAGATCCCAGCAACCTCCTCTACAAGGAAAGCTGCATCTGACATTTTGTTGTCTCTCCAATTAAGATTCTTACAAAGCTTTTCATTTCATATTCATACAGTGAACAGTATAGTCTTGCCTGTTGCAATGCAAGAGCTAGCAAAACACTTTGTGGTTTATGTTCCTTGTTTTTCCACTTATTCTTGCGCTAAGTACACACTTTACACGGGGCAAGCATTTAAAATAGTGGAAAAATATTTGTCTCTGAATACATTAGTCAAAACTGCAGAGCAAGAGAAGACCTGAGGGTATCAAGTTTCTTACTTCAGGTAAAGGTATCAGCTATACTGCTACTTTTCCAAATCATATTCTCCATTAAAATTAGATGAACTCCCATAACTTTTGTTTTTAAAGCAGAAATGGAAGGTTGTATAATTTTTCAGTAAAAAACCCCAATTTTTACAAAATCACTGAGACAAAGGCATCTCAGTGAAAACTAATCACTGCAAATTCACTCTAACTACACCTCAGAAGACAAAATTTCCATGTAAGCAGAACCTCAGTTTTGCTGCACTTGTTACTTACACTCACCTACATGGAAATCTGAACTGCTAAAAACCAAACCAAACCAAAACTGAAAGGAAAAGCTTGAACTAATTTGACAGAACACCAAAGAAATATTAAAGGGTGACTTTCAGACTTTTGAAATCCTCTAGCAAGAGCCCTCCGGCCTTTCTTTTTTTGGTGGTTCCTCCTACGTTCACAAAGGACATATTGAGACAAGTTTACTAGAGAGACTGGCCAAGTCTGTTAGTCCTTGAGGGCTTGTAACATGGTATGAACTGCACTGTACAGTATCAGTGCAGGCACGGAAGAGATTTTACTCAGTCATGAAAATAAGCCAAATAGGATTCCATCAGTTCTGCAAGAAGCAGCCATGTGCTTGTCCAAACCAAGTGATAACTACCACGACTGCATTTAATTCTAACGCCTGGTCTTCAAAAAAAGGCTTCAATTTTGCAATCTAAATAATCCAGAATTATCCCTACTGTAGCATTATTTGTAAAATTAGAAAAAAATCAAAACAACTAAAACATCCACAAAAAAAAAAGCAACCATGTAAACCCTATTACAAAATGAAGTGATACTTCCTCTTTTCCTTCCTGTGCTACTGCCCACGACAGGTAATTAATCTGAGACAAAGTACTGAACCAAAAATGTAATGAAAATTCAATACTTGGAAGGAATTGAAGTCACAGAATGTCACTGAGTGTTAGCACAATTAGGTCAGGACATCTCAGCTGTTAGCAAGACTTGGTAAAAGACTCATATTTTACATGACAAGTTGTACAAAGATTCAGACCTTTTCCTTCTTAATCTTCAGTGACGCAAGCCTCACTGTCAGAATTCATGGTTACACTGGTATCTCTGTTAGCTGGTGCTGCATACTAATTCTCTTTGCAGCTGAAGATACTAAAAAAAAAAAAAGGAATTGAAAATTATCAGATCAAATATGACATCAAATAACATTCCTAAGATGATTAAATAGTGGTAAAGCAGAAAACTCCTCTTCATTTTGCAGCCATGACATATTCCATTATTCTCCAAGGGTTCAAAAATTCACACAGCTCCTATGGAGTAAGGGCTCCAAAAAATAAAAATATCACCTATCAGCTGATAAGCAAGAACTTCACACTGTGTGGAATGAGCTGCATGACTCAAAATACACAAAACACTTTAGAAAAGCCAGTCGATGAACAGGAATAATTGTCCTTGAATACATCCACAGCACATCTCAGCTCATGGCCACCCAAATAATCCAGAGTGGAAACACACCCACACACACCTCCAGAATCCCACCAGGATGGTACATCAAGGCTTACTGTTTGATGTACAGAACACACCTCTCCAGATACAGGCAGCACTTGGCCCCTTCTCTCCTTACCAGGTCTTCTTCCACCAGCAGCTATGATTCCTCAGCAGAACTCCTGAGGAACACAACATTTATTTCCTGGGCTTGGTGGCTGTATTGCATACCACCACACTGCAGTGAAATTGTTAGCTGGGCATTCATGATCTATGAACACAATTCAATTCCAGTAACAGACACCATTAAAGGAGGCAGAATCAACTTTCAAAAAACTAATTTTAATCAAAACAAAAAAATTGTTGATCATTAACAAGTTTATAAAACAGTGATTTAGTTACATAAATAAATTGATATCAGTGTATCAAATCTTAATTACTTTCAACTTCATGAGCATGTTTACATGGGTGATGAAGTACAACCTTTTTACCTATTATAATAAATAAAATGGAGAGCATGAAATAGTTTTTCTAAACAAAAATACCTACAAACATACTTCTAGCATGTTCTCTAATGAAGGGAACAAGAGACACTGGACAACTTTTGCACCAAAACATAAAAACTGCTTTAAAAAGCACAAGGATACAGAACCATCAGCTAAAGTAAAGACACTATACTGTAACCAAGGTTGGTATTTAATAATATAACGAACAGTTTGGTAGTTAGATCTCCAGTTTGGTTATTTTAAAGCATTAAGACAAGGCAAGATAGAAGGCTGCTTCTGTTTGAGTAATTCTAGAGAAAATAAAATATATTAAAAAAACAAACTGAAAAGTAGAACAGTCATACCTACACAACTTTCTGTCCTGCACAAAGTCAAAATACCTATGCAGAATATATATATATAATATATATATGTTATTTGTGCACAAAGGTTAGCTTATTATTAGCTCACTGCAAAGGCGTTACGTATCATGTCAATAATTTTGGAAAACATTTTGCGTTTTGTGTCAAAAAGGATATTCTTTAAGTCTTCTAGGCTATGAGGCACAAACCCCAATTCTGGCATACTGTATTCTTAATGCTAAGGCTTGCTGCTCTGGCTGTGTATTTTTTGTTGTCCCTCTTTACTATAGTGCCTGTTACAAGCATGTGTGTATGTGTGTATACATATATATGTATACACAGGTTGTATAAATATATATATATATAAAATTTTCCCCATTAGGTATCAGTCCAACCATGCAATCCAAAAGGTGGCTCTGCATAGATGCCCAGCATATAGTTCACCACCTGAGCCAACCCTGAAGCAAGGCGCACTGTAGTCCTTCTGATAGGTTTTTTCTGTTTAAAACCAAGCTACTGCAGCTTCAAGTATTTTGCATTACATAGATTTTTTTATAAATTAGTTAATGTTATATTTTTCAATATTCAGACATATACTATAATATATATACAGTACAATAAATGCTCTCATTCTTTTTTTAATTTTTTTGTTAAATCCCTGAGAATGTATGTTGACAGTCGCTAAGTTTCCACATGCACAAGCATTGTGTGCCATGCTTCTGGATGAACAGCACTGCAAAGCCACGTGGTCAGCCTTTTAACTATTAGTATCTCATTTGTTGGTTTGTTTAAATATGCTGAAATGTAAGGATGAGTTACAAAGAAGTAAAGCTGAATCCATTCGAGGTACTTATCACAGGATGGAGGTGTTTTGTTTGGTTTTTAAAGCCATTGCAATATATGTTTGTTTTTGAGGCTGTGAACGTATACAGAAAGAACAGGAGAGCAATGTGGGCTTTTGCCACTTGACAACATATACTCAGTGTAAACCAAACCTTTTTTAACCTCTCTCTCATACAAAACAGAAAAAAGAAAAAAAAATTAAACACACAAACTTTCACAACATGACAGTTCAGTTTGCAAACTCAATATAACTATACACATATAATACCGGTGTGGCTCTGTTTCTTTAAGTTAAAAAGGATACAAAGGCAGGCTCAAGTAAAAACAAACCACCCCTCCCCCCCAGTCCCCCATTCACGCATTTTCATCAACCAAACCGTTCACGAACCAGCATCATCAGTTTCTTTTTGCCTTTGTAGATTTGTTTTAGGTTGTCAATGAACTGTGTAAACTGGATGTGACCATCATGAGCCATTAGGAAGGTCTCTCGTGCCTTGCTGAGGAACTCTATAAACTCACTATAGTGTCGTGGGCTGATGTGAGTGAGACGTGAATGAGTTGTATTAATGTAGGCTCCAATCGTGGCATCCAAGAGTTGCCGTAAAGGGGCTTTGTCCAGTGACATGAGCTTACCAGAGTTCCTCCTTCCATGAAGTCCCACCATGCCAGGAGTGGTCAAAGTACACCTACGCAAAATGTCTGACAGTACTGTTGCACACTTGACACTTTTGACCACCAGAGGTATTATAGCTGCTAGCTCATTTTTCCCAAGGGAGTGGCTGAGCGCACATGCCCACAGAACGTCATTAATGGCAGGGTGTGTGTCCTGATTGTAACTCAGGTTGAGATGTGTCATGGCCAAGGTGGCCAGCTTGTAGGCCCGCATGGGGTAACCACGGTGCTCCATGTATCGTGCTATGGTAAAAAGCTGCGAGTAGCTCATGCCAGCTGTAGCAGCATCTAGAACGATTTGGTAAGCAGTCTCAAAAGCTATGTGATCCTTTTCACATAGGGTCAGTGCAGAAAGGGCACAGTTTTGAGGATCCTTCATGGCACACTGTAGAGCAAGCGTCCTAGCACTGCCAGCTAGTTTCTCCTGCTGATGGCAGTCCAGATGCAGACGGACAATGGTGCTGTTGGACATCACTGTCGTAGCAACAATACTAGTGGCTTCTGTTGGAGTGAAAAGTGTAAACCAATTTTGCATGATACTATCCAGTGCGTAAACACCTGGGGGAGAGAAAGAAAGGATTAGTCACAATTGATAAAACCCAGCAGATAGAGATGTTCAGCAGATTACACTTCCCACAAAGTCTAAGAGGTTACCAGTACAACTCAGCAAGAAAGGTTCACAGACAGCATGGCTAGAAAAGAACATTAAATCTAAGACTACTGTACAAACTCTGCAGCAATCACATAAACCCAGAAAATAACAAAAATAGCCTGCAAGATAAGTTTTAATCTCCTGTTGTGACAGCTGAGCTGTTTTACTTAAGACAATTTGAGTAAAACATTCTGGCTCATTTAGTCTCATCATCTCACTCAAAAGCAGCCCTCACCTTGCACACCATGGCAATTGCAACCTCTTTTCTCACTGTAAATCTCAAGGCACAGCACATGTGAAAAGTAGGCAGAAAGGCTTTCTTAAGGGAACACCAAGGCATACCTTAGCAGAACTTATTAAGCACACCTTAAAGCAATCAAATTTGCAAATACATGATCATCAAGATCCTTATTAGAGGAATACAATGAGCAATATGAACTACTGCATATTATATTTCTCAGTGCCACTGTATTCCCAGTGTGTTTCGCAGGCGGAGGCAACACTGATTGATGGGTTCCATAAGTTAAACCTAGAATTAACTGGAGTGCCTTATTGCTAGAGGCAGTTTACACACACTTGTGAGCCCAACTAAACCACAAACAGAGGTCTTTATTTTCTCTGCAGGACTCTAATGCTTTCCATGCACCCCACCATTCATTTGCAGCAAACCAGCATAGCCAGAGAATACAGTATCTTCAATTAAATAAACAGATTCCTAGCATTACCATATTGATTCTTTACTGTGTTGATTAAGTCTAAAGAGTACTTTGGACAACATTTTAGGTTCTTTACAGGACACTTCTATTAGAATACGTAAACCAATTTGAAGAAATTTTAAATCCAGTATTTTATTTGCTGAGATGCAGCTGCACAAAATAACACTCAGGCACTAATATCTGTAAGATAACCTCAGCAACAATTACCTTAGCAAAGATATAAAAGCAATAAAACAAGAGCATTGCATGAAAATCTGCAGACACAAACCACTTTCTGGCGGACAGCATACAAAGGTAAGCTCTATTTCCCCATGCTATTGACAACAATATATGGCCAGCTAAGCATAAAGCAGAGAATGAATTAATCCAGAGAATAAGCAGCAGCAATCTTCCTAAAGTTCTGAAACTCAAGAAGCATCTGTGCAATACAATCCAACTCAGATATATGAAGAAGGAAGAAATACAACAAAAAAACATGCTCTCCAGAAATACCTTTACTGACAATTAAAATGGCTCCGTTATCATAAGTACTTAAATTGTTCCCATTAGCATTGCTGCTGCTTTTTGATTTTTTTTTTTAAACATCCATACAGGTTTTAATGCAGTCATGGTAAACCTTAACACAGAAGATTTATGAGATGTCTCATGAAGACAGGCAGGAAATCTATAGCAAAGCCCAAAATGATCCGAACATGCTACTTGAGAGAGCACTGATTTCCCACTTCTGTATTGAGTATTTTGGGTATGCTTCGCATAGGTTATGCACACCTCCAGCTTATGGGGGAAAGCAGTCATACTGCATTACTCAACTATTGTCTCACTTGCTTTGTGCCTAAAAACACCCACTAATCACTGCCATAATGTGCTCTCACCAAAGGAATTTTAGAGATGAACATGAAGTGGGAGGCATTTGCAGAAATTGGGTGTTGACAAGGAAGATCAAGCCCTATAAGAGCAGCTGACAAGAGAAACATTTCAGAACATACCTACTTCTGTTGCACATGTTACCAACCACCTCACCATTTCCCGCCGTCGCCAATTCAGCGTTGACAGTGTCATCCGCATCACCTGTTAAAAGAACACAAACAAAATAAAATTTAAGTTGCAAACCAAGGCCATAGACAAACAGAAAGGGATTTTAAAGTATTCAAACACACTGGAGTTAAAAATGGCAGCCTCTTGCTCTCTCCATTTCCTCTTTTTCAGCTGATATGTCAGACAATTTGAAAAACACTGATTGGGTATTTTTGAACAGCATACAGAGAGTAATTCCAGAGAGTAATTCCAACTGCAGACCCTTCAAGGATAGAAGACGGAGATTGTTTTATCTAAAGGCAAGAAAAAACCCTATCCCATAAAAAAGCCTTCTCCCAAGCAACAAAAACTAACCATCAATTACCAATTATTGAAATTAAATTATGTAACATCTCCTCCCTCTATGCACAAGTATATCAGTAATCATCGTGTGATATTCCAGGGCATAAAATTATGGTAAGTAGTCAGGTACTGGATACTGAACACAGACAACCTAATTACAATTAAGTTGAGGGTGAAAGAAGGTGGAATCATCTGTAGGCCACTAGAAACAGTGCTGACACTGTTTCTTGCAGGAAAAGACTTACTGTAAGCAACTACACAGCTGGGAATTGCTGGAAATTACACTGCTATGCATCTTCCTTCTGGAAAACAAATCTTTAAGATTCTTAAAACACCTTTTCTTAAGCTTGGAACAGAACAGTGGGCAAATTCTACAACAGTTCCAGTTTGTTGGGTTTGTGACATTACTTTCACTAGATCGCGCTGAAGATACTCTGATGACACTGTCAACCACAAAAAGAGTATCCATGAATACCCAAAGTGCTCTGTTGCCATTAAAGATACTTGGTGAAAACTTGAGGTGACACACAGGTCAATTGTAAGGATTTTTCTCTCTCTCACATAAACATTTAAGGCAAATGAAACAAACAGATTTCCACAGTGACCATGGAAATATGAAAGCCTAACAAAGCATACAGAACCCTCAGCTTTTTAATTAAAGATTTTAGTACCTTTCTTCAGTATAAGAAGCAACTGGGAAAATATACTTTCCCCAAAAGTCTTTGGAGCTTTATTTACTGAACCAAAGTAATAAATGGTTTTCTGATCTTTGCATGGTTTTTTTAAGAATTCCCTGAAGAGGGATGGAGATATTTGTTTTTGTTGAAAAGAACTGCATAAACTCTAACATTTAAAAGTGTCAGGTAAAATTCACTACTTGTCTGGCTCCTTTTTGCTTGCAAAGTCTCTCCTCAGAGCCTGAAAACTGATCTGCAGTACTTGTACACCTCAAGCACACTCAGATGCATCTGACTATACCACAGCTTGTGGAGTACAGGATGTTGATGGAAGTGAGAAGGCTGGTGCCAACACGTTCTGCCTTAGCAACCAGTCATTATGGTTGACCTTGGCTTTCAACAAGCATGTATCAATTCTCATTTTTTAGGGGAAAGGAAGAAAAAGAAAAGGGAAGAAACCCTGAAGACCATGCAGAAAATACAGTGCATTTCCAGCAAGCAGAGTAATTTTACTTTCTAGCCAGTCCTACATAAAATCCTGAATCCACCACACCGGGCCTCCCTCAGCCCTGAACAGAAGAGTGCAGCCAACAAACACCAGCTCTGCCTTCCACTTGAATGGCACAAAGGGACTGTGCAGATTCTTGGTCTGTGTTCACTAGTACACTAAGCCTTGTAGTAGAAAATAAAACTTAAAACCAAGTCCAGACAGAGCCCAAAGACAATATCCTTTCCTGTGCTTAAAAGCTACATGCACCAACACTGCATCAAATTTCTTTCTTCTATTATAATAACAACAAATGAGGGAAATACCTGAAGACCCAACTCCAGAGAAACTTTCAGAAGAGTTATGTCTGGCAAGCTGTCCATGAGTGTGGCTATTTTAAATGCATCCTGGGCAAGCTTGAAGATGTGTGATGAGGAGTGGATATTTTTCTGGATGGATTCTAACACTGTTTCCAGTCTCCGAACATCACCTGCAAGGTGTAAACAGAATCATCAAAATGGAACAAGCTCTCAAAACACCCAGAGGTCCATTATATCTGAGCCTGACATTGCTATGCAATAGTATGATGTGTCAATTACACACACTCTGTTTTTAGAAACCTTCTATTCTATATGAATGAAAGATATAAGAGACCACAAACTGCTCTATCTGAAGGTGTTAGTGCAGCATGGGGCCAAAAGTCACTCTAATTTGTGAATTTTGGAACTGACTTGTCCACTTCTGTGTCTCACAGTCAAAGTCATGTGTCAGGAGAATAAAAAGCTGTCTCATCAACCTCATATCAAGTTCATCTAGCTACCCGATGACTAAATTAACTACTATGCTAGAAAGTTACATGACAGATTTAAGCCAGTTCAGTTTGTTGTGCCCATTTCAAACTATTGCCAGACTATGATCTGGACTCCTAAGCATGAGTATTATGATCTGTTTACGCATGCAATATTAAAAGCACACATTTAGTTGAGCACATAACTGACAGCAACGTACCTTTGGCTGCTGTTAGCATGGTTGATGCCAGCTCACACTGCTGGGATTCGATATGACTTAGGGTGAACCAGCGGGGATACCGGTTTGGAACAACAGATGCGATGTGGTGAGGGCGGGACAGGTCTCCTGAAGGAGCTGTGGATTCCAGTACCAGCAACCTGAAATAAGAAAGAAATCCTCTTTCATTAAACCACTATTACATTTGGTTGCTCATGAGCTAAACTAAAGCTGCAAGAATACTTGGTATTGTCTATGAAATATGTTTTTACAGTTTCAGAAAAAAAAATTGGAAAACCACTTCTCTTCTTGCGGAATCTCAAAAGTTTATTTGCCAAACTTTCCTATATCAATAGGCATTTTTAACCTATCAGTATTTTATAATGTACCCTAATCAGATGTTAGGGTCCCAAACAGCAATGACAGAGAGTCAGTTTCCTTTAATATGACTTTCAGACTCCATTTTCTCATTAAGTATTCATCAATCAACAGCAGTCTTACCCAACAAGGAGCATTAAAAATTTCAAATTAACGTGTTGTTGACTACTACAGTCCAAATGACAGCCCACCGCAAAAATATAACCTTACTGCCCTTGCTATATACTAAATACTGACAGTACATCAGCAACTCTATAAATCAGTACAAAAATAGGTTTTTTTTTTAAATACAGTTAAGCAAAGTTTCAGCATATGGATGGTTAAATAAATAGTAATAAGATCATGTCCAGAAGAAAAGCTTTTCCAGTGCTTAGCTTCTTGATGTCTCTTAGTATCTGAGGTCTGTTTCTATCAGCTTTCATATGCATGGGATTATTTAGAAGGAAGTGATCTGTGACGATCAAGGAAGTTGCATCTCTTTGTCCACAAAACTGCAACTACCGAACACTGAAAATCCAATGCATTGTGTTTTTTTCAGCGATAGACTATTTCTTATAGAATAAGCCCATTTAAATGTAAGTTACAATTTCTTATAATTAAACAAATACCTAAGTTCTGTAACTGTGGAGTATGTTGGGGTTTTTTTTGCATTAAGATGGATTTGACTTCCATCAGGTTTTTTTTTTATATCCTGAAGTGTATGATATGATGAAGTGTATGCAGGCAGTTAAAAATACAACACACCACCCAAATAACTATCACACACATGTAAGTGCATGAAAATAGGAAAAAAACTCTTGTATCAAGTCAAATCTATTCTCCAGCATCACAAAGACACCTCTTCATAAATATATTCTGAAGCTGATTTTTTCCAAGCATAGACTGAGGTTGCAGAGATGCATTATGAGCTAGCTTCAGTGAACAGAAAAGATCCTAACTATTAAATTAAGAAAGGGATTAGTAGGTTATGAGTAAGAGTTAACAGCCAAAAAGCATGAAAGAAAGGCTGTTTTGGAGAAATCTTTTGTCACTTCGCATTTAACTGCCAGCTTCTGTGCTCTTCTGCTGTGAAAAGATGTGCTGCTGTGAATTGGTGGCATTCACACAATTTTGGCAAGGTTAGGGAACACCAGAAAACCACATGTAGATTTAGCATTCTTAACCTTTTTTTTTCCTTTGAAATATCAATTATTTAGTTAGGTTTTAGCAAAGCTACCTTGTGAATAAACATCACCATTGAAGTCTGGGTCCCAAAGTCTGGCTGAAATTCAGGCTTAACAAAGGATCAAACCAAACTAAGCCAAACATTCAAGTGAGCAGTCAACTGCAGATCCATGTTCTCCAAGGCTATGCTCCATATGTTTCAGTCCTGAAGCAGAAAACTAAATAGAAATGACCATCAAGGACTACACAACCCTGTCCTTGCAGA
This sequence comes from Zonotrichia leucophrys gambelii, assembly GCF_028769735.1. Taxonomy (NCBI): domain Eukaryota; kingdom Metazoa; phylum Chordata; class Aves; order Passeriformes; family Passerellidae; genus Zonotrichia; species Zonotrichia leucophrys. Next base: position 31,378,628 of record NC_088200.1, on the reverse strand, counting down.
CCTGAGGTGCATACATGAACGGCTTTCTGGTCTCAGTTTCCATTTATTTCATATTAAGAGTTCCATACACTAAAATAGGACTAATAAAACTTAACAGCAACAGGTATTTCTGAATACAGGAAGGTTAAATACTCCTGAGCTGCCATGGGTAATTGACCCATGCAGACTGACACTGAACACTTCTATCTGAAGAGCAACTACCTGGGGTCTTGGGAAATTAATTTCTTTAATAAATGTGAGAAAATGCTTCACTTCTAAAAGCATGAGCAGTTGTACAGATTTCCATGCAACGCCTTTACTAACTTCCACATGGGATTTCTGTCCTTGCCACAGCCACTTCCTTCCTCCCATGCAAGACAAGATGCTCAAGTTTTTATCTTCTGACCCATTCAACTTCTCAGCCATGAGATACACATTCAATCTTCATGTTTGCTTTATTCTTGTCTCCTCAAAGCAGTATTACATTACTTTTTCATTTGGTTTGTATTGGGAGTCCTTTATTCACTGAACTAACATTCTGGTGTGAATGGAAAGAATAATCATCCTTCTTCAGGAGAATTTAAGAAGTGCAGAAGAATGCAGAGAGACATGGAATAGAAAGCATCTAAATCTGCCACCACCACCATTCAAGACAGCAGCCCACATTTCTGAAGAGTGCCAAATATCAAACTGCAAAAAGAAAGATTACTGTCTTGGGCTGAACCTTTATCTGTCTTATAAAGTGATGAAAAAATGGCTCTGGAGGGAAAATAGCCCTGCTTGCACTGATGTCTCCTGTGATTTCACCAGATGGAAACAAAACAACAATTCCTTCTTATACTGGTCTATTTAAGAAGTCATTTCTTTGGTTGAGATGACAGCTTTATAGCAAATGAGGGCTGGAGCTACCCAAGACTAACTGGAGATTTCATCATTTGGATCTTTCAGTGTCTTGTTAGTTTTTCCAGTTGAGAAAGGAAACTTTCAAAAAAGATTTTTTCAGTTATGACTGGTTTCTGGGCAAATCCTTGTTCAAATGAAACTGGATATTGACTCCATGTTCACTGAGGCAGTCAGGAAGCTGCTGATGGATGAATACTTCAGCCTTGGAGGATCACTTCAATAGCTTAGTTTAAGGAATAAAAATCCATACAAACTCTACTCTTGAGACATAATTTAAGGTAGTAACTTCAAAGTAAATACACAACAAGTATGTTTTACAAAATAATTAACTTTTTTCCTTAAAAAAAAAACCAAAACCACACCAAACACAACCAAACCAACCAAAGGAACAACAAACAATGAAACAAAACAAAACCAACCAAAGACCCGCACAATATTTTGTAATATCTTCCTGTTCTGATATAATCAGTCATTCATGTACTTACCTTGAGATAAAAGAAGACTAGTAAACCCTAAGTGGCCCAGTGTAGCTTTCTGATCACACATTTGAATGTTCTCAATAGTTCATCAGTAATGTACTTTTGTCTTCTCAATCTATTTCCTAAAATGCTAACTGTAACAAGCAAGTATGCATGGTCACTCTTCACATTTTTTAGACTCTTCTCATAACATCCATTACTAGACATTCTTGGAGGCAGAAAAACACCCAACAGGCTAAGCAGACCCTTGGCTTAAACTGACAGCTATATTTTGCTCTTATGCAGGGCCTCCCATTTAGTCCTTTGAACATTGTAATTATTTTCTCACTGTTTAGCTTTTTAGAGAGAGTAGCTCCAGAATAAACACCTCCAAGCCATACAGACACAATCTGTTTGATGAAGCTGAACACTCTTCACGTGGATAGGACGTCCCTCAATCACTGTGCAATCATGCTTGGTGATAATGACCAGGAAAACTCAACAATTTTTCTTTTTTATAGTCTAAAACTTGACTGCTTTTAGTGCTCAGTTGTGGCTATTCTTTGCCAACTATCAACCACTAGGTTCTTGACAGTGAGCAGACATTCAGATGGGACCACTTTCTTCCCTGAACTCTATGTGGACAACAGTTTTATCTATAATCATTTAGGTCCCTGAAAACCAATTCAGAAGTTTTTTCTCAGATATCTTTACCAATCTGACCAGTCCTGAGACAGCACACACTGAACACTGCCTGAGAAACATCTTTTTCCTGATTACTGAAGACAAATGAGATGCACACCAGACATTTTGCTGCCATTGGATTTACTCTATTTAGATCCCAGCATTCACCCAGAAGAGGTTAACATGTTATGAAGCACTAAACAACACAAAGGCTCTCACTACACCACTCAAATCTATTGGTGAGAGTCAATTTATAAAGAAGGTGAGTGAAACAAATTGTCCTGCTGAGCAGACTAAGCAGCAAACAATCCTGAGGCTTATGGTAAAATATCTCTTTCCTTATTTCATTACCAATATCATCATGCACACACAACCACATGGGTGGGAGAATTGATATGCTAAAGTGGCTTTATAACACAAAACCTTGTGCCCCAGGTGTGGGATTCTACAAGTATCTGAAACAGAAAATCCAGTTTTACAAGTATAAATAAACACTAATTGGACATTTACAAATTATTATAATATAGTTACTACAAGTACCATTTACTTTATGGATGACAGAACCGAAACAGTACCTCCTTGACTCCTTGAATGGAAGAATGCATATTTTAGGAAAAGAGACTAGGTCTTGTTTACCAAACCTTTTCCCCCTTTCACATTTACTACTTGTGCTCTTTTTAGATAACTCATGAATACGTACCGCATGGCTCTCAGTGCAGTTTTGTATGCCAATTCAGCATCATGAGGTAGGAGAGAGGTGAAGAGATACTTGGCAAATGTGTGCATTGGAACACTCTCTCGATGGATGACTTCACCTAAGCCACTGTATGGTCCACCTGCAGGAAAGAGAAACAGAATGTCAGTCTTTACAAACTGCTAGACCCCAATTTCCGAACCTTTAAAAGCATTCAGTACATCTTCAGCTAGTAGTGCTATTAAAGACATAGCCTCACCTTCACAAAAGGTGAAATTACATTGGTATTTTCAGTGAAACAGATAACACATCATATATACACAATGTGTTACAGTTATATTAAATACCACGTATTATTTAGGAAAACAAGACACACTTCAAATTGTATAATACTAAGCATACTGCCAGTGCTTATACAAATGACAGAATGATTACAGTACTTCATGGGACTCACTCAGTAAGCCTGGTATAAAAAGTAGAAAGTCATAATCCTAGCTCTGCCTCCACACAGTTATATTATGCACATCAATACCCATGCATCCTGTCAATGTGCTACTGCTTCATCACAAATTCACCAGGAAAAAAGAATGATAACCATAGAAAAATGTGTATCTTTAATTGAAATTACATGACTAATCACCACAGCAGCACCTGATCCCTCAAACATCTGACCTGACACTGGCATTTAAATAACCCTTTGGTCTGAATGCAGTCACGACTCAAGTCCCAGGTCCCACCCTTGGGTCACAATAAGCCCAGGCAGTTCCACAGTTGGGAACAGAGTAACTGGAAAGCTGCTCAGGGTGCTACTGACATGAGCCAAGGTGTACTCAGGTGGCCAAGAAGGCAAATGGCACTCTGGCTAGGATCAGCTGGGCCCGGGCAGGGATTGTCCCCCTGTGCTGGGCCCTGCTGAGGCCGCACCTCCAGTGCTGCGTCCAGCTCTAGTCCATCACTTCAAGAAAGGCCCTGAGGGGCTGGAGAGAGTCCAGAGAAGGGCAATGGAGCTGGGGCAGGGTCTGGAGCACAAGTGCTGTGAAGCAGCTGTGGGAGCTGGGGGTATTACTCCTGGAAAAAAGGAGGCTCAGGAGAGACCTTATGATTCTCTATCCCCGCCTGAAAAGCCTCAGACAAGCAGAGACACAATAAAAGGAAATGGCTTCAGATTGTGCCAGGCAAGGTTTAGACTGCTTATCAGGAAAAACTTAACTAAAAGGATGGTCAGGCACTGGAATAGGCTGCCCAGGGCAGTGGTGGAACCAGCATCACTAAAAGTGTTCAAATTAAGTGTGAATTTATCACTTAGGAACACGGTTTAGTAGTGAAGATAGTGGTGGCTGGCTCAATGGCTGGACTCAACAATACTATTAGACTTTTCCAACTTGAACAATTCTACGATGATGAACAAAAGGTCAAATTATGCACCAAAGCTGGCTGTTAGTCCAGTATACCCACATGATTTTAAAAAATTCTATTTTATTTATGTGAAAACTACCCCTATGATTGGAGCAATGGATTTTTCTCTCTCAGTAAGGTGTAGATATCAATTTGATAACAGCAGCATCATGATAGACAACAACAAAATTAAAAGCAACTATTTACTTGCTGAGTTTCAAATGTTCACAGTGTATTTGAATCCTATTTCTACATTTTTTCTGCACACTTAAGACTGTTATTCCTGTTAAGAGGGAAACTATATTTTTCTTTCTATTCTGACTTCAGTGACAAGAGGTTCAGGCTTTAAATGCAGCGAGATACAGAATAAGAATCTTGTATTAAACATTACAGGACAATTATTGCACAGATAGCACTGAGCAGTTCCAGAACCTACTACTACTTCTACTAAGACTCCAACTCATCCCACTTGAAAGGATGGATGGATGGATGGATGGATGGATGGATGGATGGATGGATGGATGGATGGATGGATGGAGCTGTGTGGGTGCACTTTTGTTTCAGCAATGTTTTTGACTGCTGCCTTAGCACAACATACAAGGAGAGAAATCACTAGGCATGAAAAAATTCTGAGCTCTATAGGTGGGCATTTCTAAAGAACAAGGCTGATTGCAAAGGAAATATCAAAGAAGATTTAGTAAGTGACAGTGTGTCTCATAACCATTTGAAATGAAGTTGAAAGCTATTCAAATCTAGCTGGCATTGTTTGAATGAAAGAGGCAATTTCATGTATGTTTGCCAGTTGGTGGTCCAGTCAAAAACTCAGACAGGGCACAAAGAACACATGACAAAGCATTTATATGAAAATATATTTTGCCATTAACTTAGCAGTCAAGCAAAAAATCAGAACAGTTCTTGCAAAACGGTCTTATGTTCTGCTTTCCCACACACTCAAATGGTAGCTACACACAGCACGCATTAATCTCCATTAACCGCATAGAAATCAGCTTAATATTGGATTAAGTTTTCTTTATTCTATCTAACAAATTTCAACTACAAATTCACAATTGGTATGATCAGCACCTTAAATCACTGCACAGCTTTTCCTCCATGTAAACTGGCAGTTCCTGCTAATGTGGAACACACTGAAACTACTGCAGAAAAGCCAGATTTCTCATCACAAACTGATGCAAGACAACTGCTGCACATTGCTCACAATGGCAATTTTTTAGGCAGTTTTATTCTTTACTACTCTACTATTCTTTACTACTCTAAGAAAACATTAAAAGAATTTCAGTGATCAAAGCAGTAAACTGAATTGTCAGAGAGTATGTATTTTCCTGCCTTTTCCTCATAAAGCATCCTTACCAGTAAACAGATGCAGGAAACTGATTTTATAATGCAGAGAAATCCTGCATGCTAATAGCTAGATCAAGACAGTAGCTTTTCTTGTCCAAAGGCCACAAAGCAGCAGTACAGACACAACATGATGGAAACCTTCACTGTGCTGCAGCTTCTCCGCAGCTTCAAATCTAGGCAAAAACAGTCACTTAATGCTGGGAACCCTAAGCAACATACTGTACCTCTTCCATAAAAGACAACATTTAAAAAGACTAATGTGTCACATAAACAGAGTAAAACCTGACTGTTGTGCAGCCATCTCTCAACTCACCTAGGACAGTACCACATTCCCCTTCAAGCCATGTGCATGCACTCAAAATCTGGGTGTCTCACCGAGACTTCATAAACCTGGATTATGCCTTTGGCTAATTTTTTCCCCAGAAGTTTTTTCTTCCATTCAAAAAGAACAAAAACCAGAAAGACAATCTTGGAACCCATGACATCACCCTCTGAACACGATGCTTAAGTGCTACATGTTAAGCCTTTTTCAAAGTTAAGACAAAAGTACGCACTTCCATGAACAGATGTTATTTCAACACTGCCTAATTGCAAAACAAAAATGGCGTGTCATGGTCATAACTTAGGCACAAGACCAGAGCAGAAGCCACAACATTAGCTGAAGCCAAATACTTTAATTTCCACCTGTGACATAAACTTCAAAGGCAAGTAATCTTCTTTATTTTCACAAATAAAATGTTGCATTTCTGCCTCATGAATTTTCTGAGCTCTTCACTTTGGCACAGTGGTCAAAACTTTAATACAATATAAAGCTGCCAGTATAGTTCCTTTCGCAGAATACAAGGAATACTTAGAATTTTGGTATCTGGGAATTGCTGATAACTGATGACTGTGTTATATAATAGTTAGCCTGGAGTATATAATCAAGTTATTGAGATTATGACATGCAACAAATGTAAAGAACAAAGCGCATTCAAAATTAAAAGAAAAAGTTTATAGGTCAGTATACGCCTTATCTCTGCAGTCACATGATATCTAACGTACGACAATTCTCGTAAGAGACTTGATAAAAACTTTCATGGAGTTCTAAGCAAAAAAACCCATCTGAAGCATGTAAGGCACTTTCTGAAGGAACACTAGTTCTGTGTACTTATGTAAGTGCAGACAGTTTAGAGAAGCAGTTAGCATCTATATTCAGCTACCTTCTAATAGGAAGACTGCTTGTTTTCGAAAAATCTTCACCAGAGTATCATCCAATTCAATTTCTTGTAGCTTAGAAATAAGCTGCTCCTCATTTCGACAAACCTTCTCTTGTGCATACAAGCCATCTGGCATTATTCGCTGCTGTCCCAGCCCTATCAATGCTACTTCCACAGCCAGCGTTAAGTAAGATTCCCCTTCTTCTAGGAACTTGTGTGCAGGCAGGTGCTGGTACTCCAGAGATTTGCATTGCCCCAGGTTCTCTGTAAGAGGTGACACAAAAAGAAAAACACATCAGTAAACCATTTTAACCCATAAAATAAAATTTTAACCCATAAAATGTGCCTACAACGCCACATTCACAAAGGCTTTCATTGTTAGTATTACTATTTCAGAATTATTTAAATTATTAGCTAGTCTCAAAATACAGCACTCCAATCTAAAATAGGTCATCTAATTCCACATAGCAGAAATACACAAAAATAATTTGGTTTTAAATAATCCACTCAAGTGAAAATAAAGGTTTTCAATTTTTAAAAAGGCAGCTCCTCCCGATTTGTGTTAATGAGGCCAAAACTGCAAGATCCATTCCAATTTCTTTCCCTACCAATTTCTTTATTTCCTTGAAGCCGTGATGCGCAAGAGGAAGGGAGAAGTGCTTTTACACCTATGTAGATATCAGTTTAAGGCATTAGAACTGTGCAAACACAATAGGCGCAGGACCTCCTCACCTTTAATATATGCTCTGTTTGCTAGCACTCTTTTCAGGCTTTTAATTTGTTACACTTGTGCTTATGATAAAAATGCATATTGTTAACATTAGAAGTCCTACTTTTAGTAACAATTACAAGCAAATCCCACACAGGCCAAGCCATAAACTGTTTTAAAGAGCGCTATCAATTCATCTGGCACTTCACAGACACAACATATGACAAAATGCTATTTCAGCTTGTAGCATTTTACAGTCTAATTTGGGAACAAAAAGTTGTAGTTGTCAGATGTAAGGAGATGGGCAACTGCAACAAATAGAAAGGCTGAATGCACTTGGAAGATTGCACGTGTGTGTACAAAAGGAAGTTACTTTTCAGCACACAATTATTTTTATTTCATGGGGTTGTTTTGCTTTTTTAGTAACAGCAGAGAATCTGATTTCCAAATTTTTAATTGAAAGTTTTTCCAGAACTGGTGAGTAAGAGAGTAGAAATTTACTGAAGAAAATCTAATTGAATAAAAGGAGTTCTGAGGCAAAGCCCCAAGAAGATTGTGAATGTGTACGTAAAAGAGCTTCAGGTAAAGTAATTAATCCAGTTTCTGTCCACACTAGTGTTAAGAAGCTACCCCAAAGGTGGAAAGAGACTGAAAATAAGGAATTAATAAGTTAAAATCCAGGGGAACAATTACTGAAATTGAAACAGCTGTATATATCCTATCCCTATCCTAAATAATGTATTTATATAGCAACATTACTTTCCAACTCCTACCATCTATAGACTATATATGTTACCAATTTCAAGTGTTTTGTCATTGTTTTGGAATATTATGTACACCGTAGCTAAGAAATCCAATAACATCCAGGGCTATATTTAGGAGTGTTGCCAGCAGGTTGAGGTAGGTGATCTTGCCCATTTGCTCAGCACTAGTGAGCCCACATCTGGAGTGCTGTGTCCAGCTGTGGGCTCCCCAGCCCATGGGAATGCTGCAGGAGATCCAGTGTGGGAACACAAAGATGATTAAGGGACTGCAGCATCTTTCATATAATGAGAGTGAGAGAGCTGGGATTATTTAGCCTGGAAAAAAGAAGGCTCAGGAGGATCTTACCAAAATGTATAAATATCTGATGGGAGAATGTAAAGAAGACAGTGCCAGACTCTTCTCAGTGGTATCCTGTGACAGGACAAGAGGCAATGGGCACAAACTGAAATACAGGAAATTCCATCTGAGCATAAGAAAACACGTTTTAACTACGAGGGTGGTTGAACACTGCAGGAAGTTGCCCTGGAAGGTTGTATAGTCTTCATACTTGAAGTTATTCAAAACCCAATGGATACAGACCTGAGCAATGCGCTGCTCTAGGTGACCCTGCTACAAGCAGACCAAGTGGACTAGATGATCCCCAGAGGTGCCTTCCAAACTTAACAACTCTGTGATCCTGTGATTTCCTGCAATTTCTCAGAACAAGAACAGTGCAATGTATGTGGAGAAGACTGCTGCTATGAAGTCTTACGGGGTTTTATTTCAAACATGAAATATGTAATTTTCTTCAAGAATGAGTAACTGGTAACTTTTAAGTGCTTTTTAGTTTAAACATTGCGTTTTCCTAAGCTATGCAAATGTGAGTTCCTATCCTATAGAAACAGTGATTTTGAAACTGATTCAAAAAGGCAAGACAGAAAAATACCTCCAGTAAATGAAGAAATGTACCAGACTGCTGCATTTGCTTGGTCTTACCCGTGAAATCGGAGAATCCATGGAAGCTGTCATCATCCACCCTGCAGGCTTCCATCAGGCTACCAAAAAGGGTGCCAATGGGGTCCAAAGGGTGTCCCACCCAGCCTTCAAGATTTGTTATTGAGGTTACTCCCCTGTGGAGAAGATCTGTGGCAAAAAGACACAGAGACGAGGGAGGGAGGGAAAGAGAGCTCATGTAAGCCCATCAAAACAATTACACAAATGAAACTGCTTAAAATGCTCTCAGTACAGAATTCAAAGCATTTCCAGTAGCTTCTGCATAGAAAGAGAAAATAGTATCTTTCGGGGTGAATTCACTGCCCTTAGTGAATATGTAAATGAGGAATAAGAAAAGAGAAAGAATGAAAGCCAAACTTTTTGAGCACTAGCAAAGCATATTATAGGTCAAAAATTTCGATGGCAATGTCTTTTGAAATCTCTTCCTTCGTACTACAAGAACTCTTCTGAAAATGTCTGCTTGAAGAATTACAAGGAATTTTTTGGTAAAATATTTACAATTTGCTCACTCAAAAAGACACAGTACCCTTTTTACATTTTTAAGTTAATCTGATGAAACTAAAATAAATGAAAATAAATTATGAGCTTATACAGCACCTCTCTCTCTCTGCACTAAACTCAGGATGACAGTTACTCAAAAAAAACCCCAAAAAATGTTTAAATGATATATACAAGAAATAATTGTCTTTTCATAGGACCAAGTGCATTTTTGGTCATTTTAAGATTTTAGTCCACAAATACCTTCATCAGTATTTTTCTGTAGCCCATCCCCAAGTTCTTACTTGGTTAGCGCACAGAAAAAAACATAAAGTGCAATGAATTGGAGGAAGTGTGATTGTGGTAAAAGGTATTAGCTATTCCCCAAATTCACGTCATATGGGAACAACTTCCCTTTGACACTCCCAGCTTTCTTCCTCCCAGACATACAGACACAAGTAAACGATGAGAGATCAGATGCATTATTGACTACTCCCTAAAAACTGTACACAAGCCATTATGGCTGCTCTGCTCCTCTGCCTGTCACACATTAACTTGTACCTCCCTTCACTATCTATTGTTCACAAAGCATCATATATCTGAGTAACCATACACATTAAATTTTTAAGTCCTGCTTTCTGCTATTTAAATGTGTGGGGGCTACAAAATGAAACACAGACAGACTGTCAGGATGGTAAAGGTTTTTTTAAAGAATCCATGGGTATGTAATATGAAAAACTCATGTAAATCATTCCATTACCTAACAAATAAAAAAGACAATAGGCAGAAGTAAGGAATATTACCAAGAAGGATTCATCAGTGTGACTTCTTACTGATTCACTTTGTTCTGTTTATTCTGTTGTGCCTACTTATGAGCTTCTCTTGTGTCATGCCAACCAAAGGCTTCAATCATCTTGTCAGAGACATTTAACTTAAAATCACACAAGGGGTTCCATGGACATCAGATCAGCCACATAAAAGCCAAGCAGAACCATGGAGTGTTTGCTGAACAAAATGCCTAAAGCTGGGCTGTAGCTGCAGTTTGCTTCTGGTTATAGAGAACAGCACACTTTATGGTATTAAAAGCGTCTTTAAAAAATTCCCCATGAAATTAAAAAATAAATAAAGCAGGGAGAGATAATACAGAAACCACAAACTACTTTGTTTCAAGGCAGGATGGATCACATTTCATGCACTTTGTTAAAATGATAATAGAATATTAGGTGATAGCTACAGAAACAGGAAAGGAATTTAACAGGGGTACTGAATGTCTACATGCTGCACCAGCAACTGGGAATGAAAAGGAGCACTATTACAACCAGCACACTTGCAACAGATTTCTCACACCTGCCAGTGGTATGAACACATACACACTGAAACAGACACCTCCCTTCTTAACAAAAAAAAAAAAATTAAAAAAAAACACTTACTCCTTTTTTCTGTGTGAAAAAAATACAAAGGCACATAGGAACAGCAGCTAAATTTTTTATCAGCTAGGTGCATATATATTATCTTCTAAATGCTCATTTCTGGGAAAACATCTGAATACATACTTAAAAAATTTACACATATAATTTCACACTGTTATTTCTGACTACAATGCATGAGGATACACACAGTTTAGAATAACAGAGAACATCTAAAATAAAATTTGAATGAAAGGATTAGTGTAGCAGCTGAGAAAGTAATTCCAGTTTTTCTACATACACTCTTCTACCACAAAGCCACCCTCTTCATCCACTGCCTCTTCCAACTACAAAGGTTCAGAGCAGAATTATTTTGGGTTGCAAGGATCACGTGCCACAGAAACTATATGTGAAGGAGCACACCCCTTCAAAAAAACCAATGGTAGTGCTCAGTGAAATACCACAAAACATTTTATAAAAAACGGCATTAGAAAAAAACAAAAGACCAGACAAACAAACAAAAAAAAACCCAGCCAATAAAAAAGGCCCAAAAGGCCCACACAAAACCTCAATCCCCTCTCTACAGAGAAACTAAAATTTTAAGCATTATAAGCGATTCTCTTGGAACACACTGCCAGATTTGATGAATTTTTGTAGTTCAGATTTTGCCTCATTGTACCCTCTAGACTTACACTTCATAATACAATGCTCAGCAAAATTACAGATCAGAGAAAAAAAATTAAACAGCTGACATGCCAAATGCAAAGTGACCCTGTAAATTCAGTGACTATTTTCATTGTGTAACCAAAACCTCTGACTGGAATAAAGGCCCTATCATGGCATATATATTGGAAAAGGCTGATAAGAGCCCTGCACAGCTCATAATAAAGTTTACAGAAAACCTCTGACATCCAGAATGTGACATTTACCACTATCCAGACTGAAGAGTTAAAAGCCATCTCTTTCACTGTAGTTTCAAAACCAGTTTCCTCATGTGAACTTCCTGGTGTTACTATCAACTTGCACACCCTTTGCCCTCCTCTTCCCCACATTTACCTTTCTTCTGAGCCCGGAACATTTCCAGCTGTTTCTGCTGCTGCCTCCTTAGTGTATTAACAATAGCTATTGCTAGCCTCAGTGCTTCTCGTGGGTATCCATGAGATCGTAATGCATCAACTCTCGCACAGGCTGTAGGAACATGTTCTAAAGCAGAAAAAGTAACTGAAGATTAGCAATGCCTCCATAAATGCAATGGCCTGTTTTGCTACGTTACTCAAAAAGGCTTTTTTTGTCTCAATTTTTTCTGTTTTGTCTTTAAAACTATGCAAGAGAGACTTAAAGGACTACTTCTGAGTCAACATTTCAAGGGAGCCTCTGTTCTTTTTGCCAGGCTTTTCATCCATCTCCCCACCACCTCCCCCCTCAAAATAATGCCATAGAAAATTAACAAAGCACCAAGTCATGGAAACATCTTTCCGGTTTAGCCACTTACCATGCCAGAGGGGCCACCCCTGAGAGTCAAAGAGCAAGTTTTCAGTGTCGTCATGGTAACAGTAGTTGGTGTACAGGTCACTGCTGATAATGTGCTGTAAGTGGCTGTCCTGCCAGTGCAGATCGCACGCCTCAATGGCTCGAGTAAACACTGTCCGATGTGGCCTGTTCGATGAATCTGTCATTTTCACAGGTTTAGAAAGCTGCATCAGCTTTTACTCATTCATACATGAATCAGTCATTCAGTGTTCCTGTCTTCTGCCCATTCACCAACCCCCAGCCAATGGCAGTCTGCCTTGCCCTCTCTCCACCAAGCAGCCCGCAGATGACATTTCACATCCTATTATTACCCAAGAGCTCAGACAACGTGTGTGCCATTCATCTTGCATTCAGAGAGAGATACAGAAACCAGCACAGCTGATGACAGACAGGACTCTACACAGAGAACTGCTAGAGGTGAAGGACATTCAACAGCAAGTGCAAACTAGGATGTATATGGCACTCGAGCATCCCCAGTGTCTCTCCTTATAACCACAATCGCCAAAAGGAGGGATAAATTCATCAAAGTTTTGTAGTTTTTCTTTCTGTGAAGTGACACTAACTTTGAGCACTTGTATGACTTCATTCATCATGAACATAAACAAATATTATTAATGAATGAGGTCCTGAAGCCATAGAGCTGACATAATCCTCACTGGACATTTTTCTATGGCAAAATTTTTCTTTCGACACAACACTGCATCCATCAATGCTCAGACGCCATGTCAGAGTTATCAGCAGCATGTCCAGGCTGGTCTGAACATGATGAGCAAGCAAAATACCTAAAGGGTCTTTTGCTGAAAGAACTTATCTTCTTGGCTAGCTGTGAAATTTAATAATGAACCAAGCACAGGTGATCTTCCAAGAAAAAGGAAAAACAATAAACCCGACGAAGCGCAGATCTGACACTTACCAAGAAATTTAATCGTAACTTTATTGCCATTGTATGCAGAATGTTTGAGGACTATGAGCAGTTTTACCTGCAAAAACACCCTGCACTTTGCCTAGTTATTAGTAGTCATCTTTGTCTAAAGATGACCGTACAAAGCTTCTGTCAGAGTGATAATCACACCTGAGATTAGAAAGCATGATACGGAGTACAAAGACACCTCCCCAAGATGGCAGTACTGCAGCTGCACCCTCCACACACACCTAGTAATGCAGATGGCACATACAGAGCACATCCTACAGACAGATGCCTCAGTTTCTCACGTACAAGTTTCATGTAGTTTAAAAAAGATCCCTCTTTAAACAGCTATCAAGGCTTTGTAACTGCAAACAAAATAAAAACCCCAATAGCAGAAGGAATACTAGAGTACAGTCAAGCAAAAAACACCAGGCTTTTACACAGCACACTTGAAGGACATCCAATTTTCATGCAAAAATATTTAGAAGTATCAAATGAAGAGTTAGAAGACCTAACAAAACAAAAATACCTGCTCTGAAAGTGTTACAGCCCCAGCATAACAAAAAACCACATATTTGTTCTTCTGCAAAGACAGCATTGGTACAACAGATTTTCGCTGGTCAGTCCTCAACAAGAAAGTTACTTGTACCAGGAAAAAGGGCTGAATTCTGCAAAGCTAGAGTGTACAAGATAGAAGTTATATGTTGCAGTCAGTGCATACATTTAGGCTCACCTTGGTTAGCATTTGCACCCTGAGGCAAAGCATTGGTTAAATTGGGCAGCTCGTTTCCATGGTTTCCATCTTCCCAGGGACAAACATCCACACTGTTCCATTTTTTCAGCTGTTTTAGCCAACTGGACTTCTGCTCCAACTTGCAGTGGGGATTTAAGACTATACACATCCACAGAGCACCTGATGTTAAAAAAAGTGCTAAATTATGTTTTCTATTAAAACATGCAGCAGCCAATGACTAATTGCAAACTTCTACAGCACAGACTTTTCCTCCACTCAAAGGTTACTCTGCTTGCTTCCCAGCTATGCTTAACACCGCACAGACTGAACTCCTGACAGAGGATCTTGGGCTGGCGCGGCCAATCTGAAGCAGCTGAAAGACGGTTCCAAGCCAGCCTTCTCAATTAAAAGGCATTAATTAGTAGGTCTTTTATATTAGAAATCCAGAGTTCCCAGTGTATGGCTCATCAGACAGGAAGGAATATCAGTCAAAGGCAAAAAGATGTTACAGAAGTTACATTAATCAAGTTTTTCTTCTAATTCTTGTATCAGAAGTGAATGTTGTTTCATATTAATGAGAACTATCAGTATCCTTCAACTTCACATTACACCAAAGACACATATTAGTACGACAAGCATGTTGCAAACATATATTTTCACACTCAGAACCCATCAGAAGTACTCATGTAATTTATTCCCAAATGCATCTGGGTCTCAGATAACCAGTACAACACACCAGTTTTGTGCAGTGTGGTAGGAATAGACGTTTTTATACCAATTACTTCAGTAATTTGGTTACTCTAGAAAATTTGTTTTACATTTTCTGTTTAGGGAGTTCTAAGGGAAGGCTAATCTGTGCTGACATATCACATACCACCATTTCATAAACTGCTCCCTGAGACTGTATCTAGCACAGCAGGCATAAATGCATCTGGATGTCTAGAAGCAAACCTTTCAAATGGAAAGGTTTTTCTCTAAATCAGCTGTCCCTTCACCAGCTTGAACTTTGACAGAACCATGAAGACATCTGAAAGTACTGTTTAGCAAGACTTCACCTGCTCACTAAGGACGTGCCTTATACACTAAAAGAGATCACAAGAAAATGCTTAGACTATACAATGTTCATGATAGGCTGGAAAAAAAGCCAAAGAATAAAAATGAAGCTGGTCCTTCTAGGATAATAAATATCCCCCATTCTGGGATCCTTTTGCTAACTAAAAATGCAAAATCAATACCCAGGGCACAGGGCACTGCATCACATTCATTCTTAAAGTAACTCAGGTAGGCCCCAGCACAGAAATCAATGGAAACAAAGCATGATTCTTAAGGTTAAGTCTCCTGCAATTCGACACTAAGATATTAGGGGAAGCAATATAAAAAAAAAAAAGAAAACAAAAACGAAATACAATATGTTACTATTCAAAACACCAGAGAGATACTAAACTACTGCAGTTTATTACAGCACAGTGGATTAGAGTACAGCAAGTGTTCTGGGTTCAGGAAGTGCCTGAAACTTGCCATGGGTGTGAATAAGGCCAATACCACTTTTAAAAACTTACTTTTTTATTTTAACATATTATTTTCTTTAAACACACTTGCCAGCACACTTCACTCTCCAAAAGGAGTCAAATTACAACTGGTTCTTATTATTAAGCATCAATGATTCAGTACTGCCCAAGACAAAATGTATGCATTTCTTGCTATCTGTAAAACAAAACACAAGATGCAGCACAACAGAAAGCCTTGGAGAGAACAGTTGTGGGCTTGCTTATTTATTTTCAAAATCAAGTATCCCTTGAAGGCATAACACTGTACCTCAGCATCTAACAAAAAAAAAACAAAAAACAACAAAAAACAAAACAAAACAAGTCAACACAACCCCCCAAAAAAAACCCCCAAATAAAATAAAATTAAATAAAACAAAAAAACCCCCAAAGAACAACCAAACAAAAACCAAAACAAAAAACCAAACCAAAACAAAAAACAACAAAGAATCCAAAACCCCCAAAAACCCACCAATGTAATACTTTGTAACCACAATCCCAGTGTAGTCAGACTGAAGCAAAAGCAATGTGGAATATCTTAAATCCACTCAGTAAGTATTTCAATCATCCATCAAGGCAGAACACACACTACTGTACTGCATCATACCCCTACAGAATAAGTGACCTTTTTTTTCTCTACATCTGAGGAACACCCCTATAGGCAAGACAACTGACCAGCCTCCTAAGGAAGCTGCACAACACATGTGGTACATCTGTAAGGAGAGGGCAAGATAACTCAAGGTATTAACATGCTTTTAAAATATCGTAGTTTCATGTGGGAAACTATGTCAACTACAAATCCAGTTAGGCTTGTTAGTAGTCATCGTCTCTGAAGCTCAAGCAATTTTCATGTAAAGAACGAGTGTACTACCAATAAACTCCTCACGACCCACTTAAAATTTCAACAGAACCCACAACTGCACCCTGTTCCCTATAGCTTCAGAGAAAGCTGCATGCAACATGTGAGATCTCAAACAGCTTAGATGGCTGTTGATTCCCTGCAGGAAGAGGACGATGAGACAAAACTCACAAGAAAAAAAGGGAATAGGAAGAGCTTCTGTAGCACTACAAAGTGTACCACCTGCAAGAAGGATGCACAATGCCACTGACTCCAGACTCTTCAATCTATTTGGATTTCTAGGTCTTTTTGGTTAGTTTGGGTTTTAGTGAGGTTTGTTTTGGTGTATTTTTTTTTTCCTTCTCTCCTCTCTCCATGCCTGCCCCACGTGTATGCATTTACCTCTATTCATATCTCTTCCTACTTCTGCTCCCTAAACACCTTCCCCCTCCCCTGACAGGTGCTCCATTCTGGCTTTTTCAATTCACTGATTCCCGCCCTGCTCCCCACACTGAAGAATCTGAGGAAAATGTTCACTTGTGCCCAGACTTTATCATATGTCAGTCAAGTGGCAGGAGCCTGGAGGAGGATATTCTTATTTGACTCTGATGCTGCTCAGTGGAAGCCCCCTCGAACTAGCCGTGAAATGTCAACACCAACCTGAAGGTGTACCCTAGTCTCAAACAAGAGAGTTTCTATTTCTGCCTGATGGTTCCCATTTGTGGAAACTGCTGATATTGTTCGCCCTTTAGTACAGAAACGGGCAATGGATAAAATGAAGGCCAGGTACTCATAATCTGCAAGAAAGGTATCGAAATCAATTTCTAGTGACTTCAGCCTAAAACCTGCTGTTGGCAACAGTTCATGCTCCAAAGAAATTGGAATGCATTCCAAAATACATTCTTAAGTTTACATGTTTGATTACATTTAATGATGTCACCAATGCAAACTACAATATGAACAAAAGTCTCATTAAATAATAACACTTTTAAAAAAGAGACACCAAAGCCCCAGAGAAAATATTTGTGTTTACAGACTGCCTCTCTCTCTAACATAGCTCTCTCTCATTCCTATCTCCTTTTCCCCAGATTTTTTTCCTTACTGGTTCTCAGAATGCTGACACATCTTCCCCCCACCCCAAACTTCACACTACTAGAACACAATTGAAGTTCTTGTTTAAATTCCTGGACTCTATCCTATGTCTTTTCAGTACAAAACTCTCCGCAGCACTATGCCAAAACAAACACAATTCAATATACAAGAAGTTTTCCCCAGAAAATATTTGGAAAATATGCCATGTTGCAACTGCAATTTGATGCTTATTTCACAAGAGAAAGGGTATTAGAGCTGTCACATTGCAGTGAGGAATTGCCTATTTTGATTCAACACTAATCTCTGAAAAAAGGCAGCTTTGCCAAAACAGACCTTTGGTTCAGACAGACCTCCTTTTGAAAATGCATAATTATCATTCATTTTTAGTGTTCATCACACGACCAAAAAAAAAAAAAAAGGAAAAATTTACATGCAGGCCTTCCTTGCACATACAAGGGAATATCAGTACTTTTATGTTTCTCTGGAGACATCCATATCTTTGAATTTAGGGGTCAGCATGCATTTACATTGATCAGGATTTAAATACGCAAATTGAAAAAATGCTAAGAGCTTTAAGTCACTGTAAAAGTAGATGTAGTATAGAACAGTAGGATAACTACACAGGATACACATCCTGTGTACACACGTATCCATGAAGCTATACTGAGGACCCAGCACACTATTCTGTTCATCTGTTTGATTACATTCTGCTTTTCCAAAAAACATCATGCTACCTTTGTCAGGATTGCTGTACAGCTGAGCTTGGGTCAGCATTTCCTCATTCACAACACCTGTGTAATCAATTGCTAGGACTTGGCCTTTGCTTTGGAATTATACATTTTATATACTTCAGATCAAGTATACAGTGCATTTCCAAAATTAAAATATTCAAGAAACAGGTGCTGTAACATTTCTTTGCTCTTTCCATTAATGCACAACTTCATCTTAAAAAAGAAGCTACAGGAGTAGTATTTGACCATTTCAAAGAAAATGTAGCCAGGTAATCAAGATCATTCCCTCTGCCCAAGAGACAAGACAGCTTCAACACCTGCTGCACACTTGCCACTGTGCCCCACTTGAGACTAATCAATTCTATTACAAAAGCATAATCTCCCAGCATTGAAAGTGCCAGAAGAAAAACAATACTAGCAGACAGAACCTATGAATGCTTTGAAGTATAAGTGTCAGCAAAGGACTTTAAAGTGGTTTCCATCTGTATTTTAAACACATACCCACTTTCACTGGGACAGCCACTTGGAAACCTCAAAGAAGGTACTGTGTGGTGTTTATTGCTTCTGAATGACAAGGACAAGTGCCTTCAGAATAACAGGCAAAGCCATTGCCCTTCTCCAGGGACGGAGAGATCTCCACCAGAACAAAGCATAATCACAAGTCCCACTGGAGACTGCTCCAATTAAACAGTTGCCTTTACAGAATGGCAAAGACAGGCAAAGTGCTTCAGGACTATTCCCTCTTCAATCAGAACACCAAGGAAAACTACTCTCAGCACTCAGTTGCACCCAAGTTGCAATTTTATTCACAAACACGCCTTAGTGCATTCTGGTTTCAATATTTAGCCTTCAGAGAAAAAGGTTTTGTTTGGTGTGGTGTTTTTTGGAGAACAGTGCTGCTTCATTTTGCACTAATTCATTCTATTAGTGAATTAAACTTTGATGTATTGGTTGTGACAAGTGCTTCATGCTGACTGTATTGTGTGTGATAGCATAATCACTCCCCTTGCATTTCACACTAGCTGCCTGATTAACACCATAGATTACCTGCAGCTGATGGCATGAGGGAATCACCGCCCTTCTGCAGGCTAACCTCCAAGCATGCATTTCAGAGAGGGGAAGTGTAAAACAGAGACAAAATAAAATACCTCATTCCTTAAGCTTCTCTTTCTTGCTGCCCGCTGCTGCTATAAGGGTTAAAGACACATGTGCATTTGGCTGAAACAGGTATTTACATCTTGAGATCCTATTCTAAGCTATCAGCAACCACGTAATCTGATTTCTGTTTCAAGTAACTACAAACTTCTGCTTTCTCTTTCTGTGTTTTCAACTTTTAACACAACGGAATAAGGAATTAACCACATGCTTCAGACATTTTGCATGAGCCTGTTGTTCTGGGTTATGACCTTTCATGAATGTTTTAAAAATTCCTGCATCTTTGCAGACACTCTGCCATTTGACCAAAGGGTTCCAAAGGTTTTCAAAGAACAGGAATTTGCTTGAAAGGTGCAGTTTACAGTGTGTCAATGGACTATGATCTCCCCAAGAGAATATTAAGGATCAGTCACATGTTCATTAGATACCCCTGTTGCATCTATAGTGCTCTATAACCTAACCACTGTAGCAAGACAGGGGCTATTAGTCTACAAAGCTGAAGAAAAGCATAAAGAACCTGCAAATGAACCTTACTGATTAACTTTCCTCATATTTAGAAAACTATCTAATTATTTGTTTACAATCAATCAAGTGAAGGCAAAAGCATGGTTAATACTAACATATATAGTACAAAAATGGTCCTTTATCTTAATATAACTCTTCACAATTTTAACTAGCTGCCAATATTTACAGCTAGGAGGCAAACACAAAGTATGCTCCTGACCAAAATATGTATCAGATATTTTATCAATTACTTTATCTAGCAATATACTCTCAGTAGGAACAGTCTATCTTCAGAGATTTCAAGAATTTTCAGAAAGTTGATGTGACTGTAACTATAAATGCATTAAGCTACTTCCATATTAATTTATCCTTGAGATGAATGAATTCCTCTCACAGTTAATTTTTAAAGAAGAGGCAGAACAGGAGATGTTTGTCCCACAAAACAAGCTATTAATAAAGCAGAGACACAAAAATACATCTCCTTTACAAAAAATCACAACAAACAAACAAACAAACAAACAAACTACCAAAAACACGGAGCAAGTGCAAACACTCCCAGTCATACTGGGAATTACAATTGCCACAACTGTTCTCACAGAACATAAATAATGCACTGTAACTGACCAAAGGAATACATTCTGATTGTCTAGTTTGAACTCCTTCCTACACTTTTGTTTCACAAGTCACTTTTACCTTCCGGTCCAAACATGACTGCTGAGTTTTTAAAAAAACAGCAGACTTCAATTACAACTTCTAATACAAGAATCTAGCAGGCACCTGGCTGGACAGCTTACTGACTACACCACAATGCAAAATTCTAAGGTTATTTTTAGTTTTTAGTTAAATTTCTCCAGCTCCGATTGTAATTTTCAGCTATGTTTTGTGGGTTTTGAAGAACTGTCTTCCCTACAAAATTTTTTGTCTATATAACAGATAGTTATAAAGGATTTCTTTCGTCTTGACTTGACACACCCAAGTGGGTTGATATTCTTGCACCTCTCACTTCCAATTTTTTTTTCCAGTATTCATGGAATACTGGAAAAAGACAAAAGATTGGAAAATAGCACAAGGCTACATGGCTGAACCAGATGTAAAGCTCAGAAGTCAGTGAAAACTCAGTAATTTCTCCCCATGAATCTATCACTTCTCTCTAGGTCTAGTATTTACTAGAAGTGACATTGGAAAATTGAATGGTAGGCCAATGTTACTGAAGTATGAAAAATAACACTAGGGGAAAATAACACTATCAGCTTGGCTTAGAGCAAAACTCTGTCCTTAATCTTTGCAGACATGATTCCACAGTTAGGGCTGCAATGAATTGTGTACCAGCTTCAATACACATCATTTTTTAGGACATTTTCAAGTAAATCAGTTCAAGATCACAGGAATTTAAAAAAAAACAACTGCTTTAATGTGGGTACTTACAAAAAAACCTGAAGTACTTTCCAACCAACTAAACAGAACAGAAATGCAACTTTCTGTACGGCATTAAAAACAAACCCCTCAAGCTATGCTTACACACTAAAGGTAATTACTGTGACCATTATTTCTGAAATCTGATAAATGCCACAGGATTAGCTCAGCTGGTTAGAGCATGGTTCTAATAACATAAGATTGTGGGTTTGATCCCCATATGGGCCATTCACTTATGAGCTGGATTCAATGATCCTTCTGGGTCCCTTCCAACTCACAGAATACTCTGTGAAATTACCTAAAAAACCCCATTTTTACTGTCATACTCTGGCCTCACATACACCCTCATTTCAAATACTATAATGGCAATGTCAGTAATGGAGGAAGAAGGAAATGATCCCCAGAGAAGGTGGACGAAATCCATCTTTGCAGAACAGCAGCCTGGCTTCATTCACTGAGGAAATGAAGGTGACAGCATCAACCAAGACACTGTAGGGCCATGACAGCAATTTAAGTCATCATCCATAACTCAGGTCTTAGAACAGCAAAACTGCCTTGTGATGCTAATTCTGACCTACTGTTAATTTAGCACCTCCAACAACAGAAATCATTCAAAGACATTGATATAAATCAACAGCTTGTTCCGTGAAAAAGCAGGTGTCACCTTAAGTGCATAACCTGAGGGTAGATGTGTTTCATAAGACAGCTGAGACTAAACAGTATTAATGTAACTATTACTTAAGCAAAGGCAGCCTACTGGATATGATACAGTTTAAGACACAAATATGTGTAAGATACCACTCTACCTAGAAAAGGCCCACAATGAAAGACCAAGGGAAATGGTGCATCCAACCTCCCGTCAAAAACAGGACTTCCTACAGCTTTCATTTCAAGGCCACAAATGCCCTATGTACAACTGACTAATCTATACCTAGAAATCAGAAGTTAACTTTATTTTTACAAGAGCAGGGCATGGATACTTTCTTTAGCTTTAAGGCAATACATGATGTAATTATAAGTGGGTGTATTCAACAATATTAAGACAATAAGCATATAAACTTGGCAGTTGAATTTCAAACTCAGTCTTGCTGTACTGTTTTATAAAAAACATAAAATACGGGGGAAAGTAATTATCTCTACTAATGGCTGACCCAAAAAAGAGAGACTGCAAGAAGTATGCAGGTCCAGAAAAATGGTACTAGAGCATCAAAACTATAAGGAATGCTTAACTTTATCCATTCTTTTTCATGCCAGCCCTGAGTAATCATTAAGTCTAGCACCAGGAAGGAATTCCTCTAGAGGCATACTGGCAACAACCATAGCTGCTTTTGCCCTTTTCCCCCCTCCATTTAAGCACTAAGCACAGATAATCTGTTCAGAACAGCTGGCATGTCCCATTCATACAAGTTTGTCTCTAACTGCAAAGGGAAGGAATGCCTGAGACAGAAATATGGATAGAAAATAGCTTCATTCAGTTAAGGTTAAAAGAATCTAACGCTGTTTTCTAGAGATGACTATAAATTTTCAGCAGGAAAAAATTCAGAGTGGTTTCCATGTTTAAAAAAAAAATAACAAACCAACATTATTTAACACTTGATCATTAGTTTGCTTATGGCAAAATGGTTATTAAATCTCTCTTAATTAGTCTACAATGATTCCTTTGCTAGCCTCAACATTTAGAATTAAGCTTTAGATGAGGAGCAAAGCATTATAATAAAGATCTAGGCATAATCCATCAGGAAATACATTGTACTATTTCTCTGTATCACATGACTTTGTAAATGGTACTTTAGTTTAACTTTTAACACAAAACTATATAATTCTAATCGAGAAAATGGTCAAAATACCAACAAGTGTGAAATCAAAACAGACTATCAACCTGACCCAACATTAAAAAGTGGTACACAACAGAGCAAAGTACTAGTGAAAACCTACTAAGAACTACTGCAGCAAAGCCATGTTATCCACCATACTCCTTTGTAGAAATGGTCCATTTAATATGCTAGTATACATTCAGTATACAACAGAAAGGACTGCAAGAATGCCACTGGGAAGAGCTTTATCATATGAATGAGGCTCATTTCAGTACCACAACAGGTTCCTGCACTTAAACACTTTAGATTCCAGTAGGTGGCTGAGATACAGAGATTACACAATAAATGTGGAAGGTACCCAGCTGAACACAGAGAGTACCATTTAAGTTCTCATCAACATCATAAAATAAGATGACCAAGAGAGATGTGGAACAGCATGAAGCAAAACCACAACACATTCACCAACTCTATTCACTGCCCTGCCTTGCCAAGGACCTCTTTGGACACTTCTCCCCCATGACAATGCCATCATATTCCTACTTCACAAGAAACTAATCCTTGATTCTAAAAAACCCCAACTCTCCTCCCCCTTTAGGAG
This sequence comes from Zonotrichia leucophrys gambelii, assembly GCF_028769735.1. NCBI lineage: Eukaryota > Metazoa > Chordata > Aves > Passeriformes > Passerellidae > Zonotrichia > Zonotrichia leucophrys. Next base: position 31,354,748 of record NC_088200.1, on the reverse strand, counting down.
TTCTTAAATATCAAAATGGAGGAAATCTAGTAGAAAGGCTTGTTTTGGAACAAATCCATGCAAATTATGTAAAGTTGCTTCACCTTGAAGATAAGCAATAGGATATAAAGATACTGAAAATGGTAGCTCACAGGAAAAAACCTGATCCTATAATCTACACGTTGACAAGGTGTTGGGCTCCATCAATCCATCAAGCAGTAGATACTTGTCTTAGATTCTTCTACTTGACTGCTTTCATCAGATTAAGCATCTGGGATTTAATTTAAGAGTTGCAGCTTTATTAAGCTGTCACAAGAGCAGCCCTACTCTGATAACAGTAGCTGGTCTAATTATGGCCTGGTTTAGGGTTGACAAGTACAATGATTCATTCATGGCACATGAGAAGCAATAAAAAGTTGTTTTGCATTACAGCTTTAAAAATGTAGACACTTTTTTCATTTAATTTGTCACTTAGCTTTTGCTAAGAGGACTGCTAAATTGCAGTAAGAGGCAAATGGGGCTTTTAGTTTAAATGCAATCCCCATATTTAAATGATCTGTAATGGCATAGCGCTCAAGTGGGAACACTATTGTTTCACAGTGGGCCCTGATGGTGACATGTGACTTTTGTATTCAGGTCTTGTAATATCCATGTGGCTAAAGGGCTTCCAATTTCATTTCACAGCCAGAAGCCTGCAGAAAACACCAATTAACTTGCAGATCCCATGCGCCGACAAAACAGTCTCTTCCCAGCACTGGCAGTGCTCAACACTTAATTCCAAAACAGAGCCTCACTTAATTCCAAAACAGAGCCTCACAGCCATCATGATCCCTGTGCTGGAGTACAAAGTCAATTTCCCCCCTTTTTTAGGGAAATCTTTTTATTTTTGATGAGAACAAGCAACTTTTATTTTGTTTTTCATGGATAAGTATTAATTACTTGCCCATCTACTAAGATTACTGAGTCCATTTTGTTTCTCTCTAGATTACAAAGAAAGCTTTCCTTCAAATCAGAGATCTCAGCTCAACAGGCATCACCAGGCATTTACTTTGCATTTCCATTTCCATACTCCATTTTACCAGTGCAATTTAATTAAAAGGCAAACCAAGGGGCTTCAGATAATTAATCATTATGACATCCTAAACTCTTCGACCGTGGTCACCATGAGTCAAACACCTAAAAAACAGCATGTTTTTTGTATATACTGGGATACCATTTAAACAGCAATGTGAAGAATTCAAATTCTGCTTTAAACTCTGCAAAGTGGAATTCATGTATTACTGTGGCGAGTTGGAAGTAATCACCAGTGCATCACTGAAATTGCATCCAAATTCTCCTAGCTTGAGAAGTATCTGAGCAAGCCTTAGAGCTCTGACCTGTAACCTTTCCAATAGGATACCTCTGACATTCCGTAAGTAGCATTATCCCATTCCTTGATGTAGAACAGGAAAATCTGCTAAGCAATTATTATATTTTACTCCCTATCTAGAGGTTTTAAAAAACAACTGCCTAGTTATGTGGGCAGATCTAGACCTTTTTTTATTAACATGATGCTTTTGCTCAAGAAATTAGGATTTTATACTAAAAAATTGCCAGATTCATAGTTGGACCTAAAGTACCTCATCTGGGGGTCTTGAATGGATGTTTCAGGGATTTTTAGGAGTTTTTTTTCATTTTTATTTTAGGTGTGCAGGGTTTCACTGTTGTTGTTTTTAAATCAGCACCTTCATTCAAACCCAAAATTACTTCTACTGAAATCAGCAATTTACCACAAACTTGAACAGCAACTATGATCAAAGCTCAGTGTGTCCTTCCAATACCCTTGCCAACACCCAATGCCAGGCAGGAAGCATCACTTAAATTCTAATGAAAGGTTCAAATGACCCAGTGAAGGAGCAAAGCTGAAGTCATTTAAGTATGCTTAAAAGTCTATGCCAAGGTGGAACTGACAAAGTGGCCATATGCCTATAGCAGTTGGCAGACAGAATACCAAGGCAAGCAAGAGAGCCTTTATTAAGCAGAGTCTATATTTACTTACTTTGTACGCCCTAAAATTCTCCCTAACGACAACAAATGGCTACCTACCAGTGACATACATGAGAGTACAGCTAAAAGTTTTTTTTTGAAAGACATTATATATGTATATGTATATATATATATATATATATGCCTCCAGATTACTCTGAACAGTAATAAAAACGTTAAATATGCAGAGGCTGTGTCTCACATCTTCCATCAATATTTTGGTTCTCTGACACTCTAGAAGATAACAAGCCAAAGTTTCTTTGTAACACCATGATAGCATGACTCTTTTAAACTCAGTGTCTGAGTTACCTCTTCTACTAGAACAGATCATGTGTTGCTGGGGCTACCCTGATTTTCCCTCTGCAGTCTGCTATGGTAACTCTGGTCTCCCTTAAAATCTACTTGACCTTTTTGTACATTCATTTTTTTTTCTTGAGATGCAAGTTTCAAATGGAAAAAGTAATGTTTTATGTGAAAAGAGGGAAACTCAAGTAAAGTAAGATCCTAGCAAAAACACTGCAGAAGCTTGTAGCCTTCACATCAGGTAGGAGTTAATCTGGAGCAATTCACACAACTAACAGTGTCTTGGAGGTAACTTGCTATGCACCAGTGGAAGGAACCAAGATATCCTATCAGTGGGGAGAAGAAAGAGACAGTTTAGAATCAGGGAGATGGAAGAATCAAGTTAAGTTCTACCCTTTGCCTACTGCCCGCCTGGTGTGACTGAAGAGTATTTGCAAGTGAAACCATGGTACAAGATCAACATATTTTGATTCTCTTAAGAGGTGTCAGAGCAGTCCAGAACTGAAACAATACAGTCAGCCTCAGACTGCAAATACAGCAGGTCAGGCAGTGGTAAGGCTGCTTTTTGGAAGTGACATCTAGGATTCTGATTAAATAGAGGTAAATCATATTCAATTAATCCAAAAGTATTTATTATTTGATCCTGCAAAAAGATAGATTCTACCTCCTCTACCTTCAGACAGGTGCTGTCAAGAAAATGATGTTAAAGAAGACTGATGAAACAAGAGGAGCCGCTACAAAAATTTAAAAAAACTTTTTTGTTTATTGACAGCATGTGGCAAGACTGCTACAGGTAACAGATGGAGAACACATGTCTGCCTCTCCCACCACCTACCAACTCAACCCACATAAGCAATGAAGCATGAGACCCTCCAGGTTTCAGTATCCTGGGATACAATTTTGTTCCATGTATGTCCAGCTAGGCATGTGCCTTGCTTGGCAAAAACTGCTATTTTTGGCAAAAACAAGACAAGGCATCATAAAAATGGTGGTTAAACTTACAGTTATTTCTATACTCCAACAGAGCTTTGCATGCTATGATATTAGGGATTCTGGTCATAGAAGTATAGGTAATAAGCAGTTTATCAGCCTAGTGCTTCAGCTAGAATGAACATAATTTTTGCTATACAGGTTATATCCAATCTTATCCCACCAGTTGGTATCTGATTCAATCATGATCATTTTTGACCTCTAAGAGTGCAAAAGTTAAGTTTTGCATTTGAGACTTCTTTTCTAAATGAAGCATATTACACTTACTTGGATTTGATTTCATTTAGCTTGATTTTGGACCTTAAAATTACATTAAGAGCATTACAATATTTGCTCTCTTCTTTACATTACTTACATAATGTCTCACAGGACATCATCTGTAAACGTTTGCTTGTTTATTATTAAATGTTTTTATGCTTTCTGCCACATAATTCAGAATGTAGCCATATTGACCAGAGCAGATCAAAACTGACTTCTTTAAGTCTAGACTTGAAAAGCCTTTCCAGAATGAGAACACAGGCTTCTAATCCAAATGCCATGAATCACAATGCAGATCCATTTAGGCCATGCGTGTCGCCAGTTTGCTTTAGGAAAGCCTCCAAGACACCTGTAGTAAGGTTTGGAATGCTAAGACAGACGTGTTAATATGTTCACTCATACACTCAGTGAATTACCTCTCAGAGGAATAAATTAGATTTACCGCTGTATTTTAAATCAGGTTGTCTTTAACCTCCCACACACTTGTGTATCTACTAGTTAGTAGTTTGTTACAGCACTTGATATCTAGGAAAGCAATGCTTGTGGTTACTTTCTATCTTTCCTCTCTTGTGCCATCCTGAAAAACTTTCAAATTGTATTGATATTCCCTTCAGATAACACCCTGTATCAACACAGGCTGAGAGGGATTTAGAGCAGCCCTGCAGTGAAGCACTTGGTATTACTAGTGGCTGAGAGGCTGGACATGACCCAGCCATGGCACTGCCAGCCCAGAGAGCCACACGTGTCCTGGGCTGCATCCAGAGCAGGGTGGGCAGCAGGGCAGAGAGGGGATTCTGCCCCTCTGCTCTGCTCTGCTGACACCCCACCTGCAGGGCTGCATCAGCTCTGGGGGCACATGGAGGGATATGGACCCATTGGAGGAGACTGAGAGAAGGGCCACAGAGATGACAAGAGGGACAGAACACGGGCCATAAAAAGAAAGGCTGAGAGAGTTCAGGTTTACTCAGCCTGGAGAAAGCTCTGAGGAGAGCTTAAAGCACCTTCCAGTACCTAAAGGGGACCTACAAGAAGGCTGAAGAGGGACTTTTTAAAGGCATGTAGTGATCAGACAAAGGGGAATGGCTTTATGGTGAAAGCTGGGAAGTTTAGATTTGGTATTAGGAACAACATTCTTTACTGTGAGGGCGGTGAGGCACTGGAACCATTTGCTCGGAGCAGCTGTAGATGCCCCATCCCTTGAAGTGTTTCAAAGCCAGGTTGGATGAAACTCTGAGCAAACTGGTCTAGTGAAAATTGCACCTGCCCATGGCAGGGCAGTTGGAACTAGGTGATCTCTAATGTCTTTTCCAACCCAAACCATTTCATGGTCCTGAGATGAGATTCTTACAGATTTTGAAAATTTCTGTAGTAGTTCAAAACTGTATTAGTGAGGTCCTCACGCCATTCGAATATACCTTTCGCATTTCAGCCCATTTCAGCAATGTTAATTGTTAGTCTTCTGTATTTTGTCTCCTTTCTTGCTCAGTAATTGACTTCTGTAACTGTGAATCGGTTTCTTCCTCAACCTTTCCAGCTCAGCACTAGAGGCTTATTTATGTATTTCACCTCAGCAGTGTAGCTACATTTCCACTTTTTGCTTTATTCTTTCTAGCACCACTAGTACTTAAGTTTTGGAAACGTACTTCTTTTACACCATCCTCCCTCTCTCTTCCAAATGCAACTGTCTCATGCTGTAGGTCAGAAATTTCATTTTACCCAAACTTAACTGAATAAAAGAAAACTGCAGGAAATTCTAATCTGCTCAGCCTAGAACCACAATAGAAGTTTTTCTCAACTCCAAATACACAACTGTTTCTTTATTAAACATATGAACACCTAAATGAGTCTGTGAATTTACCCAGTTCATCCCAGAGCTGCCTATACTTGTCAGTCATTGTAGTTCCTTGTTGTCTCCAAAGCGACAGACGGGGGTCAGCCATGAACTGTTCTGTTATCAACGTCAACATGCGAGCTCCATTTGAATCTCTCATTTTTAGCATCTCTCGCACCTAGGAAACGAGTCTTTTAATACAAACTTGAAAAAAGCAAAGAAATCGCAGTACAGACAATATGCTGCAGTGTTAAATATTCCCCTTTTGCTAAGTTAGAAATGCAATTCATATGTGTGATGGCAAATTTTTAGGTAGAAAAAACAGTCTGCCTTCCCAATTTTTGATAAAATTTTGGGCTCAGTATTCAATTGCAACTCTTCAGAGAATTTTTCCACAAGCAATCCACAGGTGTATTATACAAACTGCTGTAAGGTTTTCCAACATTTTGGGGGTGGAAAGGAAGAAGAGAACAGCAAAGCTGTAGAAGTTTGAAATGTTACTTCATATCCTTACACTGATCAAGACACACCAGATTGTAGTCCAGTTCTGTACAACTCACTGTCAAGTTGCCATTGTATTCCCAAGGCTTTGTGTTATTTTAGAACAGCAGAATCTAGAACTGTGAGTAAGATGCAAGCAAGTACAGACTGGCTTGGAGAACAGAGGAAAGAAAAAAGGTTCAGAGTACTCAACACACCTTCGCAAAAAGCAAATTGAGCTGCTTCCCTGATCCATGGTATCCACCCTGGGAAAGGAAGAGTTTAACCTGTTCTTGGACTTGTTCCTCATCCAAATGCCAGCAATTTTCATCATCTATGCTAGCACCTGCTGTTGGGTCAGGAGCACCTGCAAACAGCAAGAAAAGAAATCATTATGTTCTATATGAAGAAGAGAGGTTCTTGAGACCAGGGGAGAGGACTACTGCAGAGGGGTTTTTTGTGTCTTCTCCTGTTTTGGATGCCTTGATTTTAATCTAAACAGTCTTTAAAACAGACTTAAATTTCTTCTCAGTAGTCTTTAGCACTTAGAAATTATACCTATGAAAAGGCATTTAAATACATAATATTCTCTTCTCTGACAAAGTATTAGAATCAAGGTAAGGGTTTTTCTTCCCATCTCAGCAGCTACACTAGAATGATTTTACAAGGAAAATTAAGATTTTTGAATTATATTTCTACCACTGTGATGTTAAAACCACTCTCCCCAAAACACCTGTGTAATTCCTGTACCTTCAGCAATCTTGCTCAGGTTTAAGTGACTGCTAGTGAGCGCTGCTATTGATGAACATGAGGAGAATCATCACCTTGGTGCCTCTGAGCTGTGATGGCTCTGCAAAGCTAAACAAAGAGTAAAAAAATCCCCAAACAAATCCAAAGTCTTAAAGTACTAAAGGCATTTCCATCATAAGTAAGAGCTATAGACACTTTAGATTATGCTGCTTTCAAGGAAGCATTTTAACATAGGCAATGTCATCCGCACAGAGTCAATTTAGAGCAACTTGAATTAGGCCAGTGTCCACTGAGATTACTAGCTTCACATCCAGCAGTGCTTTGGCCACAGATTGCCATAACGCAGCTTTTGAAGATCAGACCAGTGATGTTCCCTCTCTTGAACTTAACAAGTTCTTGCACCATCTAGTAAACTCTGTTTTTCTGAAGAACCCTGCACCTCCACTGGACATCTTCTAAAAGGTCTTCAAACTGAACAGGCTGAAAAGTACTTATCTACAGCATTGGACTCAGCTCAAGGTTGGGAATCACCATACCACATATCAGTTATTTTAAGCATGGCTGAGACTTAAGTTGACTTTATATTTTAATTTTGAATTTATCACAGCTGCATAATCTCTATTATGTTTTGAGAAGATGTTATAGAAATGAATCACATTCAACAATCTCTCTCATTGAAATCTGTGTCCATGTTACTCTGTAGAAAAAAGAAAATATTGCCAGGGAAAGAAAATGACGTAAATTTCTAAAAAGCAAGGATTTTTTACAGAAATCCTAAAAACTTAAAAAACCAAAATAGCTACAACTCTATGATGTACAGGAAAAAACCCCATTGATTCTATTGATTCAAGCCTTTGTTTCACAATTGCAGCTTTGCTATGAAGGTGAAGCTTTTAAGTGCTCACAGGAAATGCTGAACTCTTTATTCAATGAAAATACAAACAGAAGATTTAGAGGGTCAGAGGGATGTCTTATCTACAAATTGCTGAGACAGTAAACAAAAATATGTTTCAGCTCAGCAACTTCCTAAACTGCCTCATTTTCACAGCCTAAAACAGGGAACAATGCACTGCTGTATATATACACACATATGTGTTTAATTAATAAGAAATTGTGTCTTTGGAAGTGTGAATAAACTCTCCTGCTTTCCACAGGAACACAAAAATGTCTCAGAAGACAGGAATCAAGCTCAAGACAGTACAAAAACCAAGGAATCAAAAACTTGCTCTTCTGCAAATGTTTCCATCTTCAATTTATTTCTTTTAAAAGGCTTTCAATTCTGTCAGCTATATGAAACATATACTGATAAGTCTTCGGTTGCACAGAACAAGATAAAAAGGAAAATCAAGCCACACAAGAATAAGCAGTGCAGCTGTTGCACAGACCAGGTTCGCAGTATCACCTTGCAAATAGTTTAAATATTTCATTGCTCTAAAACACAAAGAGGGTGAAGAGGAACTATTTAAAAGCAACAGTATATACAAGATACACTTAAATTTGTTCCTTATTTTAGTGGAGATTTATCTTTAAATAATCTTGGTATGGTTACTTTCAAACTAAATTAAAAATAGCCCAGTATTCCCTAGCTAAGCTTCCCTATTTAGGGGATGGAAAAAAAATCCTTCTGCAACTGTTTACACTTTATCAAAAGCTCACCTGTCATTTTGTGTTACAAGGTTAGAAAAGCAATGCAGCTACCACGGATTCCTTAACAACAGGTTTCCTTTACAAAAATAAGTGTGCCTGCTACCCAGGGCCACCGGCACTGCCTCCACCAAGGCTACCCCTGCCAGTATGATCCCAAATATATCTTAACCAGGAGCACAGTATCACTATACTCACTCTATCACTGTTACTTGCAAGCTGTTAGGCCACTGCTAGCTGTTAGACGACTGTAGAAGATGAAGATGCCAAGAGTCTGTGCCTTACAGTTCTCTTCAGCACAGTACACGGATACTCTGACTCAGAATGATTTTCTTTCTTACAAGATCTTACATAGGCAACATTCAGTATGATCAAAATTTTTAATTCTTAAGAAATTTCAGTGCTACCAAATCTGTTGGTAGTCTTCAGCAATAGCTGTGGCATGAGGACACTGTGTCTGATCAGGCACAAGTCCAGACACCTTTCCACCAAGGCAGCAGCCAGGCAGCCTACTGATGCTCCTGGAGAAGCCTCAGCTTCTGCTGCTTATCATTCTTGTTTTGGGGTCAAGACATGACCATCTTCTATGTCTCTCAACTATCTAGGCACTCTTCAAGTTCACTAGGTTCACCTACACCCAGGTGACTCATCTAGCCTGTTTCCTCTCCCACTCCAACAGATCCTGGATGGGATTTCTACACTGGCATTTCTTCTGAAAACATAGGAGTGGGTGAACGGTAAGAAACTATCTGAATGAGCAGGAGGAGGAAGCTGCCTTAGGGGCTGTAAGAAGCCCTAGCAGTAGCTGTCAGCAAGGCTCAGGCTCAGCATTGAATAGGCAGAGCTGGCTCAACCCAAAGGCAGCAGCTTCGCTCAGGGTGTGGCACGGCCCTGAACTGGCACTGGCAAGGCTTGGGCAGGAGGACAATTTGGCTGCAGAGAGGAAAGAGGAACATGAGCAGCCCTGAATTTAAACTCTGCAGGGCACTTTGGTACCAGGGTTAAATTAAACCCTGTCTCCCACTTGTAACCTGGGGATAAGTGTTACTCATGTGCTTTAGAGAGATGTCATGAGGATACATGAGTTCACATTTGAACTATGAAAGTGAGAAGTACTGTATAATTATGCTAATACTAAAACCCATAATTAAAGTGTGTCAGTTTATAGACACTAAACTAACATATTAATCTCCCTCTCCCCAGCCTCTGGCTTTTTAAACTTTTGCCATGACTGGTGTTTGAAATACACTGTACATCATATATATACATTTTAACATAATAAATAAAGCCTTCATAACCAGTATATAGACAGAGACATATATACATACTCATGCTCTTTTACTATAATTACTAAATTGCAATCTCAGCAGTCAAAGCAGGAATATTGTGCACAACTGTTTGTGACACTGAACACTTAATAGTGTTTGAAAACAGGGTAGCAGCCTCTTACATTTAGGGTCATAGCATGTTAAATATAACCAACTCCCAAGTTCTAAGAAGCAGGAGCATTTGAAAAATAAACACTTTGTTCATTTACATAGCATTTAAAAGCAACTGCTTTCAAGATGAGCAACCATGTTTAAGCACTGATGCTGTACATGGAGAACTTAACCTCACAAAATAGAAGCAAGTAGGGAGCAATGACTAAAAATGGACTAAGAAGTTCTTATATAGCCAACTACTCAGGGGCAGATCAACAGGGAGATTTGGATAAAAAAAGGCAAACTGCTTCCGTGATCCTTATTTCTGCAGTATCAAAAGAGTTGACTTCAAATAAAACCATGCCAAATTATTCACTTGTAGCAATCTACACAGATATCCTCTTCAACTTTCTAATAAAAATGTCATTAATTTGAGTATACAAATGAACGGTACATCAGTTACATTTTATTAAAAGTCATCCCATGGCAGCATTAAGGAGAAGATATGGAAAAATTATTACAAATAAAAAGCATGACTTAATGAGTATTATGTGAAGACAGAATGAAAGAAACCCAGCCAGAAACCAATGTTTCCAGATGCTAATTCACAACAGAATAGTGATTGATTTTTAAAAACACAGTATACTCAAATTATTCTAAACAATAACTAGATAAAACCAAAGATCATTAAAACAATGAGTCAAAAATATTATTATGTCTTTGATTCTCCAAATGATTCCAAGTTTAGACATAAGTCACATAACTTCAGGACTTTTGGGTGCACTACTTAACACCTGCTCAGCAGTTCACAGCACCAAAGGAAAACAGCAAATGCTATGAAGCTGTCAGTGATAACAACACAAAACATGAAGACTATGATAAGTTGCAGAGGAAAGTTAATTAAATCCCAACAAGTTATTTAACTTCAAAAAACTCTGCATTCCCTCTGTACATATTCTACTGACAATATCTAATCTCTCCTGCTAAAATACGCATCTCACAAAAATCCACATCATCATATAGCAATACATTTCAAAATTTATTTGTGCATGGCAGATAGAAGAACTTTATCAGTACAGATAAGCATACTTTATTTTAATTATTTACCTTCCATGTCTTTTAGCAAAATCTCACTATTTTCTATGCAAAAAGTTTTATATTTATGTTTATTTTATCTGAAAAAACCTTTCCTAAAAATATTAGTTTCATAAATTATTTTTATGTTACTTTGCAGCTACCAGTCTTTTCTTTTTATTTTTACATTCTACTACTTATTTACATTTAGTTAGGTTTCTTGAATTTCTCTAGTTTTGGCTACTCTTACTTCCTCCCCAGATGTGGCTCACCAAACAATTCTCATATTAAGCACTTTAATTCTTCTTTAAAGGAAATTCACCCGCCACTTCCTGCATTCATCTTTTGCAACTAGACTCTCAATCAATTTTGCACTTAAGGCAGGGCCATGTGAAAGATTCCATAACTTTATGTAATGTTAAAGAAAATTTATTTTTATTCTTTTTACTAGCAGATCACCAATATGTTTTATTCAGCCCTACTCTAACCCACAATATTCTATTAAAACACCCATCATTCTGGTTAATACATTAAGTACATCTAAACACGTATTAACCTGTACCTCCAGATTGCCTCTTTGAACTTAACAGTTACAGGAACAATATCAGATATTCTGAAATTTTCTTTGAAAGTTTTTTTTTTTGGTAGATGTTTTCTTCTTGAATGCCTCCCCCAGCACTGCTAAGATACATTACAAATTAACATTTGCTGAGGATGTGCCCACATTTGCCTGGACAAATGCAGAAAAAAGTAGAGAAAACAAGGTGCCTGTCCTTCTGAAAATGAAAATACTTTAGTTGCTTCCTCCCATACCCTCCCTCTTAAACTTGAGTTCACCTGTATGTGGATCTGTACTAGCAAGTGACTTCTACTCTGAGTTGGAGAATCAGAGAAAGGCAGAAATTCTGGAGAAATCCATATATTTCCTCCAAGAGCAGAGATTGCAACAGCAGCAAGAAACACTCAGGAAAAGAAAGAGTACAGCTCAAAAGGTAAAAATTAAGTAGGTTTGCCAGGCTGCCCTTATACTAAAACCATCAGAGCATTTTTCACTATGCACATAATAAAAACCGAATGCTAATACAAGACTAATATAAAAAACAGACCTTCCCTCTCTCCCTCCACCCATCCCACAGTTACTTTGCTATTTCCACTCAAATTCTCATGAACACAGTGTAGCCTTTCAATCGATTTACTGAAGTGAGAGTCTCCTACCTATGAAAAGGCAGATCTAAGATGACAAATCCAGCTGACAATCTATTGTCATCCTGACTGCTCTCTTCCTAGAATATACATTCTCTCCTACCAATGGTACCAAAATTAAAAGGGAGGAAAAAAGCCTCAGCTAAGCAAGACCCAAAGCTATATCCAGCTTCCTGTGAGAGCATACCCAAACCAAAATCCAATGTGAAGCCAGCAGTTCGTGGTGTAGTAGAAACACCAGAGAGGGTATCATACATACAAGTTGTCGTCAGTATGGATTACACACACAAAACTCCAGTTGAGATCACCAGGAACATGAACAGCTGCAACAGTGTCGCATGAAAAAATCAAAACACAGTAACTTCTCAAAATCAAGAGGTGCTTTTGTGCTCTAAAAATATGAAGAGCGGTCTTGCAATCACCACCAAGTGAAAATAGCATCGCAAATACAGAAAAATATTCCCACTAAATCACTTGTCTGTCCTAAAGAAGGTAGCGACTAGCCAACATATTCTTCTGATTTTAACAGCATCCTCTTACTTCTCCCTGCAGCAAGGCTCAGTCATGAAGCAAGAAAGCATATTGCATCACTTGTGTCCACCAAGAAACTCAGAGGGGTTGGTTATTATAAACCTGTGTCAATGTAAGTTACTTCACTAATTCCCCCAGTAATCTCCTGAAAGGTGGCCAAAGACAGTCACTGAATGCTGCATAACACAGCATTCAGGTGAAACATTATCCAATTAGCTTTTTGTTTAAAGCAGAGAACTGATGTTGTTTCATCTAATCATCTCATGAGCCAGCTCATAAGGAAGACAACTGTGGTCAAAGCTCTTCCAAGTCCCAGACCATTCAAACATACAATTAAATACTATTCAAGAGCTGACTTTTCTAGCACATCACTGAAAATATATGTAAATTAGAGGTACTACAGTGATCACAGAGGGGAAAAAATAAAAGAATGGAAGTCTTATACAGAACAACATTGAAATTAAACTGCCTCTAGGCAACATTGAAAATAATTTCCCCATACAACTCCAGATTCAGAATTTCTCTTAATCAAAGCTGTTTCAGATTTTGCTGTGCCAGGTCTCCTCTACTTTCAATAAACAAGTTTTTCTAAGTATTTCTTCTCACTTATCTATGCCTTCAAGTAGAATTTAATATCACTTCTCTTCAAACACCAGTTCAGTGAAGTCAGACTGTTCAAAGCAAGACAGGTCTTCGAGACAGCTTTGTGCTACAAACTCAACATCTGCAGCAGAGGAGGTATGATAGAGTAAATGGTGATCTTACATCCATCACGCTATGATATTAGAATGAGAAACATTTTATTGGTTATTTTTCATTGAAGTTTTTTGTCAGGTGTATTATTTTTAATCTAAGGAATTTGAAAAGGTCAGAAGAACAGAATTATGGTATGAATCCCAGAAGAACACTTCTCTACAGAAGAACTCACTTTTTCCTTATAAGAACTATGTAATTTTTTAGTATTGTGAACACAAAATAATTCAGACCACGGTTTTATGTGTGTCTGAGAGAAAAGCAGGAAACTATATAAAGTCTTTTATAACCCAGTCTCCTTTGGTAATAGCAGTTCATTTTCTTATGCTTCCTGGATTTTCTACTTTGGCGCTTGGCATTTTAGTAGAAAATAGTCAATAACGACATGCTGCAATCTCACCTACTAGGAAGACAGCAACAAATAGAAGAAACATTTCAGTTTTTTGGATAATTTTAAACTAATTTGCTCAAATTCTTTTTGAAATATCATAACTGATTATCAGCTTAGAATAGGAAATAAAAAAACTAATTGCTATTGTCAATGATAGAAATCTCAAATCTTTCTCCAAAACTACTTAATATAATAATGAGCAATGAGACAGTCTGACAGTAAATAGTTGGCAAAGACTAACATGCCTATGATTAGTCTAATTTACAGACTTCACATTTATCAAGCCTGTAACAGCTTGTCATTTCTCTTACATTAGCCATAGTATAGCTAGTACAGACATTTATAACACCTGTCCTTTGTGCCCCATCCCTGCCTTCCCCTTTTCTAATCACCCTTGACTGAATCTTCTGTACACCTCTTGTACCCTAATTCTTCCTTACCCATTAACTCACAAATGTTCCGGTTGTTAACATCTCTCATATGATACATGCTTTCAGCTCACAACATCTGAGCATGTTCCTCTACTGCTTAATGTCCTGCCTCTCCTTTAGTGCCACTTCCTTTCCACTGTCACCATTACATCCAACAACTACAGCAACTGCCTTGCCTCTGGCCACATCTCCATCGCCCCCAGTGCCAAAAAAAGACCACTGCTCCTGAAATTCACTTTCTCACACCATCACCTGTCTCTGCCTGTTAGGGTCACAGAAGCACAAGCAGAAAGTTTAAGCTGCAGATAAATCCTCTTATTAAAATGACTGGGTTTTTTCTGCCTACACTATAACTAACATAAACATGGTTTTCTTTATCCTAATATTAAGCATCTTGACTCTGTTTGTATTGCAAGTTCTTTGAGTAATGGTCACGCCTCAAATATTTAACACAAGACCTTTTCCTGTCACTGAAAATAAAAGAAAAGAAGATATTTTTATAAGATATTAAGATATTTAAGATATTCTTTCCCCCTAAGCTGCCCTTATACTTACAGCCCTGGCCACCCGAGAGGACGTTTCTATCAGGTGACCTGTCAGGAACACAGGACTCCAATAAAACTAGCTGGGTCACCTCAAACCCACAACTACCTACTCTCAGTTCAGCAGGGTCCACAAAAGAGCCGTGTCAGAAGCCTCAAGTCAAACTCAGCACACTTTAACAAAAACGTTGTCCACAGCAAAGAATAGCCATTAAAATCATGTGTAGCAGAGAGAGCAGGAAAGATCAAAATCTTAGCTATGCTGTAACTGCTGCAGCACCAACAGGAAAAAGCACTGAAATGCAGTTTTTATGTTTCTTCTGACACCATAAAACCAAATCCCAAAACTTATTAGAACTATATTTAATGAATGAAATAACTGTAACATTTACTTGCTTTTACGTTTTGTTGTTAGAACAAAATTCCACAATCAAAGTGTCAGAAAACTAGTACAAAGAACAAAATAACAAGACACCACTGGTAAGCTGATAAAAAGAGTTCCTTTAAGCAATATGGCTATATAAAGAACACCACTACTCAGTTTTCACTAGCTGGAAAACACAAGCATGAAGCAGGTTATTCACTTATTAACTGAACTGCAGAAAACGTCAAGCTCACTGCTTGTGAGTTCTTTTCTCTATTCCAAAGAGCACCATTTTCTAAATATCTCAAAATGAAGGTTCAGTAGAAGAATCCTCTTTAGAAGACACCAGAATAATTCAGCACAGAAGACCACTAGGCAGGTCACACTCCAGAATGTACAAAAAAAAGCTCAAAACCTATGAGGAAATGAAACAAAAGGAAGGACAAGTATCAAACTCACCATGGACTTGATTGATTTCTGAATTCTGAGAAAGGATTTCATCTGCTAATTTTTGAGCAGTTGGCAAAACTTCTGTGTGGTGTACTGTGATCAAATACTGCACAAATTTTTGTAGTTGGTCTCTGTTCATTTGAAAGAGTGTCTCTGAAATGGGAAGATGCAGTTTGACCTGATCTGGCTTGCGGATCCGGTATAAAGAGAGCGCCACAACATGGGCACAGTAAAATATGTCCTTGTTTCCACAGCTACAGGTCACTGAGGTAATCTTGCAACGATCAAAGCTGATAGCTACATTGCAAACAGTTTCTGGCTCCGATTGCATTGCAGGCTCTGTTACTGTGCCACTCAAGTGGAAACCTGTGCGGGAGGGGAAAAAGAAAACTTAATGATACATGTAAAATACTATATCTCATTATCAAGGAAGTTTTCTTAATGAAAAATTATACATCTCAAAGAACTTTCTTCAATTACAAATATGATTAATCCTTTTTTCCATACATACCTCTTTCATCTCAAATAAATCAAAAGGGGAATAAGAAGTTAGTTTATATGCCCTCTGCCATACCCACAACATTCACAGAAGCTTGATACCAAGAGAACTATTTATTTGGTAAATGACAGCTGCAGAAGCAGACCAACATCCCATCAAAACCAACATGAAACTACTCAGTAAATTGGCAGCAATTTTCCAACCCCCCCACCCCCTCCCCAGGGAGCCTGCAGCACATACCAGCAAATTTAAGCTTTCTCTCAATAAGTGAGAAGGAAGTAGTGCACTCTAGTGGCATGAACTCAGGTTCTAGCTCAACTCCAGCTGACTCACTGACAAGTCACATATCCTCCTTGCTTTCGCTTCTCCCTCCACTGAGCTCATGTTAATGCTCACCATCACCCAAGTGATCCAGCAGAATGGCTATGTTTGTGCAGCATTTCGAACATGGAAACTGCTGCAGTTACCAATACACAGCATGCCAGACTTGTAATCCTCAATGAGACACATAAGCACTGCTCCAGATGCATATGCAGTGTACATTTTGGTCCTGGTTTTCCATCAGCATACTAAAGCACAAGGCCAAAGAGCTAGGTCTGTGTGTATTGTAAGAAGAAACAGTATATCCTAAGCAAGATGCTTCCTTCAGCAAATACACCACATGTCAGCGCAGCACAAGATCTCAAATGCTGAAGATTCAACCTAAACCCACCTGTCTGTCCAACATGAAGGCCCAGGCTTGGCTCTCAACGCTTTATCACTGAATAAAGCGGAATAAGGGGGTTTCTTTTTGATTTTATGCAAGCATGATATTGATTTCAGCTCAAGCATTAATTCAGAGACACAGACACAGGGCAATGAAACTGAATTCCATATGCTGCACCAGCACTAGATTTGGGAAATCCATATGCAATCTGAGATAGATACATGTAAGGTGTTATATAACAAGTACTTACGAAGGAAACACTATGAACCCACACTCCCCCAATGTGAAAAAATTGATCTAATATTCCTGAAATACCAAAGAAGTGTACTGCAGGAAGCATTATCACATGAAAATTAGACATGGGGGAAGAGGGGGAAGCAATATATACATAGCTCTAATCCAAAATGTACTGTCCCCAACCAGTTTTAAAAAACTCTATATCTTACAGGCAACAAAAAGGAAAACCCTTTATTTTTTCCATTTGTTTATACTGTATGTTTCAGAGCAGGTTATGCAGTTAGCAGCACTGCAGTACTCTCATACTCTACCCTGAAGACAGTCATACGCATACACTAACATTGACTTTGCAATGGAGTGTTTCCCAGATAGATAGGAGTCGAGGCTGAAGTGCAGAGAGAAGAAAGGCAGTGGATGAACAAGACCAGGATCAAGCAGTATTCTTGCTCCCACTCCCCCCTTGTTAAGAGAAAGGGAGTGGAAGTGCCCGTCACATCATGAGCTACTTCCTCTGTCTTTCCTTTTGGTTTTTAAGTAGTCACAGTGTTTCTTTAAGTGCCTACTCTCAAAAAGAAAGCCTTTGTAAAAGTTTAACCAGCACTATCTATTTCTGGTTCATTCTTAGTAAGTGGAAGTTGGATTGATGGTCCCAAAGAAACTGCATGCAAGATAATTTTAATTCCACTTTCTTGTGCAGCATACATAAAAAAACCATCTATAATCCATGAACTGAGGAAAAGTCTAACACCTGAACACAGAAAGAGCCTGATCCTACTCCTTCCTACTCTCTCTAAATACCTGGACTCCTATTAAATACAGAAGAAAAATGCCCAATGAAAGCTTTTCTGTTAAACTGATGAAACATTTAAAAACCAGCTACTCTAACAACATTACCAATTTCAATTCATCAGTATATTGTTCAAGCAGTCAAAAAAGCTAAAACCCTCCTGGAAACATGAAGGTCTCCAGAAATATTCAGAGTTAAGAGCAGGCCTGCCCTTAAATACCTGCACTGCTTAGATACAAACACAGGTCATGGGTCCCTCTCCACTGGGGGCTTTTTATTAAGAATTCATGTCACAAGCACCAAAATTTAGAAACACAGATACTGGTCTAACAATGACAGTGCTAATACAGTCACCTTACTTAGCCTACCCTTCTTAACTTACTGGGAGTTTAAACAAATTAAACACCTGCTGCTCTTGCAGGCTAAAGACGTAGAAGCTCTTTATTAACTATCGCACTAAGATAAGTATCCTAATTATGAAACACTGTTCTGCTCCTCTTTATCTGTTTGTATTTTTAAAGCAATTGTTATTAATAAATATGACCTTTAAAAAGTTTTAACCATGTCAGAAAAATCAATTCAGGAAATTTCAGCTCAGAAGCAGTGGTAAGGCTGTTGTAATTTAACCTATCAGAAATCAAACGACACTTTCACGGCTGATCCTCAACATTGCAGAGTACTGAACACACAGCTTTAATTCTTTTTAGCCTAATCATCTAATATTCTCCTACTAAAGTATGGAAGGTTGGAACAAGTAAAAAGTTGATGCACTGTGCTTTGCTAGGAAGTGTACACCAGCAGTAACTTACAGCCTGTCAAGAAGCAAGATGTTACATGCTCCTGGAAAAAGACAAAAGGAATTACCTATGTGGGGACTTGAAGAAAATGACATTTCACTAACAGGTCCAAAGGAGCAGAAAAGGTCTCCAGCAAAAACTTCCAAGCCCTCACTCTAAACAAGTACTTTCCTTCAAAGGAAAAATTTCTTTTACCCAAAGTTACAGAACCTTTGCTAGAAATATTTATTCATTCCAAACAACTCCAGGAACAATTATATTTCACTTTTTAGTTAGAGAGCTCATTCATTATTAGCTAAAGACAACAAAAGTGTTGCAGGCAGAAAAGTGTACTCACTACAGAAGCTATTTACAGAACAGTCACGTTTCACCTTTTCCTTTAGCGGTGGTAGTTTGAAACATTTTACTGTTTTCAAAACAGCTTGTGATCAGTAACTCAAGCTCAGCTAACATGTCCAATGC
Source organism: Zonotrichia leucophrys gambelii (assembly GCF_028769735.1). Lineage (NCBI taxonomy): Eukaryota > Metazoa > Chordata > Aves > Passeriformes > Passerellidae > Zonotrichia > Zonotrichia leucophrys. Next base: position 31,335,840 of record NC_088200.1, on the reverse strand, counting down.
ACAGAGACTTTGCACTCTGCGAAAACGTGTTTAGAAAAGCAGCTGAAGCACTACGTATAAACTAAAGTTCTTTTACAAAACAACATTGCTTCTGTTGGACACTCACTTCAAAAACACCTCAGCGTTATTTAATAGCTAATAAAATAGCATTCTCAGCTGTCATACTTTTGGAAGGGAACGGTGCCAAATTGCCATTAAGAAGAAAGCATTTAAAAGTCTGTGATTTTTATAAAGGAACTTTTGCCAAAATCTGCTAGACAGTATTCTGTTGACCAAAAATATTCTGGGACTTTAAAGCCACATGATAATTGGAAATTCACACTATTACAATGTAGTACTTGCCAGCACAAGGATATATGCCTGTCATAACAAAAACACCCACCACTTGAGAGTAAAACAAAAGCAAGTTCAAACTATAACACACTAAGGAGTATGAAAAAACGGTGTCATGTGAAGAAGCAGCAGCAGGCAGGCTTTTGGTTACTCAAGCCAGAAGCAAAGTTTGAAATACTGAGTCTCACTACCTCATAGGATAAGTAACAAAATTACTGCACCAAATAAACATCATTAATGACATCTCATGAGCTTAATTCATCTCTAATGTCTGTGTTAAAAAGCATCATGCTTAATAGGCCCAAGTCCAAAGAGACATTCTGAAAACATATAGACTGAAATGAACAAGAACTATTAGAAGTAGCCATGTAAAATGCTGGTAGTGGTGTGGTCTATGTCTCTGTGCATGCTCAGTCAATAATTCCAGCGGCTAAAAAACAAACAAACAAACAACAACAAAAAACCAAAACAGAAAAAAACCCCCAAAAAGTAAGTTTGTACTTGCAAATGAGGAATTTAATTAGAACACATGCATAGATCACCACTGGGTATTTATCTTTAATAGAAAATATAAAAATACCAGAAATGGGTTAGAGTAATACCCCAAAGCTTAAAAATTGTTCTCTTGATTAGCTTTCTGTCATGTACCTTTTGACAACATTGTCCATGCCTCATCCTCTATGTACGCATTCTCCTAAAATCAGGAAGTATACTACCAGCTATATCTGGAAATGAATGTTCTCCTTAACATTGATTCACTGACTCTTTTCCCAAGTATACATACTGCCTGCAGGTCAGGAACACACAAGAGCTGTTCTACTTTCACAGAAGATGCCACCAGATTAAGTTACTGAGAAACAAACAGAAGAACTACTTCTATTCTGGGATCTGGGTAATTCAATGCACAAGACGTATACAGGCACCTCCTCTGCACATAACTTTACATTGGGTATCAGAATTGTACTCTCTACAATAAAATATATAAATAAATTTTTATATATATAAAATATAAAATAATTTGCAGACCTACCAGCTCACATTTATTCAGACTGCTATATTACTTGGCAAACACATAATCACTGTGTAAAATGTAAACACCTCTGTTTCATCTTGCCTACCCAATGGCAATAGACAGAAATGCTTCTAGAAAGTATCTTCCAACCCTGCCCATCAGTTACCTTTTCATCCTTATATCAGTGGTTACATTTTTTCCCCAAGACAAGCATAACTCCAAACAATATTCAGCTTATTCAAATTTTGTCTTTTTAGAAGTCTTTTTCCTTTGCAATGGTAAAGTAGCATCCTACATTCAATTCTGCCACAACATTGGAACCTTCATTCTGACTCTAAGAACAGATCAACAATGCATTTTGAAATTATTACAAAATCAAAACTTTGCATGCCACCTTAGCCTGAAGCTAATTTTAACAACCTCTTCATAAAACAGAGAAAATATGAAAAAAACCAGAGAAAAAATGAAAAATATTCACCCATCATACCTTGAAACATGCCAATACAAAGATATTAAGGAGTTAGAAAAGAAATTAAGAGCAATACATAAGATGTTTACTGTTTCTGATCAATGCATAGGGTATGGACAAACTTATGTTTTGACATCACCTATAATAAAATTGTCATTACCTCTGCACCCAAACACTAACAGAGGATCTGTCTCAACTAACCACTTGGATTCCACAACTCCCTTTCATAAAGATAATAATCGGGGCTTGGCATTTCGGTACTTTTGCAAGCAAGACAATGGGAATAGCGTTAAGTCCATGCACACAGGACACCGACAGCCTGAAGGTTCACTAGCACTGGCACACTTCCAAAAACATGCACACTGCAACAGAAGCAGCCATAGTAACTTGAACAAGATTTATTCGTCCCAGCACTGAGTTCAACAGTTTTATTTAAAAACACCAATCTTCTACATCTCCCAGCCCAAACCTCAAAGTGTGACAAATGGTCAACTAATTATGTCTGTTAGACAAGGGCCTCTATTAACCCTCCAAGCCAACTTTGGTCCTATCTCTGCTACTCAAAAGCAGACACATATCACTGCAGCCCAAGCAGGAGTCATGGATCCAAATTACTCTTCCTTAAAAGAAGGAAAGGCTGTGCAAACAGCAAGTAACACAGGAGAATGCCTTCCACTACCCAACACCTATATCAGATCTGGATTGGTTTAAGACAGATGCAGACTGTCACAGCTCATGCTGTCTGGAACAAAACATGCACCAAATGAACATGGCCTGAAGGGCCTCTCAAGGTTGCACTGCTATCCCTGTGTTTAAACAACTTGCAACCCACCCCACAGGAACACCACACAAACCACGGAATGGCATTCTCATCAGCACTGCTCACACAGCCTCATATCATATCTCTGCAAAACCTGAAAGTTGTCTGCACTTCAACTCATTTTATACAGATATAGTCAAGCCTATTTTAGGTGTTTGCAAGCATTAAGCCTTGTAGACAAAGGGAAATAGCAAAGCCTTGGTAAAAGAAAGAGATGTATTCAGAATGGTGCTTTCTAGACAGCAGAAACAGAGCTTTCCTCTAGCACAGTGATGCTCGACTGTGATCTAGGATGCTGTGGCAAATGACATTTATGGCTTACAAAGCAGAAGCAGAGATGAAGCAGACAAGTCTCCTCTGATAAAGGCCAAACACAGTGCCAAGAATCACTAAACTGTCAGTGCTGATAGTCTTGTCAAGTCACAAGGCCAGCAATCCATGGCTGCAGGTCACCCTCTCTCAGGTATACAAATCAAGCGGTTTCATTGGTTTGTTGTTTGTTTTTCATTTTGGTTTTGTTTTCCAGTTTCGCCATGTTGTTTTGTTTTCCAAGACCATCAGTTTGAAAGCAACTACGCTAGGAGTTTAACAGCTCCTCTCTTAGTATCACATATCCTGAGAGCACAAAAACATCTCAGTGTGAGGCTGGAAACCCCAAAGCTGATGGACAGCTAAGTACAGTTTACTGTAAGAAACCAGCAGATAGGAGATTTATTTATACACATGACATTTTTTCAAATAATATAACACACAAAGATCATGTGACAGCAATTTACAACAAGAATGTGAAGAAATCATACTCTTTATAGAATGTGGGCAAATCAACATTTTGTAATTTAGAACACATGGAATATTGTAATCCTCGAACTTTTGAGGGAGACTTAATAGCCTAGCTGAGGTGAGAGGAACTGAATGGATCTGAAATACAGCAGCTTGCTACAGCAAAACAGAAATCACAGTCATCAAAACTACTCTGATTCTGAATAAAAACTGGAAATAAATTTAAATTAAGGCAAGAGTAACAAAAGGGTAATAAACACTCAAGAAAGCTGCAAGAAGTGTGAGCTTTTAACGTGCCATGATGTCCAGATCACCTACCTAATGTACCCTTACCTGTAATGTAAGGTTACATTACCTAATGTAACCTTAACCGTTTACAGGTAATTTTTAATAGAATATGAATGTACACCAACATCACACTCAAGTTCACATTTATCCATAACGAGGGCTAGAAACAAGAGGATAGGAGAGAGTACTAATCTACATTTGAACTTAGATAAACAAACCTTCACTCTGCTCTCAAACTTCACAGGCCCATGTTTATGGCAAAGGGAAAGGCTTGAGACAGGAGAATGCGCTGACAGTCTACAGGGAGCTGCACGCTGAGAATACACTGAGCGTGCCTAAGAACGAGGACTGACTACAACCACTCCTCACAGGATCAGTGCACAGGTACTTGTTACTAGCTTCCAAGGAGGAATTCACTCCTGCTGTGATGGGGAGAAGCTGACATCTTTCCTTCAATCACCAGGCAGCAGAGTTTCCTCTCATAGCTCAAGGTACCCATTGCAAAAGGTGACACCATTTCAACTTTTATTACAATTTTGGATTTTAATCATGCGTGCACAGAGAAACTCTTATTACTTGTTAGGACACAAGTAAAATATCACATATGAGAAAGTGACTGCAAATGACTAAGGGCAACAAAACTGAGCAGACTAAACCTCTCATTAAAATATCCTTAAAGCCTAACAAGAAGTAGGCTGCTCCTGCATTCAAAAAGGTAAATATTCAGAGACTTTCAATTATTTTGAACAACTCAGAAGATCCCTTGCCTGTCAAATAGACAGAATGTGATTGGTTTTTAAAGTTAGTATTTACTGCTTTACTGCCAACAGCAGAAGCTTTTGGTATTGTATGTCAGCAGTTAAGGTTTATCTTCAACTACAAATCGCCTGTCCCCACCAAAAGAAAATAAAGAGAAATTAAATTAACTGAGACTGAAGAAAGCCTTCAGCAAGACTTACTCATTTAAAAAGGGGAGAAAGAGGACACAGTATAACAACTTTTTCTTTTTTTTTTTAATTCTTTATTGCTGGTATCACGTGTTCTTTGCTTATGTTACACAGGTTATCTCAGTTTCACTTTATTGTCCAAAGTTAGTGTCCATCCTAATTAGCAAAGCATTAGCAATAGCTGTCTACATGTTTTTCAAACAAAACAAATTGAATTTGACTAACATAGGCCACAGAATATCAAAAACCTCAACAGAAGATTTAGGAAAGCAAGATGGAAAAACTGAAACTTACATCCTGTTTGACTCATTGCTTAATCATCAGGAAAAACTGGTGTTTTCCTTACCTGGTAATGACTTACATTACATTACATAGTAATGACTTAATCAAATTTGTATTTGTTAATTGGAAGTAGATAAAATCCTAAAAAGGAAGATGACAGAAATCACTGATATAAACTTTGAAAGAAATTTTTGAAATACTAGAAAATTACTCCTTCATGGAAAGAGTGTGTCTGGATTTCCACAGCCATATTAATAGTTCGAAAAACCCAGCCTAGGATGTCTGCAACACAGGCATCCTGCAGTAAAAGGCACTTAGGTCGTTTCAACAACAGAAAACATTTAACTGATTGAGTAATTTAAGACTGCACTCAGTTCAAATCTAGGCTATGAAAACGCACAAGCCAATGTAATTTTGAATCTAAACTGACCTTCCATCAGGAAATGTTGTAATTTGCCTAAAAGAGGAAACTACCACTCCCATTTCCACTACTAACTGTGGAATAAATAATTTTCTTTTGTTTAAAAAGGGGAGGGGGGGAAAAAAGAGCTCAGTGCTGCACTTGTGCCAAATGAAAAATGGCACTAAAAGTCACAGAATGTAAGAGAAACCCTTTCTTTATAGCCATTATTCTGTTTTTGTAATTGTATACTAAATATTCACAATGACAAATATTCACAATGTTTTATCCTTAATTTTTCTTAAGAAATGCTGATGATCACTGCAGGAGTCAGGTTGTTCACTGAATTCCTATTTTATCAATAATCAAAGCAGAGGAGAAAACAAAAAAATAGGCTTTTAAGTGTGAAAACAACAGTCACTAAGTAGGGCTTTTAGAAGGGCTCAATTCATTTTGGACTATAAATTTTACAAGAGAAAGGTTTTCAGCAACTTTATCTGGTCACCATTACAAAGGATTCCAGCAAAAAAAATGAAGTACAAGAGAGTACTTCCTGAAAAAACAAGAGAGAAAATGCCATGAAAACCATAGTGTTGAAAGAGTTCCAGAACTGAAGTCTAGAAATCCACCAATATCACAATTGAGTCACCCTTCCATGGCTGAAGCCAATACTGGTGAAAGAATTTTTTTTTAGCTCTCGAGGGCCAACTGCAGTAGAGTCACAAATGAGGAACGGAATCCAAAAAATACTACTGTGATAACAATAAAAGTGTTTTAAGGAAAAGGTCAGAAACGGTCACTTGTATTACAAACCAGAACATCCTTGATAACACTGACTTACAGCCTAAACCCACACAAGCTGACATCCTGTAGGAAATCAGGTTCTTGTGGTTCACACTTTTCCATACTGTTGCTAAGTCAGATCCTAATCCATTTCCCTCAACTGAATCCATTTCAATCATTATTCAATAAAATCAAATCAATATACAGTAGCCATAGCAAGTGCACCCCATTGCCAAAGCTAACTGGCAGGTCTTGCCATGGCAGTATTCCTCCATACTGACACACACCACCTCTCTCAGACGTAGGAAGAAGAATGATTGTTTTTCTTACATGAAACCTGATTTCCAAAGGCAGCAAAAATTTTGAGTGTATGTTGCTCACATATCTGGTCATATTGATAAAATGGAAACGTGTGCTACCTCAAAGGAAGGAAAAAAAGTATGTTTCCAAGCCAGAATTGCTTAGCATTTTTGATTTCTGGGAGCTGTGTGCACAGCAAGGACTTGGAACAAGTAAGGGTAGGTATGTGCAGACAGGAAAGCCCTACGTACATTTTAAGCAAATGTGAGCACATTCAGAGCACATGGCCGCTCCTCAAACAACACAAGACTAGTAGGCAATTTTCTTTAAGACTAAGATGAGAAAACTACCCCATCCTCTAAAGCCACACACTACTTCTCCTTGAATTAGCAAGGCATACCTTTCTTCTTTTCAAAAGCCAAGAAGTATTTTGGCAATATTTAAGTCTAACCTGCAGCCCTTGGAAGTTTAAAAAGTTGCACTTATTTTGACTGTTAATCAAAGGTTCTAGATAGTAAATCAGCATCTAACATGCATGCTATTCAAGCCTTCAGTAACATGCACAGTGTTAAACAATAAAAGACAACATAAGACCTTTATTTTCCTAATTCATGCCCCACAGTCACAAAATCATAAAACTTTCTAGACATCAACAATGTGATAGTGAAAAGTCTGGAAAAGAAGGGGGATGAAGAACAAAAACCAGAACTGAACAAGATAGCAAAGCTTCCATGATAAAGTAAAGAAAGCAACCTAAGAAAGAAGAACAAATTTATACAGCAAAATACAATTTAATTTGTCATTTATTAAGCAAGTTATTGGAATTCTTCACATTTTATTTCAGCCTAAAGACCAGGTTTTAATAGTACATAAACTATCAGATTGACAAAAAACCAAAAAAGCATGTCTGGTAACATACAATATTTCTAACTTTCACTGACAAGCCAAGAAACATCTTAGGACGACATTTCAACAGAGAAAAATGAAAAAATTACACCACCACTACAACTTATTTCACTTTCATAGTGCCATTCAGGAAGACATAAAAATAAACTGACAGAAAGGATGGCAAGTGTCTCTACCAGTAAGCCAAGTAACAAGCTGCTTTCATGAGACTTCTGCAGTTTTTTGGTGTTAATTTTTCCCTGGGTCTCAGCTTCTGATAACCTATCTAGGCTACAAGTATTTGTGATAAGATGCCAGGTGGTGTACTTGTGGAGGTGTAGTTAATGCCTTATTTTGTTAGCTTTGGTTGCCTACTAAAGTAGTGAAGAGCTAGACTTGCTGATGAACATGATACCCAAACCACAAGACTAAGAATACTGCTGAATGATTTGGTGACTCAATGCTGTGTGTGGATTCTACTTATCTCAAACCAGACAGTGCTCTTGTAGGGATACTAAATATCCTTTCACATGCAAGTCTCACGCCTACAGGGCCACCTTTTGCAATGATGAAAGGCTCTCTGTCTATGCTCTTAACTTTTAACATAACCTACCTAAATATAATTGGGAGGGGGGAAAAAAGGGAAGATCACTCCAAGTTCTTGAAGAAGATCATGTCTATTTGGACTGTGAAACAGATCCAAGTAATGACAGAGACTGTCAGAAAAGCTGAACAGGAATCAGGCCTCTATCATCAGTTGTTGATATTATTACTAAATTCCAGCTTAAACTAAAGTAAGACTAAATTCAGTGAGGCACTGGATTATTAAACAACACCACTGTCACCTAAAGTTGTATTGTCACAGTCCATTTAAATAGATTACTTATGAATTAGTTTTCAGTGTTGCTCAATATACTTGGATTGAGAGACTTACTATTGTTTGCAGTACTTCTGCATCACAATAAGAGACAAAAACAGAGTAGTTAAATTCAATATCTGGCCTCTCTTACAGTGACAAAAAACCATAACATGAAAACTCAGTTTAAGAGTATCAGCATCTCAGTTTTAGCAAAACAATCTCAAATACTTCAAAAGTCAGAGCCCTTAAATAAAAGCAGATAGATTTATTTTCTTCATACTTGAAATCGTTCAAGAGAAATTTGAAGTATCTAGAAAGAATGCTCTCATCCTATCCCCTGCAACAACATTCCCATTCCTTTCTGCAAATGTCCCCTGCTTTCTCTGAGCAGAGTAATGTGAAGGAACACAACTGGATACTGTGTCAGATTGTCTGGATTTTAAAATTACAATGATGCCCAAAACAAGTTCATCCATACCTTCTTCAGACAAACAGGAAAGATAAGAACTGTTTAACTAGCACTATGCTTCCAGAAAGTCAGTTATGATTTAGCTTATTTCATTTGTTGAGAAATGGTTAAAATAAATCATTCACTATACCATGACAGACTATGTAGCAGGGATTACTGTTTCCTACATCTGGCTTTTCCAGTTTACTTAGTCAAACTAGAGGCTTCCCCTTCTGATAAGGAGTGAGACTGGTATCAGGAGCTACAAGAATTATCAGCAACTTCCTTAGAAATCTGTCTTTTCTCTCCATCATCTGAATCTCTAGATAAGAATGTGCCATACGCCCTATATATCTCCTCCCTTTTTAAATTCTCCGAGCAAGTCTTCAAAGCTAAATTTAAGATTCACAGACCTAGTTCGGTCCTAACAAGCAATGTGGATATTCTGAGGTTAAATGGGGTCAGTTTCCTACCTAAATATTTAAACATTAGACTGACTGTTTTTAAAATACTTGGAGAACGTGTAACAATGTCAGCAATGAACCTGGAATACCCAGTTTGTTTGCCTCTGCTTACTCAGCAAGAAAATCCTGTTTCTCAGAAAGAAAACTCCTAGTTCTCACTTCCCACAAGACAAAGCCCCTGAGCTGCGCAAGTGCTAGCAGAATCTTTCAATCTGTGACCAACATTAATCAGATCAAAAAGCACACTCATATGCTTTCAAAGAGGGATGAGGGAATTCATTGCTCGCCTTTGAGCAATGAATTAACTGATCTGCTGGTTGCACACATGGAAAAGAAGCAAAAGAAAAGCAGACATCTTCCATCCCTGATGAGGCACCTAAACCAATCACCATCTCACCCCTGCAATAGGTACTTCACATGCCCACTTGTTCCTCTGCCACAACAATTCCTCAATCTGAAGACAAATCACTGAGCATCTGTGCTGGTTTCGGCACAGTTAATTTTCCTAAGAGAACTGGGCTAGCATGGGCTATTATTTCAGATTTGCACTGGAAACAGTGTCGGTAACACAGGGCTGTTTTAGCTGTTGCTGAGCAGTGCTCACACAGGGTCAAGGCCTTTTCTGCTCCTCACCACACTCCACCAGCAAGGAAGCTGAGGGGCACAAGGAGCTGTGAAAGGACACAGCCAGGACAACTGATCCCCACTGAGTACAGGGATAACCCATCCCATATGACATGATGCTCAGTATATAAAGAGATAGGAAGAAGAAAGGAGGAGCCATTTGGAATGATGGTGTTTGTCAGCCCAAGACACAGTTATATGTGATTTAGTCCTGCTTTCCTGGAGGTAGGTGAACATGTGCCTGCCTATGGGAAGGGGTGAATGAACTCTTTCTTTTGCTTTGCTTGTGTACTTGGTTTTTACTTTACCTAAACTGTCTGCACCTCAATTCACAAGTTTTCTCACTTCCACTGTCTTGATTCTCTCCCCTATCCCACAGGGAGCAATTGAGCTGGTGGCTGTGGCTGTGTGGGGCTTAGTTCCCAGCTAAGGCTAAATCATGACAGCATCCCTCTTTATGAATTTACCCCCAAGAGCTCAGAAATGTTGCTCCATTAAAAGCACATCTCAGCACATCCTGCTGGTTAGGGCTGCTGGAACACTCTACCCCTCCCCAGTCCCCTCTGGTCTCTCATGCACTATTGAGCTGAAATTAGCTATTCATTACATGTGAAGGAGTCTCACACAGAGCAGCACCCTGCTGCTAAAGACTGCTATTTTACACGGCAATTTTGCACTATAGCATCTGCTACCTTACTAATATGTATATTTAATGCCACTGCACAATGTGCAGAATTATATGCTGCTCACTGCCTGTTTGTTCAGATATTACATCCTCGTAAGAAGAACTACTCCATTTGAAAAACACTGTATTTTTTTAATAAGGTTTTCTCCCTGGTGTTCCTTGTAACAGAGCTGCAAACAAGAAGCTTGTGCACTACTCTAGACCAAAAACCCCCATGACTTGGCTGAGACAATCTTCTGGCCTGCACTACTAATATAATTTAGTTTATTTCCTAGGTCTCACTCCAGGCTATAGTTTTACATTGTTCCAATATGAAGGAAACTGGAAAGGGAATCATATCTTGACAACTGGTCAGATATGTATTCACACTACTCCACTGGGAATATGAATACTCAGAGCAGTGGCCTTTGCAACAGATTTTGTTATTTCTACTGAAAGACACTCAAAGAAGTAACATTAAGTTCCATCACATGCAGTTACTAATAATTTTGTTTACAGAGCAAAAGGAAAAATAATTTTGTTTACTACCTCAGAGGAAAAAAAAAAATCAAAGTTTTAAACTAGAGGGTTTAGGAGTGAAGTGTGGGACCAACATGTCAGGTGTATCATGTCCCACAGGAAAAGCTTCAGTATGCTCCTAGGCTGCAGTATGCTCATCTTAAGCAAATCTCATCAATTCTCCCCTACAACTAATTCAGGGAAAAGTGATTACGAACACAGCTATTCCAGGTGACAAAATGATTGTCCATCTAGTATAGAAGACAGTAGCATTAACAAGTATGGTTGCCAGCTCAGATTTCAACTTGAATTACATACCTCCAAAGCAATCAAAGTATAGGAAATTATTATACTCTGCATAACTGAAGTGATGCCCTCTGGGAAATACTACTTTAAATCTGATTTTGAGGAAGCGATAACCTACTCTCTGTTGGAAGGCAAATATTAATTCAAAACAAAGGAGATTACATTATTCTGAACTCAAGCTCAACTAGGCATTTAGAGTTACGCAGGTAGACATTTGCTCCAGAATTTGTCAGACCATTTTGAAGTTGGAAGGATTTGGGAGCTGTAACAACCCTTAAGTGTACCCACAGGATAGTTACAGGAACAAAATTCTAACCAGTCCATTCTCCTTGTTATAAGCTACAAATAAATCTATAGATGAGGAAGGAATAGCAGAGACAGTCCTTACTGGCCAAGCATAGCCTCAGTCTAGTCACTTCCTTTCTGCTATGAGCATTCAATTGTCAATTAGCCTATTATTCTGACATGAAAGCTGTCCCAAGGCTTTCCCAACTCTCCTTTTTTTTACAAAGTAGACAAGCTCCATTCCTATAAGGACAAAAAGGACTCCAATGGACTGGGCCTTTCTACTCACCCAATACACGCAAAAGCTACTCTGATGTGCAACTCAAACTCTGCCCCGAGAATTTTGTAGAACCCCAATGCTTGAGAGCATAAAGGTATCAGGAGGCGAACACAGGTTGCTTCCTGCAATGCACTGCTGTTGAGAATAAGGATGGCAGAGAAGACTGCACCTGGAAGGAACTCCAGAAGTAAAGAACCAACATCTGCTCCTTACACACATATGCACACACGCAGCATTTGTATGCAAACAGAACAATGGGAAAATCCTCAGTTAATCTTCTACATTTTGGGCTTACTTCAGACATTACACAAAGTAATAACAGTATTTTCATTCTGTGTGCTGCTACTGGAATATACAAAGTTTCTCCTTCTAAAGCAGTAAGTTATTCAAAGAACTCAACAATACCTCACAAGATGAGGCAATGGTTCTCCTATTGATGAGGAAGGACCACCATCACACCTTGACATTTATAAAGCACATGAGGGTGAGCAGAGTCAGTTTCTCAAGTTATGCCAGATTCAGAAAAAAACAAAAAAATCTGTTTCTTCTACCACATGCATATTTAACAAAGACATCCCCAATGCAGTACCCACGAAGAGAAACAATTTGAATACCAAAATAATGAAGCAGAACCAAGACACTTCTAAAACAGACTAGTATGTATATTTTTTTAATTAATCTACACAAAATTCATGAAGCAGAAAATGAATGTTATATTTTTGCATGGGAAATTTACTATGATTTTCAAATACCCCTGCCAGTGATAAAACTGGGTGGAAAAAGAATTTTCTTTTTAAGAGTAAGCATGTCACCATCTGAACATTTTCTTTTAAGAGGTCAATGCAAATTATAAACCTTCTAGACCATGAAAAACAAGACAGCTAAAGAAGCCACCTTTTAAATCTCTGGAAATATGCTGAACAAAAAAAGTAACTTGTCCATAGGAAGTAACTTGCATTCAGAGGATCTATGGCTGTAATGAAATGGTGGTTAATTAAGTAAAGGAATTAATACTTTTTAAATGCTCTACAATCTGACCAGGCTGAAAAAAAAAATACTACTATACTATATACCACTTGCAGTTATTCTTTCAGAGATCATATTGAAATCAGCAGTACATTGACCTGAAAACAAACTACTTAACCAATTTCTTTCCCTAGTGTGATTACTTTAAGCACTCAAAAAAGCCTAATAAAGAGAGAACATTATCTTGAATTCAGAGCTCCTGACTAGAGCTGTCCAGTTAGAAAACATCTTTCTTGAAACATCTTTCCTTCTTACTGTATTTTAAGGGTAAAGAAGAAAAAGAAAATTAGTACAATATCACTAAGTACCTGTGCCTTCAATGACATTATGAAGTTTGTTTTGCTCTTTTCCTCAGAACTCAAAAGGCTTTGCTGGAAGGAGGGCTCTCATTCCAACGTTTCTGGATGCTTGCTGCACACCACTAGTCACTACCATTTCAAAGGGCAGAGAAAAAGCTTCTAACACACCAGAGGCAGTTTGCTAATGTTTGCAGCAACAGATTATTATTTCTACTCATAATCCACAAAAATCATCTGCAGAGGGTGGGGTGGCCAGAGTGATATATTTCTTCCTCTATCATGGATTGCACAGCATCCCATTGAGAAATGATGGTGAGAAGGCTCGACAGCAGAGTGGGCTAAGCCACAGACAGGCTAACAGCTATACTGAAGAAATGCCGGTGCCCCTAGGCCCACGTGACTCGGGCTGCAGCTGCCAAAAAACTACCTCCTATTGGCTGCATTCTCACAAACAGAAGTCTGTATGGAAACAGTTTGCAGGGCAGACTGACCCACCTCAGATGAAGGATGTCTAGCACAGCAGAAGATGAACTAGCTAACAAAGAGAGGGAAAGAGCCCCCACTGCCACTCATGGAGGAGAGAGCAGCACAACCTGTGAGTAATGTCAGCCCCAAAGAAGAGCAGTGCTTGAGGAACAGGCAGTCTACACATGATGGGAGCGGGGGGTATGCAGCTTGCTTGCTCCAGCTGTTCCACAATGCCGACTTTTCCAGTACCAAAAGCAGGGGAAAGGAGGGGAAAGAGACAGGCAGCCTTGCAGGAAGACCTATTCCACTTTTAAAAAAGACAGAAAGAAGTCTGCCACCATTTATTTGTGCTACTTATTTCATGTCTTAGAAAAGGTGGTCTGCTACTTAAAAACTCAATAATTGCATTTTTCCATAGATGGGTCACCAAGAACTGAATCCAATTCATTAACTCCCAGTAAGTCCGACTGTGTCTAAACTGATGCCAAGAACCTTCCAGTCGATAACGTACTTTCAGAAAGTAGACAGAACCACTAAGCTGACTGCTTTAATGCATCATGGAAAACAGTTACCCAACAGATTAAAAATACAAAAAGACCAGCAAGCTACGCTAAGGATCTATGATCTGCCTACCATCTTCTCTCAAAAGCAGGTCTCCAGTCATACAGCAGCTAGACAAACGTACCAAGTCTCAACCTTTCAATCAGGAAAATGCAACAGAGTAAGGGCAAGGAATGGATATATTGAATAATTTAAGTTTTCACAAATCCAGAAATTATTTGAACCACAGTATTTAACAGTTGCTTAAAATATGCATAACTAGGTTTGAAATAGTTATACTGATTTAGAGCACAAGCACATTTGTTTAAGTAAACACAATCTGACAGCAGTTTGGATCACCTATCAGAATGAATCAAGTACAAGTTTAATAAGCATTATTTGTATTCTACGTAATAGTCTATGTGCTCTTTCAAGCCACTACAATGATAACACATTTAAAAGTCTTTCACGGTGTGCTAAATCTATGGTACCTAGGAAAGCACAGCATATTCCAGTTGGATGCTTCCCAAACCACATCACTCGACTTTTTAAATATTACTGCCATCTGGCCACTAGGCTTTGTTTACCAAAACAGTAGCAGTGCACATATTTCTACAGCAGCTGTAATAAAAAAAGAAAAATAAGTAATGCCATTTGGTACTTCACATTAAAAAACTGAAAAGCCTAAAATTATTTTATCAAGCCAGTTACCATTGTACTCAGAAAAATTAAATATAGGTAGCTTTGTGTTTAGCTGCATTTTCCATTTCAGTGCTTTAATGTTCTTCACCAACTCATCTGCCACTGGCACTCTCACAGTCCAAAAGTAACAGTGACTGAAGAACATGTGAAGAGCAAGTAAGAAAAATATATCTTGCATTTTCTGCAATTCCAGTCTGGATAAGTACCAGTGCTACAGAAATACAATGTGAAAATGTATTTTCACATAGTAGTACCTCTGCTCCTTCTTAGGGTACACAGCAAATCAGCACAGTACCAGTGCTACAGAAATACAATGTGAAAATGTATTTTCACATAGTAGTACCTCTGGTCATTCTTAGAGTACACAGCAAATCACAGAGCCTTCTCAAAGAGAACCCAAAACCACACTGAAGGCACAGATTTATTCCAGGGGCTCTTCCCAGTGTCCAGGCCATAGTAAACAAAACAAATATTTAAATTATGACTAATCTGAAGCAATGCTCAATGAAAGCTGGGGAAGTCTAGGGAACAGTGGGAATATTTAAATTGGAAAAGAGCCTGTGGGGTTTTTTTAATTATAGCACATTATATTAATCAGGCCTGGAAGCCACAAACCCAAGGTTCTTTGTGACTGAGTTGTCAAGGCTGCATAAAAAACACTCAAGGTGAAGAAGCATTTTCAGCACTTTATTTGAGGATATCTTATAGGTGTATGACAGACCTTTAAACAAAGGCTGTGGCCTCAGAGAGTAGAAAAACTTTGGGTGGATAAAAGCCAACGATAGTATAATTACAATAAGGTGTTTTTCCAAGTTCTGTTGTGCTGAAAACATCATGTAACACTCCATCGACATACTCATTCACTTCAGCACCTAAATAACTAAATATAAGAGAATCTAGCAGTTGCTTTAAGCAGTTGCTTTAAGTATGTATAACTCAAAAGTTAAACAGCTGCACCAATTTAAAGCAAAAACACATGGGTTTGTGTGCAAGAAAATACTGTCTGACAGCAATCTGGATCAGCAGCAAACTTTATAAGCTATAGGATAATTAAGAAGAATTGTTCATACTTATATCAATAAGCTCAGTTATGTGGTTTTGTCCTAAATGCTCCACTATGAACTCTGTATGGTTTCATACATACATACACATTCCCTGTGGCAGTAACAGTTTGTTCCTACATCTGAACGAACAAAGCAGATTATCAAGTCTTTACAGCCCAGAACAGCTCTGCAGGCTGATCTTGCTAAGACTTCAGTAGAAGAGTCTTCGTTCTCCTCCACAGAGCAGTATTTCTTGAGTGACAAACTGTTTACATGTTGATGTCTTGAAAAAAATCAGTCTTTTTGGAAGCAATAGCTAGGCTTTTTTTCTCCTCTCTCTCAAATCACAGGCATTGAGGTTACCTGAGAAGTGACACGGTCCAATCTTACCCAAACAAGTACAGCACCTGGACAACTTTTAGCCTGATCTGACTTCAGTACTTTATAAAAGATTTCAGGCCATAAGTACAGACTCTTCTTGCTATGGATCAAACCAAAAGGATCTATGAACCACAAGCAACCAAAAAAACTCAGTATCACATGGTAAGATCACACAATATGTATGGAAAACAGTGAATCCATCAAAGTTAAATATCTCTGCGAGTGGATCCCCAAGTGTCAGGAAAGTTATCATTAGGGATTGTACATGAACCATCTAGTAACCCAAAGAGTGAAAGCAAGAAGGTAAGTATTCTCATCTTATACACAACAGCTTTCAGAAGGTCATAAAAAATGAAGGAACCACATTAACTTTCCTCAAATACTTTCATAACAAGCTTTTCATCCCTAAGATAAAATAACACATAAAAGATTCAAGCAACCAAATATTAATGAATAGTACCAATGTGATCCTGAGATGTTATGATACTGCTCACATGGTTGAGTATTTGAAAATGACAGGTGCTGCATTCTCACATCTGTCTGTGACTCTTACAGCAGGCTTGTGCTGTACATAAACAAGGCCAATACAGGTAATACAGCAGAACATGCCAAGTAAACCTCTGAACAGATAAGTAATGGGAAAAAATAGTGAACAATTAAAGGACATATTTCAATTTCTGAAGTCAGAACAAATTCAATATTAGATATACCTTTTTTTGTTGCTGATCACAGTTAGAAAAGGCAAAAAATATGGATAAACAAAAAGAGACAAGGTAAAAGAATTCCAACACCAGACTATTACTCTAACTCTACTTATGTCCTACAGAAAAAGCTTGTAATGTGATGCTTGCTTCAGAAACATGTCACTCTTCCAAGAGATTACTTTCAATTGTTACAAACACAGCTGGCAGAGAAAACTGCTATTAAAGTACCAAATTCCATTTATTTTCTTTTTGGATAGAGGTAGAAAAGAAAACATCATCTTGTATAAAGACATCTAGTCTTCTAATATTGCCTTAGATCTTCCATCTTGACCTTTTCTGTATTTATCTGGTAAAACTGATAATGACAGATTGTCATTGATGCACCAAGTGTTTTTCTTGTTCGTACAGTATACACTTAATCACAGTTCCAGTCTCAATGAAATCCCTAGAAGTTAAGAAACTTTTATATTTAGTTTTTAAATCTGACCTCCAAGGTGTATATAGCAATCCAAACAGTTAAATGAAAGGTTTCTAGAAATGGCTGTTGCTTTATTTCTCTTCTCCTCCCCCTTTCTTCCTCACTCCTTAGTTCTGAAACACAAAGAAATCCCATTTCAATTCTTTCCTCAGCTTCTGACACACATCTAACTGCTTGTGCGATGCTAAGTAATACCAGCTGGGGTAGCTGTGGATGAAAGCGTTATTCACTTGCCCTGGGTTTCAGGAGGTGAAACCCATAGGCAAATTTGCACGTGCTGTCTAGATTCCCTTACTATCTCTCCAACAACACATACACATCTAAATTCAAATTTAGCAAACAACAAAGTTTAATTTAATGTAATTGAGAAGAGAGAGGCAGAATTGTTTATAAATTCTCCCTAAGAAGCAGCGGGTTGTATTAGAACAAAGCAGCTTATGTCTATCATTTCTTTGTTTGGGCAGGTTAAAAAGGTCATTTATGCCTCAAAGCATCAAATTAACATTTGAGGACATGAATTTTAAAAATGGCTATTTGCTTCTCCTCTCTAAATTGATAATGACTTTTCCTTTAACATGGGGAGAAGTAAAGGGAAAATGGGAAATACACGGCCAAAGGAGAAAGAGCCTTCTCCTCAGGCAAATTAGGCATTGACTTTACACCCATATCAGTACATGACTATACCTTACTTACACCTAAGAAATTAAGCAGAGAGTGTCTAATAAAACTAATTTTTAATTACTAAATAATTCTTGGCATATGATATAGAACTTTCTCCTTCTTGTCCACAGAGACAAGCTCCGATACTAACAATGTGAAATCCCCACCAGCAAAAACAGCTTTCAAGCATGCTTTGCATTGACACAATATTGCTCATTTTGCTACTCCTGATTTTAATAAACTACATCATAACTCATAACACAAACACATATTTATATAATAAGTGTTAGGGGTTTAAAAAGAAATAAACAAATCCTATGAGCTTTTAAACTGGGTAACTGGAAGTATTTGGGACCAGGTTCTCAAAAACTAGGCTTTCCACCTCTGAAAGGACCTGTGGTTTCCACCAACTCTTCATTGACTAAACTATGAACTGCATTTCTATGAAAATCTTCCAAGCTAAAAAGCCATTCACACAAAGTCACAAATATTCTTCACAAAAATGTCATGCTTAACTCAAATTATGCTCATTGGATACAGTTTGAGCAAAAGCTCATACTTCATCATTTGCTTTCTCCAGCTGTCCAAAACCTATCGGGTTGTCTTGCACTCATGTCTCCTTCCCAGCAGGCAGAACAACAACCTGCAGAAAATGTTCCCTGCCACATGAAGGTCTTGCTGGCTAGAGACTCTAATTTCAGACAGTAATTCATAAACAAATGGTAGCACCCGTTCAATTCCAGCAGCTTGAACAACAGTAGTGGCTGATGAAGTCAGTGCCAATGTAGCTGCACCAAAGAGGGGGGGAAACAGAAGAAGCACATGGTAGCGCACACACAGTGTTTATGTTGGCAATCTCACTGGGATACTTCCCTGACTGCCAAAAAACATCACCTAGAATTCACTGGGAATTGGGTTTTAATGCTTCCTTCAACGAGTAATTTTTATTTAAGGAAAGAAGCCAACATTCACCATTCAGAACTTTCCAAACCTTACTGCTAAAAAAGAACCACCTGTTGAACTTTTTCAGACACAGGAACAGCTCAAATATCACTAACCAAATGTAACAATTCACTTACAGCTAGCATAAGAGAAACCCAGACACTCCATGGTATCTTTAACAATGCTGCTTCACATAACAACCAGATAGTAAACACTCGGTGACAGAGTAACTGGTAGGAGTAAAAGCTCCTAGGCACTAGTTCACGTTAAAAAATGCAAATTGGTAATACAAAACAGAGCTGTTGTTTTGAAGGCCACAAAAAATTTTAGACAACAGATCCTTACGCAGGCAGGTGAAGGCAAAATTTTCCTCATGTTCCACCTGTGTGGGAGTGTGAAGAGTATCTGCCACTGCTTTTTGCCAAAACAGGAAAAAGCAGCAAGCAAAGAAGAAAACTCAGCCTGCATAAAGCTGCTTATAAATGCCTTGTCACTTTTCTTTTGTGATGGTTTTTTGTGTTAGTTGTTGAAACATCAGTGCATGGAAGAGAGTATTATCACATAGTTACCCACAGAAGTTGTTTCTGAACAGAGAGAAATTACTCTTTTTGTGTCATTATCAGCATAAAAAATAGATACTGTACTTCTACATTACTCAATTTGCAGCTAATAGGTTTTTAACAGATTCTTATTAAAAACACCGTGTAATTCCAGACAGGCAGGAGAAACTATATCAAAATCTGTGAATATTTTTTATTATTTATTTCAGTTAGCTTTACAACAACATATCAATTATAAGTATCTGTGCAGCAACTGTCATTTTGAAGAACATAGCCTCAAGAGAAAGTTTTCAAAACGTCATGAAGCCAGTTGAAACCCCGTCCATACTCTTCCAGTCTGTTCCTAGAGATACAACAAACCTCAAAGCATTAAAGAAATGCACACACTGCTGTATCTCTATGTACTATTACAGTATCTTTGTCACACAAGTACCACACTGTGCTACAAGAATTTGCCAGCTACCACCAAACAGCTCTCTGATTTGCTTAAAGGCTAGAACAAGGTTCTACTTCCTAGTTTAAACAAATGCTTTCTAACTGAACAGGATCCAGCTTTTTCTGCCTCAGGCCTCCTACTAGCACAGGCCAGTCACATCCAAACCACACCAACTGGTGTCTTGCTTTGGTAGGCACACAAAAGATACACCCAGCACAATGACCCGTGCCATTTACATATTAAAGGTAATAAAATGCAGTTTATATTATACAGAACAAGGTATAAGAGTGGAACACAGTCAAATCAAAATTCAAACTAAAAAGATACAAGATTCACAATAAGGTTTGAATCAAAAAGATAAAAGACTTCAAAGTTAATAAATTTTCTATGGGCACTGATTTCAACAAACACTGAAGAAAATGCTCCTTCTACACATTTAGCCACAGGTCCCTGGGGACAGTTATTTTATGTTACTCAAATAATTAGAGAAAAATGTACATAATTTATGACAGTCAAACCAGTTACTTGCATCAAGTCTATGCTGAGCAACAGAGGCCTCTGAGCCACAAGCTGCACTTTGTATAGGGTTTCAGAGACATTAAGATTCAGTTTCTCCTTGCTGCTGCTCAGTTGAGACTCCTTCAAATCTCCTTGAATATCCTGGCAAAGGGCACCAATAATTCTGTCCCACACAATGTCTCACATTCTGGTATAAGGACAACATGGGATGCTGGGCAGACAGATCTGAAGAGAAAGCTGCCAAACATCTGGGAAAAGGAAACGACATACAGCAAACAGGATGAGAAAGAGAAGTTGCTTATTTGTCACCACTACCATATCCAAATCCCATCAAGGCAATCATCAAGAGAAATTTTCATTCTCCTGATTCACCAAACCAGAAAGGAGAGAGAAGGGAAAAAACAAACACCACTAACCAACCAAAACATTCTGATATTTTAAAGGCAGACAAGCATTTTCATCCCTACTCCATGCAAACTGAAAAACAGCTGCAGAACAAGAGCCAGTTTTGTAGTACAAGACAGGAAAAAAAGGAGGAGGGACAATGGGTAGGAGACAATTGGAAAATTTTTACATTCATCTTCAGCAAAGGATTCCTTTCAGAATGATTAGAAATGCCTTTGCTGCACCTAACAACAATCACTTTTAGCCACTCATACTACTCAGGAAAGTTTCTGTTGATTGTTATTTTCTTAACTAACCAAAGAGCTACCTAATTTATTATTCCTAATTTATCTGCTAGTTGTGAGAGTATTCTACTGTCAGCTCTCTGGGTTCACAAGTTCACCAGATGGGATGCCCCCAAAAATTGATGTAGTGGGGGAGAAGCAGGGGAACAAGATGTGGCATCTTAATCATAGCCCTTGCAAAAGTAGTTTCTGTAGAAGCTGTATGTGAAGTTATGCTCTGGTTAATGCCTCTAGAAAAGAGGTGAGACAAGAACATGCTGAGTTTCAAGTTTCTTTTGGTATTAAAACTTAAGATAAGGATGCAAATTCACCCCAAGCACCCCTTTGCCAAAATGACTGGCACAGAAAAAAATCCAATGTGGCACTTCATATACACTCTCAGGGAAATAAGGATCCTGAGAAATCAGTTAGTACACACAAGGCACTTACTGGACATGTGATCTCTTCTGATAAATACTGTCTGCCCATTATCAGAATGATGCAATGCCTGTAATTGCAAAGGGGTGGCTACCATATGATTTTAGATTTTTTTAAGTCTTTTGCTGTTTTCTTCCTGCACACTTACCCTGACATTGTACTGAACTGGTAATACTGTTCCAGTATGGACAGATAAAACTGATACAGAACAGGACCATCAGCCAGCAGAGCAGAAAAGGAAAAGTGTGCCACTCAGGCACCGGTTCTTCAGCACCACTCTATAGTTCTGGAGTTTAGCTGGTTGGTTTTATTTATTTGTGGGTTTGTGGGCTTTTTGTTTGGTGTTTGTTTGTTTGGGGGGGGGTATTTGTTTTGGGTTTGGGGGTTTTTTTTCAAAATTATACTAAATGCACAGGATTTCTCAGTGAATCCAGCACTGGGTTCAGTTCCCTTCTTAAAAGGAAAAGGGCCTCTTTCTCAGAACTGCTTGCTTCTAAGTTTCTTTCATTATGAGTCACGATGACAAGACACTTCAGGGAACATGGGTACTGCACATAAAAACAGGCTCTGAAGAGAAGTCAAACATCAAATATGAGGAACTTATATACCATAGCACCAAAAAAAAAGCCCAACTACACAACAATATTGCCTCTGCCAGGTTAATTCATAGATTCAATTAAAAAATAGGCATTCTAGCAAAATCCATCTCCACATATCAAATTAAATCTCTGACAGTGAATTTCAGAAGTAACATGTTAAGCTTTATCCGGTGCCCCTTTTTTTTTCCAGAAATGCAGAACCACAATGAGTCTCTCAGGGCTTGACCAGAGTGTAGGCAATTCCTATTAAATAGCTCGCAATATTTAGAAAGACTGAAAGATGCAAACTCCTGTTTTATATGATTTATGCTGCATTTAACTAGACTTAGTCATTTTACAGCTCACGAGGAAATCCCATATCATGTTCAGTGGAATGAGAGGTACAAGCTAGTCTGATTCACAGAGGCAACCCAGAGGCTTCCTCATCATCACATTGTGTCACTACTGCCCTGATGCTCCAGACAGAACTTGAGGCACCACTTTGGTATGCACTGTCCAGCAGCAGACATAAAATTTAATAATAATCTGCAACAGACAAGACAGCGGAGAAAGCAGCACACACAAAGCAGAGTGACTCACACAGAGTCATGCAGCACCACAATAATACAGACGAAATTTACTACTTCTGACCCCTAAAACACCAATCACTAGATGATGTATCAAATTTTAAAAGATGACTTCCATACTAGTACTTCTGATGTTTTTTTGTCTCTGGTTAAGACTTGGCCCCAATACCATTCAACAGTGAATTTCATGAACTAGCCTACCTTGCAAGAACAAGTTTCTTTATCAGGAACAGGTATATACCAATGTCACCAATATCTGCTACATCATTAACAAGACAGGAAAAATGGGAGAGGAAAGAGAAAAGGGCTTCTCTTGAAGTTTTTCTTCTACCTCACCTCTCCTTCACAGAACTGTTAGTTAAAAATTCCATCATGTATTTCTACTTAAATTCTGAACAGAGTCCTGCAACCTATAACTCTAATTTACATAAAAGCATTACACCACTATGACAAGTGCACACTGACCAGGGACATGTGATGAGAAGCACTGCCCCAGAAGTTCTGAAGATTTAACAGTGAAGACCACAAGCAGCAAGACTGGTTACAGGAGAGAAAGGTAGACCCCAAAAAACCAAATTGAAAAAAAATAAACAAGAAAGCAGCTTCAAAAAAGCTGCCTGGACCTGCTAAGCAAGTATCCAGACAGCCCAGAAGTTTCTGCAACCAAAGTCTCCCAAAATCCCTTCAGTAAGAGGAAACATTTAAGTAATGTTCCACTTAACTGTACTGCCAGTAAGGATGACAGTGAAAAATGCTTTCTGTCACTCTGACACAAGCCTGGATGTTGTCCAGGTTTGTTTTTTTTTTTTTTGCATTTGTTTCATAATAATAATCCAAAAGCATAGACCCACCCTGAAATCTGATTACAGAGCTGAAGAGTATCACCCAGAAGATGCATCACCCAATCAAACACAAAACCTGGATAACTTTATTTTTAACTAAGAAGTTTACGACCTTGCCACCCTCAAAACACCTTCCTGCATAAGCTCTCCCCTGATTTACGAAATCAGGGGCTGTGATGTCACACAGAAGCACTGGCAATGCTTTGCTGCTATAGTACCTCTCCCACCCGGCGGACAGCAGAGGGAGGGCAGCAGCGCCAGGAGTGCCTCCCAAACCCCCTAACCCTGGGACGCCGAGAGCTCAGAGCTCTCAGGGCTCACCGCAGCCCTGAGCACGAGATACAAGCGGGGCGGGGCGGGTGCGCCAGCGCGCCCCCAGCTCATTCCCGTTAGGCCGCACCTTTATTGCCGCCCCTCCCGCCGGAGGCGGGCTGTGCCGGCCGGGCCCGCCCGCCTGTCCCCCGGCTGAACCGCCGGCCCGCGCTGACGTCAGCCGGCGGCGGCATTCCTCAAGAGCGCCGCGGGCCCGCGCCGCCAGCGAGCCCTCAGCTGTGCCGCGGCAGGCGAGGGCTTGGCCGGGAGCCAGGCTACTGAGCTCAGCATTTTGCAATGCACTTCCTTTTTACTTCACGGCTTTGCATAACGCCGCGGCCCCGCCGCCCTTAACCCCTGCGGCACTGGGGTCGCGGCCCCACTCCGCGGGCACACCAGGACAAGAACGGGCAGGCGGCCCCGACCAGGGAATCGCCGTCCGGGTCGCCGGTGACTGCGGGTTGGAAAGTGAGGAGCCAGCCCCAGCACCGCCCAGCAGATGCAAACCGGGCAGGACCACTTACAGCCTAACTCCCTCCGGTTCTACCCAAGCCCGCATGCTGATAGCCAGGTACGACACTGTACTTATAGCAGTCTGGTTTTAATCACGTTCTCATATACGATATATACAAAGCCCGAAGGTGCCGCCGGTCGCGAAGGTTGATTCATCCGAGCATAGAACGGGCGAGCACCACTGGCTCTGTCTGCACTGGAGCTGGGCACAGGGAGAACGCGGAACGATGCATCCAAGTCACATGAAGGAGGCCTGAGAGAAGGCTCCACTTCGTCTAAAACCCGAGGTGGAAACGGAGGCTAAGAATAGATGAGGTTATTACAGCCTGCTCTATCTAATGTGCAAATGTTTTCCAAATACCTCTACAATTCAGAAGAAAATGAAGGAAGCTTTCTGAAGGTCACAACACTCTCATTTTCACTTTCCATTCACATAGCCATGCTACTCTGCTTAAGAGGGCTCCTATTCTAGAGCTGTGAAGGCAGTATAGTAAATTCCTTCCACTACTCCACCCACACTGTTTTGGGACTCTCTGAAGATAACAACCCATTTTTAGACTTCTGGTCCCAGACTGTAGCTCCATTACATCTACGAACTATTGCTGCCCAAACTCGCCCCCTACAAACACACACCAGTTGTGTTGCAAGTAGAACCAAGAATAACAACAAGCATAAAAGACAGCTTCACTATCCCTGAACCTCTTTTGAAAAAGATGTTTTAAGACTATGTTAAACACAAGGGCTCAAGCTAGTTTAACACTGAGAAATACAAGCATCACCAACATCATGAAACCACTCCCAAATAAAGAACTCACAATATACTATCCTGTCATGTTCTATTCAGATTCATATTCCACCTGATCAAGTTAAGCTCTGGCTTTTAGAGAGCATGCCCTGAAAAAATACTTTTCTAGAACATATAGAGGTTTTGCCATTTTAGGTGAACATCTATCCAGTACATGCTACCTTAGCCAGTAAGAGACACTTCTTTTAAAGTAGTGGCCACCCTAAGAAATATCATATAGAAGCCTTTCCTCTGACTGTCAGTATGACCTCAGTACCACAGCATTACAGACACTGCCCACCTAAACTAATCTGATAATAAAACTACAGGTTTTTTTAAGTCTGTCAGCAAATAAATTGCTAACAATGTACATAAAAAATATTTATAAAAACACTAAATCTTTTCACAGATATTTTCAACAGCTGTTTCCAGCTCTCCAGAGTAATTTACGACCTAAGTACTCATATCCCTATAATCATGTCAGATGTCCCTAGGAAAAAGGGCAAGTACAGCACTGGCAAGGACTCTTAAGCTTACAGTTAAATTTTTTTAAATTATAAACTAGATTTCCTAAAATGGATGTTCATGTTCTTAACCAGAAAAAAGTTCTGACTTCTAAAGTTCCCCACTTTAAGAAAACAGAAGAGGGAGATAGCCATCTCATCTAGCATTCCTCAGGTCAAGATTGCTCAGGGACAGTTTAAAGCAAAACAAAAAAGCTTTGACTTGTGTGCCATAGTACTTTCATGCTACATTTTAATTTGAAAGATTATAGTGAGCTTCTAAATTGAATGAGCAGGTAGGATGAGAGAAAAGATCTCTCTCACACTCCCCCCATGCCATGTATCAGTCTAAAGCATGATTTCAAGAAGAGTCCCTGTTCTGGTTTGACATTGGCACAATGCCAAATGCCCACATGAAAATACACCTTCTCTGGTGTCTGCTGTGAGATTTTGACCAGGAATAAACAAAGCAGGCTCTCCCTTGAAAAAGAAGAAAAGTTTATTAACTAAACTACAAAGACAATTACTAAACTACACACAAAAGGAAGGAAAAAAAAAAAAAAGCAACACAAGGAAAATGAAAACCTCACAAAAACACTCTCCTCCTCCTCCTCCCCCCCAAATTCCCAATACAATACAATCCAAAATCAATTCTGGGTCCAGCACCACCCTTTAGAATTCCCAACTTCAGTTCCTCAAGAGGAGAGGGAGTCCTTCCATGTGTCGTGGTGGCCTTTTCCGTCCTTGTTCCGGTGCTCTCACCACTGGACCAGAATCAGGGCTGCTTCCAGGGTTATCCTTTTAAGGAGGCTGTGTCCAGTTCCAGAGAAGCTCAATCTCTCACCTCTGGGACATCTGTCCCCCCCATATTTTATATACCCCCTGGGGCCGAGGGGTACCCACACTGAATCTTCTTTGGCTCTGGGACATTTCTCCCCCTGGTCTCAGTCTCTGTATTCCAGGGAAACATAGCTTTGTCCATGGCTACACAAAAGAGTCCAGCATAAAATGCCACTCCCTCTTCTCCGTCTTTCCAACATCTCTCACTCTCTCTCTCTGGTCCAGACCTTCATCACTCACTCATCTCCTTCATCCTCCTCCACTCTTATCTCTCGTCTAGGAAGGGTTAGTGTTCTGTGAAATTTTCATTGTCCAAAGAAAGGGTTAAAAACTCCTCCAAGCGGCTGGACTCCTGGCTGCACACCCCCCCCCCCACCATCTCCTCAGCCGGGCTGCCTGCTGCCAGCACATGTTCACTGCTTTCAAGGTAACGGCACACAAACACCGGCTGCACTCTCTCTGTCTGTCTCCAAGGTGGGGGGGGGGAACAGGCTGCCCATTGCTTCCCGGCATTTCTTCATTTTCTTCCTTCCACCCTTGGGGCCAGGTCTACCTCTCCCGGGCCGGGCCGCATGGCTTTTCCCCTCCCCCAGCCCAGCCAGCAACTGGGCCGGGGGAGAGACTCAACTCCTTCACCGCCGGAAATCCAAAGAGGAACTGCCAGGGACAGAGCCCTGCTTTTACCCTGTGTTCTCGGAGGTGGACCCAGTGCCCAGTGGTTAGGCCAGATGGCAATATTCAAAACTGACCACTCATTGGCCCCATCCACACAGCATCCCAGAAATCCTGTTTCCAGGTCTAACCATGACAGTCCCTTTCAGTGTTCCGTAACCATCACTTTTAGGAAGTGCAGAAACTCCAGCTATCAAAAGAGCATAATTAAACTACAACACGTGGCATACACAATTTTAACAGGTGGCATGAAGAATTTCAAATATTAACAAATACCTATCTCTTCTGCAATTCCTTTAAGTTTTATAAATCTTGCCCAGATTGCATGTGGTGGCAAGGTGGACAAATTGAGGAGCTAACTACAAGAACTATTTTAGCTGAATGCATAATGACACTGTAAGAATCCGTGTCTGGGTGGGCTGTTGGGGCCCAATCCAGCCGGCTACAGACCCCAGTCCACACGATCTTACACGAACAAAGGCAAAAGACCAGAAGCACTCTTCTCCATGGGGACGAATGTTCTACATTTATTTCCAGGTAGAAAAGAGGCCATCCCCTTCTCTCGGGGGCGGGGGGATTTCTACACTAGGGGGAATGGGGGCGGAGGAAGAGGACCACAGCGGATGGGATACAAGTGAGGAGGGGCAACCCAGGGAGAGACCGCCACACTGACACTTGGGGAGGGGGGGAAAGGGAAGACCATGCTGTCATAGGATACAAATCAGGTGAACAGTGCAAATTACCCAGTGCAAGCAACTAAATAACTATTTAGTGCAATGCAACATGACACCAGTGTCTAAATGTATGGAATAAATCAGTTCAGTGCCTTCAAAGCACCAGGGCACTTATTTGAATGGAAAGCTCCCCATAGCTACTGTAACTGCCAAAACGTATATCTTTGAAGGAAAGACTTTTATCAGCACATAAAACACAAAACTCCGGCACAGTAGGGGATGACTTAATATTACTGCTGGGGCCATGACTTTTAGCTTCTTTGATGATTACAAATTTGGTCTCTGCTTTACACATGGGCTCTGTACTTCTTTTACATTTAATAGATAACTGAGTTGGACAGCATCTGTTGCTGTATCTGATCTGTTCTATCACTGCAGTGATAGAATATGCAATTCACAGATTTACTGAGACATTAATCTTCCTAAAATTGTCCCAACAATGCCAACTCCAAAAACTGACAAAAATTTTCCACTGGGTAACTGACAGCAGCACTGAAAAGATTTCCATCACTGAGCTTCCATCTTCCTAGTTTAAAGTTTTCATTTGTGAAACTCGTATGAAGTTTTAAAAAATACCTCCTCATGAACCTCCCCTGTTTCTTCTGTTACAATAATGCCCCTAAATCATCTTTGCCAATAAAACACAGCCTGAGACACTACAGCGTTACAAAACTTAAGTAACAATTACTTTTGGATGTAGTAATTACTTTTGGACAGACACCATCCATTTAGGCTCAACTTTTCACCATGTTTATAATATTTCCTCCTCATGGTGATTCCAGGTAGTGCTGTCATTGAAAACTATGTCCTTTGGGTGGTTTTTACTGTATCACCATTTTAATTATCTCAGTAGCCCTCCAAAAAGGTCATCAGCAGAGAAGCCAACCACATCATGTGCTGTTTCTGGCTCCAGTCTGGGATTGAAAGCAGGAAAATGATTGATTCTAGCACATTTCATACCACCAGGTTTGTGTTTCACTACCAGCTCACCATTCAGAAAAGCTGAACATCTTGATAATAATATGGTGGCTGCTACTATCTTCGGAAGTCTACTTAAAATAATCACATTCCTAAATTATATCATGGTATTCAACTTGCCATTTCTCTCATTTAAAACAATAATTTTTACTTCTGTCTGCTTTTTACCCCTTGGATTGTTTTAAGCTTCTAGTTTTAGCTGTAGAGGACAGTCTGAAAACTTCAAACAAGTTTAAAAAAAACTAAAGCATTACAAGAAGCAAGCAACAGACATTTCAAAAGTATCTTCTAAAGCTTTCTTCCATTCACTTTTAAGCCTTTTGATTTCCAAAGATGTTAATCATGATTTCTGAAGACTTTAGTTGCCAATTACACAATACTGTTATTAGACTCTGAAAGAAACCACATGTTCACATGTTTGTTCCCATTCACTTTTTTTTTTGTTTTGCTCCACGTTTTGCATCATCATTTAAGAATAAACTTTTCAGAGGTAGGACTCATTGAGTTTACACAGAATCTTGCACAAAGCAACAAAATAATAAATACTGTAGACTACAGTACAGGTGGGTAACGGCAGGGATGAATGGGAAATACTAGAGTGACAGTGTACTCAAGCACTGAAAAAGCCCTTTAGTCATCTACTGACATCTCCTCTACTACCAGCTAAAGACAATGACTAAAGTGTCAACAAATTATTCTTC
Source organism: Zonotrichia leucophrys gambelii (assembly GCF_028769735.1). NCBI lineage: Eukaryota > Metazoa > Chordata > Aves > Passeriformes > Passerellidae > Zonotrichia > Zonotrichia leucophrys. Next base: position 31,306,184 of record NC_088200.1, on the reverse strand, counting down.
TAAGACAGACAAGAATGATTATAAAAAAACGTCTAATGGAAAAGGAAATCCAGAGAGGAAAAAACGCAACATGTGAACAAAGGACTGAGGGGAAGCAAAAGGACAATTTAGCTTAAAGTTGATATAGTTAAAATCTTCAAAACCATTGATTTAGGAGCTTCATTCTGACCTCCAAAGAGAAACACTACAGCAGCTCCTATAATCAAAAAATAGCTTCTGTTTTTATTGCCATTAAATATAAATCACTAGCCTTGTTAATATTTTTGAAGACAAACTCCAGTGCTAAACTGCACCCTTTTTAAAGCTGGCAACTCAGAGTTGTACTTAATAACAAAGTGAAATCTTGCATTTCACTTTTGCAGACTAAGACGTGTTTTTCTCCTGTGAGTGCTGCACTTTCAGAAGATGTTCTTGATCATATCTACAGAACCAATTTCCATTCGTAAGTGGTCTAAAAAGGGAGTTTGAAAAAACCTTAACCTGTCCCCTCCCCACCTTTACAGGTATCCTGCAATGGATAACCAAGTACAAAACCAGAGTGATTTCAAGCAAGTGTTACCAGCTTGCATTGTGGCACAAAGCTTTAAGCATCAGGCTATTTCATGAACCCTGCTAAGGAGTGACGGATACTACAGAAGAAACATTTTCCAGCCAACTTGAATATATTTGAAGAAGCAAAGCAGCATACATTCCTTTTATTTCCTTACTACTAGCAAAAGACAGGAATAGGAAGAAGTTTGTCCAGGAAGGCTTTTACATGGTCTGTTTACATGCAGAACTACATCAGCTAAATCAAATCCCTGAAGGAGACACTTGAAGGGAAGGGAAACTTGGCTGTCAGGTATTTCTATTCTTCCTCTTAGTTTTGGGTGGCAGGACACGGTTAGTTTTCCCTCCTCCCATCTTGTCTTTTAGAAAAGCTTCATCAGCCTGGCCTAATGTAATTTAAGAGCTGGCTAGGAGAAACTGGGTAAGCCAGACACAAAGGGGACACCCCACTTCTCCTGAGACAAAGATTTTGCATAAGCACAGGTTAGAAGAAATAAGGTAATAAAATGTTTTATTAACGGTTTAGGATTATGATTAGGAAATCCACAGAGCCTCAGGCTAACATACCTGCAGGTGTGACCTCGTGCATTACTATCAGCATTAGGGAAAAGGCAGCAGATGGTACCAGCCACTGACACTTATTTTTGTTTCTATTCTGTCTCATCAAGTTTTATCAAAACTCCTCTCTGTGGTTTTACATGGTCATTCATCTGATCAGTGAATGGACCCAGCTAGGAGGGGGGAGGAAAAAACCCCACCCAAATTAAAAAAAAAGATAAAACCTTCACCATGTTTCACTAGTTACATTCCCTGATCCACGCCACCATGCCAGGACACATGCTGGAAAAACCCAAACCAAACCACTTCTGCCTAAGTAAAGGAATAGTACAAAGACAGAAGAAACTTATACAGACATCGAGAAAAACGTAAGTAAAACCACAGTATCATAAAAGATATACAGAGTCCCACAGCACATGGTAAAGTGTACTTGCAAACACTTACATTCTGGCCACTTTAAAAGGTTTTCACTAGTTTAAAATGTAGACTTCAAAGTAAAACTGGCTAAACTAAAAATGTCACAGCTTCCATACAAAGACAGTAGGTGAAAACACACACCTCACTAACATTCATTCTCTCCCTACTGCATTTCAAAGTAAAAAGCCCAGAACTTACATGTTAGTTAAATAACTCACTTGACAAGAAAACAACTGTCCCTGAACAATTTTTACTCTCATGACTACCTTCATCTAACAAGACACTACCATGTACTGATAGGAACACTTCCACTGACTACAGACATTCTGAATACACAACTCAACTCCTTGCAATTTCAAGTGAAAAACACCAAGTTTCAACCTCTGCATTTCATTATTACATGGTTTAGGGTATATATTGCTAGTTACTCTCTTTCAGAACAGTTTTCTAAATATCTAACAAGAGTTAAACCTGTCTTCTTGAAATGTCAAGCATCCACAAGAGATACAAACTCCACATACGCAACCTGCTGGAGTTTACTGGGCTATCTTCTATCCCTTACAAAAAGCTGTCCTAGTTCAAACTGCAAACTTTCTTGCATTTTCTGCCTATAATGATAAAGAGCAATATTCTGTAAGGAAGCATCATCAGCTACTCAGGGCTGTAACGCTTGCAACTGACGGAGCATCATCATCACAGGGTTAAAAAAAAAGCAAAAATACAATGACAGTATATTATGCTCCAGCAGTAGAGTCCTAAAATTGTGTACTGAACCACAGAAATCATTACACAAAAAACAAATTTCAGATACTTAAAATAAACACAGTTCATAAGCTGCTAGACAACTACCTGCTTAAAACACACTGTTCTGAGCAATTGTCCCTTCTTAATGACATTTTAATGGTTCACAAAAAATTTGAAACATTGCTGCCTTGCACCAACACAGAAAAAAGCCAGTTTTATAAAAAATGGTATTGCTGTGACAAAACATAAAATAAAATTAAACAACCAGTGTTTCAAGTGCATTGAAACTCTGAAGGGTAACTTAAATATGGCAAAATTAGGCAGCATTAGTGACTCAAAGTCCACCCAACAAATGTCAAAAATATGAACAACAAATTTACAATCCAAAAAAAGTTACTGTTATAGAAAAAAAAAAAAGAGAGACACCAGAAAAATCCAAAACTTGCAGAATGCCACCACAGCAATACCAGCACCTATAGTGGTAATGTTCAGTTAATAACCAAGCACTGAAATCCTCTTCCATTTACAGAATGCTGGGCAGGGTGTGGGGAAGAAGGGTCATTAGTATCATGGCACAGTAAAGGATTTTGTCCCAAGTTAAGAACAGGATGTTAAAAACAAAGGACCATCAAATGACAACAGTATGGAGGTCTCAGGGAGCTTGATCCAGACTGCCTTTGTTGAGGGGTAGTCCCACTGAGAAAAAGAAGTTCAAAGCACACCAGCAGCCACCCATCCTCTTAGTCACCCTAAAACAGCAACTGTTGGGAAGCCTATTGAACCTTCTGAACAGACAAAATGTCAGAAACTGGGCATGCAAGATTGAGACCTAGAAACCAGTCCACCCTTGTATAAGTCAACTTCTCCAAAGACCTTTAGGGAAACTTCCTTGGAGAAAAGTATCCTACATTTTAATACAAAGGATTCAGCAATACTGAAATACGAACAACATTTACACAGAATTTGCTTCTTGCTGGTCCTAAACTACCATATTTCTCAAGGATAACATCATAATCAAAATTCTCTACTTCAAAGCTTCACAGCTCTTACTTCAGAGAATGCAACTTTTTAGAAGTATTTTTCAAAGAGCAGTCTTTCAAGTCTTAGTATGAGGTGGAAGTGACCTCAAATTTTATCTAGTATAATACTTAAGTCAGTATGTAAGGATGTGGGGGCCTGAATATATGTTGTATTGTAAGACCTGTGTGGGTCCGAGTTGCTCCAATCGAGCTGCAGCTGCAGGGTCCTTAGTTGGGCAGCAGCTGTAGCTCGTGAAAGTAACTGAAATAAATAGGGGGTGGGTCGAGAGCCCAAGAGGAGCACCTGAGAAGACAGGAAGGACTGTGCTGCAGAGAATGGAGAAGAGCCCCAGCAGAGAGGCAAGAACAACACTGCAGCGAAGATTACAACATGAATCCATTACAATACCTTGCCTTTCCTTTGCTGAATGGCACAAATTTGAGCAGCAATTCCTCACAAAAATGTGCTGGCACTTCCAACAATAAAAGTGCTGGACTACTAAAAAGAGCAAAATTGTCACAGAGTAAAAAAGAGGCAGATGGTGAAAACTTGAGTCACCAGCTACTTTCTTCTTGGCATGTAGCCCCAATTCACTTGCCTTTACTTGGGCAAAATTGTTGGCCACACATGTCTGATGGCTTCAGTGTCTCCCTGTGGTTTCGTCTGGAGTATGCTCATGAAGCAGAAAATACAACAGAAAAGGGGAGAAAAGTCAAGAGGAAAAGCAGACTCATAGCTGTAAGAGAGAACAGTTTTGACAGCACAGAAGAAACAAAGTCTGTAGGAATGAAATATGTAACCCTGGGAGACAAACTTGTTGAAGATGGCTGTATTCACATCATTTCACTGGGTTCCAAAGCTCTGATGATACAAGTTTGGAGCAACTCAGACCCACACAGGTCTTACAATACAACATATATTCAGGCCCCCACATAAGGACATAAATTATAACATCTTACCCAAAGCTATGCCAAAAGTCCTACTGATAATCCCCTCTATGTCTCATGCTCCAAGCCTTTTGATCGAAGAGATAAGCTAAGCATGGAAGAAGGGGAAGAAATTAATGGCTTGCAGGTGAACCCAAAATATCTACTATGACAAATTTGATTGCGGTGACAATGACAGACTTGGCAGCAGTAATATCTACTTCTAAGGTAGAAAATACTTCTCTAAGTTATTTTATCTTCTCTCTCCAAGAGGATGTTGTCTAGAATAAGAGTGTGACCTCAGAGTCAAAAGAAATTGTCTGGGTAGAATCTACTGATGTACACAAACCACTTTCTCCTGCTGTTTCACTGCCTGGTGCAGAATGAGGGAACTGGGAAAGAAATATGTTTTCATCCTAGCTGCTTCATGAGACTTGGTCTAATCTATGGACAAAATAACAAGTTATTAACCTAAAGACACTGAAGTAAAGATAGGGACTCAGCCCTGGCTGAACAGAAACAAAACTGCTCAACAAAGCCTGAACCTCATCAAGCTATGTTTTCTCCCAAAATTTTTTGAAAAAGCAAGAAGTTATCCCATCCTGTCACTTCTACTTAGAGAAAATGATGATCTGAAGCATGATAATCCTTCTGTCACCTTGACAAAACAGATCTTTACACACAAAACCATATAAAATGTACCCAACTTCTAAAGACAACCAGAAACACCCCGATATTGCCTCAATTATACTGTTCTCTAGTGACAAAGGTAGTGTCCTGTAGAGGCATAGGACTAGAACAGATGTATTCAAGAATAATTTTATTAGTTGATAATTTCCTCATAAGTGGGGGGAAAAAAAGAACAAAAACAAAACAAAAACTCTACAGACATACTTGCACAAATAGCCCTGTCAAACCATGTTTCTTAGACCTAAATAATTTTGCCTTTTGGACTGAGAATATACATTTACCTTATTTGGTTGGATATTAATTTCAAATCCATTACCATGCTCTCCAATCCATAAATTCCAGTACTATTCAATTTCAGTGTAGACTTGTAAAACTCCAAACTCTCCCTAATTAATTCTTACTTCAAAGAATCTAATTTGCTCTACCTGCCTTGTACTCAGATATTTTCTTAACTATTTTGATGATTGGATTAAAATAATTTTAAGGAAGAGGCAAGGCAAAATTTTGTATTGATGGGATTGGTGCAAATACTTTGTTAAAACCTGTTCACAACATGAAGGGAACATGAAGGAACAAAGCTCACTTGTCACTAATGTAATACTTACGAGTCCTCCACTGTACTCGAGATATCCTGTGCTTGGCATCATATTATGCATTTTACATTTTTAGCTAGTCTCACATCTTCAATGATTCACTACAGAATATATGAACTTATCTTTAAATATCATGCGTTCTTTGTATTACATTAAGATCAATACAGCATCTATTTCTATTAATATTTCTGCAGTGTATTCTAAACAAAGCACTTAGAAAGCACTCTCAAAGCACTGCTATCTCTAGCATTTTCCTTCAAGTTTACCTCCACTTCTCAATATGTCTTCTAGAGTATGTAGGAAGACCACAGCTTTACAGATTCCAAGTCCATTCAGGTCCACCTAAATGAATACACCCAAAAAGCAGCAAGTATTTGACAGTTAGATTGTGTCTAGGATTTCATCCTTACACATCCAGCGGTAATGGCATAACATGCCTGAGGCTTTCCACTAACATTCAAAGACATTAGAAAATATTCATTGTTGGAGCAGGGAGTAGAAAATAAGGCCTAAGTTCCGCTAAAAGAAGACCACTTTAAAACATGAGGATTTGCATAAATGAGAATTCTGAGACAGGGACAACCACATAATCTGAAGTTATGAATCCACAACTTACTTACTTCCAAAATAAGGTTTTTGTTTTATTTAGGAGGAATTAACTGCAAACATCTGTGATGCTCTATCATTACAGCACTTCAAATTTTCTTCCGAGAGCATGGACTAAAACTTTGACTACAAGGTGGTGTCTGCATCTGTTTCATCCCTACTTTCTGGACTTCTAACTATACACTTCTGAAACACAAGCCTGAATTTCTTAAGCATAATCAAAAACCAGAAAGAACAAATCTGTTCATTATAAGAACAACAGAAACAATAGCACACTGTAAACATGACCTTTACAGAAACAAACACATTTTAAGTTTTTTTCTAAACTCTATAGCAGTATTTTTCTTCTGCAAACATAAGTGACTTCTCAAACACCAAGAAGGAAGAGTAGAAGGGAGCACAGATCAGCTGCCTGCTGCTCCATTTCAAAACAAGTTTCTGGGTTGAACTGCAAACAGAAAACCCAACTTTTCATTATAAAAGGGGGAAAAAAAAAATCAATCAGTACACAGTTGGTATTTAGTTATCCTTCACCTGCACTGTTTATGCTGCAAGTCTTGCTGTACATGGAAGTCACATAGACTGAAAACTGACAGCCTCTGGGCCACTTTCAAGAAAAGATTTGCTGTTAAGAAAGGAAACTTTAAATAATTTCACTTTTCAAATGTAATTTTGCAGCTTGTCACTTTCCCTAACTGTGACAAACTGCACCTGTAAAAATAATACTTATTAAGGGCAAATAATCATTGACTTGAAAACTACTTTACTTACACAGCATTCTCAGCTCCACTGAAACATTTTTCAGCATTTGGCCAGAAAGTAGTCCCTCATGTATTTTGCAGCTATAATTTTTGAGTTTAGGTAATATGCAGTTGTAGGAGATTCCTCGTAACATTTATGTACATTCTGGAACAGTCAGATCTATCTTTACATTTGCTGGTGAAAGAGGGAGGAAAGAAAAGGGCAAGGAACAGATTCTGACAGATAGCTTTCTCCACCTACAGCACTGTTTCCATTTCAGCTGAGGCCAATAATGAAGCCAGAAGGTAAACCACTATAGAGTTCTCTTCTTGTTCTATTAAAAATACATCATAAGAAGCAAAACAGGTTTTTTATTGCCATAGAGAAGATACAAAATAGTCAAAAATTCTCCAAGAGATAGCCTCAATTCCTCTTTACCCACACTTTGTTCTATTCCAAGATAATCTGAGGGAACCAGAGAAGTGGGGAAAAGAGGCAATCCAAATAAAACTTACATGAGTACCCTCATACCTCAAGAGTCTTATCTGTGTGAACTAAAGCAACCAAGTTTTAGTAAGCAGATAATAGAAACAGCAAGAAAATATTATGCTAACAGACTATGCAATTCATTAATTATTCTGTAGCTCATCACAAATAAAGCCACACCAATTCTGATCTCCATCCACTAAGAGAATGCTGGTGTTAAAAATTCAAGCTTGAAAAGTAACTCCTTTTCAAGAAGGGAATTGTCCCAGTTATATACTGGTAGGGTAAATGCAGAGTTGTGATTGCTTAAGTGCTTTTGTTCCACTTTTGTTTGGGTTTAAGGGTAGTCTGAGGCCTGAACTAGTTAAAATGCCCTCTTTTGATTGTTATTTGAAGACAAGGCAGTTAGTGGCATCCTGGGCTGCAAGAGAAGGAGTGCTGCCAGCTGATCAAGGAATGTGATCCCTCCCCTCTGCTCAGCACCACAGAGGCTGCTCCTGAAGCGCTGTGTCCAGGGTTGGGCTCCACATAACAAGACTACTCAAGTGAGTCCAGCACGGGGCCACAAAGGTGATGTGGGAGCTGAAGCACCTCACACAGGAAAAAAAAGGCTGTGACTGCTCAGTCTGGTCAGCCTACAGAAGAGAAGGCTCAGGGAGGTCTCATCAATTTGTACAAATACCTAAAGGGAGTGCATAAAGCAAACTGAGCCACACTCTTGACCATGACTCCCAGTGACAAGATAAAGTAAAACACAGAAAGTTCCTCCTGAGCAAAAGGAAACACTTTTTACTGTCATAGTGGCTTCCTTACCAGTCTGCCATGCTACGTCTTTAAACTAAACAGAAATCTTGGGAAGGAGTCAGATAAAATTAAAATTAAGGACTTCTTAAGACCTTGCATTTATTGCCCAAACAGTTTCATAAGCAGGCTAGTAATACTCTTCAGCCTTGACTGAGAGTTCAAAATCCCAGAAACAGAACTATCTTTCTTCCTGGATTAACTCTGCTAAAAAAAAAATAGACAAAAGAGTTTCAGTTTCCACCTAGTCATTTAAAAAGAGAGAAAAAAGACAAAACAAAACCACACAAACACCAAAAAACAAAAATAAAACACCCGAAAAATAAAAAAAACCCAAGAAAACAAAAAAAAAAACCCCAAAAAAATCCCACAAAAAAAAAAAAAAAAAAAAAAAAAAACACAACCCACACAAAAACATCCGCCCCTCAACACAGTCCAAGGAGACAACAGGATTAAGCTCTATTGATAATTGCCCAAAAATTCTAAAGCTTAAATTCAACTGCCAGCAAACACAGTGACAAGTGGTTAATGACAAAAGATTGAAAAGCTCGAAAGAAAAGGGGTAGTCCTTTTGTTTCAGAATCTTATTCTTCATGGTGCAGTAATTTCTTGAAAGAAATCAGCGAGGACCTGTTTTTGTTGTGTTTTTTAAAAACCATCTTAGCGCCAATGAATACAAGCATGTCCAAAGTTATCAGCTGCATAACTGCTGTGCTATACCCTTCTGTACAAACTTAGGTACAAAATACTCTACAAATCTGACTTCACTCATCTTGAAAATTATATTTAAGTTTTGCAAGCACCTAATCATCTTTCAAGATGTTCCATATTAATAGCACATGCCTTACAGCACATGGAATTGCTGCAAATTCAATTTAAGACTTGTCAACACTGTAAGGCTTCATATTCTTCAACTGCAGATGCAGCCAAAGCTATGTCAGAGGCAGCAATGTCCCGTGACATACTACACAGACACAGCATAGGTCAACCAAGCCCCAGCCTTTCTACAGAGACACTCAAACTGCAAAAGCAAACTATAGCTTTTAGTAAGCCTTACTGCATACAGATCTTCTCTGAATGAACCACATTTCAAGACTAGTGGATTCCCCCATTTATACAAAGTTTCAAAAACAATCCATAATAAATGCAATAAGAAAAAGAACTAATCTAAGCATCAAACTAAGAAGGAACCAAATGAAGCTTTCAAATTACATGAGATATGAAAAACTGTAACAGTGATAGTCACAGACAAGAGACTTCATCCCACTATTTATCTGCAGCAGAGGAACACAGTACAAACCAATGATCAGAAGAAAGGGCCAGAAAAGCAGAAAAGGGAACATTATGATACCAATATCTAGCCAAAGAGAATCCAAAAAGAACCTTGAGTTCCAGAAATGCTACCCTACACAATCCAAGAAGTGCCTTAAGTAGCTGACATATTTTGCCACAAGCAAGATTAAATAAAAAGAAAACCAAAGAGTGTTAAGTCTACAATTAGAGGTAGGTCATTTGGATGCAGTGGGGTCATCAGTGATTGCCATCCATTATCTTCTTACGTCAAAAGTCAGCTTGGCTTTCTCACTAACAGAACATTTTGAATAGTACAAATCACTGTATAATTTTGTGTTGAGCCTGCTGTGCTTTGATAACCCTGTACATGTCAGTGAACTGGTCTAAACAGTTTTCAAAAATGCATTACTATGCCCTTTAAGAATCCTAAATTCTTACTAGCTTTGGCTCTTTACAGACAATGTAGTTGAATAATTGCAAAGCAAAGGGATTTAGAAACAGTGTAAGAGGCTTATAAAATGGTGGCTGTAACAGTTTTAAATTGATTTCTATTTTCAGTGAACACACTTGTCCTCTGTAAAAAAGCAATGTAAACACTCAAGTCTGTTGTAACTAAGCTCAGTGTCTTCTACTTGCAAGACAGAACTGAGAACCATAACATTTTTAAGACTTCATGACTGGGACAGAATGGAACAAGATTAAAAGTGTAGTTTAATTAATACAGTATAATAACATTCTCATTGGTGAATTTGAGTAATTTTTGTTTTAATATTAAGTATCAGTTATTTTGTCTGAGATCACAACTCAGCTAACTTTAAACCTCTTTTCTCAAGGAGGACTCCCAAAACATTCAATAGCACATATGTTAAAAATGGTAACATGGCATGTTAGAAATGCTCTTCAAATTGAAGAAGAAACTAGTTTTGATTATTTTTCAGACAGGTAGATTCATAATAGTTTATAAACCAAAGTACAAAAACAACTGTTTGCCAGTTACAAAGGTGTGATAAAAGCTTTGTTTTGTTTTTCAAAAATTTTTGAAGGTTGTGATAAAAACTTTTTTATTTTGTTAAGTAAAAGCAATTTGCTCTCAGGAAATGAACAAGCTGAACGCACATCAGTACCATAGTTCTTCTGTGGAAGACACCACTTTCTATACATAATTTACCCTGTATAGGGCAATTGGGCACCCTTCACGTTATCATGCTGTTGCATTCAAATTCCTTTTCTTTGTGCATGGAGTACCAGATTTGATTCAGTGGTGCTTACCCTTCAAAGCAGAAGGAGCATTTCTCCCTCATGAAGTTCTCTCCAAACACTGTTGCCAAGCTAGAGGGTGAAAAGGCAGAATAAACAAAACACTGGAGCTAAAGTAGTCACAGAGTTAGATCAAGACTGTGGTAATGGTTTAGGCTCACAGAAAAATAAAGGAGGGAGCAAGTAGCATTCCTTTAAGGTTATCAAAGTAATAACATGTATGCAAAATAAGTGGTATCACGTCTATGGAAGGAGATGACAAAAGCAAGCACGTGAGATACCGGTTTACAAACATCAAGGCTTGCTTATTCTGTATGACAATTTCCATAACACTCCCACATAATGCTGAATTCAGGGAAACCCAAGGCCTCCAGGACCTACAGGGTTTATTTATTTAATCTAGTTCAACTCAAATGACTCCCCCATTCCTCACCACAAGACAAATCACACCACGAGTGCAGGCATGTCCATTCCTCCTTTTTAGCAATTATTCTCAGTACATTAAAGGTTTTTATACAATCCAAAAACCAGCATACAAAAGCATACAGTTTTATTTGCTAAATATTAAAATCCTTAAAGACAGTAAAACAAAAATAAATCTTTGCACTTCAGTAACACCACAATTGGGGGAATTCAATTTCCAGATATGTTTCTAATCTGCACTCATGCTGCCAGCTGCCTTTACATTTGTGTTCGGGGTGTGGGGGGGAATCTCTTTCCTACTCTGACAAAGGTCTTTGTTCTACCCAGAAGCCAGCTCACCTTACCTCTGAGAGCGTGCATTTTTGTCAGCTGTTTGTACAATAAACAGCTGCGAATATATGAAAAACTTACCACTGCTGGCAAAAAACAAAAGTGGCAAGAGTTTGTATATTCACAATGCACAAAATTCTTGAAAACACATAACCATTTCAATAAATATTCTGGAAGATCTTTTTCCTCCTCCTCTCACACTTAATCTTATAAGCCTTCAAAATCAGCCTGTGCAGACAGCACAGTAAGTGTAATTAGCTTCAGAATGCCAAATTATAGCAAGTCTCCCTACTAACTGCTAATATAAAATGAGAAGAGCAGCACAGTCATCATCAGCACATAGGGTTAATGAAGGTTTTCCTAGAGGTCTTGCTCCTGCTTTAAGTGGACTGGGTGAACTGATATAAATCTAACAGGGTAGATGTTTATCAACTCTGAACACTGTCAACAGAAGTAAGTTATACCACTTTTCAGATATGCTCAAGAACTTAGCAACTTCGAGTAAACTTGTTAGAAGCCACAGATTCCATTCACTTGCTATTTTTTTTCTCTCTCTTGAATAACCTCTCAATTATAGTACAGTTCCCAGAGTGATATATCATTTCAGGTATAACTTCAACTGAAGACAAAGACAGAGCACACATACTAACCACTCTTCTGAGGAAATACCTTTTTTGCTAATTGACCAGGCTGAATGGAGCTACTCCAGCCTTCAGCAGAGGTTCTTCCTTTGCATTCAGTTCACTCTCTCTGTATGAATCACATTAAAATAGGTTTAATAAAGATGTGCCAAACTGTATTCATAATCACCAGAATGCAAAGAGATAAAGCTTGCAATAATCAGGAATACATTTCAAGATTTTAGCAATTAAGAATTTAAGGATTTCAAAATATTCACAACCACTACATCTCTGGAGACCAGTGTCACTTACAAATAGGAAGCTTAAATTGCAGCTGTCTTTTCATAATACACTATGCTTTGGATCTGGGTTTATCTTTGTCTTTCCATCTCCTCATTACTATATGAAAGGGGGAAAGATTTCAGTTCAGAAATGAACTGAAACTATCGTGAAGCTCAGTAAGAAACAGTGTGAACCTGTATATTCACCATAATTCATCATTCAAGATATATTTTTCCTTCATTGAGGGATGACAGTATTTCTAAAACTGACACTCTGCTTTTAATGTCTCAATGTACTAAGTGTTCTCAATGATCTAAGAACAGAAAACCTCTCTAAAAGCAAGTTTCATACATTTTATTTGAATGACCTTTATGTCTGAAGCCTCCCAACAGCAAAGGTTTCAATGACTATGCAAGAAACATCTTCTGTTTTCTTTATTACCTGGCGCTGTGCTGTTCTTGCAAAGATAATACTAAAGAACACCTCCCAGAGACCCAGACTAATTAATTTTGTGCCTGTTGTTTCCGCTTAAGTACTGTGAGCTAGAACAGATCCAGTACTTGCATCCTGACTCTGTGAGAGATTCAACTCGACAGAAGCTTACCAAATCAACATACACCCTAAATTTTTCTAGGATGCATTTCACAGGAATTGCATGCTGAAAATAAATTCATGAGTCTCAGTTCCTAATTTGCACAAAATTTTGTTTTTAAAGATGAATACATTTAGGGAGACTACGAGATGAACTAAACCTACCACCTGCACAGCAGAAACTTTACTCTGAATCCAAACAGCACCTAAGGGGACAAAACTGAATCCAAACAATTTTAGAAATGGTAGTAATCTGAAACCAGTAGAAGCCCCTCCTCATATGTTCAAATTTAAAATCCAAGAGTTGTCTTAAACTTCTCTATTAGGTCAAACAACCTTACATAACTTCACACCTACTGCGGCAACAGAACAAACTATGCACAAGCACAGCTGGTGGCACGTTCATTGTTCCATGGAAATTGCCCTGTGGATAGTCTCCCAACAGGACTTCAGTCCTTGGTGGAAACTGGTCGGGTGAAAGAAAAAGGTCTGAAGAAAGAAAATTACAGTGAGTAGCTGAAACCCAGCAGCTCCTGGCCATACACCCAGAGGCAGCATTCTCACCTACAGCTGATGTGAGGGTATTTACATAATGATTCTGGAGGGCTTTGGCAAGGATGGCAAGTGCTAGTCAAGATTCCAGAACCAGTTCCACAAAATTCTAAACTTGTGAGCAAATCTGTATGCAAAGACCTAAGTGCATGGAATTTGGTGGCAGACTTTTTCATTCAACCCAAGGGCTGTGACGAGAACATCCACTTGGACCTGTTCCATCAAGAAACATCAATCCAACTAACTTTTACACTTAGCAAAATTACAGAGACTCACGCAACTGCAGCACATAAAAATTGCAGGGTTTTAACCCTATTTTGAAAACAAATGCAAAAAAAAATTTCCCAGATTAAAGATAAAACATGTTCAATTATGAGTAAAATTTAAAAAATGCTTCTTCTAGAAATACATTAATTACAATCCTGGATTTGTGCAAATATAGAAATTAACGTGCAGGAAATAACTTCAGAATTTCATGTAGGTGAAGGATGTCTACAAGATCTGCTCCTCTTCTCCTCCCTCACCTTGCTCCCATCCTTCCTGGGATTGTGCTGAATATAACCTAGCCAATTCAAGTGTTCAAATTTGAACACTTTTGTTGTATTTGAGTGTGTTTAAAGAACCGCCTGCACTACCCATGGGGATTGTTCTTTTTCCTATTTGTTAGTTTCATGTGAGCAATACCACTGTGTATAGCTCAAAGCCCTGTTCTGAAGAGCCAATTTGCCCTGATTGTACTTATTTTCAAAATAGCAAAGCAGAAGTAGGAATAGAGGTAGAGGGGTCAAAAACAAGATGACCATGAAACCACACTAATTGGTATAAAAACTAAGAGACTGATACACCTGAGTGCTTTTCATTTTCCTAAGCAGACAAGAGTTCAAACCGGTACTTCTTTAACAAACCTGGCTTGCAGAAGTCACAGTCTGCTTCTACAGTATCACATTAAACATCTCTGATGAGCCTAAAATAAGATATGACAGAAAGTAGATATCTAATTTTATAACCATCTAATGCTATACCCTTAGCAGTGGAGCTATAGAGCAGGAAACATACCAGACTATGTAACTTCACTTGCCTCAAATGAGAAATGTTTAGGTTAGGAGCCTAGACAAACATGTCAAGTAAACACCACCTGCAGAGGTTTGGAAGGATTTAGACACTTCAGTTAGGGTTGGAGGTCATGCAGGCTCCCTTCCATCAGGAGAAAACCCAGAGAGGTAAAAAACCCTGCTTAATCTTTGCACAACTTAAGGACCCCGTGTCTCACTCCTGAGTGCCTTTAACAGTCTCACAGCCACAACTATCTAGTCAGAAGCCTCTAGGAAGTAAGCAACCCAGATGAATCCTTCCTCACTGAAGCAGGCTACTGTTAAAAGTAAGCCAGTAATAAGCTTCAATCTCCCATCATGCAAGCAGTTGAAAGGCCAAAGCATCCTCTCCCAGACAGACAGGTTCCACAAAAAATCTCTTCATGATAAAGAAATCTATTTCTGCCCTAAAAATGGCCTCATCTGCACTGTGAAGTGTGCAATAAGGCTGATGCACACTTCTGATGCACTTCTTCCTTCCACCAGCTACAGATAAACAAAGCTCTGCATTAGTTAGTTCCATCTGGAATAGACCACACATTCACTTGGAGTCCTGAAAACAGATCATTTCAGTAAACACACCTCACTTATCGAAGCAGCTGTCTGTCATTTAATTTCCACGCTACGGAAGTTATACAAAAGCACCATTATGCTCAATTAATGTTCTACTTGGGGAAGCAGTAATGATACTGGAACACCACAAAGCTATTTCAGACACTCAGAAAACCTGTACCAAAAGTACTTATTTTACAAGCAGTAAGGCTTTCTCTCACCTACAAGCCAGCGCTACAAACTCTGCTTGAAATCTCCACACTGGGCTCCATCAGTTCTTTCTCAAGCATTACTATCAGTAAAAAAAAGACCGTGCCGGACACCCAAAGTCTCTGCTACACTTCCACAACCTGCAACTTCAACTAGCAACAGACGAAAAGTTCAAGAAGCAAAGAAACTTCTCATTCTTAGTTATGTTGGCTCAGCAGGTCTAGTCACACAAAAAGCTGTGAACACTTTATCAACAGCTACGATGAAAATAAACAGGTCAACAGCTATGATGAAAATAAACACAAACCACACAATTTGGACACCAAACAACTGTACAGTAAGGAGAAAAATTACTTCAAAAGTCTACGTTATAAGTATGCAGAAGTTCGACACTGCTACAAAAGAAGAAATGTAAGAACTTTGAAAGCAAAAAGTACCTTTTGCAACAGCTATGCAAATATAGACAGATATGAATTTGCACAATTGGACTAAATTGTTAGGTATTTCCTTCCCCTTTCCTGTACTCCTAAAGTAAACATTTGTCTGGCTTTTTTTTAAACCACTGATGGAGTGTGGGAGGGATACTCATCACTTAGCCAAGGTTTTATGCCACAAAAAAAAAAAAAAAAAAAAAAAACAACCAAAAAAAAAAAACATCAAATAAAAAAAGACTACTGTGGATGAAGTGATATGGAAGATGGCTCACACATATATGTCAAACACAGCACCCGAGCTCAGGAAAGGCCTGTCTTGGTAGCTCTGAAACAAACAGGCTGCCTTTTGCCACAGCTAAACTCCCAAACACAGCACCTACCTCCTTCTCCCCAGGCAGCAATTACAGCTTCATGTCCACTTTAGACCAATCTAAGTGTGACTGACACATAAAGGAGCCCTGACTTTCTCAGTGCCCCCTTGTGCAATCTTCTCTCCCTGGCATCAAGAGTAGCATTTTGTTGGTCTATAAATCAGGTAAAACCAAGCAAGAGCTGCATTCATAAGCAGGCCAGTCGTCTGGCTCACCATACAGCTCCACAAGCCCTAGCACAAGCTGAAAGTTTGAGAACTGCAGTGTTCCTTTAACAGCAGCCTGCATTTAAGCCAGCCTAAAGCAATGACATAACTGCAGGGTGAATAACACAGTGGTCATCACAGTGGGTGAAGTTCACAAATGGCAATCACAGAAAAGCTTTCCAAAATACAAGTTTATAAGCACAGTAATGTGCCTTTTCTGTTCTAAGAGTTACACAATGAGGCACAGAAAAGTAAATGAGTCATGGCTCAGCAAATGAGTCAGTTCTTTCATTTACAATATTCATGACAAGTATTTCACCATGGAAAACAATTATTTTGATAGGCCTGTTTTGTAGTCTGTCCTTGGAGGAGTTCACTGAGTGACAAGAGATTGCAAGCCTGCTGGAACAGGCTCTTGGAGAATTCCTGTGCTCACAGCCACACTGTGCTTCCGTATCAGCAGCATTCTTTAGGGCAGCAGGCTTGGTCAACCAGGAATATGCTCCCTCCCTAAGAAAAGGAATAACTGAAAATATAGTTACAATTTCTGTCAGTCTAAGGCCTTCGTCACTTATAACCTTTGTCAGGCAACCTAAGGTTACCAGCCTTAAGAAAAAGATAGACATCAGGCCTGCCGTTGCACTTAAAATCCATATTTAAGAAGACCAGAAACTATCTACCATAGCTCTTGTTCAGCACGCAACATCTACACAGGTTTTGCAGGCTGGTACAAGACCCTACAAATAGCTGACATGCATTGCTCAAGTCAGTGGAGGCCCTATGCTGCTGCACCACATCAGGGCCTGCAAGTTGTCACCACCACACTGGACACCACTGTTAGGCATCTACAGTACATATTGCTCACAAACATCGCAAGAGCGCCTTGCTTGCAAATATACCCACTCCTGACAGAAAGCAGCTGACCAAAGTTGCTTTTACCTGTCCAAAAGGAGCTGGTCAATGCAAAGAGCATGGTGTGAGGGCAGCGTGCTCTACAGAAAACAAGACTGCATTGAACATGCTGCTGCTGACTCGCATTATTTGTACCCAACTACTGATGGAAGATTAAATTGCAGGCTCCTTCTGCAGCAGTCCCACCTCCAGCCCACTGTACAAATATCGCATCCCCACTATGCTTCTGAAAACTCAAACCAGCATCAACTACAATACAAATGGATCTGCTCTCAACTTGGTCATCTACAAACACCACACAGCCCAATCCCCAGGTTCAGGACACTTACTGTCTCACCAAGGCTGCACGACATGCTTACACCTCCTGGGCTCCTGGAACAAAACATAGCTGTACAAAACCCCTCACGCCTACCAATCAAGCTACATGTATGCCAGGCTAATATACAGACACTTCTTACACTCTAATGCTGCTGATTCTCCCACCTCAGTCATCCATTAACTTTTGCCTGAGGTGCTTTCATTATATCACACCATATTGTCCCACACCACCCTCTTGGCTCCCACAAGAAGTCACTGAGTACACCAAGGCCCTTGCCTGGAATGTGGTTCCGCCATTGGGGCCATACTGCAATGCAGTGCATCACACT
The DNA here is from genome assembly GCF_028769735.1 of Zonotrichia leucophrys gambelii. Lineage (NCBI taxonomy): Eukaryota > Metazoa > Chordata > Aves > Passeriformes > Passerellidae > Zonotrichia > Zonotrichia leucophrys. The sequence goes on along the minus strand of NC_088200.1, from coordinate 31,288,282 downwards.
GGGATGGCTCTCACCATAGTCCCCAGTGGGAATGTCTTCTGGATTCAGGGTTCCTGAACCTTTCAGCACTTCCACAAAACTTGACTGCCCTCCCAGAAATTTCAACTTTTACAGATTTTTGTGCTTCTCCTTTTACTTCCTTTCACAGCTTAGTGTTTCATTGCTCAGTCATCTTCCTCTGCTTCCGCCTTTCAGATGTTTCTCAACATCTGATCTCTACTTCTTAACTTCCTTTTGTTATTCAGTGAGGGAGGGGAAGATGGACCTCATAACAGACAGGATTCACTGAAGCACATACCCATGAATCACATCTTTCCACTCATCCATTCTAACATTTCACTAGCTATCATTTCACACCTTGAGTATCAGGAAGGAGCAGCTTTGATCTTACTGACATCTTGCTCCCTTAAGCATATTCTACATACTAGGAATATTCAGCTTCCTGACAACAGCAGCACCCTTCTTTGTCCTGCTCAGCAGACACAAGTCCTTTCTTTTAAGTACAAGACTTTGGATCTCTTTGGTACTGAGATTACAATACTCAGATCCATCCTATGTTTTTAGTCTTTACCACTTATCTTATACTACCAATTTTAAGTTTGCATTCCATATGGCCTCTTATCAGCCGGAAAAACTTCTCTAGTCTTTCTCATCACCACTGCAGCAACTCTGACAGTTGTCTTCCTCTTTCCCTTTCCTATTTTTGTCTGAAGAACTGTCCAATGAACTGTGTATCACTCTTCATCAGATTCTTGTCTGCACTCCCTTTCCCAGGTCAGGACAATATATAGGTTCTGGGGTAAAAAAAAAATAAAATCTGACTTTCACAACCTGGGTACCATAAATACTCATTACAGGGGGCAGGGGACCAAAATAAGAAAACTAGTCTCTTTTTGCAATATACAGTGTTTTAAAACTAAGCCATTTAATGTCTATTCCAGAGAATTAAGCTACAATTTCGAAACAGCTTATAGTGAATGAAATAATCAATGCTATGAAAAAATCTCTTTGAAACAGTTGTACAAGACAGAGTCAATGGGTTTGTTACACCACTGGCCAAGCTTCCTTCCATCGTTACTGAACAGAAACAGCTTCTGCTAAAGTAAAATCTGACAAACACCCTTCAAACACAAAGCCACCATTATCTGAAAAACCAGAGCATTACCTTTGTGCACCCAATACATCTTGTTTATAAAACTGAAACTGGAACAAAATGTTGAAAAGAGTGAGAGGACACCCACTTAATAACTTAAAACTGTTTTACAATTTCAAAAGCTACAAAACAGCTAAGTTACTGTCTGCTAACCCATTTTCCATCTTGAAAGCTGCGTTTCATTTTGTAGGAAAAAGTCTATCAGATTCCATGCATTTGCTAACACCCATTAAAAGTAGATCACATAGAGGGAAGAGTTAGTTAGACTAGATCCTCCCTAAATATACCTCATCAGATATCTAGTGAGGTCTTTGACCTCTGTATTATCTCATTAAGTACCACTTCCCCACTTCTCTTCTTGGCCTCTCATCTATGAAGCATTTTACTCAGCATTTTATCACCTTTCTCCTCCTCAAGCATGTATTATTTAATAAAGCAAACTCTTGTTTACTCCTAAACACATCTTTGCTCCCTGCTACCAAACAGTCATTTACATTTATCATGTACAAAATTACCTAGAAATCAAATCTGTAAACTACTGCCAGGATACATGACAGTTTAAAAACTGATCACCCAAACTGTCAGTAAAACTAAGTGGTATGCTGCTTCTAAAATTTATACACAGGACTAAATTTTTTTCTCAGCTTCCTGATCCCATCAGACATACAGAGCATGTGTTACATCATGTCCCAGTCCTAGTCATTGCCTACCATTCGTGCATTAGCACATTGAGCTGAAGTCATCTCTATTAATTCATACATATTCATATTTGACAAGGAAAGCTGCATGATGGTGCACTCACATATCACGGCTTGCAATAACAAAAAGATAAAAAACAGCCATGCATTTTATGTCATCCTCAACCCCCTGCTGTGGAGGAAGTAAAATTGAAGTTTTGGGCTTCTGTATAATATAGCTACACTAAACCCAGAAACAGAACATAATGTACTTGATATTTTGTCCCCAATACACTAACTGTAGACAGTTTGCAAGGTCTCAGTTTACGATCTAAACCAATGGAAGAACTGAGACTCATTTTGCATGTACCACAGCAGCAGCACAGCCAGTTGTCACTGGTAATAACAGTATTTCAGAATAAATGTGTTCTGTTTTTTTTTTCTTTTTCTTGAGCTAATATATTCAACAATTCATTTAGACTACTGACTTTTCTCTGTTCTTGAACTTTTAAAATCAGTAGACTCTGCAGAATTGTCCTAAAGAAGATCAAGCCATGTTTAATCCAGTAAGCATGATCACTAAATCCAGCTTTGTACATATGCAAATGAGTGTTTTATAAGACTACCTTCCACCCTCCCAAAACACTGCATTGTATTCCACCAATAGCTGAAGCACAATCTGATGCAGCTGCTTTGGAAGCAACCAACAACTTACAATACAGTTCTCCATTAAACTGATTTCCTCACATTTTCCAGAAGATCCCAAGATTATCTGTAAGTGTACATGTTAATGAATTCTTAACACAGATTTTATCTGCTATCCTTTCACAGCCACAGCTGCACATAAGTCAAAGAAAGGACCAACCATCAAACCCTGAAGATCACACTACCTGTATATATTTATACTACTGACAAACATATCAATCCCATCATTAATCACTGAATATGGATCTGTGCTCCATGCACTTCAGCCTAGTCAAAATATCAAAGTTGAATGCAGAAATTAAGAACTAATAATAAAGCTCAGGAGCCACTTTTGACAAGGGCAAGCTAGAAGCTGAAGTGTGTGAGTTTAAAAAGTTTGCGCTGCCTTGCACACATAGTTGAACATTGCTATGCAGAAAGAAGGCAGGCCACTAGCACAAAAGGAAGAGTCAAACTCTAAACATACAGAAACAAATCTGAGAGCCACTGCTGCAGCCTTTAACCCAAAGCCAAGCTTTTAACACAAGCTTACAAACACTTAAATACTTAGAATTCATGCAAACTTCATCCTCTACTCTGTTACAGGCTGTACATTTGTAACATTCTGTAACATTTATCCATTTTAAGTGCCTTGATGGTTTAATGTTTTTCATTTCATTAGTCAGTGTAAATTAAAAATTGTAGTCAGCTGCACAATTCCTGCATAGTTCCTGCACTGTCAGTGCATTACTGTCGGCTGTCAGTAACCAGTTAGCAGCTAAATTTGGCACACATACAAAGTGTCTCATTTCTCAGAAGTCCTACAGCTAAGCAACAGCTGATTTTTCAGGCCTTTAAAATAATCAACTATTGAATGCAATTAACTTTTGTGAAAAAATAAAGTAAAAAAGACACAAAAATATCTATTAACATGTGCATCTGTGAAATATCTTACCTCTTATGCCATTTCCCCCATTACTGTTCTAATGATGCCAAAATGCATTAAAGCTCTGACAATTACCTATGAAAGATGATTTATGTAAAGAGATGGATTGTTAAATAAACTACAATGAAAGGTAAATCACTTGAATTTTTAGAACATTAATTCAGTACATAAGCTTCCTATTTATCTGATCAGTTAGATCTACTAGTGCAGATTTAAACTTATTGACAGGTTTTACTGCATCCTTCCAATTAGCATCAGACTTTCTCAGCCATTGCCCTTGCATTTCCAAAGCAAAACTTCTACATATTTAGACTGTCAAATACACTCACTTGCAAAGAGGAATGGACACTTACAGTAAAAAATAAATAAAACCCTGAAAGCCACAAATAAAAAATTACACTTTTTTTTAAAGCATGTAATGATGTGCATCACAACTTTAAAATATATTTTAAACACTGCTGAAGTCTGCCCTCTTTGAATATTTGGTTTTCACTTTTCAGAGGTGGCGTTGGTATAAATTCCACATCAGGAGACTCTTTAGTCTATACTGAATTGTGTCACATCAGAAAAAGTCTTTTGTATGCCCACTCAGCTCTTACAGCAGGCCTTTTATCAGTTCTGACTTAACCATAAAGGAATTCTCTACACTGTAGTTACTATTAGTAGGCTCCTCCAGTCTGTTTGCACATTTGCAGAATTCAGTCAGAAAACATCTATTTTAAGACAGTGATTTATATCTCAGCTTTTCCAGACTTCCTGGCCCTCCACAGCACAGCCAAGGCAACAAAGACTGGATGCATGTTGCTGCTTCAGAGGACAGCAGGGTAATGTGCCGCAAGGCCATCACATAAATCATGGTAATTGGCACGTAGCTGGAAGGAGAATGCAAACCAGTGTACAGCACCAGACAACACTGCCAATGATCCAGGTCACAGAAGGTTATGAAACCACGTCAAGGGCTGTACATATACCCAGCTGAGAATTCTTACGTACATCGTCTTGCACAGTAAACCAACAGCAAAAACTGGAAGTTCAAGAAGACCGATCTCTCAGAACAAGTGCAGTTGTTGGACAGCACTCAAGTGTTCACGTGCTGTCAGGCTGACTGCATTCCAGGCAACCAGAATTCACATTAAATCTGTATCCTTGCTGCACATGAAAGCTTCTTAGGATTTCAAATTAGTTCACATCATAGACAGCATATTCATAAATTAGGATACGTTTTGTCAGTTAAAATAGTGTGGTCCTTCTTTGACTTGGCTTTTGGGTTTTTTAAAGATGCAGTAAATTCTCCTCCCTTACCCCTCAAGAACATAAGCAAAAGAGAAAGCAAGGTAAGGAATGTCAGCAGCTTTCCTAAACTTTGCACGCATATTTACACTACTACAAAACTTGACACATTATCTTGACATCACTAGATTACTTAGACAGCAGGTGACACTTAAATTGAACTCATGCAGACATATCTAAGAGCATGCCATCTACTACAGTTCATCCTTCAACAGTAAGAACTGCACCTGACAGCTTACTACATTTTTTTTGCTTGAATTTTTTTAATTAGAACTTGACCAGAGTCTTAAGTAATGACTTGATTTTTACAGGTTCATTCATAAAAGGAAATGATACAGCAAAAAGCAGCACCCAGGAAATTATTTTTAAGGAAATCAGTTTGTCTGATGCTGACTTTTAAATAGCCCTCTGTCACACACAGATTTTGCATTTAATTAATAGTTCACTTCTGAAAGTTAGCACACAGGGCCAGAGAGTAAATGCAGGCATCAACTGCTGGCATGACAAGTGGCTCAAATTCAAACATTGCTACACACCAAAGGATCAGATCATACACAAAGATGGAATCACCTCCTAAAAGGAATGCCAGCTTTGAAAATGAAAATTGTTTTTTTGGAAGTGAGGAAAGCCTTGAAATTACGGGGAAAAGAGAACATAAGAAACATGAACACTGACTTAAAACACACAATGAAAAATTTTGTTACATGAACCAAATACAACACTCCTCTATAAAAGAAGATTTCTCCATTTAAAACTTGTGATGGCAAGTGATGAGCAATTACTTTCCTTAAAAAATAAATGAATTCTATAGTACTACTGATATTGCCCAATTACATGTATCCTACTATTCACAATTACACAGGAAGATAATATATACAAGATTTATTTTTGTATCTTGAAATCACCTTAAAATACTTACACTCTCTTGAAATCAAGGAAAGATTTTTTTAGAAAGCCTGAATTAAATGCAGGAGCTGATTTACAAAGCTTTTCCACCTTTAGCCATCTGGTCTTGAAAGACAGCTCTTTATTTTGCTTCTTTAGCTCTATCTTTTTTTTCAGGGTATTCAAAGAAATTATTCAAGGTCAAGGATACTGTATTAGAGCACACACACAGAAAATAGCTTGCATATTCACCAATTAATGCACTGCATTCCAAATCCTACAAGGATACTAGAATTCATTAGATGTCTCCCTTTCAGGAAGAACCATTTAAAACTTAGCTTACTAGTTTCTGTTCTGGAACTTAGAAACATAAGTAGTTATTTCTTAGAGCAAACTGAAACTGGAATTGATGAAGGCATTTTCACAAGACTCTCTAGGCTTGGAACTAAGTCAAAAAAAAGCAAAAAGTCAGACACCATTTGTTTACGCCCATACCACAATATTGTATTAACAAATTCTGGATTTCTTGTTTTACTCATATATTCCTAACCAAACCCCCTAAGTTGAACACGATTGCTCCTTCAGCATGTCAGCACACAAAAGCCTCCTCTTCAAATAGACAGAATTTAACACAACCTTTTCCCCTTGGAAAAAGTTCACTACACATACCAGAACAATTTGGTATCACAGACCAAAAAGTTAATACTAAACACAGTGCCTTCACTGCTGCTAATGACAATTCATAGGTTTGTCACATAACTCGGTATTACTCTCATTAAGTAAATCCTTTTACTAAATACATCTGTCCTACAGGTTTCATCAACAACTATATATATATTGCACACACCAGTGAGGATCACAGTATCTGTTAAAAGTCGCAGTTCGACTCACAGCACAGTACAACATTTGTGTCACCTTTGCAAACAAAATATTTGGTATGGTTCTATCACAAGAAAAAAAACAGTGTTTCATGTTATACCACTGCACTCAAACAGCTGAGTCCCAAAAGAAGAGACATTACCTTAGTTTTACTTGCTCTGCCATTTCAGAAAGTTTTGGGGTTGGGTGTTTTTTTCAGTAAAGATGGCTAGGAAGAACCAAAATTTATATCAAGTCATTGTCCACAAAAAGGATCTGAAATCTGCTGACTACAATACAGATTCCACCAGAATTACATGCAGCCACCAATTTGGTCTTCTAAAACCTTCTCTTGCTCCTGGTGAAAAAAAAGGCTTCTCCTGGTTTTGAAAGCAAACCAATCTCCAGTCTTTAACTTAAGAACAAATTAAAGAAACATCAGTGACCTTCAACCACAATTTAAGAAAGGAGAAATTTTACTTTGCTTTTCTCCAAGAAGCATTTTGGTTACATCCCCCAACCAGGTATCCCTGAGGAGCTTCCAAAACATGATCCTGCAGCTCCAAGCTAATGATGCTCTTCAGCTGACCCTCCTTCCACAAACAAGGCAGCCTTCTATCTTATAACATCAACATCATATTCTAGAGCTGTGGCAACTGCCAGTCAATGAATTCTTTGTATTTTCCTTCCCTAGGAGTCCCCTCCCTCCATCTCACTCCCTTGCCATTCATACCTAACAGCATGACTTACCACAGTCACAGAGCCTTATGCTACCATGGAAAGGGCTCTAACTCCTTTAAGAAAGGCCTGTGTGAGCAAGCAGGGTCTATGCAACAAAGACAAACCTACCTCAAATTACCAACAGACAGGGATACTGTAAGAGTACTTGTATGACAAATCAAAAAATTTTCAAGTACTTCTAATGTGGCCGCAGCAGTGAAGCTGAGTTTTACAGCACTACAGCCAAGGCAACCTCTGTCTTTCCCCAAGCATGAGTCATACCAGCTGAGGCACAGGGGTTTATTTCTTCTCCTAGAATAGCTGCATTAAGGGCTCTCACCAGGTCAGCTGTGCTGTTGAGGGATCACACCTCTTCTAACCTTGACAGCCACAGCTCTGATGACAATACAGTACTGTGTACTAATTCAGGACTAACCTCAGAAACCAAATATACACCTCACCATCTAAAACTGTCTGCTTGCTCCTGGCATTTTCAAAATTTGGCCAAATGAAACAGTCAATTTCTAATTTTCCTTCCAGATTGTTGTATTTGCCCACAAAGTGCTTTCTTATTTAGACTTTAATTTTTACTAAAAATACTTGGTTTTAAGTGAGTTAAACATAGGCAGGGTAAAAGAGTTGCTTTATGCAGTTGGGAAGGCTTGCTTCAGGAACTTGCACTTTCTGGCTCTTTTGAAATATACTAAGGAAGAAAAACTTTCATGTCCAGTTGAAATATATCAAAAAGATATAAATACATCAATAAGTTAGATGCAAATTGAATTCTGAAGCCATCCTCTTTGGAGAAAAGCCTTTCAAAATTAAGTGATGCTAATTATTATGCTAGGACAGTACCAATAAACTACAAAATAGGCTAGCAAACAACCTTACTGCCTGATTACCAAGAAGGTTATTTGTGTGTATCACTAATATCATCTACATTTGTAGGTGTGTGTACATTTGTGTATCACTAGACCATCTTCATTTTATTTAGGATTTTCTTTATAACAAGACAACACACAAGAGACTAAGTTGGTGGGTGTGAAGGAGGATCACATGAAGATTTTTAGCAAACTTTTGATATAAGGTTTGGGAAATCTTCCTGCTTAAGATTATTTACCATGATAAAATAGTAAGAATGTTTATTCACGGCTATACTGAAAAACTTAAAATGTAAAATTCAGAAGCAAATGGTGCCATTTAACTACCACTGAACCAAAATTTATGCGTCTCTCAAATCAAGTCCCCTATTCCCTGTTTACAGTAATACTTCAGGTTACAAGTAAGGCTGTTAGAACTGATTTGTAATAAAATGTATTTTGTCCAATAACTGCACTTTTCCATAGTTCAACAATAAACATTTACAGAGTTTCCATTACTCTGCAAAGAACAAAAGTTCACATTTATATGGTCACTAAACATAGACTTACATAAACTTAATTCTAAGTTTTCATCAATGCTACATATTCAGCTGTATTATATGGAACCAATTCCATTCTCTGCCCAACATAATTCACTCTAGAGCGGAATTGCTTTTAACAGCTGCACCTTTCTGCTTCACTAGGAAGTGAAGGAAGGAATATCTTGTCAGCAAGACCCCGGTCTTAATGACACAGCTACCTACCCAAACTACACAAGAACTCTCCTACAGCAGGACCTACCCAAGTCCTCCCCAACTCCCTCACCAAAGGCCTCTGTCAAAACAACTGACATCTTTAATTTCACCAGTTTCCACTACTACTTTTGCAAGAATTTCAAAGGAGGCTCACATAAGGTTGGGAGTGGGGGAATACAACAAAGCAAATGTATTTTCAGCAACAGGTACAGTATTTGTTTGAAATGCATTTAAAGGTTCCAGAAAAGGTAGTCAACACTTAAATCGTATTCATGCATATGTTCTTTCTACATACTGACCCTTGCCAACATTACTCAATGCCTTCCCCTTTGAAGACACACAAAAAGTTACTTTTTTCCTTCACAACTACTCACTGAGGCCTATTCCACTGCTGAAAGCAAGCAAAGCAAAGTCCTCGCTGGGTGTCTGCCTCCTAGAGAAGATTGCATTTTTTATTTATTGCCCCTTGGCTTTATTTTCACAGTGAATTCCTGGCTTAAATGCAATCAGCCAAGAAACCCTCCCTACGTGCACTCCTGTCATTCCTAATCGCTTGCAAACAGAATCAAGTGCAAGCAAAAGGGGAAAAAAATCTCAGCACTGCCAACCAAACTAAAAAAGCCCTACTTCTGGTTCTGCCAGTTTTGAGAAACCACAAATGCACCTCAGACCCCTCAGAAAGAGAAAGTCAAAAGATTAAATTTTAAATCAACTTGATTTAAAAAAAATAAATTACAAAACAAAAGAAAGTCTCCCTAGGCAAAAGAGAGGAGCAGTGAGCCTAAGAGCAGGGTCACATCTTCCCTTCGGAAAAAAAAACCTGATAGCACATTTGCAAGGTGCCCGCCAAGTCAAACCAGCAGCAGGCAGCACCAAGGTTTTGGGGAAGTGAGAAGGAGGGAATCCCGGCGCCCCACACACACACACAAACACACACACTGAGCCGCCGCCGTCAACAAAAGGCGAGCAGCAGCCTCTTTTGTCTGTCTTCCCCTTTTAAGGGGAGGAGAAGGGGAAAGACAGAAAACTGAGAGGGGGGGAAACAAAAAGAAAAAAAAAAATGAAAGAAAAAAAAAGACGCAAATAAACATGAAAATGAGAACAAAGTGGCCGGGTCGCACAAAGAGCATCACCACCGGCGGAGGGGACTATCTGCCGGGGGCGGCTCCCCTTCCAGTCCTTGAATGAAAGAGGAGCCGCCCCCGGCAGATAGCCCCCACAAAAGTGGGGGAATACCCACCTCTGCAGCCCTTTAAACACTGGCAGGGAGGAGTTAACCAAGGGAGCCCGCAGCGGGTGAAGAACAGCGGCAGGCGGCTGGGCCGGGGGTGACGAACAGGAGGGGGGTATTGTTTCAGTAGGAGGAAGAGCTTCGTTTCCCCCCCCCTTGTCACGAAGCCGTTCATCCTAAAGCAACACCCCTGGCATACCACCCCCGGCGGGGCGAATCGCGCCCCCACCCTCCGGCTCGTCGCCGCTGCCCTAGAAATGCCTTTGTTCGCGGATCCCCCCCGCACTCCCGCTGCCGGGGTCTCGCACCGCTTTTATGTCTTTATTCTGGACGGCGGCGCATCCCGCCCCCCCCTTCCCCGCCGGCCGCCCTTCTGCTGATTCATTTCCACCGGCGGTCCCCCTCGGGATGGAGGGGGGCGGCATCTCCTCGCTATTGTGGCTCGAGGAAAAGCGATGACCCGGATTACCGGGGGTGGACGCTGGTAGGAGGGCAGAGCCAAACGGGATTACACAGGCTGGATTACCGGGAGCGGACACGGCGCGGTGTGGGGCTGCGAGTTAAAGGGACAGGCGGGAGCCGTGTCCGTGTCACGGAGGCAGGGAGCCACTGCGCGTCCCGGGCACGAAGGGGAGGAGACCGGCGGAGGAAGTTGCCCGGCCCACGGTACAGCCGGGGAGTGAAGGGCTCGCACGGGCCGGGCCGCAGGCGGTGAGCTGGAGCGGAGAGAGAGGGACGGCAAGTGGGTGACACGCAGGGGAGACCCGCGGCCCCGAGCGGCAGAGGCCTGGCCTGGGAGCGGAACCGGCCGGTGACTCACCGACTTGCAGGACGTTATCGACGCAGCCGCCGTCGAGCAGAGCGATGCCCCTGCGGAAGGGCAGCCGGTTCTCATCGGCGGCAGCGGCGGCGACGTCCATGGCCCCGCCAGGCGCAGCGGCGCCTCCAGGACCGGCGGCGGGATCCTCGGCGCCGGTGTTGAACGAGGAGTACATACAGATCTCCCTCTCGCTGCGGGGGAAGGACCAGTAGACGATCCTGCGCTGCACCGGCTCCGGGATCCGTTCGAACCGCTCCTCCACCCGCTGGAAGGGCCACTTCTCCGCCACCTTGCGAGCTGCAATGTCCAGCAGGGACTCGGGGCTCTGGGTCTTGCCGAGCGGCAGCAGCCCCAGGGCGGCGGCGGCAGCTGCGGATGAGGGTCCGGCGCAGAGGGCGCCGCCGCCGGGCCCGGAGCCGCCCGCCCGCTGCCCCGGCCTGCAGCCCGAGCCATAGCCGGGTCTGCAGCAGAGGCGCTTGGCGGGGTGGGGGAGCTGACCGCGCTCCGCCATGATCGCGCCGCTTCTAAGCCGACAGCGGAAGTGGCTGTACCCTATAAACGGCTCCAGGAAGGCAGCGAGGGCCCGCGAGCCCCCGAGGACACGCCCCCTCTGCCCTTATGTGGCGAAGAGGGCGGGGCCGCCTGGGCTCGCCGGCTGTGGGGGGCGGGGTCTTATGCAAATCGGCGTCACAACGTAAATAGAACGGCGGGGGAGAGGGAAGGGCGAAGGGGTGGTGCGCGCTCTCCCACCTCCGCTTTCCCAGCCTCTTCTCCCGTTGATGTCACGCGCGCAAGCCCGGGCGCGCCCTCGCGCGCGTGGTGGGAAAGGAGGGCGTGGCCGGCGGCGCCCCCAGCTCTGCCGCCATATAGGGAATGGAATGCGGGGGCGGGGCCGCCGCCGCGGCCTGAACCCGGTCACCTCTGCCGGGAAAGCCGGAGGGGCGGGACGAGCCGCGCCGCGCCTCGCGGACGGGAAGCGCGGTACGCGCCGCGGTGGGAGACCTGCGCTCCCGCTTCAGAGGCGGGGCCGCAGCAGGCGAAGGCCTTTCTGTCCGCCCCTGGATCAGGAGCCTAGGTGCATGCCTATAACAAGCTCTTGAGCTACACGAGTGAGGCGCGCTCCAGGATGTGTTGGTATTGAGTTTTGTGGGGAGTTTCATTTTCCTTCTACTAGCGGTAGTACGGTAAAGGTCGTCATCCCGGTGCCAGCACCCGGTTGGCTCTGCAGATGTCAGGGCTTGGAATTGCTCCGGGAGAGCCGAGACACAGGCCAGGGCGGCAAGGACCCGCAGTGAGTCACTTGGAGGCGATGAAGGCACCGTGTTTACCCAGGTGGGTCGTGACACAGCGGAGGGTCAGGGTCTTTTCGGTGATCTTTAAAAACCGCGCCGTTCGGGCTCGTGCCGGCGCCTCAGAGATGGATGGATTGATAGATAGATGGATAGATGGAGGCATCCATATGCTGAGGGTCCCGAGGTGCTGCGTGTCGCCGTGGCTGCCCGCGGCGCGGGGCGCTGCTCCCGCCGCTGCTCCCGGCACGCCGGCCGCATGGAAGTGCCGCCCGGCCGGGATCGAGCGAGCGCAGCGCACAGCGCCCTTCTGCGCTGAGAGGCTATGGGCTGCGTGTCATCGCAGAGCAACCTCGGCTGACTTCTGTTACACTAATTAAATTTTAATATAAATATTATGTTGGTATTTCGGGACTTTATCTCGGAAATGGGATTACGCTTTGATGCTTCGTGGTAGAGCAGTCGCCATTTTTTATTAACCGAATTTAAAACCAATTTTTGTAATTAATGAAATATTTCGGAACTGTAGCTTGTAAGAGGCATTTTTGGGCGGCTCGTAGTTGAAAACACTCACTGGGCCGGCGAGCAGCCCTTTGCTCGCATGCCGTGCCCCGCAGAAGCCGTAATTGGAGCGGCTTCCCTCCGGTTTTCCCAGACAGACTACATTTTCCATGATGCAGCGCAAGGCGCCCCCAGCGGGGAGGCGGTTCCGTCAGGGAATGCGGCGGAGGAATGTCAAGCGTGCCCGGCATAAAATCTTAAGAGGTGCAAACAACATCGCCTTGGCTCGAAACTGTCGTCTCCTTTTTGTTCGTGCCAATCCCTCCGCCCCCCGCCTCCACCTCCGACTGTAACAGGAGCTTATTTTGTATTCAAGCGATTGGAAAGCTTTGCAGAAACTGCATTTTCCATTAAAAGTGGACGGGAAATTGAATTAAACTTATCTGACTCGCTAACTGATTTTTAAAGAAAGATTGGCAGAAACCTGTGATGGTTTAGAATTTGCACGTATTGGAGAAGGGGGGGTAGTGTATGCTTTTAAACTTCTGAACAGTAGCAGTACTTGGAAATTTCACACGTCAAGAATTTTTTTACATTTAGGTATAGACCTGTGCTTTTGGTGGGGGCGAGGGTTAGGGTTGGTTTTTTGCTTTTGTGTGTGTGTTTGTTTGTTTTTCTGGTTTTGTTTTATTTTTTATTTTTTGTTTTTCTGCTGCCCGTTGCTGATACTAAGAAAATGATGGACGCTTTTTAACCAAATAGCTTAAACTGCAGAATTATTTTCTGCATGGTTAGGTTGGTGGTTTTTTTGGTTTGGTTTTTTTGGGGGTTTTTTGGGGTTTCTTTTTTTTTTTTTATATGTACTATAAGCTTGGGGTTTTTTTCTTTGGGATAATGAAACCTACCTTTATGGAGGAAATTTGTTTAAACTGATGCTTGTGTTTCTGGCTATGGACTTCACAAAATAGTTACTCTTGAGATGCCAGTTTCATAAATTCATAGATAGCTTGCTGGAATATTAACGATCTTGTTTTTAGATTTAGGCATGTTTTATAAATGTTCTGCTGGATTTATAAACTTAACTCCCAACAGAATTTTGGAAGTGTTAGGGAGCCTGAATACTGCAGACCAGAGATGAGCATGGAGTACTTTCTTTTACTATCAATATGTAGGAAAAAGAAAAAGAAAAGAACTTTATGATTGCATGTGTGTGAGAGGAGAGGAAAATTATTTTTAACTCCATCGCTTATTCATGAGTAATGATTGTTCAAATGTCAAAGCAATTTTTCTTCTCTGTTCTACCACTATTTCTGCTTTAATTAAGCATCTAGCAAGTCAGTAAAGATACTCTTCCAAATTGGGCATGGCTGTTCTTTACCAGGTCTTAGCCACCTGCTGCAATAAATATAACACTCATGCCACAGGAAGAATTCTTCACATCATAGTTGAGCAACTTTACAATAAAAACCAAAAAGAGTGAGAAGAGTGGCAATGAACAACAAATCATCCATAATAAGTTAACCTGTGTGTCAGTTACCTCAACTTAGTCTTTTTTCTGTCTTTACAGATCTGGGCAGAAATTTTTAAATTCATTAAAGAAATCCCAGAAAACAAGCAGAAGAGCTCATGGATCCACCTCTTTCATCTGTCTCCCCTCCTCAAGAGTATCTACTTCCTGTTGAGTCTGTGTGTATTAACAGATACACAGAATGCTGGTGAATCTTATTAGGTTCTGGGCTAGGGAGAAGACAAGGAAGCAAGAGGCATCTTTGCTCTTGTCATGCCACCAGAGGCACCAAATATGCACCACTTTAGGCTCCAGCTGCACCAGCGTAGCACTTGGACAACTTGCAAATTTTCATCTGAGGCTGAACTTTTGTCCTCCCAGATTTGCCCTAAGTTCCCTCCGCTTTCTGAAACCAAGTGGGAAGATGTGTTAACTCCAGAGAATAAATTAGGAAGTGTAAAAGCCATATCTAAGCTATTTTAATTGATAGTTGGTTTTTCTTTCAGTGGATGTTCTCGAGGGATGACCTTACTGAGCTGAGCATTTCTTGCCTCTGTTTCCATCTCACCGTTTTGGGAAGTTTCTATTCCTAAGCTACACAGAGAGGGAGGAATGGCTGCAAAACAGCAAGCTTAACTTGGCTAACTTCCTGCATGTAATAAAGGCTATTCTGTGAGCTGCTTGGAAAAGCACCCTTGGCCACCACGCAGTAAAATTCCTTCCTAATAATCTTTTCAGAGCATTAGGCCAGTTGCAGCCAGTTTTGCTCATTATAGTAAAGTATAAAAGGCTTGAGCATTCCACCAGTTGCGCTAATCTAAAAGGAAGGTCACATACAGCTGCACAGTTGTCTTTGTGTGAAACACACCAAGGTCTAAATGTAGAAAAATGATGGCAGGCGACATAATGCTACCCAACATAAGTCACCCCAGTGGTTAAATCTTATCAGGAAAGATGAGACTTGGCATTCCTGCATTGAAGCTGAACAAGGGTCTGGATTCATGTGCTGCATAAAATATTTCTGAACTCTCAGAGGGTAGGGGGTCAAAGACAGAGAAGGAGACTTGGGAATGGAGGCTGGAGAGTTCTTGGAGCTAAAGCTATAAGGGAAAAAAAGCAAGAAAAATTGAGGACTAAAATAATCCAAACAAGAAAGAATGATAGGTCTACTGAAACAACTGGATTTACAATGCTGAACCAAATGTTTTTAAACCTGTTTCTATGTGCCTTTTTAGATAACAAGGGGTTTCATTTCTTGGAAGAAGGCTACAGATTTTGGAGATAACAAATGTATTCTAATATTGTGTGAAAGCTTGAGAAACAGTGTTGTACGTAAAAGTAGTGAATATCACTGAACTTAGCAGTGTAGTGAAACTGGGAATTCAAATGCAGGAAAAGCAGACAGAAGTGATGGGTGTTGATGAAATTACCATCTTAAGGTTGGTTAGTGAAGAAAATAGTGTAATTGGTCACTGTCTTCAGTTTTACAATGTTTTCATAAAACAGTTTCTTTCATTATGTTTACAGACTATTTTTAATTCAAAGCCTAAAAAAAGAACTTTTGCCTTTTTCTAGCCTTTTAAATCAAATACTCTGGGATAAATATTGCCAGCTCTTTAGAGTTTCTCTGTTGAAGTGGAAATAAACTGGCAGTACCAAATGAGCCCTTTCAAAGTGCAGCTTTTTATTTTGATTAAATTCCTTGTTGATTCTAAAACTGTACTCAGACTAGAATCTAAAAGCATTTAGGAAAATTTACTTAAAATACTAAGCATACTTTGCCCGTTTTCTAGAACAGTTAAAAGAAACAAACATCTACAACTGTGCTAAATCCTCTTGACATTAATTTCTGTGTCCTCTGCGTTTCTGTGGCTCAATACTTAATGTATGAAGTCATTCTCAGATGGACTGAAGGGGAAGGCATTGTTTGTACCATAGTCCCAGAGTTGTGTGAATTAATGCTGCTCTGTGTTTCCTTAAGGACTGAGCACATTCAGTTTACATTTATTGAGAATAGATCCTGGGAATGAATTATTTCTTCCTTATAAGGAGCCTTGTGTTGAGATATCTGTTGGGGCAGTTTAGCTCACTACTAAGTCACTAGGGACAAAAGCATCACTGTTATAAGTAAAATGATAATATGCAAGAAACTTCTTAAAATTAAATGTGTTGCAGTCATTTAGATGATTCAGAATATTGAGGTCTTAGAAGACTAGAGGAATAAGAGTGTTTCACCTTTCTTCAGATTTAGCATTTGCATAAAGTCAAAAGGATAAAGTCTTTGTCTCAGAGGGAACTCTAGATTTAGTGTCTCGCTGGGTTTGTTGTGACCTTATTTAGATTTGAGTTGCAAAATTTATGAATACTCAAAGTAAAAGCAGTATATTATCCTCACAAGTCTTTGCAAATACTATTTTAAAAGTATTATCTTTTCCAAATACCAGAATAAAAGAATTTTATTGAAATATTGGATATTAAACATCTTTCTTCATTTATCCTCTCTTTTTAGTGCAAATAATTGTGACTAAGTGATTTTTAAAAAAAGTTCCTCAAAACTTCGTGTTCTTTTGGTCAGACATTCTTCACCAAAAACAGCATAGGCTGGTCTAGGAGTTTTCAGATGCAAAATGCCATTGTTTGGTCTACCAGCATGTGGAGGAATACAAATATACAGAAAGTGAAATGGGCTGGTAGTTTAAAAGGGAGCATTAAGGCACTACCTTCTTGTGGATAAGCATCCTACATGAACAACTCCCCTTTTTATCTTCTTGGGCTTTCTCCCTTTTAACTGCATTTCCGACTTCCTTGCATTGGACCAAGGAACTACTTTGCAGTGTCAGGCCCAGTAATTCTTGGTAAGAAACTCTGTGTGCAGGACATAAAAACCTCAATCTGTGATATTGTCTTGAAGTAAAAGACATTGCTTACCTAAATTTTAATCTACAGCAAAGAAAGAGAAATTGCATTAACTAAAATTTTCAGTAGAGCTTTTCCACATGCTAAGTGCTGGTAGAATGATTTTTTAAATGGCTTTAAATTAAAAAAAGAAAAACCCCAAACAAGTCAAAACCCTTCCTTCTCCCATTTCAAGGATCACAGAATCATTTCGTTTGGAAAAGATTTCCAAGGTCATCAAGTCCACCCTTTTGAATGATCACCGCCTTGTCAACTAGACCGTAGCATGAAGTGCCAGATCCAGTCATTTCTTGAACTTTTCCATGGATGTTGACTCCACCACTTTCCTGAGCAGTCCATCCCAATGTTTGAGAGCCCTTTAGTGGTGAAATTTTTCCTGATGTCCAACCTAAACCTCCCCTGATGCAACTTGAGACTCTCTGCTCTTGTCCTGTCACTGGTTGACTCCACCTGGCTACAATCTCCTTTCAGGCAGCTGTAAGGAGTGATAAGGCTATCCCTGAGCCTCCTTTTCTCCAGGACAAACACCCCCAGCTCCCTCAGCTGCTCCTCACAGCACTTGTGCCCCAGACCCTGCCCCAGCTCCATTGCCCTTCTCTGGACTCTCTCCAGCCCCTCAGGGCCTTTCCTGCAGTGAGGGCCCAGCCCTGGGCACAGCACTGGAGGTGCGGCCTCAGCAGGGCCCAGCACAGGGGGACAATCCCTGCCCTGGCCCTGCTGGCCACAGCATTGCTGATCCAGGCCAGGATGCCATTGGTCTTCTTGGCCCCCTGGGCACAGCCTGGCTCATGTTCAGCTGCTGTCACCAGCACCCCCAGCTCCTTTCCAGCCACTCTGCCCCAGCCTGTGGCACTGCCTGGAGTTGTTGTGACCCAAGGGCAGGACCCAGCACTGGGCCTTGTTGAACCTCACACCATTGGCCTCAGTCATGATCCAGCCTGCCCAGATCCCTCGGCAGGGAGTTCCTGCCTTCCAGCAGGTCAGTGCTTATACACAATTTGTTATCCATTAATTTACTGAGAATGCACTCAACCCCCTCATCCAGATCATCAAAAAAAATACATTAAAAAGAGCTGGCCCCATTACTGGCAGCATTCCCCACCACTCTCTGGGCCTGGCCAATCCAGCAAAGGGTGTACCTGTCCACTGCATCAGCTGCTAGCCTTTCCAGGAGAACGCTGTGGGAGACAGAATCAAAGGCTTTACTGAAGTCCAAACAGGCTACATCCCCAGCCTTTCCCACATCCACTAGGCAGGTCACCTGGAGATCAGTTTGGTCAGGTGTGACCTGCCTTCCCTAAACCTATTCTGAGTGGGCCTGACCCCTTGGTTGTTCTGTGTGTGCCATCTGATTGTAGCTAAGATGATCTGTTCCACAGTCTTGCTGGGTGCTGAAGTCAGGCTGACAGGCTGTAGTTGCCTGGATCTGAGTTCCAGCCCTTCTTGTGGACGGGCATCACACTGGCCAACCTTCAGTCATCTCTGACATCTCCAGACTTCCCTGATTAGCTGGGACTGACTAAGAGGTCCAGAGTCCAGATTAATGTGTGATGGCAGGAGAGCTGAACATACAAGGGGACAGCTTAAATATACCAAAACCTGGAGCTCCTGCCTGTGTGCTATAGAGATGGGGTCCCTTTCAGTAGGATCCATGCTGTGCTGGTGTATCCTTGTCTCCAGCAGCATAGCCAAGGCAGTCCTCGGAAGAGGAACGTAAAGCTAACTGTACAGCATTTTCTCTAGGTGCCAATTTTCTGCGAACTTCTCAGCCTTCATGAATTATAACTGAGGACCTGCAGAAAGTATGGAGGCAAAGAAAAGGCTGAGATGGCTAAGCAAGACTGTAATGGTTCCTGTTGTAATAACTGTCATTTTTTTTAAAAGCTCAGGTACAATACTTGCTTCCTCTTACTTGTTTCCCTAGTTCCCTAGTGATTGCTTTTAGCAATCTGGGAAAAATGAGCTGGACTATATTGTTTTTTCTTAATGATCTCTGTGTAAAATTTGGTTCCAACTGGTACTTAAACTCTTAGTTTACAGGTATTTGAACAGTATTGCAAACCTGTCTCTAGCTTTGCCGGGACTGAAACACCCAATCAAGATTTACAACTTGAGAGACGAGATTTACAATTTACAAGAAACAACTCTTTTCTTGGGTTGTATCAGAGACAAACTTACAAGGTAGTGCTCTAAGTACAAGGGCTTCTGTATAGCTAAGACACCCTTTGAAATTAAGAGACCAAGGTTTTTCTGTCTGACAAAAGAATTACACTGTGCTGTCTTGTCATTTATTTCATCAAAAATGACCATATGCTCAGGAATAGTTAATAAAGACCAAATCAAGGGTACAACATTTTGAGGGATTGTTTTCCCAATTTCTTTTTTCCAACCCAGATTATATCTTATATTTGTAAAACCTGGGCTTTTGTCCCAAAACTTTAGAAATTATTTGAAATTTTGTAGCCCAAGTGCTAATTAGAGTGATGTGTACTTGTTTTGCCTATCTATCCCTGCAACACTGAGCTGTGGAATACTGCTTCTGTTCAGAGCAGTCAACTTTCAGGGTTAAACACAGCTTACTACCGTATATCTTGGGTGACATTGATGTACTTTCACTTGTATTTTGTATCCCAGCTGAAAGTATTTTCATTATCTGGTTGCCTGTTTCTATCTCTTCTTTTTCTTTCTCATCTTTCTTTGACTGTACTTTGCTGTTGCCAGTCCATTGTACAGTCTGTCCCCATTAAAGAGACAAAATGACTAAATTTTCAAACCACTTGCCTTCCTTCTTCCTCTTCTTCCTGTCCTGCAGTCTTGGAAATTGTATTGGAGCTAACATGTCAAGCTAAGCCTTTTAATCAAAATCAGAAGATAGAGATAAGCTATCATTAGAGCCTGCAGTAAAATTTTGTCAGAGAAACCAGTACTTCCTTTTACTTCACTACCTTCAAAGGCTTCACTGGAATCCCTTTTTTAGAGCAGGGATTTAGGGTTTTTTTCTACTGGTCTGTGACTAGACAAAATTTAACTTTTGAAGTTGCTCTGAATAAAAAAATGTAATTTTTGATGTTACTTTGAATAGAAAGGGAGAAGGTTTTTTCTTTTTTTTTCTTTTTTTTCTTTTTTTTTCTTTTTTTTTCTTTTTTTTTCTTTTTTTTCTTTTTTTTTCTTTTTTTTTCTTTTTTTTTCTTTTTTTTTCTGCTGCAGGGATTAAGATGAGCTGAAAGATACACCTCTGCTGCACTTCAACACTTGGAATAATAGTGGCACAATGTGGTCTTACACTTCTGAAAATTAGTGTTACTTCCAGGGGAGTATTAGGAGTTCCAAGAATTTGACAGGTTTACCATTGAAACGGAAATGACCCCGTGGTAATTACTATGTCCCCGTGCTTCTTTGCTTTCATAAATTATGCAGGACTCATGGGACAGCTGTCCTATTGCTAGGCACTGTCCTCTGCTGGGCCGTATTGGGGTCCTTCAGGGGGAATAGATGCAGGTGCTGTGTGTGGTGTGGTGTGGTGTGGTGTGGTTCAAACACTGCAGGAGATACTGAGTCAGTGTCTGCAGGCTTAGGCAGATGTCCCAATCAGTCATCCTGCAAATGTTGTGATCCATGAGCAGGAGCGCTAGAAATTTCTTCTGGTATTCCATGTAAAATATATGTTCTAGTGGTTCCAAAAATGGAGCTTCTGGGCAAAGACCTGGGCAAAGCCTCTGAATTCCTCCAGTCATAGTAAAGGTCCAGTGTCGCATTACTGTTCCAGCCTAAGACAGCAGAAGTCTGTCTCTAGGAAGAATATTTTCCTAACTCAGAATTGCTTCCCTGTCAGTAATTTTAACATGTGATTCTGAGAGCTTTGTTACAGATAGCATCAAAAAAATTTTGTTCTTGTGCTTTCAGTGGTTCTGAGAAGCAACAGCAGCACAGCCTGAGCATGGTTTTCACCACGTTCAGGACAACAGTCCAGGCACCAAAGCCAACCATGTGCACATTTGGTTGACCAAGTTTGCACCCTGCTCTGATTTTCAATTTATCTCTGCAAGCATAAAGTCTTTGACTCTTTTAAAACAAAATTTTGCTTGCTGCAGATGAATGGCTGCTTTTGAAGCTCACTAGAAAAGCTGGAAGTCTTTCCTTTCAAAAGAAAACAAGAAATCACTAGGATATGAGGAGTGGAATAACTGAGGAAGAGAATGAGCTTTGAGGGGATAAATGTAAAAACACACTTCCTTACCAACTCCAGCCTCTAAATGGTATTTACCACCAGGGAAATTGGATCCACCCTGGACTGATTGTAGTATCAGGAAAATCTTCCACAAACAGCTCTGAGCTATTGAAAAAGCTGCAGTTTTCTCTTCCAATAATTGATACTGTGGTGACAACTTCCACCTGCTACTCATGAGTCGCAGTTACCACATCTGCTAAGGGGGAGAAGGCAACTTCTCCCTTTGCTCAGAATGTATTGTCTTGTCTGCAGTGGTGGTCCTAGGAGTGAAAAATTGCTACTAAGTTTGAGCACTTCTTAGAAGGCGTGGTGTCCCCTTCACTATTTGGAAATGAAACTTGCAATCTCTGCTTACTCAGAGTTTAAGAAGCATAAATGAAGAGGAACCACTTTAACTGTACCTGGGGATTGGGCTAAATTGCATTATTGCCTGGGAATGAGGGTTTATTCCATACTGTTTACTAAATGAAGAGTATAACCATGGCAACATTCAGGACATGGTCTGTAAGGATCTGCCAATGCAATTCTGAAATTAGCATTCAGAAGGCAACTGTTTAAAAGTAGCTTGAGAACTGAAAAAGAATGTTTCAGACTACGGTCCATATGGGAATACACTTCGGTATCTGCAGCATGAAAACTATGTAAAATTTAGCAGTTTAGTTTATGCTGATCTCAGCAGGAGATCATTTATATAGATCTTTGATGAGTGAAAGCATAATGGTATAAATACTAATATCCAGTGGTGATTCACACCACATTACAGCTATAATTTTGTGTGAAGTATACCTAAAAAATACAAAAACTACTAGCTTTTTATGATCAACAGTAGTGTAAAGATAGTTGAAATCTTTTTTCCAAGTTCACTTGGGGAAAAAAGTAAAGAATGACAATTCTTACACAAGATGAAAGTTCTACTTCCTGTATATAAAGAAGAAATTTGTGGGGTGAGTGAGAAATAAGGAGAATAATACAAAAGGAAATTCTAGATCTGAGTTGGTCCCCTGCTAGCCCAGTTAAACTTTGTCTAATAAATACTTTTTGTTGTTGTGTGTTGTGATGTTCTTGCAGAAATCCTTTACACAGGAAGCTGTGGTCTGGCAGAATTAAAGTTGATCGAATTATAGCTTGCTTCTTCATGTCTCTCCACAGGTCACTACTTTCTGGAAAAAGCAGAGTCAATAGAACTACACCTTTGTCATTGAGTTATGCCAGCTCTTGCAAGTAATGCTGAAAAAAAATAGTTCTTTGGTTATTCTGTCTGCACTTTTATCCGTGGTTAACATCACTGTTTTTGTTTAAGTCTATGTCCTATTTTGTGTGCATCTGTCACTTAGCAGGACAGGTGTGTTTATATAAATAAGTTCCACAATTCATGTAGAATATGTGTAGGAAAGTGCAGAACTGCAGACTTCTGAAAGTTGGCTAGATTTTAAGCTGACCCTGCCCTCTAAACAGATGCTCAGAACATTGATGACTCTTTATTGCTACAACACACCATCTTGGGATAACACATCAGGTAGTCTGGAAATATGAAATACTTTATGTAGAGTTGCTACTTCATGTAAGACAGTGCTGATGACAGTTACATCTGCGAAGAACACAGCATCATTCCTGTCCCTCGCTACCCTCATAGGTAAATGTGGTACATTTAGGAAGCCTTAAGTTAGTCTTCAGAATCATGGATCTATAGAAATTATGGAAATGATGCTGGAAAAAAAGCTGGCCTGATCCCTAGCTGCTCAGACAATCTCTTCATATTTTTCCCAGGGTACCTGTTCTTTATTTCACCCTCAACAGGCCTCCTTTTGTGTTTGGGTTTGTCCAGGAGCAAGTTGT
Organism: Zonotrichia leucophrys gambelii; assembly: GCF_028769735.1. Lineage (NCBI taxonomy): Eukaryota > Metazoa > Chordata > Aves > Passeriformes > Passerellidae > Zonotrichia > Zonotrichia leucophrys. The sequence goes on along the minus strand of NC_088200.1, from coordinate 31,265,126 downwards.
TCATCCATGCCCTGTTCTTTTGTCTGATTTCCTTTTTGTTGGGACACATGGCTCCTGACTTGGAGGACCTTCACCTTGAAGATTAACCAGCTTTCTTGGGCTCCTCTTCCCTCCAGGATTCTATTCCCTATTACCCTACGGAGCAGACCCCTGAAGAGGCCAAAGTCTCCTCTCCTGGAGTCCAGCCTAGTGAGCTTCGTGTGTGTCCTTCTCACTCAAACTCCACCATTTCATGGTCACTACTTCCCAGGCTGTGCTTGAGCTTCACATTCCCTTCTTGTCAGCAAGAACGTGGTCCAGCATAGCACCTCTGTCATTGGTTCCTCTACCATTTGGAGAAGGAGGTGCATCACTATCAGTGAACATCCTAGCTGTTCTTTCAACCAGTATTGGGGTGGTTACAATCACCCATAAAGACTGGGGCTTGTGAATGCCCTGGTGTGTTTGAAGCACCTGGGCAAATACCAAAATTTTATCACTACACAAAATGAGAAAACACATCCTATTCCAGCAATAACTCAGGAGTATGTTAGCCATCAAAACTTATTTTAAAATAACACGTTCAGATAACTTCAATTCAGTGTTTATACTAAAGCTGAACAAGCAGCTATCTGTAATGCTGTCTGTTTTCAAAAATTTGAAACTGAGAGAGACAATACAGAAGATTCCTTAAAAGTATGAGCAGTAAAAAGGGTAAAGAGGATAATCCAGATGATTATTGGGCAACATCCATGTGGGCAAAAAATTACAACTAATATATAAAGCTTTTAAATCAGTAGAGCTAATGTTTGTCAATATGAGTATAGGAGAAACAGCTCTGACTACAATTTTACTAAGACACTAACCAAATAGTGTTTACATAACAATACTGTAATATGTAATCTTTTGATTTCTTGAAAACATTCTGACTTAGTGCTGCATGACACTTTTTATATATCATATATATAAAATATTATATATCTTATCATAAAAAATATTATATACATGCTGATTAGTAGAAACATTGAGTAACTGGCAGCCAAAAACAGAGCACTAAATGCAGGATCCTAACTGAGCAATTATATTCATATTTGGGTTATTTTAAGAATTATTTTTTGGTATATGATGTTTAATGCTTGTTTTAAATTACGTCAACATTGTACAAAATTATTAATTATACTCACAGATGACCTAAAGATCGGAGATATAATAAACAACAAAGATAAGTCATTAATACAGACCAGATGGCTTTAATAAGTTGGGGGCAATCAGACAAGTGTTTTGTGGATAATTATTAAAGTAAAACATTTGTGAACAGAGAAAGCAGCATGTCCTTTTTACTCTTATATTTATGACCTTTACATTTAGTCCACCTGTCAAATTCTAGCTCTTCAGAACAGACAAGACACTAAAATATGGAGGCCAGTTGAACAAGTTGCCTGTGATTTGTTGTTCTGGGTTTCCTTGTATATTTTGGTTCTGATCATCTCCAGAGTGTTCTGTTATAATACGTGCTTATGTAATTTTATTTTGGTATCTCTGAGTAATGCTAAAACATCCCCATGCTATAAATTGACTCCACTTTTGAAATTTGAGCCAGTATTTTTAAATATGCCTTATACCTTAAATTCATCATCACTTCTGTTACCTTCTGTTACACTTTCTCTGTCTAGTATGACCTTTTCACATGTACAACTGTAACAAAAAAGGGAATAAAACCGTGTCTGCAGACAATTCCCTTAGTCTAATCATCAGTCATGTTATTGCAAAGCTAATGCTGCTGTTGCCTTTCTCATCTCCAGAAACTTGTGTTTTGCTGGACCTAAGAAGAACTGAAAATGCTGGTTTTCTTCCTTTTTTTTTTTTTCTGTTCACAAATTATTATTTGGGGATTTGGAGGAGGAATGAAGAGATGCAGAGAGATTTGTCAAGAGAGGTAACAATGAATGGACTACTAAATAAGGTGCTTTGGTCAAAATGCCTTGTGTAAATCTTGGCTATGCTAAAAAAAACCCCTGGGGATTGCATGAACAGTACTAGTTATATGTCTGCACTGAAAATTTCTTTTTAATTTACTTTTGGTAGTTTAGGATTCAAGAATACTCAGTGTAAAGGAAAGGTTGAGAGAAAAGCCAGAAAAGTCATTGATTCATGTGGCATGATACAAGGAAGTTTTTCCTCTTTATCAAACAAAACCATGTATAGACTGCAGTCCAAAAGTATCTGCAATGAAATACAAACTTGATACCTGGCTTCTCCATCTAGTTGACAGATATAAAAGGATCTGATTGCTGAATGTTGGAAGCTGAACAAAATCAGACTGGTACAATTTTGCCTAAATATAGATCAGTTAATTATTGAAATGGTCTAAAGTGAATTATGATGGGCTTTCCATCTGTAGTTTTAACCTCAAGAGATATCTGTCTTAAAATGGGTATTGTAGCTCAACTCAGCAATAGTTCAGGACAGCACAGAAACTTCTGTGACACAACAGATCAGTGAAGTGGATGGTCAAAGTGGATGTTCTAGCCTTATCTTTGATGGGCAGCAAAGTTGTTTTGGTTCTTCCTTCAGCTCTCCTATGGATTTATTTCATTATCCAATTTTTTTTTTTTGCCTGTGGAGGCTACCATTTTTACTGGAACTTCAGGGCAGCTGCAGCTGTTTAAGAAAGGACATAATCAGTTGTAAATGGTGTAGTGTGATAAGGGATCCAGACTGCCTAAGAATCTACTCAAAAGATGTAAGAGTCCATGGAAGAGACCCAGCCACACATGGAATTTTAGCACTCCTTTGTCCTGCTTATTCCAGTTTCTCAGCAATAGTCTTCTGCATTAATAGTTTATCTGGTGATTCTGCATTACTATATGTCTGTTGCCATATACATCATTCTGGATTATCAGTTTAAGATTCTTTGGTAAGTCTTATATGCCTGTGTGATTTTAAATGCAACAAGGGTATGTCCATATTGACACGTTTTTTTAGCTTATCCAATACTTTCAACTTGTGTTTTGTCTTTTGTTTGTAAAGTGGTATTTCTTCCTTTGAATAAAAAGTACAGAAGTAATTAGCAAGATTACCTTATCATTATTTACAGCAAGTCGGTTCCCTCTTTGTGCACAGAAAACTAAAATTGTATCCTTCCTTGGCTGAAAACTTCCTTTCTGCAAGCAATAAAAGATGCAAATATCCCTTACAGTGGCTAGTTAAGCTTTCTTGCAGCTTGGGGCAAAACCACATTGGCAGAAGGGCAATGGCTTGTCTCTGATGTCTGTGAAGCTTCTCTGAACAGACCTAAATATGAACTTATACGAAAAGGACCTCTGTGTAGCGACAAGAACTTGAAAACAGGGTATAGTTACATAAGAAATTTAAAATAAGTTAAGAACCATGTTTCAAGGAGATCAGCATTCCAAGTAGTCCCTAACAAGAATTGAATATTTGTTTTTCTGTTGTCATTCATTTTTCTTTATGACTGATTATCTGAATTTCTGTATTAAATTTTCTCCAGCCTAAAACCTTATACCTGATAGCAATTCCTATAAACAGGCCTTTGGTACAAAGTTGGCCTTGGTGTCCTATACAAGTCTCTAGACTTCTTTAACTCTTTTGATACTGGTAAAAAAGGGACGTGTTTAATTTTACTTTATTTTAATTTACAAAAAGGCATCACAAAGAATATTTTCTTGTCCCACATTGAAGAAGCTAATAAATTGCATAATCTCAAGAGTTGAAAGAACCACAGTAGTGTCACTAGTATCACTGCCACATAGGTAACTCTGGTCACCTCCTCACTGCAGCATTGTCCAGCAGGGAGCTGGGCTAGTTGCTGCCCTTGACTTCAGTACCTCCAGAGCTTAGCCTCTATTCAGATGAAGCCAATTTCTCACTAAGATCCTAAACATTATTTTACTTTTGAAGATATTCTTTTTTGGTTTTTAGCAATAGTTTTTTCTAATCAGATTGCCTTGTAGTTTCACTGGTAGACAATCATTGAAGGGTACCTGCGAAGTCAAAATCCTTCCTCATCATCTTTACATCAGAGTAGCTGTTTGACTGTACTTAAATTACTCTGGGAATCCATAGTAAGTGTTGTGGTTTAACACCAGCCAGCCACCAAGCTCCAGGCAGCTGCTTACTCACTGCTTCACCAGCAGGATGAGGGAGAGAACCAGAAGGATAAAAGAGAGAACTCGTGGGCTGAGGTGCAGGTAGTTTAATAGGGAAAGCAAGAGCTGCACATGCAAGCAAAGCAAAACAAGGAATGAATTCACTGCTTGCCATGGGCAGGCAGGAGTTCAGCCATCTCCAGGAGAGCAAGGCCTAATCGCACATAATGGCGACTTGGGAAGACAAACTCCTCACTCCAAATGCCCCCCCTTCCTCCTTCTTCCCGACTTTATGTAGTGAGCATGATGCCACACAGTCTGGAATGTCCCTTTGCTCAGCTGGGTCACCTGTCCTGGCTGTGTCTCCTCCCAGCCTCCCAGGCACCCCCAGCTTCCCTCCACAGGGAAACAGGAGGGCAATGTGGCAGTATGGAAAGCAGAAAAGGCCTTGGCTCTGTGCAAGCTCTGCTCAGCAATAACAAAAACATCTCTGTGTTGTGAAGTCTGTGTTCAGCACAATTCCAAAACACAGCCCCATATCAGCCAGTGTGAAAAAAATCACCTCTATCCCAGACAAAACCAGCAGAATAAGCAAATCATCAGACTGTTAACTATTCCTGATGTCTTATGTCTGAAACTCTGGGGTGGGTGGTCCTGTGTTTCCATGCCTTGGGAACTCCATTGCTGTATTGAAATGCTTTTAAGATTGAGATGCTTCTAAGAATCACCTTTAACTTTGAATCTCTGTGTGTCTCCTCCCTGGCAAAAACTCTGCTAGACAAGTCTCACTGACACAGGAGGTTTCAAAGTACAACATTATGAGATGATAACTTAGTATCTCATACCTCCTTGCTGAATTTTGCCTTCTCCTACTAGAGTCTTGCATCTCAGATGCTATTCTTGGTGTTGCAATAAGGTCACAAGGAGAAACCTTGCAATGCAGCACAGCATTTGCTGGTCTATTCACAACTGCATTTGACCATCATATCTTCCTTTTTCATGGGTATCAAAAGAAAAAATGTTTTATCTATGATTTGGGGGAAAGGAGGCAAAACCTCTTCTATCCTCCTTTCTCCAGTTCTGCTTTCTGCCTTTAGACTGAAGGAGGTTTGTTTTTTGAAAGAGCCCTAGTTTCTTTGACTTGAGATGAGATTTTCCTGGGATACACACCAGACCTATATCAAAATGCTGTGATAACAGGTGTTTGTAATAGAAGCCTAACTGTTCTTCCAGGCTGAAAGTCTTCCTGGCTGAGGTACTCTTGAAGTCTGTTTCTACTCCATAGATAAAATCTTGTTTCTGCTTCAAAATGGTGAGTCTAATCTGCACTTTAAATTACAATTAAATCCACAAGTTGTCAGGCATTCCCCAGACTATCACACCTTTCTTTTAACATATGGACCGACTGACAAAATCGGATCAAATGCTTTTCCAGACTTTTTTGCTATATCCACTAGGAAGCATTTCTTATTTAATATCCCTGTAGTGAGTCTGTATCTCTAGTGATAATTTAGATTCTCATCTGATGTAAATTATGATAGTTCCAGTAGACTTCAGTAGATTTGATGATTTATGCCATCTGAGGTTCTGCATCTGAAAACTCTGTAACAAAAAGCAGCTGCTACTGCTGCTTTTTAACTGATTGGAAAAATTATAAGTAACTGTGTCTAGCTATCTTAATACATGTTACTCAACTGCCAGCACACCCCTACATACAGGAGATTTAAAGTCCTTCACCTTGCATCTGAGGAAGTGGGATCCTTTCCATTATGTTGACAAAAATGGACAGACTGCCATAGTCTTTGACAGCAGCTTTTTCTGGAAGACCTAAAAGCCCCTTCTCTATCAGCAAAGCATATTAATTTGGCTCTGCTAGAAGCTAAACGTACCTTTAGCCACGACCATGAACTTTACACGTATTACATATATGCAGTTTTTAGACAGTTGAGCTTTTCACTTTAATGTGTTTTAGTTTTGGTTTCTATGTTCATCTTCAAGCCATATGAATATTACTAAAAGCTTAGTATCAGTTTGAACTTATAAAGAATAAGAGAATGCATGGGTATAAACTATTTCCATCAAGATTATGATAAGACTTTGTAGTGTTTCACAGAAAACATGGTCCCAGACCATGTTCAGAAGAATAGATCTCTGAATTTGAATAAAATAGAATTGAAATAGATCTCTGCTTTATTCAACTTTAAGGAAGAAGGTAGGCCATCCAGAGGGACCGGGACAAGTTTGGAAAGTGAGCCCATGTGAATATCATGAGGTCCAACAAGGCCAAGTGCAAGGTGCTGCACCTGGGCTAGGGCAATTCCCAATATCACCGGGGGTGGGGGCAGATGACAGGACTGAGAGCAGCCCTGCTGCAGGCAAGAACTTAGGGGGTGCTGTGGCTGAGAGGCTGGATGTGACCCAGCCATGGCACTCCCAGCCCAGAGAGCCACATGTGTCCTGGGCTGCATCCAGAGCAGGGTGGGCAGCAGGGCAGGGAGGGGATTCTGCCCCTCTGCTCTGCTCTGGTTGAGATTCCAACTGGAGTGCTGCACCCAACTCTGGAGTCCCTAGCACCAAATTCTTCTGGACAAAATATCCAGCCCACTGCTGGACAAACACATCATGCAACAGGTGAACAGCTGGCTCATGGCTTAAGAATAAAGGGTTACAGTTAACAGGGTGACATCAGACTGGGGACCTGGTGGGGTTCCACAGGGCTCCATCCTCAGCCCTGAGCTGTTCAACAGTCTCATAATTACTTGGATGACTATAAGGGATGACATAATTACTTGCAGAACTGTAAGGGATGCTAAGCAAGTTTGCAGATGTTACCAAACTGGGAGGAGCTGCTGACTCCCTCAAGGGCTGGAAGGCCTTGCAGAGAGACCTTGACAAACCAGAGGGCTGGGCAGTCACCAACCACATGAAGTTCAAGAGTAAGGGGAAGGTGCCATGTTATGCACCTGATGTGGGGCAGCCCTGGATGTACAGACAGATGGGAATGAGAGGCTGGAGAGCAGTGCCATGGAAAGGGCCCTGGGCAAGCTGATGGCAAGCTGAACATGAGCCAGCAGTGCCCTGGCAGCCAGGAGGGCCACCCGTGCCCTGTGGGGCATCAGGGACAGCATCAGCAGCCGGGCAAGGGAGGGATTGTCCTGCTCTGCTCTGCTCTGCACCGGGGCAGCCTCACCTGCAGCGCTGGGGGCACTTTGGGTGCTGCAGTGTGAGAAGGACAGCACTGGAGAGTGTCCAGCGAGGGCATGGAGGGGTGAAGGGCACTAAGGGGAAGCAGGATGAGGAGTGGCTGAGGACACTTGGTCTGTTCAGCCTGGAGGAGACTGAGGGGAGACACCATTGCAGTCACAACTTCCTCCTGAGGGGAAGAGGAGGATCTCTTCTCTATGGTAACTACTGACAGGACTGAGGGAATGGCCTGAAGCTATGTCAGGGGAGGTTTAGGTTAGATTTTAAGAAAATTTTTCTCATCCAGAGGGTGGATGGAAGGGTTCCCAGGGACAGGCTCCCCAGGGAAGTGGTCACAGCAAGCAGCCTGATGGAGTTCAAGAAGTGTTTGAACAGCGCTCTCACACACATGATGCAGCTTTTGGGTTGGTGCTGTGCAGGGCCAGGAGTTGAACTTGATGATTTTTGTGAGTCCCTTCCAACTTAGTTTAGCCTGTTATTCTGTGACCTGTTGGATTGGGGCCAGAGGAGAGCCACAAGTGGGATGTGAATGATGGAGCACCTCTCTTATGAGGAAGGGCTGAGAAAATTGATGTTGCTCAGCATGGAGGAGAAAAGGCTCCAGAAAGACCTTATAACACTTTCTAGCGCCTAAAGGGGGCTACAGAAGTGCCAGAGAGATTCCTTTTACAAAGGTAGATAGTGATAGGGCAAAGGCGGATGAGTTTAAGCTACAATTAGAAAGGGTTTGTTGTGATTTAACACCAGCCAGCAACTATGGCCCACCAGTGAGACTGGGGAGAGAATAACAAAGGTAAAAGCCGGAAAATGTGTGGGTTGAGGTTCAGACCATTTAACAGGGAAAGTAAAAGCCACACATACAAGCAAATCAAAACAAAACAAAACAAAACAAAATAAGGAATGAATTCACTGCTTCCCATGGGCAGGCCGGGGTTCAGCCATCTCCAGGAGAGCACGGCCCTATTACACACAGCAGTGACTTGGGAAGGCAAACTTCATGACGCCAAATGTCCCCCCTTTTTCTTTCCCCCATTTTATATACTGAGCATGATGCCACATGGCCTGGAATATCTGCTTTGTCAACTGACCAGGGGTCACCTGTCCTGGTTGTGTCTCCTCCCAGCCACCCAGGCACCCCCAGCCTCCTCACCAGTGTGGCAGCAGGAGAAGCAGAAAAGGCCTTGGCTCTGTGTGAGCTCTGCTCAGCAATAACAAAAACATCTCTATATTATGAACTCTGTGTTCAGCACAATTCCCAAAACACAGCCTCATACCAGCCAGTGTGAAGAAAATTAACCCTACCCCAGATAAAACTGCACAAAAATTTGTATTAAATGTTACAAAGAGAATCTTCACAGTAAGGGTGGTGAGGCATTGAAAAAAGTTGCCTCCCCACACGTTGTAAATGCCTCATTACTAGAAGTGTTAGGGCTGGGTTGGATGGGACTTAGAGCAACCTGATCTAGTGGGCCACATCCCTGCCCACAGCAAGGGGGTTGGAACTATATGATCTTTAATGTCCCTTACAACGCAATCCACTCTATCATTCTGAGATTCCATTCCATAATGAGACACTGTAAAAAAAATTTGAAGAGAAGGTGCCCTTTTATTTACCATTTTTAAACTGTCCACACAGAACAAACCACCATTTTTATATGCCTAGAGCATGTTATGCAGTGTTGTCTATAAAGAACTCTTTGTCCCATAAAGTATCAAATTTCCCCCCCTTACTTTTAAATTTATATGCAGTTAAAGTTTTTTTCTTTTAGTGGCAATAAACACCATCTCTACTGTAAATCACATTTGGTTCTGGCTCAGGCATACTCCCTGTCTGATACCCCGTAGGGTACTTTTACTGAGCAACAGAAGTTTCTGTCCCTGCTCTAAACTCATCCTTAACAGATCAGCAAGAAAAGACGAGAAAATTAATTCCAGCTTATTCCTCAGAAATCACTTCTCTGGTTCTCTTCTTGTTTCTTTTGTTCTCTTTTTGTTTTTACATTCATCTGGACTTTAAAAGTATCTTTTCTTGTTAAGCATGAGGTAGAAGCATTGATAAATGACAAAATGCTGTAAATTAAGATTTTTTTTCTAGCTACCCAAAGGTCATCTTTTATGTCTATAGAGCTGGTGGTTTTGTGTTTGCTCTGCATCATCCCCTTTATTCAATACACTACCACATACTTTATTCTAGCCAGTACTAAAACCCAAACCCTCTAAGAATGGTGGTGATGCTGAGTGGAGGTCAGAAGAAGCATTTTTTCTTTTTCCTCCCTTCTCAAATTTTCCTAGAAATGTGTAAACAAGAATGAGTAGGAAGAGTGAAGGAAATCAAAGGTGCTTGAAATCACAGACTGGGACAGATACAAGCGAAATATGTGTCAAGTTCTACTACAGTCATGGGACTTGTTAGAGAGATCCTGGGGTGGTTGTTTTGGAGAACAGCTGCAGCTGCAGCACCCAGCAGAACCAAATATATGTGAAAGGAACACATTCTCCCTTCAGAAGGTTTTTGGAAGTGCAAACTGAAACATGATGAAAATTACCCAGTTGAGCCAAGGTGAAAAAAACACCATGAAGTTCATCCAAAGTGTCTCTCTTTTGATGGTAAAACTTGAGTCAGGATGTCACCAAACTTCTCCTGTCCCTTCCTTTCTTGCCCTCCCCATATCCTTACTGTCACTGCTATTGTCACCCAGACTGTCCACGTTTGGGTCACTCTGTCTTACTAGAGAGGGATGAGGTCCTGTGCCCTTCCTGAATTGCAGCTGTTTTCCAGCTCTGCCATCTTGTTCCCATGTGGTGACCAAGTGTGTAAAGTAATCACCGAGGGTGAGAGAAAGCACAACAAAGAAAAGTAAATGTATTGAGATCATCGTTTCAGTGCCCCTGCAGGAAGCCTGAGGTGTGGTTGAACTAGTCTGGTACTGTTCTTCCCTTTGGCATTGTTTTATGTGTACTCAGGGGAAATAATCAGCAGTATAGTACTTTTTTACATTTAGAGCATACAGATAATTTGTGAACATAATAAATACTTTGTTTATGCAGCACATGTTTGAATACAGTTTTACCTGCTTATGAGAAATGACTATTTCACACATTCTTCAAAATGTTCTAGTTTTTACAATGCTACTATGGATAGATAAATAATGGATGTTGTGTGTTGAACACAAATATGGCAACACTTTGTGTTGTTTTACATGGTGACAAATTGTTTTGAATTTCTTTGCAGCTAACCAAAGCCTTATATAAAGTATGGATTTTCAGTTTGGCATTTGCTAGAAAAAGTAGATCACATCTAATGTCAGAGGTGAGTTTGGATGATAAAATATGGAATGAAGTCCAGTACCTGAAACTACTCCTCAAGGGACAAAGGATACCGCAGCCATGGAGTAATCAGTTGGCTCCAGAACACACACAGCAAGGATAAACACCATAGTGGCTGAGGAGAAAAGTACCTGGGCTCCAGGGGAATCTTCAGAGATGGGGATGGGAGTCAGCCTCTCCCAGAAAGCTAGTTTTGCAGACTGTTCTCCTGCTTTTTATGTAATTAATTACTTCTTGTTTTGCTAGTCTCATCAACAGTCTTTTGAAAAGTTTACCCAAAACATTTCCCTAAGCTGAACTGATAGAACTTCCCTTTCAGCTGTGGAGAGACTTCTCTCTTTCAAGGCCTCATTCAGGCCAGTAATGGAAACGCAAAAACTCGGAAGGGGTTCCAGGCCAAAGACAGGCTGCCAGGGAGGGTCTATGGTTTAACTGCAGCCTACATGGAAAGGACAGGTCCCATTTTACTACCTTTCTTCTCCTTTTCAGATTAGTTTCATGTCATGTGTTTCTTCATGTCATCTGATTTACTAGATCTTGTTATTCTACCCAGAAAAATAATTTTCTGCATGAAAGCAATTTGCCTCTAGGAAAATTGTTATGCTTGTATAGCAGTAACCCAGGGTGTACTGCATTCAGGGTACATGGTGCGTCTACCCCTGTCTAGAATAAAATCTAGCACAGACAAGTGCTGACAATCTCCTCTAAGTGAAATGCATTCATCAGATGTACCAGCTTTGGTACAGAGTGGAACTTTGGAACTTTATACACAATGAAAACATCCACAGCTTCTTTTATATATGGGTGAGAATGCATTCATCATTCCTAAAGTTTAACCTTTGTAGAAATCCTGCTAATGCAACACAGCTTTTTGCTCACATTCATCTTGTGGAAGTGAACTCCAACTGTGAACACCCTGCTTTTATGTGGAAGCCATTTCCCTTGATGAGTTTTCTCGTATCTCTTTGATATTTTCTTGATTTCACAATGAGTCTTCTCCTTCTTGTATTCTGAAATAATAAATAAAATCCATCAGTTTCTTCTTTATGTTTTCTGCACCGTACACAAATTTGTATCATCTCTCAGGTGTGTCTCCCTCCAAATGTTGAATTGTTGTGTCTTCATACCCAGGCTTTTTTGGTTTTTTTGGAGGGTAGCTATTGGGTTTTTAAATTTTTTTCTTTCTTAATCTTAAATGAGGAAATTCCTTGACAGAAAAAAAAGCATGAAAACCCTCCACATAATATCTGATCAGTATGTACTGGTAGCCCTTATTTAATGGCTTTTTTCTAAAGATCCATCCCTAACTTCAAGCAGGCAGAATTAAATGCTACAGAAATCAACCTGAATTTACCTGTACACCTTTTAAAAAGCAATTTTAAAGTTGTTGTAGCCTTCCTTGCTAACATATAGAAATGCTTACACATCCATCTGAATCAGTATAATAACTGATTTTGAAATAGTAATAATGACAACAACACATTTAAAAACATTTCATAAACATTTAAAAGAGGTAACAGTGTTTCATTTGAATTTAAATGTCTTGTTTTAAATAAGCAGTTACAGAGTGAAATCAGTTGGCTTAACAACAAAGGGCAGTATGCTGATGAATTATGTATGTTATCTTCATTTTCTGCATGCTGATAATTGACAGGTATCACGGCACCTTCTACTTACTTCCTGCAATTATATGCCACATATCAAACACTGACTTGTGTGTAATGGTCCTCCCCACACACACATACACACAAAATGGTTTTATGTTTTATTTAAAGCTTACAGCATTTTTAAATTTTCTGTTTCACTCACTCTGTTTTGCAAGCTGCTTTGTCACTCAGCCCATGTCAACAAATTTAAATTAATAAGATTTCTTCAGTTTGGCACAGGCACTCATTTAAGTGATGGCTCCATCCTTTTGTTTGTTGTGTTTTTTATATAAATTGGCTAGGCTACGCCAGTACTGAAGAAAATTTACCTGCTGTTTGGACATGTGTAGTAAAACAGGTTTTTCAGCCTTTCACATAAAGTTTGTGCCTTTACTAACAGATATATTTTCATCCTTATGTAGCAAGTTTAGGTAGTATTAGCTTTAAAAACTAGTGTCTTAACAGAGCTGATTAAATGGCTAGTTCCTTTGTGGTAGTTTGCATTTAATTTAGACTAACTCCACTATAACCAGGGTACATTAATTGAGTAGCTCTACAACTGGGCTCATTAGATGCAATGCTTACTGATTAAATTTAACCACTACTGGGTATCTTAGCACATGATTCAGAATTGCTTTTCATTCAGTGTTTTGTTTCTTGGAAGGAAATTAATTTTGCTGATAATTATTTTAATAAAAATGTGATAATAAAGAAAATCTTCAATTAAAATGAAGTATTAGTTACCGTGAAGGTCTTTTTATTTATATTGCCCTAAATGTCCAAATTAATATTTTAATCTAAAAACCTACATGAAGTAAATTGTATACCTGGTATTTGTAAAAAAGCACCACTAGTATTTATTGAGGAAGAGTTCCTTGCTATCCTTGCATCCTTAACAATATTCACTACAAGAGAATGCAGGCCTCAAACAAAGACCCAGAAATTACAGAAAGTAATTGTGCAGAAAGAAAATTAGATTATATCATTTGTTCCTATTAATTCCAACTTGATTTGTTAGCTTCTTTAGAAACCTAAGTTTATATCCTTTCCCTCTATCATTGATTAAGTTGGTTCAAGGCTCATACCTTAGTGAAATAAGTGATCTGATATACTGTTTCTCACTGAATTAGAATAAACTGTTAAATATCTTTATAAAGCCCCTTTCATCAGCTGCCAGTGATGGCAAAGGAATGGAATGTACTAACACCAGCAAGAAACAACCCCTGTGTAGTGAACTGAAATAGAAAATTTCAAAAAAGAAAAAATGCTCAACCAAATTTTTTCTCATGTTTTTGGCAGAAGTATCTGTATGTAACACCTCTCTGGCTTGAGAATGCTAAACATCTGACTGCAAATAAACCAGGTAAAAAGCAGACTGCAGGGCTTCTACCAGTCATCGTACAATGCTTATATTAACAACTGTTACTGAGTATACATAAATCCAGTTTTCAAAGACTGAGCATTCAACTGAAGTAACTACAAAATTCATGGGAGAAGCAGAAGGCACTCTGCTGTTGGGCTGAGTACTAACTTCTCTATTTCTCTCTACTTCTATCGCTTACTGTATAGCAAAAAAATATGCTTGAACTTTTTGAACATCGCTTCTGACAGAAAGTTATGAGTAGATGCAACCATGATTTAAATAGAAATCATCGTGCTCCCTCTTTTACTTTTATCTTGTATTACCACCAGTGCACCTAAACTTCTGAAGAGGGGTTTGTTTTCTAGCTGCTGCTTATCCAGTTTAGGCTGAAGGAGCACAGATGTCACCAAAAGGCTGTCAGGTTCTGTGCAGAGGCTTTCCAGATGATCTCAGTTATATCTGCACCACAGAAGCTTGTTGGGAAAGCAAGCAGACTGTGGGGTTGTGCTCCAGAGGCAGTGTTCCAGGGAGGTACAGTAGCCACTCTTCAGAAGGAAAATGGCAAATCAAAGACATTTTCATAAACTGGCTTATTCTGCCTGCTGAAATGAAAGTTAGCACAGGGTTGGATTACTTTGAACAAAAATAAATGTGAATATCTTTCATTCTGTACCCCTGTAAAGAATAGTCAAACAAATTTTCAAAACCAATTCTGTGATCTCATTTCATCTTTTAAGGGTCTTCTCACCTACCAATCTCCTTAGCATATTCTAATTTGTTTAGGGCTAAATAATATACCACATTCTTCACAAGAGTGGTATGTATTTAGCTAGTAAACTTGTAAAGTTAACAGGACTACTGCTTTAGTTAAGGTTGGGACCTTGGCACAGACCTTTTTTACTCTGTGAACATTCCCATTATAAGTGCTTACATAAGATCTTACTATGGTAGAGCAGCAGTTATGATGTTATCTAATCTTTAGTGGCAATGAGCAGCATTACTTCCTGTTGGGGCACTCACAGACTCTTGCTCCACAGCTTTCATAGATCCATTAGTGTTGGAAAAGACTTCCAAGATAATTGAGCCCAACCTTTGACCAAACACCAGCCTTACAAGTAAACCATAGGACTAAGTGGCATGTCGAGTCATTTCGTGAACACTGTTGGGTGTGGCGACCACCGCTTCTCTAGGCAGCTCATGCCAGTGCTTGACAGCCCCTTCCATGAAGAAATTTTTCCTGATGTCTAAGCTAAATGTTCCATGATGCAGCTCGAGACTCTGTGTTCTTGTCCTGTCAGTGGTTACCTCAGAGAAGAGCCCAACTCCACCTGGCCACAGCCTCCTTTCAGGCAGGTCCCCCCTGATAAGGTCCCCCCTGAGCCTCCTTTTCTCCAGGACAAACACCCCCAGCTCCCTCAGCTGCTCCTCACAGCACTTGTGCCCCAGACCCTGCCCCAGCTCCATTGCCCTTCTCTGGACTCTCTCCAGCCCCTCAGGGCCTTTCCTGCAGTGAGGGCCCAGCCCTGGGCACAGCACTGGAGGTGCGGCCTCAGCAGGGCCCAGCACAGGGGGACAATCCCTGCCCTGGCCCTGCTGGCCACAGCATTGCTGATCCAGGCCAGGATGCCATTGGCCTTCTTGGTCCCCTGGGCACAGCCTGGCTCATGGGCAGCTTTCCAGCCACACTGTCCCAGCATCATATCGTGTTCAGAAGTGAAAGCATTACACACCCTCTTCCCACAGGTCATCATGGGTATGGAAAGGTGAATTCCCAAGCACCTAGTGGAGGAAGATGCTGTGCCTAAAGTAAGCTTTACCACACAGATGAGCTACAGGTGAAGAGAATGACTGCCTGCTCCACAGACCCATGCATGGAGAGCTCCCATGCTGACCTCTCAGCTGCAAGGAGCTTCTGACAAAGCTTACACCTATATGATTTTGTGAGAAGGCCTTCAAAGGGTGAATTGAAAACACACTGCTCTGTGCTTTCCCCTAGAGAATAAGCACATAATTTCTGCTTACTTTGGCACTTAGATCTACCAACAAAAAAGTCCTACTGTGGCAAAATAGGCTGTCATTCTCATAGCAGGCTGACTTGATTAATATAGTTGCAAAGCTTGTTTTGCAATTCAAACCTTGTCAAACCAAATCCAAAATTATTTTCCTGGATAAATCCAATTAAATATAAATACTGAATCAGAACACATTTTCTGTAATTATGAAGCAATTCTGTGAAAAGACTATTAAAGCAGGCTAAATTGCCTCTCTTACCCTGCCAGCCCTTCCTGCTTTCCCAGGGGCACCTCTCTGAAGCAGTGCTGTGTTTGGCAGGGAGGCAGGGGATCAGCCTGCATCTGCAGAGCTCCCCATTTTGGGCTGATTTGCAGGCAGCTGTGCTCCACTCAGCCCTAAACTGCTCCAAACGGAGAGAGGATTCCTGACAAGACAGTGTCTAATGGAAATGGACACCTCTCCTATCCTCTTTTTTCATTTGAAGTCCTCTCCTAGTTGAATAGGCTTCTGTCAGATCAGTCAAGGCATCAGCAAGCTTCGCTCTGTATTTGCACAAAGACAGCAATATTTTAAATTATGATAGTCATTTGTCATATGCTTCTATTTAAATTTTAAAAAATTCTATAAAAATTTCCATGGGCAAACGTCAGAAGTTTTCTCTTCCTGTAAAGCTGGCAGACATGTCATCAGCACTACTAATTCTGAGAAATCTGAAGAAAAAAATGCCATTTTTTAAAAAAAATGGAGTTTTTTTTTCATTAGCTGGCCACCTTGATGTCTGTAGTAGCTTTGTGTTTGTAGGATCTGATTTCTGAGTGGCAGCTTAAATGTCTCAAAGAATTCATAGCTGTCCCCCTCAGTTTTGTGCTACTATTTTCCCCAATTAAAATCATGGGGCTTCAGGCCAGGGTGAAGGTTTCACAAAAACCAACTGCTATGAAAAATCCTTCTGAAGCAACACGTTCCTGTGCTGTAGTGAGTACATGCTCAGTACAGCAGGTACAAGCATTTTTGAGGAAAGGTCTTTTCCATCAAAATGACAGTTGGTTAAACCGAATATTTTCCAGGAATGGCATGGTTTTGACAACAGCAACAAGAACACACACGTGAAGAACCTGGGTCAGGGCAATTTTGTGGGATGAGAGGAAAGGTATATACCCACACCAGTCAGATTCCTTGGGAATAAAAGGGGTTTTCCCACTACCCTAGACAGTGACTGTGGAGCCATTCTTCGTCCTCGCTTTTCTGCTGGAGATACTCCCCTTTGGAGGAATAGTGCCAAGGTGTCTGTGCTGGGCTGAGGGACAGAGGCTGTGGCTGCCTGGCTGCGCTGGGCTGGGCTTGCAGGCAGGTGCTGGGGCCAATGCCCCGTGGGGCAGCTGATCCAGTTTCCCCATGCCTGGAAACACCTAGTGTTCCTGAAGTGTAGACCTAATTATTGAGGGATCATCTCTATGCTCTTTCCTGCTTTTATTGGAAAGTGCAATTTTGTGCTTAAATGTGAAATAAACTATCTGGTGAATATAGAAATAAAAGACATTGTGAATGTTTTCATAGACAAAATTCTTGTTTTCTAGCCAGACTCCAACACGACAAAAAACTGACAGGCTGTTGTCATGACTGAAGGCCTTCTGGAATTCTCAAAGTTGAAATTGGATCCCCACAGCATTTTTAGTGATATATGTCACTTTAACCAAACAAAGAGAAAAAGAAAGAAGTTCCTATCTCCAAAATGTTTCTACCCATGCCAATAAGCATCTTTGTACTGATGATGCTTAAACTAGGAATTTATATATACTTCAAAGATGTACTTAAAGGATTTACATGTTACAACTTCCAGAGCAATATGGACTGTACTTGTCCAGAGCTGTTTCTACAGTACATTTTTTCTACACACAATTACTCCATACTTGCCTCAAGATAATTTGTGGAAAATTTTATAAGAACTGCATTTTTACAAGGTGGTATTAGACTCAAACCAAAAATTTATTATATAAATATACACTGTCTCTATGCCAGTTTTGTATCCTACTGCCTCTATGCCATGCTCAAGTTTCACATTTCTGCTTCTTCAGTTGTCCCTCTTATTCATAAAACAGTAATCTTTAGACCCAGGAAATACATTAAAATGTGGAAAGTAATGCTAAAAAGCCTGTGACTTTCACATGAAAAACAGAGAAATAATTCTTTAAAACTATGAGAAGAAGATCATTAAAAGCATCAAATCAATTACTGTATTTTCTTAGTTTTTGACTACACAGTATCCCAGTTCTCTGGAGATACAGTGGAGGAACCTACTGTTCTTGATGGACACATTTCAGGTTTGTTGTTATTTTTAATGGTGGGAGGGTGAAAGGATGATGAGGTGAATCTAACAGTTATAATGATGAAAAAATACTGCTGTTCTGGCAAGAATAATAATGATGTACTTATCAGTGAGAACGTGCAAGTGAAACCGGTCTGCTCTTGCTATTCCAGTCAGACAGAGAAAGATGGGACAGAGCCGTGCATTTAGGAACAGCAGCGCAGCAAGTTCAACAACATTTTAGTATCGCTTTTAGAATACAGAAAGCACAAAGCATAGTGTTAGTATTTTGAGTCTGCTCTAAATACTTGGCTGGAAGAAAGCCCAGCACTAGTCAAGGGCCCAAGTATAAATAGGCTAAACATAGTTTAGAGGGAAAAGTGCAGGACAGGATAGGAGATGGCACTTTTTACTTTTTATTTCGTGCAGCCAGTGACATTCAATTCTGATTTTGACCCACAGGTTCTGTTATAGTACAAAGCACCATACTGACATGATGGACAGAAGTTTGGCCGGTCTGGGGGCTGCAGGATGTAGCTGGTGTTCAAGCCTGACATTCTTACCTTTGCTATGGTCTGTAGGTATGAAAATATCTGCAAAGTGGTTCAAAATTATCATCTTTATGCAATGTAAGTATGTTTCTTCTCCTTCTGGTTAGAGGTTTTTAGAACAACACTTCTCACAGAAAAAGATGGAATAATATATAGTGTAAAACTAGTGCTGTAAAAGAAAAAAGTGTTTCTATAGTAGTTAAAAATAACAACAACCACAAGAACAATCCCAGAATTTAAATTCTTCACAATTTCAGTACCCCCTGCTTTTACTAAGCAGGAGCATTTATTTAGGATCAGGTATGTTTGGTTTACATGTCATAAGGACGATCTTTTAACAATATTGCAATTTAATTAGTGAAGCTAATATACTACGTTTCAAGTACATAAGAATTGTTTACTTATATCTACATCACTGACATATAAGACGCAGTCTAAATACTCCTATAATAAATGTTTAAACATGGGTGTTCTGGTCTGATCACTTTAATATAGACAGACTCAGTTTTAGTGCATCATCTTACCAACATTTCAGCAGCAAGTTTTGGCCTAAATCAACAAATAATTTCCATTGTGAATCATCAATCAGTTTCATAATACTTGATGCGTGAAAAATCTTCTTAAAGCTACAGATATAGATAGATATAGATATTTTTAGAGAGAGAGAGAGAGAGAGAGAGAGAGAAAATTCTTGATTTGGGATGTATTTGGTAAGTCCTGACAAAAGATCCAACAGACAATAGATAGAATTATTCTACTAAGTTTTGGGTCTTTCCACCTCCTATTTCTCCTGACAGGAACAAAGAAGAGGAATCAGAATTATTCCCCTTTTCTTCATTGCTCAGCTCAATTTGTTGGTAAGGAAACTGGAATTTTATAAATAAAATAAAGTAAAATAAATAAAGAAGATCATTGAGATGATTGTGCATAAAAACCTAGTTGAACTGATGCACAAGGTGGTAATGTTGGAAAAACTTTCAGTATCCTTGCTACCACCTATTATCATTAAATAGGTTTCTTATTTAATAGGCAGATGGTAGCTGGTTTGTGCTAGAATCCAAGCCCATTTTATTTGTTGGAATATTCTCACAATATTCTTTGGACTATTGAAATTATGTGGATATCAAGCCAAGTAGATTGCTCAATACCACACAGTGTTAGAATGTCTCAGTGTCTTTTGTCTTTCTTGCCTAGATAAATGCATTTTAAAAGCAGTTACTTGCTTCTTCTTTCAAATTTGAAGATCACTGGCATCCACAAACCTATGCAATCACTAAATTAAAAAACAAGATTGATCTGTTTGGTGTAGATAAGAAACAAGTGCATAATCAATTGGCCAAATGGAAGTATTTTAACACCACATCCCGTACTGCATTACTTGGTGCTACTCTTCCGTAGTCCTGCTTTGCCAAATCCTTTTTGGGGATTCCAGAGCCCATCAATTTCTCCTACAGACCAATAAGGCAAGCAGTTCATTGTGGAGAGACAGAAAACACCTCTCTGTGGTGGCAAACCATGGGCCCGAGTTCACCAGCTTGGCTGGTCAGCCAGGGTGTGAAGGGTGCCTGGCCACATCCCAGCAAACACTGTAATCAGTAGGGGACAACTAGATAGGGCATCCTTCTGTATTTTGCAGGGAATTCAAACGCTATTGTTGTACTTTTTAGGCTACTGCAATCTGCATAATATGCAATTAGACCAAGCAGTTATCTTTTTTTCTTAATGATATGTTTGTCTGCATAAATAAATATTAGGTGCCATACATGTTTCATCACTGATTTATATTTGTACAGTAATTGCCTAAGCTGATTACAGTGCCTGAGTAAGCAGAAGGGGAATGGAAAGAAGGATTCCTCACCAGGATTTTTGAGTTACAGTTTTCTTTTTGAGGATTAATGATTTCTATTACCTGCATAATGCATTTCTATCCCTGTGTTTGCCTTAGAATGGATCTTGCTGACCCAAGAGCTCAACACTACACCATTGGGTGCAATCCATCACTGGCTACATGGAAGCCACATCACTGGCTGTGTGGAAGTCAAGAAGTAGCTAACTGCCCCCATGACTGGAAGCACCAGCTCCTTCTGTTTTCATGCTCTGCATTCATCTCAATCTGTGCAAAGTGAATTCACAGCTTTCACCTCCCAGCACTTCGTACAGGGAGCAGAGCAGTAAAGAAACCACTGTGATTGCAATTTTCCAAGCAGAGTTTGGAAGGTGTCCTACATCAAAATCAGATAGTCTTCTGATCACCTGTTATAGGGCAAAGAACAGAAGACTAGGGAAGAGAGATTGGAGCTAAGCAGAATTCTTCTATTATTTCACTGCCACTTGGTCATTGCTGAGTTTTGTAGTGGTAACAACAGGTTACAGGTGAATGTGTGTAACAATCCCAGAGCAAAACTACAGTCAGTGTGACATCTCTAAAAATACTTCCCACGAATTTTAACCCCAAAATTTATGCCACTCTAAGCCATCTTGTCCAACTTAAAATTTAGTGCCGCCAATAATGGCAGCAATGCTCGTATCATATAAAAGAGGCCTTAAATGATGATTTAATATTTCCTCTTACAATGTTATCAAAATTATTTACAGCTACATTTTATCTACTTGAGTGCACTGTTTTACATATCTTTAGAGCTGCATCAATGAAGACATAAAGTTCTACACCTCCAAATGCCTCTGAGATACTAAAAAAAAAAAAAAAATCACAAATAGTGGACTTATGTTCTCTTGTCACTAGTTCACTCTCATTCCAGCCAGAATTAATTTCTGTTACTCTTGACATGGTTCTGTTAGGAGGCTTAAAGTGTGTCTGCCACTACACTGTGCAAGGATAGATGAAAAGGAGACTATGGGGAGGAAAAACAGTTCTGTAATGAAAATAAACCCAGCCTTTGATGCAGACAGAGTTAGGATTAGCAGATTTACACACTCACAGTCACACTGCAGAAAGCAGTTTATGCATCTGGACTCACACTGAGACTTTTTGCACAAACAGCATCAAAGAATTCACAACTCTGCCTCAAGTTTTTCTCACTTTTCACTTTTTTTGTTGCATTCAGCAATGAAACTTAAATGTGAACATTCGTGGTCCACAGGAGCCATGATGTTGTCACAAGAACTGGGAAGTAACTAGGGCAGGTAGACAAGCAAGGGAAGCTGGAGAGATGTGGGAGGTAATGGATCATTTCCAGAAGAAGCAATGAGAAAAACTCCATCAGGGAAACCATAGACAAGGAGATGGGTGCGAAGTAATGACATGGAGAAGGAGGCGTAACATCAGGAAGGCAGATGTAGAAACCATTTGGTCTCAAATGTGCTCTGACACCTTCGCTAAGAATGTTCAGGTGGCTGACAATGCCCAGGAACACCCAAGGTTTCTCATCCTTTTGGCACATACAGTCCTAATAAAAGCTTAGGGCAGTTTGTTATTAGCTTGCCTGTGCAAAACATACAAGACACACACAAACAAACTAATACTGAACCCTGAATTTGTAGAATTTTATGACTTTTCATATTTGGTCTCTTCATTCCAATATTACTTTTCAATATCACTATTCATGTACTATATGTTCAAACACAAGTAAGGAAAGTTATGCAAAACCACTACAACTTATTGAAAACTCATAATCTCAGGTTGTCATAAGAGTGTCATACTAAATTTTTTACTTGTTCATAAAACTAGAAATGTGTTTACAATGCATTCAAACTTGATTAGATATGGTATTTCTGTTAAAGAACAAAGCCCAGATTGATGTGCTCAAATGAAAATACAAAATATTATCTGTTTTTAATTTTTTTTGGTCATATAATCTCAAGAATTTGTTTCAACTGGCATAGCTAGCAATCATCAATAGGCAGTGTGCTCTGTGGTAGCTTATTTTCCTTAAGCGAAACCAAAACCTAGGAGGGTTTTCTACAAAAGCCATTTTGGGGAATGAGGCTGCTCTTCCATTCCATGATCTCCTGCACTCCCCCTGCTTTCCTGCTGGGAATATTTTTCCAAATAGTCAGTCCCTCTCTATTCAGTGTGTCATTTGTTATCCCAGGTTTCTCCACGAATAATGGGCAATGGAGTGTTATGTTCCTAGGGTGCAAAGTGACTCCTCTTTCTTTATTAGTTGCAGATGCAAGCAAGGAAACACAGAGTCTTCCATATCAAACCCTATATTTTCATTAGAGCCATTTCCACAAAACCTCCTTCCAGTCTCAGGCAAGAAGGTCAACTGTGAACCAGAAAACATCAAAACAAAGTCTACACATGAGAGAAATTCAGTTTCCCAATCCAGCCAGCTCAGCACAACGGTCTTTAGGAGGCATATCCACAAGCTCTGACCACCTTCCTTAGCAATCCTGAACAGATCCCATTCTTGGAAGCCACTTTCTGCCTATCTCCTCAGGTAAGAGGGTAAATGTATCTCCTTTCCATGAGTTTAGCAGAAAAACTCTCTGATTAGCCACTAAAGCAAGACCATGTAGCCAGGAACAGTCTTCTTCAGTTTTCTTCTGTAACTGGCTAGTTCCAGATATAACTGTGCAGAGTGAACACCTCGTGCATGGTGATAAACCTTCTACCCAGCCACCATCCTGATGGATCCCTCCAGTTGCTGCACCATGCAACCTAAAGCTGTAGTTAACACCAACAACCAAAGAAGGGAAAACCAGTACCTGACAGCTCATTAAATTATGTGGAGAAAAAAGAATTACAGGCAAATAAACTTTAATCAGATGCATAATTGCCTCTGATACCTAAACTACAGCTCCAAAAAAAGTAATCTATTAAGGTTAATGAAACAAGAAAGAAGAAACACAGAGATTGTACTGCCTCAGCTTTAGGAACCTGTGACACCTGCAGCCATAGTCTCTTACCTTCAGGAAGTCTTGTCACAGTCCCCACTGAGCTCCTCTCCGTGAGCAGTCACAGGACTGATGTACTGCATCCGCCTTTTGGAGTATATTTGCTTTCAAGTCAGCTCAGTTGATTGCTCCAACAGAGTGCCTAAGCCTTCTTTGTCTTCATGGACCTCACTAGGGAGCAGGTACACTCTCTGGGAATTATACAGTCAATAACATGGCTGTTCCAGCTCCCGGCTTGATTGTCTGGGAACTGCATGAAGGGTAGAGCATATATAGCCCTCCCAAAAGAACTTTCTATCAAGCAGTCAGCAAGAAAAACACGAACAAACCACAAACAAAGAAAACAACAACAACAAATGCTAAGAGTGCTCAGACCTGAACAAAAATTTGTGCATTTTGTGATCCGCAGCGCCTCTGAGCAGTCCTGCTTCCTCTGTATCTGCGCTCACTCTTCCAGGATGTGATGGAGAACTTCCTCCCCTTTACTGGATGTTGCTGTTCTCCTTCCACTTTTAAAATTGCCCACCTATACTTGTTAGTAGCTTTCAGAAGCTGTCAGGCAAGACAGCTTCACTGGTTATTACTCTCACAGGAATATCTTCGTTTCTTGGTCTGTTTTACAGACATTAAGTGGACAATTCAGGTTGCACCAAAAATGATGGGGAGTTTGTAGAGTGGAATGAATGCACACTGCAGGGCTCCCTGGCTCCCCACAGCCCTGGCTCTCTTTGCAGCCCTGTGTGTTGCCTTGCCCAATATGTAACAAAGAAAAACTGCTTGGAGAACAATTATTTGGCAGCCAGTGGGTATCCTCTGTATCAATCACTTTTGAGAAACATGAAGCCATGTCCACATAATTAGGGAAACATGGCACATTCAGTCTTATTCTGGTCCTACATCTCATGTCTGCCTATTTTATCTCTTAAATGCAATTATAACTACACTGGCATAATTGTTTTGTTTCCTCAAACCTGTTTTTCTTGTTATAATAGCATGTAATATATCAGCTTTTCATTGCAATTAAAAAAAAAAAAAAACCAAACAGTAACACTGCAAGTAAGTAAGACTGTGCACACATTCCAAGGCTGTGATAACATCTCAAGTCATGAGACCTTTGCTTTTTTAGAGTATCTTATTGCCAGAATGGCTGGGTGTGGACACCTTTGGGTTAACAATTAGTTTTGTAGGGTTTTTTGGGCACAACTTTTGATTCCCTTAACTGTGTTTTTAAGATTGGAAGGATGCTTCCTAGTGCTAAATGCTGCATTTAAATGTAACTAATTACATCAGGGACAACAGTTCTAGTGTTGGTAGGAAGAACATTTATGAGAATGTCATTCCCAGGATCACCCCAGCATGTGCCTTTTGGCAGGCTGATGGTGTTTAAAATTACTTATTTTAGAAACTTTCTTTCCAAGGTTCCTCATTAGGTGACTTGAAGTGATTGTGCTTCCTTTGATTTAAGATCTACTGTTTGATTTCCAGAACAATTCAGGGCAAGGAATTTGACCCACTCATGATGACCTCCAAGCTGCAACTCTCATGACCTGTAGTACTGATGGATCTCCTAAATAACTGTATGTTCCTATCTCATTCTAAAATCTCTTGAATACCTGATAGATCATGAGATATATTTCAGTGGTTTTATCTCTGCTGAAGGCCTTCAGGATAGCACCTCCATCATAATTTAAAAGTCTAGCACTTTTTTGTTTAAACTGATGAGGCCTCATTTCAAGCACCACTTCAGTGTTTTTGTCTCCCTTGCTTCTTGGCTTTTCCATGCCAGGTGTGTATGTCTTCTTTTCCTGCTGGCTATTGCATGCCAGCTAACTTACTGCTGTGGCACAGAATGTACCCAGTGTGTCAGAAGCATTTTTTACAGAGTCTAAGCTGAATGTTGAATGAAGCCATGCTTTATGTGGAGGAGTTTTAATTATTCTTCGGTCTGTGGAAGTGGAAAGTAAGGCCAGGATGAGGAGGACTTGGTTGTCAGGAAGATAGCTGCAGGGAATCAGAATATATCATTACCTAAGGGAGTGGTATCCTCAGTCTTCATCTACTTTAATTCTCTCACCAGACACATCAAATGACAGTGCTGTAGGGCTTAAAAAAATTGGGGCGAAGCTGGGGCAGTGAATGGCTTATAATGACAGCCTGTCTAAATGTCTGAGTGGCAGACAAGTGGAGAGAAAAAGTTTGCAGTACAGGCTAGCTAAGGTGGAGTGATAA